>NC_134950.1:85700156-86316486 GCF_965638725.1 Aptenodytes patagonicus | reverse complement strand
ATATTTAATTAGTTATTAAATAGATATTTAAAATTATTTTGAACCATTTAGTGGTTGTGGTCATGACAAGACAGATATATAAGAAAGTAGAATATGGGGGATCTAGTATGACCTACTGGCCCTTCATAAAATCTCTAGTGACCAGGCTCATGATCCAACAACAGAATGGAAATTTTCCAAACAAAAAAAATTAACTTTCCCATGACAAACTATTTTGTCATGAAAGTGGAGTTGTTTTGTTGTTTTTTTTTTCCCCACTAGATAGAAAACCTTTGAGCTCAAAATGTTAAAATGAACCATGGTTTATTCTGAGAAGGTTCCATTCACACATCATGCAGGAGTAGGCTGTAAGATAAAGCTGACTAAAATTCTGCAGTGGTTACTGAATCTAAAATAAGTTCTTATTTTGTATAAGTAATAAGATAAATTACTTCAAGTGTACCAGACTGTCAGGTAGGAACATAGTTAAATACTTTGGTAAATGCACAGTTAGGTACTTGGCTGTGACAGACATTTTCTTAATAATTGTCTACACTTGAGTTAAAAAGCCTTGATTTTTACAGTCTCAGTTACAGCTGAGCCTTCTGTTGTAGCTCTTCTTACATGCAAGTAAAATGGTTCTTCACAGAATGCTAAAAAAGGCAACATAACACAGTCAGATGCCGCAGAGCATAGAAGTATTTCAAAAAAAAGTTGGGGGGAAAAAAAAAGGAATTGACTGCAGTTCAGTATCAGGAATAAATTCAGAGAGCCTGAGTGGAGAAGGAAGTATAACTTGCCAAAAATAAACCTATTTTCAGGGCTTTCTCAAATCCGGAGGCGTTGGGTGAAAGGAAAGAAAAGGAGCTATTCACAGTAGTAGACATACCAATCTTTCATCTCAATGTTCTTCTCGGCCAGTTTTGTCTGATGTTTTGAGAATAAATGCAGGACCTTCATGAAGAAATTTCCTGATTGCAAAAAGTTGTGAGGAACCGTCAGTACAGAGGAAGAAGCTTATATCTTTGAGGGCAAGAGGAAGAACATAATGAAATTTAACAGTATTCTCTAGTAAAGGCCATGTTGCAGGACTAATTGTAAGACTATCTGGATGATGCTTTTAGTCATATTGTTTAGTTTTAATTAGTCCTGTGAGGTGCAGGGAGTTGGACTCAATGATCCTTATGGGTCCCTTCCAGCTCGAGATATCCTATGATTCTACAGTAACTCTGGTCTCATTAATTTGGAAGTGTCATTGGAGGAGAATGTCCTGGGTATATTAGTCAATCATAGATGAATCACCAGTGTGATGTAATCTGGGAAAAAAAATAAATAAAAAAAAAGTTGTAATTAGAAAAGGTGGTGATAAAATCTCATCTGGAATGTAGGTAGGTTTCTGGTCATCCATGGTCAAGGAAGATAAATTCAAATTGGAAAATGTGCTTTCCAAGACTAGAAATTGTCAGAGAAAAAAAACAAAAATTGGTGTGATTTAGAGGTTAATAAATTTAGACAACAAGTTAGAAGAAAAAGTGTGTTCTGGGAGAGCTTTCCACATGGGAGAATACATCTCACATAATTTTAAGATGGAAATAGGTATGAATAGACTCAGCAGGCCAGAGGTCCAGAGCTGTGTGTCCTTCTCAGTTCCATTCCAATAGATCTAAACCTCTACATGTTGTACATGATTTTTGACATAGCAGTCAAACTTCTGTAAAAATTCTTCACTTAATACCAGAAACAGGGTGGGGTGTTCGTGTAATGATGTCTACATCTTGCTTTTTTTTTTTTTTCTTGCTTTCCTTTCTTAGTAAAGATGAATAAATATTAGATACATAGCTGAAAAGTACTCAGTTAACAGGGTAGCAGTGCTGCCTAACAAATATGAGGCAAAATTAAGGCTGTGTTTAAATTTAAAAAGCCTGTGGTAGTTTTCTTTTTCAGTTTCTTTCCTCACGGTTTTAGACAGGGAGATGTCTTCCTTAATATGAACTTCCTGTCTTCTTGTGGGATGTGTAGGACCCCCTGCCAAGTATACTGAAGATACTCAGGGGCAATTCCTACTTTAAAAGGAACTGCTGGAGCATTTCATATTACCTTATCGGAAAAGGCAACCAAGAAAGTTCTCCTTACACCTTTTGGGCTCATTAGAGAAATTTGAAATTATGTATGATTTTAGTGCTATAGTGCCAGAACAGTTGGTGGAGCTGCTAGTGACAAGAACAGAACATCAAGGTCCTCACGGTAGTTACATACCTCATACTGATGATATAATTTTAGGATGTATCTATGTATAGGCAACCAAGAAAAGAAAAAGAACTAAATCTTCCCTTATCTCCTGTCCTTCAGCATATCCCAAAATTAAAACCAGTTTTCTTATTCTAAACTCTGGATACAAATTTTTGGAATTAAAAACTTGCCCATTTTCATTTACTCAGTTTTCAGAAAAGAGGAATCTAATGCAAGTAGGAGAGAACAAATGATTAGTCATCCACAAATCCTTATTAACTGTCTACAAGCATTGATTCAGTACCACACCCCTTGAAGCAAAAAGGAAGAGGAAAGTAATTGTAATTCAGAGGAATTTCTGTTTTTTTTCAATTAGTTTAATGTAAGTGGCTAGTGTATTTATGAGGATTGTACAGAAGACAGATGTTCCACTGTGTAAAATTTAGTCTTTTTCAAATTGAAATGGAAGGATTTTTTTTTTTTTTTTAAATTCCATACTTCCTCCATGCATATACATAAATATTAAATGTTCCAATAAATTTGGTTTCAATGTGAAGAACTGAAGCAATTTCTTTGAAAACTGTCCAAGCAGGACATTTTTAATTTTAATACTTTTCTATCTTCCTATTTTTCAGTAAAATGAATTTTCAGAATGGTAGTACCAGATTTTGTGAACTATATTGATTTTGATGAAACTGCATATTTAAGTTATATCAGTTCCTTTTATCCAAATGTCTCCATTTGGATAAAATGTCTCCTTTCTGTTATAGTATGTATATGTATAGTATGTATAAATTGTGGTTAATTTCAGTATTTCATGGTGAAATTTGTGAAAAAAGATCTGCTTCTAACTGTATCATTTAAAGGAAAAAACACTGATGAACTAAAACAGACTGGTATACGATTTTTAGCCAGCTTGTCCAGAATCTACGCTTCTGATGAAAAGGAATTTACAGCGCAATACTTTCTTAAAATCATTCTGAATCTTCATGGATACTTTAGAATATTATTCTTTGTGGATAGTTCTACTTATTTACGTGTGGTTTACATTCAGAATAGAATGGAAACAATGGTATAAGCTACATGAAAATTTCCATTTCATATGTAAATGGCTTTACTGAAGAAATGCAAAGAAAGTAATTTTAAAGTACAAGAAAAGTAGTGCTCTGGAAGTCACTTTTTGCATCATCTGAGACTGTGGGAATCAAAAATCTTAAGAATCATGCTGTACAGCAGATTGTCTAGGAGAGCAAGGCTCTCCTTCCTAAGTTGCTTTGTGTTAATGGCTATTATATGTTTAAAATTTACCCAGAAGCAACACCTGATCATGCTATGGTATATTTTCTTACTAGTTATAACAGCCACTCAGTTTAAGAGTCCAAAACCAAGTTATGCCAAAAATTTAGTTTTTTCAAAATTTAATGTTAATAAATTTAGCATTTCACATATTTATTTATTTATTTCTATGTCACTCACTCCAGTCTATCAACGTCTTTTATGTACTGGTGAGCCCAGAACTGGACCCAGCACTCCAGATGTGGCCTCACCAGCGGTGAGCAGAGGAGAAGGATCCCCTCCCTTGACCTGCTGGCAGCACTTTTCATAATGCAGCCTGGGATGCTGTTGGCCTTGTTTGCTGCAAGGGCACATCGCTGGCTCGTGTCCAACTTGAGGACCCCCTAGATCCTTTTCTGAAAAGCTGCTTCCCAGCTAGTCTGTCCACAGCATGTCCTGGTTCCCTGGCACAGGACTTGACGTTTCCCTTTACTGAACTCCATGAGGTTTCTGTCAGCCTGTGATCAAAGAAATTAGCAGGGCCTAATTTACAGGCATCATCATAAGTGAAAAATGTCCCTTAACTGAAACTGAGCCTACAGAGTTGACTGTTCCTCCGTTGTTGTAATCTTTGCTTCTGCATGTGTAATTGACTAAACGTTAAAAAAATTTATGATGGTGATGGATATAAATAAATAGAATTTTAGGATCACTCAATTTTGGTTTTCTCTCTGTACTGTAGTAAAAACAATAGTAGCTCATCTTTCACTTTACAGGCAAGTATTAGGTAAGTCACAATTATGAACATAAATGTATATGATTGACATGTATCAGATAAGAAAGTATAGTTTTTTGAGATTTGTCAACTAAGAAAGTTTAGCTTTTGGGTAGATTTAAGAGGTATGTCATATTTTAATTCAGAAATTAACTTTTCTTAAAAAGGAATTAGTGTCTTCTTCAGTGGGGTAAGAGTTCCCATTCATTAATATTCCTATTAAGTAGCTATTTAAACAGTTATAATATGTGAGAAAACACTGGAGTTTTGGCAATGTACCTTTTGGCTAGGAATGTTATATAAGCTGGATTAATTATTTATTAATATGAGTTGTTTTAATATATATGATTTTAATTTCTTCATATCCTCAAGCAAGTTGATTGTCTAGCAGCATCTGGCATTGTGTTTTTTATATATATATACACAATAAATATATATTATTTATATATACACAAACAACTAAAGCCAGCTTATTTTGATTGTAGAAAAGCCTTGCATTTCCAGAATATCTGCCATGCTCCACCTTTCCTGAAAAGAAAGGTTATGCCCAGCCTTTCTTCTTGCTCAAACAAGCTAATCCTGATCTAATCCTGATCTTTCTCTTGTTTGTTTGTTTGTTTTCTTTCCATCACAGGAGTCATCAGGACTGCCTTGCACAACATGGACAGGGAAGCCAGAGAGCATTATTCCGTTGTCATTCAAGCCAAAGATATGGCTGGGCAGGTCGGAGGGCTGTCAGGGTCAACAACTGTAAATATCACACTCACTGACGTCAACGACAATCCACCCAGGTTTCCTCAGAGTATGTACAATTTCAGCATATAACTGATTTGAAAATCGTGTTGATTTTCAGTGAAGTAAGAAGCTATTAGTGAAATCCAGTTGGTATTCAAGTTCATGGGGAGAAGCCAGCTTGGGAAGTGTCTGGATTCACCAATATTTTTCAGTTTTCCAGTGTTTTCAGATGAAGCACAGAGATGGCATAGCTAGAATATTGAAAACAGTGAAGATTTCTTTGAATTAAATACTGAGTAAAAGTGAGATGGGTGACAAAGGAATACTCGTCACATGTGGGTTATTCTCCAGTCCTTTTTGAATGTATATTTCAATAACTGTGTGATTTTGATCCCACAAGTGAATTATGTTGTTCCCATGGTAGACGACAAACATTAAAAGATTGAATACAGCATGTCTTTGGCTTCTTCCATACACATCTATCGATTTTTTTCTTCTGATTCTTTCTCTATACCCATGCGAACTTTTAAGATCACTTTTTACATTACAGATAGTAAAAAACTAAGCTGTTTCTCCCTGTTTTTGAGCTATGGTGGAGTCTGCCTTTATCCTAGTTAAATGAATTGTCGATGTTGATGTCAAACTGAATGTTCTCACATGCATATGTGAAAAGTATATGCTAGAATACTCTTAGAATATCTTAATATGACCACTAACAGGAAGTTCATTTCTATCCAGCTCATTGGGTGCACATTGATCTGACACAGCAGCTGGAGTCTTGTAGGAATTCTGAATTCAGTTGACAATTTATTTAAAAGTCTTCTGGAATGTAATTGCATAGCTAAACCTGCTTTCCTTTGCACATTGGCTCGAGGCCAATAAGAATATTGTAATCTGGACTCAGACATTGTGTGAGCCCTTGTAGAACATAATGGACTGGTAGCTATAGGTACATCATCCACTGGGAAATGCATTAAGTTGTTTGAATGAGAAGATTTATAAGCAATAATAGAGATCACAAATCTCCGGGGAAAAGAAAAGCTCCCTGGCAGTACACGTTATGTAAAATCTGTTCAAGCAGTAAGAAGGCTTATTAAAAGTGTTGCAGAAATGAATATTTTTTCTGTGCCTCACAAACACATAAAAACATAAAGCCTTTGAAACACAGCCTTAAATAAAGTATATTTGGTTTTATGTTCCACAGAATTGTCATTGCATCCACCACTCTATTTAATACTTCCTAACTATTGGAAGGGCAAAAGGTAAGGCATATCTTTGAACAAATATAGCATCTAAAATAGTTAAGGTAGAAAAAATGTCCTAAGTTTCCTGTAAACTCAGAGACAAATGGATCCCTACACATCAGGTTTCAAGAATTGGCATCTTTTATTTTGAATGGAAGGTTTTGGATATTAAACTGACTGGAAGGCAGAACTGTATGTTGGGACATATATTTCTTGATCTGTATTAATATTTTTTTCAGAAATGGAAGAAATAGAAAATGTTCAGGTTATATTCTATACATTTTAAGGGATTCTAATTGCAAAAAATAACATTGAAAACTACAAAACATCATTTCACATTTAATGAAAACTCATTATTTAACAAAGCAAAATAAAAAAATGTATTTTAACATTTATCATTTTTAACAGAAAGTACTAATCCTAGAACAAGTCTTGTAAAGTACAAACATCGGCTTTCTCTTTCCTTACATAGGATTCCTATACCACAGTTATGACTGTGACATTGCTTTTTTACTCCTTTTCAACAAGCATAATTTAAACCCTTTGCAAAAGAGCGGTAGCTATATGTTAGTAATACAGAACAAAAGTATAGATGATCTAAAATCAAGCCATCTTAGCATCATGAACTATTACAATAATACATGAGTACTGCACTAATAGAAATAACTTCATTGTTTATTTTTCTTCTCTTTTCTTTGTATGCCATGATTTTCAGTTAAATTTCTTTTCAATTTCCTTATTAGATGGAATGCTAAATGAGACTTACTGAGGCTTGTCACATTCAGAATTGAATTCAAAGGAAGTGCTAACCAAAACTGCATATATCAAGTGTATAACCCTTGGGACAGGCTGAGCCTCAGCTAAACTGCAGACTTTCTTTTGGTTAGTTTCCTTTTCTCCGTTACCATACCGGTGAATTTTGAATCTAACTGTATGACTACTTTACTTGACAACATGCTGGGAAGCACATCTGATTGATGCTTTTATTATTTGTTTTATTTAGACATATTCTTTATTGTATATATTTAAAAGATCTTTCTGGCTTTGGTAGATCAGTGTTCATTAGAGATGCATATGGAGTAAGGTATGCAGGATTTGTCCCCCTTAAAGGAACACTAAAAATCTATTTAAAACTTAGAAATAGAGGTTGTAAATATATCTGCTTAAATTAATTTACTGTGTTTTTTTCTGTACTCAGTCTAAATATAGCTGACTTTCTTTCAAAGAAATTACTAACAGAAGACCTACAGTTTTCCAAAATATCAAAAAGTCTAGGAGGAAGAATATGAAACATTACTGCATAACTTTATCAGTCTGATGGTTGCAGTTCTGAAATACATGGTAATAATAATCTCTGGAATAGGAAACATAGCTGAAAAATTCTGCTTGCAAAACACAGTAGTATGTCTCAGGAGTAGGCAAGAGGTTGTCAATTCAGCAGGAGAATAACCTGAAACCTTAAATACATTTTGCTTATCAATTAATTCAGTGCATCTTGTACAATACTGATTTCTTTTTCTTCATCACCACAAATTTCCTTTCTTTAGAGAGTCCAGTTATAAATTAACTATCTGTTTAATGTAAGCTGACAGACAATGCTCTGCATGGGAAGATTTTTGCTTTTCAATAATCAGCATCTCTCAGTTCTTGTTAGTTTTACCACTGATGGATCCACTTGGTTGATGGCTGACTAATTTCATAGTCATAAATTTATTTCTGTAATCTGATAGAAAATGTTCCATCTACTGATGACACTGTTATCAGCCTTGAGTTACATCAGAATTTTCTGTATAGTTTTCTTTCATTGATTCTCTCTGATCTTGTTTAGGATGAATAGATTCTGCATGTTTTGCTTTGTTTAGGATGAATAGATTCTGATTGCATCAAGATCATCACACTAGGCAGATGCTTCCACTGACATGTTTTGTACATCAAGTGCTAATGATTACAATTGGACAGTGTGTAGGAGATCTTTAGTTATTGTGTGTAGAGTCTAATTTTACAAGGAAATGCTTTTCCTGATACCCCATTTGTAGATTTTGTTGTTTGATACATGTAGCTCAGTTCTTCAGGATAAAGCAGAATTTAAATACAAGTCATGGCTTAAAACATTTTTTATAAAGCTTGATTGTTGGGCTTGGTTGTCTCATGGCAGTATATCGACATAATGTGAAATTATTTATATGCATAACTAGTTTGGCCTCACTTTGTACAATGTCGTTGTATGAAAGTACACAGCCATGTTTAAATAGGAATGTTGTATGAAGATACTCCAGTTAGTTCTGAAAAAGTAAGTTCACATCCCAGAAGTAGACATTAACTCTGTTCTGTGCTAGTAAGGTGTCTACTATCCGGCCTTGTTAATATAATTCCTTAGCTAATTAAGTGCAAAGGTACCTGCTGTTCATTTTCTTTTGGAATTTATACTCCAATATGGTTCCCCAGTTCCACACAGTACATCCAGTTCCTATGATCCCCATACGTAACTGTCAACATCGTCTCACTCCCCACTGCCATGCACTGTAGCGCTGTCCCGTCCTCCTGTGGTGACTAGTTGAGAGCTATCTGCCTGCTGATTGACCACTTGGCTGCTCCCAAATGAGATGAGTAAAGCGGAATTTTCTCTGATTTTCTTTCAGCAGGTCTTTCTCCTCTATTCAACCAGTAATTGTTAAGAGGCTTGTAGAATCATAATGTCTTTGAGGCCTCTGCCCTTTTGATAGATTTGCCTGAAATTGGATAGGGGTTAAAAGTCACTGGAGACTATTGAATTAAAATGATTACAGAAGTTGTGTCCCCTCAGGAAACACAGATTTAAAACAAAACAAGAAAAGGACTTGATAACTGGTTTGGCTTAAGATTGCTGACATGTGATCAACGGCACCTTTGTAAATTAGATTTTGTTCATACCTTGTAAACTAGTTTCCTGTTCATTGTGTCGTTTATGTGATTATGATGAGTCCAGCAATGATCCAGTGTCCAGGGAGTATTAGGAAGCATTTCATTCCAGAAATTTTTCTACATTTAAATGTTACTTATTTAATAAGATATTTTTTTCATTATAATTAGAGGACTACCTTTTTCATATTTCACACTAGAACACTTACTACCTTTGTGACTATTCCCAATAGCTACTAGCTATAATATACTAAAGGTAAAATGTGTTGCAATTGAATAGTCCCAAGTATCACTTATTGATGAAGAGATGCTTAGGTCTTTTAGTAAGACCTTAAATCAGGCTAGAGGGACATGTAGAAAGTTGTTTTAAAGCCAGATTTGCACAGAACTCTAGTATTTCGTTCTTCAGAAGATATATTCCTGCATATAACTTTATTCCCTTTCTTCAAAAGTGAAATTACCATCCTGAAAATTTTATTTTATTCTCATTTTTCTCATTCCTGTGTTCCACAGATAGATAAGGTTTTTGTACTACCATATTCACTGTTTGTTTCCACAGGTGGTTCACAATTGATATGCTTTTCTAGAATTATAGTTTACATATTACCAACAATTTTTATCATATATGTGTTCCAGGATGTCTAAAGAAATGCAGATTATAATCATATTATTTGGGGTTTTTTATCCATCTGTAAGATTTAGGGAGGATCATTCTTCCTTCCTAGTGGTTAGACAAAGTTGGCTTCAGAAGCAGCTCTTTGTGTAAGTAGTAGACAGGATGGCCCTGGTGTACATGATCAATCTACTGAAAGGCAATTAATGATATCTCATTAAAAGATAAAATGAGTAACATATATGCACATGCCAGGGAAAATGTCAGGAAATTAGATATTTCTGGGTAACAAGGAAATACAGCAGCCTATATTAACGTATTTTATGTTCAAAACAGGTATTACTTAAAAATTAAATGTAGCTTCTTTTTAGTACTGTTGTGAAATTGAGTCAACATAATGAGATTTAAAGGGTGGACTTCCATGAGAAAATTTAAGGGTTGTTCAAAGAGAATTCCTTTTGCTGTGCTCTTAAAACACCTCTGGTTAAAACTGAGAGTTTTCTGCAAAACTGAATTCTTGCCCAACATACTAATCTCAGCTAACTTGAGACATAAAGATTAATCCAGAACATTTTAGTATATTATTAGGAAATCTTTAATAACAGGGTAACTTTGATGTAAAAAAGACATAGAAATAATTACTTGTAGCCTAGAAATTCTAGCTGTTAGTGCTGATCAGATGTAAACAATATTTCAGTATAGACTTTTAAAATTATAATGGTATCTACATAAATCAGGTTTTAGTTATTTGCGTAAGGAAAGAAAGGTAGCAAGATTTTCTTTTGTTAAGAATGTTGTTAGGACTGTGTTTAAGGTTGCTGTGAAAATCTGGTGATGCGTTTCATGGGGTGTATATGTTTTAGAAGCTGTATTCTTTGTTAAAGAAAACAGCTATTAAAATTGGTTATAGTACATATTCGCATAATAGTCACACAGCATAATTCTGGTGCTAACGAGTATTTTGCTTCTCTCACATTCTTAAAGGTGGAGAATTTATTCAATTAATTGTGTTTATAAAGTGTGTGCTCCAAAGTGAATGACCAGTGAGTGACATTTCCTTTGTCAGTAGGGCTGGTGTTCAGTATACTGATTTTCTGACTTTACAGAGAATCATCACAAGTAAATCTCCAGGCCCCCTGACCTTAATTGTTCTTTGTTTAGAAATGGCTAAAGTGTCACATCAGAAACTGAACGTGGGGCAGGTAAATATGAGCTAGAAAGCTTCCATTTCTGAAATTTTCAGAACATGAGTTTCCTTCTGACTATGACAGCCAGGAGCGCATGTAAAGGGGAAAAATGCTATTATATGCTTGTATTACCCAGTGAAGGTGTGTGACTTGAAAGTGTCCAGCCAAGAGACAACAGCTGTTAGTCTTAAACATAAGAGAAATATGGTGCTTTTTTGATTCTCCAGAAGAAGTATTTAGAACCACCTGCTTAGCAAGGCTGCTGCACAAGGACAACAGGCTGTTTAAAAAGCAGCTAGCATCAGTAATGTCCTGAGCAAATAGAGTGGTAAAAGGGACAAGCCTCAGTGATCTGAGTGATTTTCTAAAATTTCTTTTATGTTGTATCTTTCTAATGTGCTAGAATCAATCATTCACCTATGGTATGCTTAAAGAGATGGACATGTGAGATGAGGAATACATTACTTAAGAGACAATGATGTTCATTAAGTACCAAAGACAGTTAAGAGAGAAGAAATTAAGTGTATGTATCTTTGAGTGCATGCTTCCACAGACTCAAAAATATTGTGTAAAGTTATTTGTTTAATGGTTTTCTTATTCTATTTGTTTGTGAGAAGATTGGTATGTTCTCATATTTGCACAATATTTGAAGTTAAAGCTACCAAATTGTTTCATTTATCACTGAAATCTGACATAAGTTGTTTAACGGCATTTGATCGCATAGGAAGTCTCATGATATTCTGTTTCCTGAGCAGAATAAGTGTGATTCCCATAATCAGATTTTTACTGTAAAAATTAAAGGAAGTAATTTCAAGACTATTTAAGTATCTGATTTTAAAACTCTCCTTTAACAAGAATTCATGACAATAAAGCTTGATCACAGAATTGTTTATGGAATTCAAGTATAAGGGGAAGCTGGGAGGGGCAAAAATATATTTATGTCAAAGTCTGACTAAATATTTGTAGAAAATCTGTGTCCTGTGAGCTTTAATGCCAGCTATGTGCATCAACTTTACTCCTAACAGTAGGATGGAACCTAGCAGTGTTTATTATTTTGCTTAATTGGGTATTGTCTATGAGGATTTCTATGTACAAGGTAGATTATTAATTACATATATCATACATATCAAAATAATTTTGAAATACTCTAGATAGAAAAAAAAAAGATTTTTTTTCTATAAGGGTTCTGAATGAGGCAGTAATGGTTTTGGGAATGAGGGAGGTTGTTTGTTTTGTTTGTTTACAGAGTGGAGAATTGGGAGCAGGACCACTCCATTTTAAGGGTTGTTCTTCAGAACTGCCTTCATTTTCATGTCCTTTATGAAGCTAAACCCCAATGGGAGCACAATCCTAGCTGTGCTAATGCCAGGGAAAAACAAACAAACAAACAAACAAACAACAAAAACAAACATAGTCCAAATGGAGTGTATCTCTTTCGCAGGTGTTGCTATTGCTCTCTGCTGACCCAAGCTGCCTGACGTAGCTGTGGTCCCCCTGTAAATGGCATAGAATATGCTCAACACAGCACAGCTCTAGAGACTGCTACAGATCACGCCCAACCGTTAAGTTGCTCATTAGTAATGATTGTGGAGTGTATATGTTGCTTTTCCCATGCCATTTGCATAGAAAATGTGTATTTGGGTATTCAATACCTGCAGGAAAGTACTGAATCTGAAAATCCAGGAAACCCAGTTTTCTTTCTGTTTCTGCTTTTACCCATGAGTGGCATAAACTTCACACTTTTTACAAGAAGTCAGAATACTTTTGATCTCTGAGGATTAGTCAGAAAGTTCTCAGGTACTTTTATTTACTGTCTGTAAAGGCAAAGTTGCATGGAATATAAATTAAACTCATCACTGATTATAATCTTAATCACAAATATAACTCCCGGTTTGCACTGAGATGTAAAAAGCAGGGGCATGGGGATGCACAAGTCTTCTTCCAGTCAAAGGAGTCTATTGCATCTAAGAAGAATGTTTTTTTTCTGAATTGACCCAAGAGTGTTATGTTCTCCAGAGTTTCAAGGCAAGCAAAATGTCTGAGTTTTGAAGATTGTTTTAGTGTCATACTTGCAAATAAGAAATAACCTCACTTACACTTCAAATATTTTTAGAAAGTGCAAAAGCGTTTTTTTTTTGTCTTCCTTAGTTTAGCTGTATGAAAGGGATGTTGTCATCAAAAAGAATATTCAGAACAAAGACAGTAGATATAAAATTGACTGAGCTTCTGGAATCGTAAAAGTTATTGTATTCATTATTATATTAAAAATAAGCATAGTAAAGAAAGATGTAACAAATGTCCAAGACATACTGTGAGAAATGGACTTCTAAAAAACTGCAATCTCAAAAGAGAAATACAGAATAATCTATTATATGTAATGCAAACAAGCAGCTCTGTGAATGAAGAATAACTTTGTAATAGAAAGCCACCAAGCAAGATTGAGCACAGTCCGCAGTTGAAGCTGCACTTTGGTTTTATCAGAGATGGCTGGCAAAAAACCGCGAGACATAACTTCATGAATGCCAGGAACATAGATTCATGTGGGACCTTTGACCCAAGTTGCTAAGGGCCTTGTCTCGTCAAGTTTTGAAAGGTCCTTTTTCAGGTCCTTTTCTGCAAAGCTGCTTTACAGGCGGTTGGCCCTGAGTGTGTACTGGTGAATGACATTATTCCTCCCCCGGTGCCGTCATTGAAGGCTGTGAGGTTCCTATTTGTAGAGGTTCCTATTGTTCAGAAAAGCCCATTTCTCCAGCCTGTCCAGGTCCCTTTGAACAGCAGCCCTGCCCTCCAGCATACTGACCACTTTTTCCCAAGTTGGTATTGTCCACTCGCTTGCTGCGAGTACATGCAACCCATCATTCAAGTCATTAATTAAGACATTAAATAGTTTTGGCCACAGTTTTGATTCCTGAACAACTACTGTTAATTGACTACCAGTTGAATTTTGTCCTCATAATCATCAGACTTTGAGCCTGGATCACTGTCCATTTGTTCTCCATATCTTATCAATGTGGCTCATGACTATTTAGCTAGTTGTAGGTTCAAGCAAACTTTCTTCACATAGCACTTTGATATACATTTAGGATATGGTGGTATTTTGCGTTAAGGCAATCAGTTGCTGTGTTTATCAATTTGCTAGTAGATGGACAAAGGCATCTGTGTTCTAGCTGTGCTGTATGAATGAATGAATGCGTCTGTTGGTTCATCACCAAGCAGTATTTATCCTCATGTTCCTAAAACTATACCTTGGATAAACAAATAACAACTCGGCCAAGTATTTACTTATTTCTCTATTAGTTCAGTATTATGCCTCTTCTCCCTTCCTTTGTTAAGTAAGGTAATTCCTACTGTTCAAGAGGACATTATAACCTAGAAAAGTAAGTCAAAATTATCAACAAAATAAATTAATGAATAAAATAAAGTGAATAACATGCTTGTTGAGTTGCATTAAATACTGTCATACTTTTTCTGAGAGATTCAGATAGAGAAATTGCTTTTCTGAGAGTAAAACACAGCATTATAGGTTGCCTGTAGGCTAATTGAAATGAGAAGTAAGTTGTTCTACAGATCAATAAAATGTTTCTGTACTATAATGACAGATAAGCCATATAGTTTATTGAAAGAAAGATGAAGATCACCTATATGTATTTGAACGTTACAATTAGCATAGATTAAAGTCCTGCAAAGAGGTATGACTATCCTATACAGTACATTAACTGGAAAAGAGTACTAATTTACTCATTTCATGAGCTAACTGAATGCATCTGAGTGAATGCTAATAAGTAACATAATGTTAATGGATGTTAATGAATGTTAATAAGTAACATTCGAGACTGCACCTCAAATACTGTGTTCAGTTTTGGGCCCCTCACTACAAGAAGGATGTCGAGGTGCTGGAGCATGTCCAGAGAAGGGCAACAAAGCTGGTGAAGGGTCTGGAGAACAAGTCTTATGAGGAGCAGCTGAGGGAACTGGGGTTGTTTAGCCTGCAGAAGAGGAGGCTGAGGGGAGACCTCATCGCTCTCTACAACTACCTGAAAGGAGGTTGTAGCGAGGTGGGTGTCGGTCTCTTCTCCCAAGTAACTAGTGATAGGACAAGAGGAAATGGCCTCAAGTTGTGCAGGGGAGGTTTAGATTTGATGTGAGGAAAAATTTCTTCACCGAAAGGGTTGTCAAGCATTGGGACAGGGTGCCCAGGGAAGTGGTTGGGTCACCATCCCTGGAGGTATTTAAAAGACGTGTAGATATGGCACTTAGAGACATGGTTTAGTGGTGGACTTGGCAGTGTTAAGTTAATGGTTGGACTCAATGATCTTCAAGGTCTTTTCCAACCTAAACGATTCTATGATTCTATGATAAAAATTGAGAACCATATCAACCTCTACAGAATCTTGATACATAAGCCACCGGGCAGCTCCTCTAGAACAATTCAGAGCATCCCCAAGACTGTTTGAAATTTCTGCTTTACAACAGCTCCTGGAAGGCTGCGATGCTGGGAGCATAGGAACAATCTGCTCAACTAGGGAAGATTTGGTGAAACAGTTTTGATGCAGGCTGGTACCTGATCCTCAGGGCTCCTAACTTCCCAAACAATTTTTAGAGGGTTGAGACAGTGTTGTGGTTTAACCCCAGCCAGCAACTAAACACCACACAGCTGCACACTCACTCCCCCCACAATATGGGGAGAGAATCGGAAGGGTAAAAATGAGAAAACTCGTGGGTTGAGCTAAAGACAGTTTAATAGGGAAAGCAAAAGCCGCACACGCCAGCAAAGCAAAACAAGGAATTCATTCACTACTTCCCATGGGCAGGCAGGTGTTCAGCCATCTCCAGGAGAGCAGGGCTCCATCACGCTTAACGGTTACTTGGGAAGACAAACGCCATCACTCCGAACATCCCCCCCTTCCTTCTTCTTCCCCCAGCTTTATACACTGAGCATGCCATCATATGGTATGGAATATCCCTTTAGTCAGTTGGGGTCAGCTGTCCCAGCCGTGTCCCCTCCCAACTTCTTGTGCACCCCCAGCCTACTCGCTGGTGGGGTGGGGTGAGAAGCAGAAAAGGCTTTGACTCTGTGTAAGCACTGCTCAGCAGTAACTAAAACATCCCTGTGTTATCAACACTGTTTCCAGCACAAATCCAAACCACAGCCCCATACTAGCTACTATGAAGAAAATTAACTCTATCCCAGCCAAAACCATCACATTCTAAAAGCTAAAACATCAGTGTGTTATCAACATTATTCTTATCCCACACAGTACTATACCAGCTATTAGGAAGAAGATTAAGTCTCCCAGCCAAAACCAGCACAGACAGACTCATAGCTTACAATAAAGAATCATAAATTCACGGTATATGCATCCCACATTATTTTTAATGTCCTATCAAAATTTTTTCAATGCCGAAGGAAATGTTCAATTGAGCCTTTAGTTGGTTCCTCTGCTTTCCAGTAATAAAGTTTACAACAATTTAGTGTTTAGTAAGAACATTTCCAATTTCCACTCGTAGTCTAAATAAATGTCTATAATATATTTTATCTAACCTTCATGTTGCTGAATTTTTTCCTCTTATGTGTTTGTTGTTTTCAGATAGTATTGTTTGTAATTATCTATTTGCCTCATGTGTGTATGAGACATCTTCAGGCTGTCTCTGAAGCAGTGGTTAAATACTCATTGGGAGACATTTCTCATCTTTTGATCGAAGAGTTTTTATTTTTTAACAGTTTTCTTTTCATTCCATCCATTTTTTTGAAACATTTCAGTTCTACAGATACTGACAGATAATTAATGAGTGATTTCAAATATTTGTTTTGCTTGATTTTTTAGTATTTCAGAATGCTTGAAGCTGGTATTAGTAAAATGATTTTCTGAAACAGATGGCTGACACTTGGGGTGTGATTATAAAGCAGAGTGTAGTGTCATGTGGATATGTTTGAACTAGCTTGACTATTTGGAAGTCTCTAATTAGTTCACCCTGTCATATGGGTTATAACACTTCCAGTTCCTGAAGTGGCTTGATTATATAACATTTTCTTTATGGCCTCTGCATAACATATTCTTTATGGCCTCAACCTTTTCCTTTTTGGAATGCATTAGTCAGAGCAAAAGTGTCAAAAGTTGATATTTCACATTTATTTTAACAATAAGTAAATTCCAAAATTAATCTCATCCCATCACTATAATTTTATGTATGAAATAAAGCAACCAGCAATATGAAAGTGTCAGTTGACATCATCTGTAAGCATGAAGCATTGCAAAAGGACGCATGGCAGAGCATTTATTTGGAAATTTGTGAAGACGGCTTTTATATGCATATCAACAAATTGCATCAAAGAATTAACTATGCGTTTTAATTGAATCAACTACTAAGCAATTTTCCTGTTACATCAGCATTGAAATTTTATTTTTTATATAGTAAATTATACTTTTTCTCTTGTTCTGCTGGACATTTCTTGTTTCCCTTGAGATTTCCCTAACGCATGGTAACTTACTTTTTGTTTTCCTAGGAAACCTCTCGTTCCTTTTGGACTAACAAAGTTTAGTGCACTTGTCCATCCTTCTCACGCTACTATTTGTTTATTAGTATTATGGGCTAGTATTACAAAAACAATTCAAGACTATAAATAGGTTTAGGAACCATTGTGCAAGGTATTAGACAAATTTATTAAAAAATCTTCTATTTTCTAACAGATGTCTAAAGTTAGTTAGTTGTATTTTAGTGATAACATCCATTCCCTCTGCAATTGCAACTTCTGTAGATTCATAATTTTCTTCAATCCATCCAACGAATAGTGGTTTTTTTGCCATAATGCAGGTTTAATCTCTCAATTTAAATTTTGCCTTTCTCTTTCTACATGCTTACCGAGGGCACCTCTGCAGTCACGCTAGCTGGTTCAAATTCAGCAAACTGTAACATCTTAGCTTTGATATGTAGTGTCTTCTGATCCACTGTCTGCACCTCAGTGTTGCACTATTGCATTCTCTATTGCAGAGGAATGCCTAAGAGGAACGTAGAAGAAACTCTGTAGAGTTTCAGAATAGATGTAATAACAGAGGTTGTTATTTTGCTCTCTTTTCTGTGTTGGTGGTTGGTCTGTGATGTAAACTGTGCAGACTGTTGGGGAAGGATTTGGATGGGGGGTTGTTTGGGGTGGGGTTTGGTATGTGCACACCTTTTATTGAATGTGTATTCTCCTTTTCACTGCTGGTAGATTTCAGCATCCCTGCTGTGTTACAACACTAGCATTATTGGAGAAAATTTCTTTGAGCTGTCTTTCTGGCCTAGTTTCAGACGGAAATTGAGATTTATGTAATCACATTGTGTCTGTCTGCCACTTTTTTCTCCTTGTGGCACCTTCCTGTCCCCCAGGCAACTTTGTACCTGTTAGGAGATTTAATCCAAAAGGATAGAGAAAATTAAGAAAATTATTTAAAAAAAAAAGTTCATTTTCTAATGATTAACCTAATAGGTTATAAAAACACTGAAAGGAGGTCATAGTTGTTATGGTTGCTTTTTATGGGCACAATTGTGTAATACTTTTATATACCCATTATGTTCATTTTCCTTTACTGTGGGTACCAATTAAAATTTGTGTGCAAAGGGTTTTGTGCTGCAACAAAAACACTACAAAGCGGTAATGGTAAAATATTAAAATTTATTAAATTTTTCTGTAGAAAAAAAATGTTGATTCAATGTTGTAAAATATGTTTTGAGTCAGTGTTGCAAAATATTGATACAATGTTGCAAAACTGATCAGATTTCAGAAAAACAAATTATAAATCTAACATACAAAGATTTTCCAGTTCAAAAGTCTCATTTGACTACTCATTTGATGGTAAGTTGGTGAAAATAAATATATTTTGGTTATGGAAAAGGTAAACTTTTAAAAATACTGGTGTGAAGTAAGCTTCAGAGTTTATTTCTGTGTTATGTGACGAACAGCAAAAATAACTGTGAAAACCAAAATCCTGCATTAGGTAATTTGGACTTTGAGTAGGGAATGAAGGCATTCCAAGTAAAATACAATTCCCTTTTGAATCCTTTCGAGGAATCTAAATAAGCTCCTGGGTTTATTTGTCAGTTTTGCTTATGAAATACTCTTCCATTTACTCAGAAGTGTATCAAACACATAACGGTTCTCTAATTTAGTTTGGCTAGAAAATGTCCAAGCTATTGTGTTTTTTTTTTTCCCCCTCAGAACATTATCAGCTGTATGTTCCTGAATCAGCTCAAGTTGGATCAGCAGTTGGCAAAATCAAAGCAAATGACGCAGACACTGGTTCAAATGCAGACATGAAGTACACAATTATAAATGGTGATGGCTCTGGGGTGTTCTCCATATCTACTGACAAAGAAACAAGGGAAGGAATTCTTTCCCTGAAGAAGGTAAGCAACAGACTTTGAAAGTTCCCTGTGTATGTAATTAAAATATAATGATGAATGTTGAATAAGCAGACACCATGATGAAAATATTTTACTGTGTAAACCTATTGAACCATGAACTTCAGCAGTGTAAGCTTCTCCGCATTGCTTCCTGAGACACTTTAAATCTTTGCAGGAAATGCAGGGAGAAAGAAATTCAAGGAAAGAAACAGTTATTTAAATCTTCTGTGTTTTTTGAATGGTCATATCTAATATTTATAATAAACTAAAACTTACTGAATTTTTGATTAAGATAGTTTAATTTTTCTAAATGATGGTTTTGTACATTACATTTCTTTGAAAGAAGTAAAATTTGGTTGAAAGTTGTCCTGTTGTCCCCAAACTGCATGAATTTTGACAGAGAAAGTTTATCTGTGGCAATGAATGTGTAATTCAGTTTTCATAGACTGTTATTTTTTTACTTACTTTCCAGCTGACATCTAAAGGGTCAAGTATTGTGCACTGTGTAATGTAAATACCGACTTGCTTATAAAAACTCAAAATGTAACTGGTCAAGCCATCACGCAGTTATAATTTATATGAATTTCCTATATTTATCCCAGTCTAATTAAACTATTAATTATAAAGTGTTCTTGCCATTTAACTTAATTCTTAACTGAATTCCATGCACAAATCTAATTCCATAGATAATTTCATCTCTGTATTAAGTCCTCTGAACTGAGTTCATAGTGAATGTTTCCCGAAGTGTCTGCCAACTTATGCTAATATTTTAGGGCTAGATTTAAATTTACTCATATAATAACCCAGAGAGATGGGTTGTTATATTTAAGTAATATTTTTTTAAAAAAACTTTCCAACAAAGGGAAATAATTTTTTTATTTCCATTTTCACTTGGACTAACAGACATCAATTAGCAATTCTCACGTGGATTTGTTGTTATTGAGTCTTGTAGGCATCAATTATATCCATACAGCCTAAAAAATAAAAGTGAATTTGTATTCATATTTGGCAATATGTATTCTGGGCCTGATTAACAGTAGGAGGAATGAAAACCAGAGAAAATGTGGGAAAAGAGAATAAATAAAAACTATCATAAAGAATGTTATTTTTTTGCATCTGAATAGATACGTATGTGTGTACATTTTTTTTTAACATCTTAAAAAAGATTTTGTAACTGAAGGAAATGTTGTTTTTATAATTCATAATGATTTTAAAAGGTTTCCTGTCTCTCCCAGTATCTTAAAAAAGGTTTAATTCAGTGTCTTTTATAAAGGTTGTGTAATACCCACCTCTTCCAGCTACATAAAAGTAAACTGTTTTTTTTATACCATTGAACTTATTTCCTGGTGGCCTTGATGTAGCTAATGCCATAATCTGTTATTTCTTCTTCAAAATGAGCATTTTTCTCTGTTTAAAAGTTCACCATGATTATTGTTCATTAAACACAACATTTATGCATATTGAGAACATGAAGCAAAAAGGAAGAATTTGCAACAAAATGGAAGAGTTCATACATAAAAAGTGTAAAATCACATTTCTTACTGGTTTTGGCAGACAAAATAGCTTCAGAGAAATTTTCACTGTTTTAGAATATGACAAAGGCATATGTTGTCTGTTCTTATACATACACGACAGTGATTTGAGTAATTTTCCCATCAAGACAAGGGGTACATTTTGCTTAGGTAATGTTATATTTCAGTTGAGCAGAAATTCAGCACTTAAAGCTACATAAGTTGGTGTGGAATACCTCCATTCTTTCCTCAGAGAAGTTATAATATCCCCTTATACAGTACAAAAAGGTAATCTCTTTTTTTTAATTGTTTTTTTACTCAGATCTTGTATGCAGTTTAATAGGTATTTTATATACTGTATGCTGTAATTACTTTTAATTTAGATTGGGTTTGAAGCTGAATTAGTTTGATAGCCTTCCCAAAACAGATAATCTCCACTAAGAACAGAATCGGTTTTGTTTCTTATATAAGATGCCAGTACCTTCTATAACAGTAGAATAGAATGATTTGTCCTCTAATACTTCTCTGGAAGAATGTCTAGTAGGCACATCAGAAAAGCCAGAAGTAGATGTATTATTGTGTCTGAAGATCTGAATTACTCCTCAAACCTTTTGAAACTTCATTTATTTGAGGTTCTGATGCAAAAACCAATTTCTCAGCACCTCCACGCTAGGCAGTTCAACAGGCATGCAAAGTCTGTGGGTGTTGGAAGGAATCTTTTCTAGTCTCATTCTGGGCTGACCCAAAATGTCCGGTATTTTCATTATCTCCCCTATTGACAAGCCCTGTGGAGCCACCCTTCAGTCTCAAAGATCCTGCCACAAAAGGTTGATTGCAAACTGTCATGAAGGATTTCCCCTTTGCCTCATGCAATTCCTTGTTTGAGCGGGAGACTAGAGGAAACCAAAACAAAATAGCACAGTGAAAGCCATTACTCTCTGGATCCTTCAGAGACTGACTGGTCAGCATGTTCACCCCTGTTGTGGCTTTCGGAGAGCTATGCTAGAACTTTCCTGACCTCATGTCTGAAAGTATCATTCAGGCTTCCCAGAAAAAAATCGTCTGAACAGCCTATGTCTCTTCCATTTTGTATGAGACTGGAAATGTTCAGGAAGAGGCTATTTACTTCTCATAAAATTCTGCTATTCCTTTTGGGAGTCTGATATTAGAAACACAAATTGCAGTATAATGAACAGCAGTATTTTCCAGTTAGGCCTGTGATTGGTCACTTGAGCTACATTTAGCATTTTCAGTTTTGCATGAAAATCAGAATAACCAATGAATACATACTGAAGATGTGTGGGTAATGGTCATGGAAAGACATTGTGCTTTGGGAAAATAAGAAACATGAACAAAAATTCTGTTTAGATCCATCTAAAATTTAAATGTTTTGTTTTCTTTCCGGGAAAGAGCTCTTCAGTGTTCAGACAATTTTAAGTAAATCTAGAAATGATCATCTAGATTTCTAGAGAGACAGGATAGTGCTGCCTCTCTTACCTTATAGCTACAGCTAGTGACTGAGATAGGCGACTGATATTCAAGGCCTGCCTGTGAGTTAAATGAGGCAGAGTTTAAACTTCGGTTTTACACATTACAAGTGAATGTCTTTACAAGTAATTTATTTGAGTATTTGCTTCTCTTGGAGAGAGCAAGGGGTCAGAAAGGACAGAGCCACATCTTTCTGTTTGGCTATTTGAAGTTAAATGAGTCCTATTGTGAATCTGATGAGTTAGTTAAAATATTTCCTTTGTAAATATAAATTATTTTGCATTATCATTTTTATGCCCAAACTCTTGCTGAATTAGACTAGCTTAGGTATTTTAAGCTAAATGTTATGATTAATAAATTATATTTTTAAAAAAGGGAATAAAAACCTCCTACTGGTAAACAGCTCAGATTACCTGAAATAATGGATGAGTCTTTGAGCAAATTTCTTAGCACAGCATTAGTCAGGGTATAAATGGGGGCCCAATTTGTTCTTCAAATGTAAGATAAATGTCAATTGTAACACACACACAGTGGTTAAGCAGAAGCCTAACAAAATACAGTTCTGTGGATTCAAATTGCAACCAAATTTCAGTTTTTTAATATTTTATCAAAAGGAAAAGGAAAAGTGATGTAACAACTGGACTTGTGAGTTGTTCAAAGATGTGGAATATCACAGGGCATGCTTTGCTTGTAAATTTCCTTACTTCTTCTCAGGAAAGTACAAGGAAAATAAAAAAAAATTGTTACTAATTGTGACCCCTAGTAATAATAATCCTTAGTACAGTATGTGTCTTTTCTGTCTAAAATACCTCAATGTTGAAAACAGTCTTGTTTTTAAACCTCTGTGAATCACAGTGCAGGAGAGTAAGCTCTTTTTCTCTTATGTCCCAGTATCTGATTCTTTAATTCAGAGACGTTACGGGAGGAAGAAGAAGAAGAAAGAAAACGAAAGTAAAAAACTGCTTTGGCTATGGTTGAAATGTTTTTCTGATTATCTGAATGGTTTATTCTTGTATTTCTAGACAAAAAAAAAAAAGTGTTGGTATTGTCTGATTGAATAACTACACAAAAGAAAGAAAATAAGACTTTAGACTTTGTGTTATTCCTCGTGTGTTTTCTGGGATAAATTAATCTTCCTGTGCAACCTAATCCAGTCATTGTCAGTATAAACGTAAGTTAATTTTCCAAAAAGGCATCATAGTTACAATTTGCAATCCTATTGTAAACTTGTTTAATCTTAGAATGTATATGCTGCAGAGCAATGCAAATTACTATTTAATATTTCCCTGCTCATAACAGAAAGACACCATAAATTAATAAACATCTGAGTTAGAATTTAATAAACTTATATTTCTTTATGAATTGATTTAATTGAGTAGTATACTTAGCTCTTTTTTTTATAATAATAGATTTATCAGGCTATGGTAAATTTCCATGCCCTTAGAATTTTTATTTTTTACATTCAGTAAAGGGAGACAGAGAAAGCAAAATACAAAAAAGTCTCATGCTATTGGAGTTAAGAGAATGAATTAATTGTCCTTCAATACACAAAGGAGAAATCAAAGAAATATACAGCATATATAAATCCTGACCAACTATTTTTCTTATACATCATCAGTCAAATTTACTGTAGATTTTATCTACAAAATACACAGTGACATTGACAAATCACACATTGAGTTCCTCATATTTCTTGCCTTAAGTACTACTTTTCTACTCTTTGGGGCGATAGGAAATACCAGTTTAGCCTTGGTTGAAGGCTTGAATACTTGTACTGAGTTCTGTTCAGGCAGGCTGCCAGGTCCACACAGGACCATACCGGTCGTAGGGGAATTCTGCCATGCCATAATGTCATAATAATTTCAATTCTAAAAAAAAATCCACGCGGATGCAACTTCTTTTAGTGTTATGCCTGTGTTCTGAGATTGTTGGAAACTTAGTGGTAGAATATATATATCTGTACAAACTACCTGCTTTGCTCAGTATGATAATAAATATTAATCTACCTGTCCTTCTTTATAAATTGACAGAAGCCAGAAGTTTGTAACCCAGAAAGTATTGAGGTGTCTATTATCAAGAATGAGTGCTTTTGCTCAACACAGAAGCACATTTAAAACTAGCAATCTGAAACTTGAAATCTCTCTTATGACCTCCTGGAACTGAGCTGGTATTTTTTAAAGCCTTTTCAGTAATTAGAACTAACAGACAATGTGTAGAAAAAATAACTTCTCACATGAAATTCTCGATGGGCTGTCTATGAAAAGTAGTCAGTTACTTTAGTGGGACTGAAGAAACCAACTCAAAATAGTTGTGGTCCTGTCAACATGGCTTCCAGTAAAAATATTTCTTAATTCTACATCTGCTAATGGAACGTCATTACTTGCGTACTTTTAAGTTAACTATCCTTTTAGTCCCCTCTACTACATAACTATCTGACACTGGAAGAGTTGAGAGTTGGGTGTGTCATGTTTACCTTATATCTTGCACAAGACAGTGTAATAACATGCTAAGGTAGGGTCAAAATAAATATATCAAGGCAGTAAAATTAGTTCACAATAATCTGAAAACCAGCTGAACTAGGGAGATTAAATTTTCACATATGTAAATAGCAAGCTAGAAATGGGACTCCTAAGAAAGAAAGTATCCATGCTGTGTGATATATGAGTCAGACCCCCAGCTGCTTCCTTCCTAGTAGAGAGGTAGGATTCCTAGTAGGAACCTATTGATTTAAATAACGGGGCAATGCTAAATTGGCAGTGGTGCTTCTGGTGGATGGTACAGCTGGTGATGTGCCTTCTATTGGGTTTTACTGGAACATTAGGCCCTGTAGAAGGCATATCCCCAGCTGCAGACTTTCTTCCCGTTTATGATGGCATAATCCATGTGCAGCACAGCAGTATATGCTGAGACAGGCTGAAGAATTGTCTCTCTCGTTGTTGCTGGAATTGAAAAGAAAATGGTCTAGGATATAGGGATGGGCTCCTTCTGTTTAGAAAAGCACACAAGCACATGTTTAGGCTATTCTTACACAGTTAAGTTCCCGGCTCTTATGATAACTGAGTGTTTTCCTGCAAGGAGTTGCTTTTTTCAGTTGAGAATTTAAAAGAAGAGATGTCCAAAAGAATTTTGGTATCCCTATCACTATTAAACTTGTTAATTAAAGATATGAAGTTAATTTAATTTAGGATACATCAGTCTCTACCTTTTTCAGTATTTAGCATTGACCAATAAAAATTGAAAGGTGATAAAATCCAGAGTTTACATTATCATGGAAGAAGAATCTGAGGCTCATTCTAAACCCTGAGTTTTTCCAAAACTGGTACCTTGCCCACAATTCTGTTGTAGAGATAACCTGAATCCATCCTGCTTCATGTATATCCTTCTACTTACAGGGTATGGCAGTGGCTGCCAGAATATCAGAGAGTATCGTCCCTTTCCAGTAACATGAAGAAATGTGGTTTAAGTTAAATGGAAAAGATGTAGTTAGCTTGCTAGCAAGCTAAACTGAAGCACAGAATGGCATTGATAAATCTTTTTTTCTGCCAACAGCCACTCAACTATGAAAAAAAGAAATCATATACACTTAATATAGAAGGAGCAAATACTCACCTTGATTTCCGCTTTTCGCACTTGGGACCATTCAAAGATGTAACAATGTTGAAGATCATTGTTGGTGATGTGGATGAACCTCCGCTCTTCACTATGCCTTCCTATGTCATGGAAGTTTATGAAAATGCGAAGATCGGGACAGCTGTTGGCACAGTAACGGCACAAGATCCTGACACTGCCAACAGTTTAGTGAGGTATAGTAAGTCCAAATTATACAGGATTGAATTCCAAGACCTAAAGGGTTAATGAGATCTGGGGATGTACGAAACTAGGTCTCTTATTTTAGTACCTAAAGGGAAACATAGGTCAGAAGAGTGTTATGATCAGTCTGTATGGATTAGATTTAATAATGTAATCTTCAACCTTTTGTTAGTTTGCACTAAAATTGCCATCTAGCCATTGGTCTGAACAAAGGTCTGTGTGCACCAGTTCCTGTAACAGCACCTCTCCAAACTGCCCACTGAACAAGGCCAGTGTATGTTACCACATCATATAAAACGGTGCACTTCACTGACCTGCTGCCAATCAGTATCCTGCCACTAGTTATAAATCTGTTCAGGATCATAATGCTGTTTTTCCCCTGCCGTGCAGGTATTGTGCGGGCCCTCTGCACACCTGCCACACTGTAGTTGTCCCAGGTGCTTGTGCAAGACAGCAACTGGTTTAGGTACGCCTTTCCTCACAGACTTGCAGTATAATTTTTGCAAAATTGTGTTTGAGGAGGAAGCCATGATTTTGTAATACGCTTCAGTTTTAGTGGGGTATCAAAAGAATAGAATGGGTGTAATAATGCACCCCACTGGTGTTGCTAGGGATATGTCATGCTATATCAAATTGTGAGGTCTAGGGCAAAGAGAAGTGCTGAGAAGCAAGCACTTGCAGCATCAGATAGATACATCATTTGAAAACTAAATGAATATGTAACATACTAGGAAGGAAAGATTTTGATAGTCTTTTTAATGAAATTCATTCTTAAAGAAAATGTTCTCATTAAAAAGAAAAAGGGGGGAAAAAAAAAAAAAGAAAAGAAGATTTCTGTGTTGCTGCTCTGGCCAGAATACTTCTTCTAATAACAGAACTGGCTTGGAAATAGGTCATGGTCTGAACTAAGGAACTGAAATCAAGCTGGAAATACCCCCACAGCAAGCTTGAAAAAGCATTGATGCCAAAAATATACATATGGGTGTTAATTTGACTTCTTCTAAATTTAAGAGCATTTGGATTTAACCTTGAACACTCTGGAATTGGGGTTTGAATTCATTACTGGTTTAGAGTAAAGTTTTCAGTTACATGTTTTCAGTTATAATAGGATCCAGTAACATTTTTTACTGGCTTCATTTGTGGGATGAGTTACTTTCTAAACTGACATGCAGTGTGAGAATTTTGTGGAACAATACATGAATGTTTGTCTTGAAGGTGGTAGTGGATTTAAAAGGTTTCAGAAAAAAATTCCTTGTGAAAATGTATTTGATGCTATTCCTTTTTATGACTTAATGGTATAGCCTTTATGGAAATCATATGAGTATATACTTGGAAAGCAGTTTTTCTTCAGCTAATTGGGCATTTTTAGTCTTCTGACTGAATTGAAATCTGCTGGGTATGTGTAATAGTCTTGGTAAGATGAAACAATTTTTGCTGAACAATGAAAGCATCAGGGTTTTATGGTTCTCTTGTGCTAATAGTCTAAGATTCAAAATGTTTAGTGTCAGACAATCAATATATGCAATTTCTTAGTGGCAAGTTATTGCCTTTGAAAAATTGACACTATGGTATTTGTGTCTAAACCATAACATAAATAAGAAAATTTCGCTAAAAATAACTGCCAAGTGCCTGTAGCTTTAATACTATAATTCTGAAACAACAGCTAACATAGTGAGACAGATGAGCCATCATGGTAGTCTGGGAGTAGGAATGGCAAGTGCAGATTTAACTAGTTCCTCCATAATTCAACCATCTGTGGCCCCTAAGAGTTTTTTCTAGAAAGGGGTAAGACAACTGTGGTAAAAGGGAAACAGCAGCAGTTTGTACAGAGGCTGGGAAAGCCAGAAATAGATTTTCTTGGTGAAACAGGCAATAATTTGGAGATAGAGGGATTGGAAGGAAAAATATTTCCAAATATTTTGCTTTTTCTATTGGCCTTTTTTTTTCCCAAACAGGAATTTGTAACCAGTCATTGAGGCCAGAATATTAAATATTCATATTATTCCAATAAGTGAGAAGAGAAATTGTCCTTACTTTTGTCTATCCTATTTTTTCCTCCCATTGACATTTATTTCTGCATTGTTCCTTCCATCTCTCTCTGTTTCAATGGGGAAAAAAATAAAGTGCTAGCAAAACACACCGAATCGTGAAGCTCTGAAAGGAGCCAGCCCTCAGTTACATGTTGGAGGGATTCGTCAAGGGCAGTAGCAGCGCAGATATCCTTGATGTATCATTACATTGTGACTGGGTCCACTCTCTAGCCAGGCTTTATCCATCTCGGTGGAACTGACAGTGAATGTCGTTTGTGAGCATGCGGGCTTTTTATGAAGACGCTAATCCTCTAAGGACTGGACTAACACTGTGCATGGGACTCTGAAGAGGTACCAGGCTGGGTTGGTGTGCCCTCAGGTTCTCCTTGAGCCTCCTCCTGCAGGAGGAAAAAGGGTGCTCTGGGAACAAGTAACTTTAACTCCCCTTCCCTCACCTCATTTCACACACAAACACTGATGCGGTGCAGAAGGGCTTGGTGTTGTTTCAAGATTTGGCCGTGGCTTTGGGAAGCTACGGGTTGGAAGTGGCGCACGACCTGAGAAGAGGGCCAGGCTGGCCGGGCTAAGCTGCTGCTCCACCAGAGGCAGGGTCCTGCCCCACCCTCCACTCACAGCAGCGAGCAAAGGAGCGGCTCGGAGGAGGATGTTTTTCTCAGAAGCATGCACACGGTGCATTTATGTCCTTCTACGACAGCGTTGGTGGGTAAGGGAAGAGCAACCGACGTCATCTACCTGGACTTGTGCAAAGCATTTGACACTGTCCTGCACAACTTCCTTGTCTCTAAATTGGAGAGACATGGATTTGACGGATGGACCACTTAGTGGATAAGGAATTGGCTGGATGGTCGCACTCAAAAGAGTTGTGGTCAATAGCTCGAAGTCCAAGTGGAGACCAGTGACGAGTGGCATTCCTCAGGGGTCGGTATTGGGACCGGCACTGTTTAACATCTTTGTCAGCGACATGGACAGCGGGATTGAGTGCACCCTCAGCAAGTTTGCTGGTGACACCAAGCTGTATGGTGCGGTTGACATGCTGGAGGGAAGGGATGCCATCCAGAGGGACCTTGACAGGCACTTTGAGAGGTGCGCTCATGTGAACGTCATGAAGTTCAACAAGGCCAAGTGCAGGGTCCTGCACATGGGTTGGGACAATCCCAAATACAAATACAGGCTGGGCGGAAAATGGATTGAGAGCAGCCCTGAGGAGAAGGACTTGGGGGTGTTGGTTGATGAGAAGCTGGACATGAGCTGGCAAGTGCACTTGCAGCCCAGAAAGCCAACCGTATCCTGGGTTGCATCAAAAGAAGTGTGACCAGCAGGTCGAGAGAGGTGATTCTGCCCCTCTACTCTGCTCTCATGAGACCCCACCTGGAGTACTACGTTCAGCTCTGGGGTCCCCAGAGAAGGACATGGACCTGTTGGAGCTAGGCCAGAGGAGGGCCACAAAGATGGTCATAGGGCTGGAGCACCTCCCCTATGAGGACAGGCTGAGAGAGTTTGGGTTGTTCAGCCTGGAGAAGAGAAGGCTCTAGGGAGACCTTATTGCGGCCTTCCAGTACCTGAAGGGGGCCTACAAGAAAGCTGGAGAGGGACTTTTTACCAAGGCATGTAGTGATAGGGCAAGGGGTAATGGCTTTAAACGGAAAGAGGGTAGATTTAGATTAGATGTAAGGAAGAAATTCTTCACTGTGAGGGTGGTGGGGCACTGGAACCGGTTGCCCAGAGAAGTTGTGGATGCCCCATCCCTGGAAGCATTCAAGGCCAGGTTGGATGGGGCTTTGAGGTGGTCTAGTGGAAGGTGTCCCTGCTCATGGCAGGGGGTTGGAACTAGATGATCTTTAAGGTCCCTTCCAACCCAAACCATTCAACCATTCTATGATTCTATGATTCTGTGCTGGTTTGCTAGAAACACCTCCACTGTTCATCTGAAAGCCTGATGGGTCTGAAAGATAGTCTGAGGGTAATGAGATCACATCTCTCCTTCGTTTCCACACAATTTCCAGTTCATTCAGAATAGAAATAGTGATTATAAAAATAAAACCAGGAAGATTCAGTGTAACTTTCTTAGAAAGCACAGATCACACAGTCTCCAGGAAAGATAACTACAGACAGGACTGGCACAGCTGATCTCTGTGGAGCAATGGAGTAATGGAGTAACGGTTCCTCAGCCAAATGGCTCAGATAATCTCCAAATGCTATGAGTCTACAGGACAAGCTACGGAGCAGCAATTTGCTTAACAGTTTTTCCTAATCCACTTGTGCATCCTTTCCACTTTATGAGGACGCTCGTTGCTGTGTGTGAGATTGATAAAGAATTGGGCACACACAGTTGCAACCATATCACTTCTTCGCTGTCCAGCTGCTAAAAGGGATATAGTGCTGTGATTTGTTCACTGCCCAATTAAGTAACAGTTTATTTTGGTAGCAGGAACGATTCTTATAACAAGAATAATGGTTAGAGGAGTAGTTACAGTAATTAACAATGCTGAAGGGAAATCTTTTTTAAAAAGTTATTTGAGCTTCACCCAAAAATAAATAACAACCTTTATTGTTATTAGTAGAGAGGGATCTGAAGGCTTTTTTGTCCTTATTTCCTCACTGTGATTTCATCACAGTGTTTTCAGCTTGTTCCTGAGCTGAGCGGTCTTCAGAGGGCACTGACTTTGTGCCAGTGCTTGTACTAGTGTTTTACTTTTTCAACACCAGCAAAAGAACCTCTGTAATAACAACTGTAGCTATTAGAGGTTTATTTTATTCTGACATTATCTGGTTGGAAATTTGGGCTGGTTTAAAGGATTTTTCTTTTTAAGTTGATATTTTTTCCTTCAAATAGAAATGTATTTTCAGGGAAACTTTTAAAAATGCTATGTTTTGAAATAAAAGATTATTATTCTATTGAAACATGAAAATCAAACATAATCTTAGAAAACATAAAAAAGAAAGATATTAAAACACCATCATGTATTAATTTTAAATATAAAGATTTTTTGCGTGGTTTGAATATAGCTATTTACTTAAAAAATTGTATTCTAAATCAATGGAAAACATCCTAAATTGTAACTCATTCACAGGAATTACTGCCTTGTTGGAACATTCATGAGAAACTAATCCCCTTTCATTGCATTGTGTCAAGTAGCCTGATTCTATACCAACATCTTTTGTTGCTTGAAAAGATCAGGGTTAAGTCATGTCTTATAACAGTATCTGGTGCGCAAGCGGGTCTTGAAAGTTTCCCATACAATATGAAAGAAAGCATGACTGTTACATGCTCTAATTATAATTTCATTTTAGTATATTATTCATTTTAAATCTCTCCATACTTACTTAGAAATGAACTTTTTTCTTCCTGAACCCATACACAGAAGACTTCCGTGGAGATTAGGGGTGAAAACAGCTTTGAATTGGCAAGTTGCATGTGTGCATTGGGAGCAGCCCTAGGCTGCTAGTACTGCCTCGTGGCTGTGGTAGTGCCTGTTGAAACCCTGCCATCTTTCTGTAGGTGATTCTTGGGTGGTGAGTCCGTCTAGCCACAACGCATACTCCCGATGATCCTTGAAGCTTTCTGACTGCATCTGGTCTGGTCTCAGTGGAGTGGTTTTCAGAAAAACAATGTTGCTGCTGTTCCCCAAGCCTCCTCCAAGTTAGTGATTCAGAAAAGAGCAAAGACATAGAGTTAAGACCGTGATACTTTCTGAAATTCTGATATAATAGTGAAAATAGTTGCATGACATGGGCAAGTTCCCTCATATTAACTTGACCTCAGTTTGATACTGTCCTATGAGGAACTGAATGTCTTTATGAACACTGTACCCTGGTAAGAGTAGTTTTTGAGAAATAAGTCATGCTATTACAGAAATACTGTAATGTCAGCTCACTCCTTTTGCTGCTGCTGTGCAATCTTTGTCATGCAGTGGTACAGGAGGTATATCACTGTTTTGAGCAGAATGACAGGGCCTCTGTCCCCTCTGGTCATTTGTTACTCCCACTAATTATGTTTGACTTAGGTTGTTTGCATTTCTGGGCAGGAATGGTCTCTTCCCAGCTATTTAACAGAGGACTCCTGACGAACGGGGTACGGGTACTGATCAGCACTCTGCGTGTGATGGTAGTGTCAAACGATAAGAAATACAAGCACCTTCCCTTTTCAGAATGATGTCTGTCATGGCTTGGTTAAACATAACTTTGTATTTTGTTGGATCCTTGGAAGGTTGATTAGGTTTTGTTATATTAATACAATGGAATTCAAATCATTTTTGTGTTCAACCCTAACCAGTCTGTAATCTACCTTACCATAATGAATTCCATTCGCTAGGACTGAAATTGATTAGCTACAGGAAACTGAAGTAGTCTTAGTGCCTTCCTGATGTCACTAGAAAATGAACTTCTTTCTTCACTGTGTTCTTGACACTACTGCTAAAAAAGCAGTAATACAGAGAAGAAATAAATATGAAACATAAAGGTGCACATAGTTGTCTTTTATAGAAAACAATTGTTTTACTTCCAGGAAAGGCAGAACCAGCCAACCAACAGCAAAACAATAAAAACAAAGTAGCAAACAAAAATAACCAAGGAAAGTCAGAAAAAGTTTTTTCTTTTTCTTTTTCTTTTTGTGTGTTATCAGACTGTTAATTTTGTGCTAAGTTAGTGAAGAATACAAGTACAATCTCAGCCCTGATTCTGGCTTCTCACTTTTCTAATGGTCTTATGATATTGCCTTATAATAGATAATGTATTGTAATGGTTATGATACATGTATATACTAATGAGTACAAAAATGCGCTTTCCAACACCATACCTCATATCTAGAAGCTATAATGAATTCAAAGTTGCCTTACCCTAGTTTGATTTAAATTGACAGCCTTCTCTTCGTTTCTTTCAGATAGAATACTGAAAAATTACTGAATGACAACTACATAGGATTATAACAATTAATGTGGTGTAGGAAATAATTCTTCAATTCCTGCATCAGGCAGAGAAACTTACTTTAACTTTTGCTGCATTGGTAGTAAAAGATAGACATAAGTTCCATAGTTTCTGGCATCAGCCTTTAGAAAGTCATGTTAATTTTCAGTAAATGGTATTTTAAGAGGCATGCTCATATGTAGATGAAAGAACATACCCATGTAGTTTCCTGTATTCCTATTATTATCTCTGAGAACCTTAAAGACAAAGCGTTGAGAAGGATTCTGGTTATAGACTATTTTTCTGATGTAAAGTTTATATTTACTAGAGGTAGAATAAAACCTGAACTTTTGATTCAAACTCAGTCACTCAAATTTTGGTCAAACAGTATCAGCATATTAAATGAAGGGAGGTGCAGGAGAGCTGTGTGAAGGGATCGGGGGGGGGAAGCTGAAAATGAAAATTGTATTTTTAAATATTTTTTTTTCTTCCTGTCCTCTGAGATTGGTTTCTACACCGCTCCCCCCTACTGTCAGTAGGGAGAGGGGATAAGATTGATCCCCTGCTGGAAAATATAAAAGCCTCTTTGCTAGTTGTATTCATTTGTCTTGCTCTTTGATTGTCATGTAAGTGGAATAAGGTCAGTTTGTTTTCTGCTATCCTGTGCACAGGATGCTTTGTTAGCTGTACTTAGGGCAGCCTGCTGAGAACAGCGCCATCACGTAGAGTGACTGACCCTCCCTCACATGCCCGATGGGGGAACATCCCCCCCCGGATCCTGCCAATCCTGTGCTTGTGGAGGCAAAGGCAGACATCTGTCCTCCACACTGCTCAGACCCTCAAAGCATGACACTGTCATAACCCTGTGATCAACACCTACAGAAACACACTAATATCTTCCCATGGTATGTGAATGGCTCACAGTTAGCAGAGAGGAGCTGTGTCCTCCCCCTCCATCCCACCTCCTTCATTCATTTGCTCTCTGTATTCCTCCAGTATTATTCCTCTCTAAGATTGTCAGTAAATCAAAACAGAAAAAGAAGACCCTGTTTTGAATGGCTGGAGACAGAGGGGAATTTTACTCCAATTTCTTCTCCGATTCTCTGTCTGTCTTCACAGGGAGGAACCATTTTAAAACATTTCTTTATAGTGTTGAGGTGGGAGATCTGTTGCTGATTTTTTCCCTGAGGCTTCAAATTATTTTTGATTCTTGTCAAGCTATGCGCCCCAGTCCTCCCACTAACAAAAATGTCCATCTCTCTGCACAGGAACTGGTAAGCTGTTCTGACAGCTGTTCTGACTAGGAAGCATCCAGCTTGGGATGGTGGTCAAAATCTCACAGCAACCAGAACCACCTCCATCCCTCACTTAGAGCTGTGAGAAAAAAAATGACAGATCGTCTTTATATGGTGCCTCTGAGAGCCTGATTTTTCATGCCAGGACATCATCTTTATGTTTCTATAATTTCCACTGACTTCAGAATGCCTCCAGTACTTAAAATTCTTTTATGGTTTTAGGAGTCAGCCTTCATATCTGAACGTCTCTGTAGTGTAGTCTTTTGATAGGGTCATTCAACTCCAATAAATAGGCATAAATCTATCAATCTTGTTTTATTTGGTTTAGTCTTTAGTATGAGGAGAAAAAGAAAAGATAATATATAAATAGAATACCATTCTTTAGCTGGTAAACCTTTAAGAAACAAAAAGTGATTCTCATGTAACACTGATTGCACTTTATTTCTTAGCAGCATTGGAATCTGAATGTTAATCTCTCTGAATATAAAGCAACTTCAATATAACAGTTCTGCCATCAATACATCTACCTGAAATGCATTTGGACAGTTGTAATCCTCTGAAGAGATTCATAAAGTCAGGAAAAGAAGACAAAGCTTTATCTCGCTTTGACTTCTGAATTATGCCTCTAAGGGTGTAGCCTGTTCTTAGCCTACATTTGCTGGCAGAATTAGCTAGAAAAGATGATCAGTGATTAATGCACACAGACAGAAATTGTCAGCTACAAAAGATGGGTGTACAGAAATGGCTCATTTCCTTCAAATGAACAGCATTCCCATTTTCCAGTGTCCAAGGTGAGCAGTGTGCTAGCAATGCATAGGGGATGGGAAAGAGAACAGGAGCAGGAAGCCAACTACTGCATGAAATGCAAACCAGTAGTGGCTGCCTCTCAGAGGCTTTGCTGGGAGGCAGTGGTTCACTGCTTGCAACTCCTCCATGCCTCCGGGGATCCGCCACCTCACATCTGCAGGACAAGGATAGGGGAAGGCTGCTACTACTGCTGAGCTGATGTTTTGGTATGAAAGGTAAGCCAGGAGTCCCGTATGGGAAAGTACTGCTGATCAGCTGATGGATGTCAGCTGGCAACCAGCACCAGAGCTAACTCAGTGGGAACAGCGTACCAAACTGAGTTCCTGCAAGCGCTCTGAGAGAAACAGTATTTTCCTCAAAGTTATGCTATGCCTATCTGAAAAAAAGGCAAAGGAATGGTAAACAGAGAGATTACCTTCTCCAAGCTCTCTTCAAATGTATTTCATTTTCACAACTGGAAAGCACAGCTGAAGGCTGTTGTTGTCAGTAGTAGTCTTCTGCTGAGGAACTCTGGAATATCTAATGTCTCCTTAATCTACCAGACACACTGCAGGGAGAAAATTGGTTACCTGCTGTCTTGGCAGCCAACTTCTGACTCACACTTCACAATTGCTTTTCTCTCCTGGAGAAGTTTGTTTGAACTATGGGGAAATAGATTGGTCCTGGAAGGGAGGCAGTGTAGCAGTGCAAGACAGTCATGGCAACAGAATGTCTCCCCACTGCCTCATTTGGCTTCAAGGGGATGCTGCTGGTTCCCAGGCTCATGAGGAGTGCTGCTGTCAGGAGGCACAGAGAAGATGAAAGGCATGTGCCAGAGTTATGTCCCACCATGAGCTATTTCTTGTTGCTCTCCAGCTGGCCAGAGAGTTGCAGCTGATCAGTTCTCTCACTGTTCATCCTGGTATACCTCCCTCCCTCACCCTGTGCAGTTGTTGCTTACACCTTTTTTCCTAAGGTATCTTTAAGAAGAAAAAAAAAAAAGTCTATACTTTCAGTCTGAGCATCTCTTTCTGATAAAAGTTTCTTTGCTTAAATTTTTAACGAAAGAGTTTTCCTTATAATGGCATTTGATTTTTAATTGATGTCTTTAGATGGTGTGAGTAATTGGTTTGGCAAAGGATCTATCCTTTTCCCATGACCTTTTTTAAGTGCTTCTTTGTAACCAGTTTCACTCGTTATTAGAGAACTGGCTACTTACCGATGTCTTAATACAAAAGCCCAAAGAAGTACTGTGACCTGCGAATCCACATCTGGCTGAAAAGCGGCTTTGGAAGTTCATTAGCAATAGCAGGTTTGTAGCCAGGGTGGAAATTTGTAACAGAGTTCTTGTTTGCAGTTGGTAAGTAGGGTAATAAATAAAAATAGTATAATGAAAGGACAAGCTAAAGACTTAATTAAAGACAAAATAAAGACAAGTTAAAACTATTTAAAAACTCAAACTCAGGGCTCTTCCTTAAAACACAATAAATGGAGAGAGACATACTGGAATAGTAACAGACTATGCCACTTGTCTGTCAAGTGACAAAATGATGTTAATATTATCTTAAGACTGAATAATTTAAGGGGGCCACATTCTGAAAATGCTTACGGGTTTTAGCTTCAGAAGCCCTCCTAAAAAGTTTGGAAATCATTAATGTTCCTTAGCTCCTTTAGCACCTTTTAAAACTTTCTCCATTTTTAAGCATTCTCTGTATTATTAGAGCCTGACTATTTTAATACTGCAAACTGATTTATATGTCTAGAGCGCCCTTCTGCCTAAGGCCCATCTTGCATATATATTTCTCTTTATTTCCTAATTCATGCAAATGCTTTTAGTTTTCGCTAAAAATGGTGGGAATATCTGTCACCACTGAACCACTGCTTCACTAAAAGACAGGAAGTGAGGAATGAAGTCTCAGGAGCCAGGGGCTTGCTTTGGTCAGAAGCAGGAATAAGGACATGGATGGAAGCTGGGAATGCCCTTTTGTTGAGTGACTCTGCCTAATAAAGAGCTGGCACATGTTGCATTTCCCAGTGGTAACAGGACTGAGTTTTGGTATTTAATTTCCTTCAGATTCTCTTCAGATAGCGTGACTAATACGTTTTCTATATTCATGATCATTTTTAATATAGTTTCTTTAAAATTGGTTTCTGTTGCTGGTTTGGATGTAAACAGTTTATGGAGAGCTGTTTACCTAAGCATGTCTTGTTATTAAGTCTCTTTATTAACACATGCCATGCAACTCAGATGTGCTGATTTAATGGTTAAAAGTATGCTAATTCACACAGCATTGTCATGAGTAAATGTCTGTAAAAAAATATCTGCAATGAATATTATAAATTCATTTTTAAATGAATGCATTCGAAGTAAGAAGAAACAGTCAACTGAATTAAGGTGAAAATTCACTTCTGAAGTAACTCTTTGAAATTCAAAACTTGCACTAATTTTTTGTGGTCTAGAAAAAGCATTGAAAAGCAGCTCAGTAGAGGTGGAGGGAAGGGTAGGAGGGAAGGGTATGACTATCTTTGTTGCCACTATTATCTAGCTGAAAGTGAATTTTTTACAGGTGAAATAAATTCAGAAGCCTACGTAAAGCATTGTTGGCTCTGGAGTATGGTATATTAATGGATATAGCTGGTATCTATGCTCGACGTAGATAAATCAGTGGCTAACATTTATAAAGGCCTAAAATGTTAAGAGCTTTGTAAATACAATGAAACTTGTTCTAAATGTCCTCTTAGATGTGACAAAAATGAGTGGCTCTACCAAGGGAGTTTCTTGTACAAAATATTTTTAGAGCACTTGGGAGCAGTGCTTTAGACTAGTATTCCTAGTTCTTCTACTGTGTGGAAATATCTTCTGTAGCTTGTTTTACTGAGACATTCATGAAGGTTGGGAACCACAGCAGTGCAAATGGCTGCTTTAGATATGATACACAAAGCAGTTTTAAGAAAGAATCTGGAGTAATGGAAGAGAACTGAACATTATAATAATGGGAAAGCATAAGAAAGGGCCACTCCTTTATTTATTCATGATCAAGAAAAATTCTGTCAAGCTGTGAATGTTTCGGTATGTCTGTAACTATATGCAAAAGTTTGCACATGAAGGGGAACTGCTTCTGTGGATAAATTAGAAACATTTTTCATTATTCTAGTATCACTGGAAGTAAAAGTGTTAGTACAATAAGTTACCTCAGGATCACTTTATTTCCATTAACGACACAGAAAATACAATTGAAATTATTCATCCAATACCGAGTTCTTTAAAATGAGAGCTTTGAGCTTCTATAGAATACATTTAAATAACCGATTTAGAAAAAGGTGTTCATATTTAAAAAAAAGAAGACCATCTTTTACTATATGCCTATGAAAATTAAGTGTTAAGTAGTCACAGTTCATAGCAGAATCAAACTTCAGTTTTTCTACACAAGCTTGGTATTTGGAACAGATATTTTTTGGTTTTGGTTCTGTACTTTACTTACAGAGGGAGAGGTAATAATTTGTTATAAGTCACACACATAAAAGCAGCTGAGTATTCTTACTGCTTTAAGTTTTTTTCTCATTTAAGACCAATTTGAAATTCTGTCTATTTTTAAGCTACTGTCAACAAATACTAAATAGCCCTATTTTTATGGTCCTGTGGTCAGCACAACACTGACTCACAGAGTAGTCACTGTGACTGATGTTGATAATAAGTAAACAATGTCCACAGTAATAATTGTTTGCAGGGACAAGACTCTTGTATTAGAAATTGTTTGGATTTGTGGTATATATTACATAAGAACAGGTCAGTGAAGCATTTTCTTTTCTTTTTTTAGCAAATAATTCTTGTCATTATCAGGAGACCCCTAGAGTCAAGAAAAACAAGGCTGTAGTAGGAGAGAAGGAATTAAATTTTATCATTGCATACCTGATTGTAAGCTCTACCAGTAAAGGGTCCTGCTAAGGTCTCCAAGAAAATTGAGGGACAATTATGCTTCCTATGCTTTCTCTATCAGCATTTCAGTTCATCATGTAAAAGATGCTTGTGTATATGTGCACTGCCCATCTTGCCCCACACAACCAAATGTTCATTATTTCTGCCTTAATAGTAGTATCGTCAAGATGTTCCAACTATTTGTCATAGCTCAGGTTTCCTACACTGCTGAACATAAGGTATAAGGCATGAGGGGATTTCTCCACCTGAAGCATGTATCTTCTGTACAAAGTTCAAATCTCAACACAACTCTGTGGCAAGCATGGCAGCTGTATGGACTTTTAGAGGTTGATACCACTGTCTCCAAAGTTTTTGTAATTGGTAAAAGGTAAAGCTAGCTGTGCGCATGGGAGATACGACTTCTCCACTGATATTGGCACAATCTTTCAAAACATTTCCATGCCAAATAAGCACTTGGAAAAGCTGAAAATTTGTGCTTCATGGAAGACTGAAACCTGCAGAAACACTGGAAAAATCTATTGTTATAAAATTGAAAAGCAAATCCTGATTCCAAAATAAAGAGGTGTCGGTAGCTTGGACCAATACCACCACATAAAATAATGCCAACAGGATAATTGTGTGGTCCTTTTTTGTTTGTTTGTTTTGTAATGGATCTTCAGAGGATTCCAATATTCCTTGAAAGCAACGTAAATTTTCTTGGATAGCTGTAACATTCAGCATGTCATGATCAGTGACTGATGAATGTTGGTCAAGAGTTTGCTTTTAATTCATCTCCGGAGTTTACTGAGCACTGAGAAGCATACCAACTTTTGGAAGTGTGTCTGCAATGCCCACTGTGTTTCAGCAATTAGAAATTCAGCCATTTTTTTTGTTCTTTTTCTGGCAACATCACTTGTTTTGATTTTTTCATTGAATTTGGGACACACTGATTAAATAATGTCTTCTGAAAAAATATTTCCTGACTTAAATTCTTAAAAGTGATTGTCCCATCCCCTACATAATCAAGATCTTGCCAATCTGCTTTCAGTATGGAGACAGGTTGAGTCTGTTACCTGTTTGAAGCAACTTCAGCTGCCATCTTGCACATCCAAAGTGTCTTTACTGAGCACTTCTGGAGTATTTTAGAATGAGGTATGCTCAGATGTTGGTAGTTAATGAACCGCACATAGGTTCTGACTGCAGCTCAGATGGGAGACAGCGACTTACATCCTTATTCCAGAGAAACATAAAATGGGTGGGAACTGGGTCTGCTGTCTCTCCAACAGCTCCCACAGTCATATGAGAGCTGTTTCACTCTTCACAATGTCGAAAGCAAAGATGAAGAGCAGGCAAGAAGGAAAGATTTTCTAGCCTAGTTTTGTCTGCTTTGATTTCCAGCGCCTGATCTACAGTTCTTTAATTGCTGAAAATACTGGAAGCATGAAAAGAAAATCTTGAGTGCCACAAGCCAAAATAGCATATTGTAAGGCAGATGTAAAACACTTCTTGCAGGTGGGAGGGGTGGCTTCAGGTTCTCCGTAACAAGGAAGATCTGACCTAAGTCATCAAGTCCTAGCTGGCTTTTCCACTGAGTGCCCTTTTCTTTGACCAGTTAAGGTGACTCACTCAAATTGCTGCCTCCTCCTCTAGTGCTTTATTTCCTTTGCTTTTTCACATGTCATATCTTATTTTAATATTTCATTCAATGAAATGTTTGTTTGCTTGTTTGTTTTTCCTTTCCACAAATAGTCTAAATAAGTTCATTGTGAGAGAAATAAAACTGAAGTTATTTTTAATTTTTTTGGTCTTGGCAGCCTTTATGTGAACCACTCTTTTTATTAGCTGGCAATTACACTTTTGGCGATGTAGAATTAAGAGCAATTGGATGGGATAGATAAATCATTTTGACCTATATAGAGCTTCCATATATTAAAGACTTCACAGAATGAAAGCAGGGCTGACAAATTATGAGGAAAAACAATTGTGGTATATAAAAGACTTAGAATCTTTTTCCTTATTTTTTTCATCAGGTCTGAAGTTAGTGAAGAAGGCTTGATAGGGGTCTGTAATTGCTTCATTTGTTAAAAGCTGTTGTAAATGATTCTGGCTTTGAGAAAAAATGTCTTGTCAATCTCTTCCTTTGTGTTCCCTCCCTCTGCTTCCATTACCCACTTCAAGGCTTTTACTTTCTCTGCTAGGCAAAGTTCCCAGAAGCCAAAGGAGTTAAGCGGGGCTGCTTAGTTCTGCTTCTAGGCTAGTGTCAATTACAGCTCTGGGAATCAGCCGTTTCTGCTACTAGTCTATGTAATGGTCATGTTCAAAACAGCTTATGTCATCATGTCATCAACTTCATGTCAGAGAGACATGCTTCAAAACAGGTACCGGGACTGAGCACACTGGTTTGCAGTGACAAGCAAATAAGCAGAAGAATAATATCTTAATATCTTTCTGTTTTCTTTTCTGTCTTTCCATGTTATGATTTTTTAGTCAAAATATGTGTGTAGCTTACCTTTGACAAGATTTTTTACTCCTGTGTAAAATACCACCTGTTAGCAATTTATATCTTTGTGACTCACAGTGGAAACCTTGTTATGTATCAAAAGAAACGTAACATTATGAAAGAAATGAAATACGGTGTTACTTTGGGTGTCTCCATAATATAGAATTTTTCTTAGGGTGTTTTAAAAAATTTCTATGATTTTAAAAGCTTGAAAGTAATATTCTTATGTAGCTTTCTGTTACTTTGGATGATACATATTAAAATGAGCATATATTTATTGTTTTATTTCTTCATAGATATTTCATTGTTCATAACACAGAAGAAGATAGGTATTTCACCATTGATGCTAGTACTGGGACCATTAAGACTGCCAAGATCCTTGACAGAGAGGAGACACCTTGGTACAACATCACAGTGGCTGCTTCTGAGATAGGTAAATAATATATTTGAAACATAATATTAAAAAAAAAATTAGAAAGGAAAATAATAATTTTCAGATTTTAAGAAACACTATCTTGAGATGTTGTGTTCTTTTTAACACCATGGGGTTTTTAGCCAGTTTGGATAAAGGAGAATTTTCTCTGTGTGTAAATTCCCTAATTCCACAGAACAAATAAACAAAACCCTACATGCCTATGTGATTCCTGTGTAAATTTACCATGTTTTTCTGTATGTGATAGAAGGCTGCCAGTTTACCCAGGAACAGTTCCAAGCATTCAGTATCCTAAAATCAACAGCTTGTCCCATTTGTGTTTCATATTTCTTATATCTTAGAAGATAACACAATATAGTACTGTCTGAGAAATTCATCCTTTCTTCTTGTATCTGTTATTAACCTATTTTAGCGAATTGCGTGTTAAATATGCTGATATTAATTCATATCTGACAGGTGCCTAGTAGTTGCTGATTATCAGGGTATACCTCTGGCCTTTTAATAGGCAAATTGCCAAGTAAAGATACAATAAATACTTGCCTGTGCCTTTGAAAGGCCTCAAAGTCTGATGAAATTCCATTGCCTCCGATAAGCCTTGCAACAGTCAAGAAATGTCTGACTGAGTAGTCCCAGATAAATATCTTTACATGAGGCAAGGACAGTTTAAAGAACATTTCAGTTAACCTTTTTATTACGGGGTATTTATTTTGGCACAGTCAGAGTTTTAAAGTTATAAAACTCAACAAACCAAATGAAAAAAAAAAATCCCAGCCTGGATCAATAGATCCAGTCCTGCTAAGAGCACTTCATGGTACCATCTTTCAGTGGCAATGATTTTGATCAAAACTGTGAACTAATTTTATGTATATTCCTTTCCTTTTTCTTTTTTTTTCCTTTTTTTTTGGTGTCTTCTATCATTGCCAGATGACACAATAGAGGTTTTATCTGTAACAGGTGCCACTGACATTATTGAGCCCCCTCTGCTTTCATCTGTTTCAACTCTGGGTTAAAATGGAATCCGTTGTGCTGCTGCATCACTAGCACTCGCTACAGAATTAACAGCACATACATATTTTATAAAGACAACAAATTCTTTCTTATTATTGTACCTGCTTTCACAACTAAATTGACATTTTGAACTAAGTAAATTTCTATTGTAAATAGTAAAATCTAGAGTTTTATGGTTAGCCCTTTAAAAAAGGTCACCACTGACACTTCAGTGTGCTTGACAGTGTTTTCGTATATAATGTGAAATGTGCAGCATGAAATAAAATATAATTTAATCCTAATCATAAGCAGGTGCATAGTAAGTGTTAATTTGAAATAAGATTTAAAAGCCATGTTGAATCATACTGAAAAAAGGAGTAGTCACTAGTCTTTTTGGGAAGCCATCCAAATGTAATTATTTTGCAGAAATAAATCTCAATAGCATTAAACTTAAATGTAGTTTTCTACACATTATTTATTTCACATAGTCAAATGAGTGGTAGTACACGTACTATGATGAGAGAATGGTATGGAGAATGGAGAAGGATTATGTTTATAACTAAAAGAGAATAGAACGAATAATGAGGATGAAATGCCTTTTTTTTTGACAGCCTGCTTAGAATTCTCCATTCCAGGTGCAACTTGTTACAGGAAAACAGAGATTTCTTTTTTTTCTCCCTCGCATTACCTTTCTTACTGTTAAAGTTGGGGTTGGAAAAATAAGTAAATCTATAATGTCAGTTTGAAAAGCGATTTGGTTATGAAAAAAGGAAGAGACAGCAGCGAAGAAGGATGGCAGGCAGACTGACAGACAGCCTAAATGATGGGCAGCCTTTCCTTGTGTCCGCTTCTTTGGCCATTTTCTTACCTACAGTAATTTGAAAATTACAACACTGCTGTACTCTTCCAAATCCATTGTGAAATCAGTAATTGGATCTACGATGGAAGAAGGAGCATATGTTGTGTATACAGCATCAACGGCAAATGTTAAGTGCTATCTATCCCATATTTACAGCCTTTTATGGCATTCACTTTCAAGTCCATGCACAAGGAATTGCAGAACTAAGACTAAAGCTGAAAAATTGGTGGAAGGCTATGGCCAAAATGTTATTTAGCTGTGAGAGTGGCAGTCTTCAAGTTCATCTGACATGATAAAAGGCATTTGTAGCTTCTGACACCATTTGCTTAGCCAGGAACACAGCAGAATCTGCAAGACCAAGAAAGATTGTACTGCTTCAACAATAAGCGGTGCTCTGCTGAAATAATGTTATGGTTATTGTTAGTTTTTTGAAGTGTTTTCTTCTCTTGACTTTACACTACACTTCACTGACAGAATTCAGTTTCTACTGATCATCCTTTGGGCAGCTATTTGTAGCTGTGCTTGTTTTATGCAAAAGAAATGTAGAATAAACATCATATTTCTACCCTCAAATGTATGATATCCTCATGCTTCAGCCTTATTGTTTCTGAACCTTTCATAAGACATTTACTTCCACTTTTAATCTCAGTATGTGATATACACTCTGCACTGATCAAATGTCCCCTCTGAAATCCGTGGAAGTTCCACCACTTTCCTCTGTGGGAGTAATGTTGATGTAATGATCAGTGTTTTTTTCTGTTTACACAGATACTTCCTAAAGCACACCAGAGTTCATTGCCACGAGAATGGATGAGGCAATCATTTTTTTCTTCAACATGCACTGTTCTTTAACAGCAGCATACAGTGAGAAAGAGTGGGATTTTAACGGCAAGGGTACACCACTGAAGCTGTTCCTTTGATTGTTTCAGTGCTAGTACTTCCTGAAAACTCCTTGTGGTATTAGGGAATAAGAAAGATGATAAAATAATACTATATTTTATATTGAAGGATCTACAGACTATGGGGGAAGGACTACAAATTGATGGTAATAGGATTTTAAAATACAGTTTCACATAGAACTATTCACAATTCATTAGTTTGTTTTAATTCTTTGAAAAAGTTTATAAAAGAGTATTTGAAAGAGGAAGGAGATACAATTTGCTTAGCTCTATTAAAGGCTTTTGACTGTCTTTGGTAAGAGTAATGGAAATAGGAAAATTCAGAGCAAGCGCACAAGTTTTATAACAGATGAAAGACTGATTTGGAGGAAAGAAATACAGTCATAGTGAATGGCTGTTCCTTTGGGAGTGGAAAAAGTTAAGGCTGAGCTATTTTAAGGACTGGTGTAGGATCTGTCAATTAAAATTCTTTGTAATAATAGCACACAATGATAGAAAGTGATTCAGATTCCTGAATAACCTCCCTAGCTGCTAAGAATTGAGGAAAATTGAGAGAAACTCATGTAAAAACAAGACACACTGAAGTATGGGCTAGATAAATGAATGGTGAAGTGGATTGAAAATTATCTTAAATGGCAGGCTGAAAGGGTTGTGATCAGCAGCCCAAAATGCAGCTGGAGGCCAGTCACTAGTGGAGTACCCCTGGGGGCTAATACTGGATGCAATACTGTTTAATCTCTTCATTAATGACCTGGTTGGTGGGACAGAGTGCACTCTCAGCCAATTAGCAAATGACACAAAACTGGAGTAATAGCTGATACACCAGAGGGCCATGCTGCCATCCAGAGGGATCTCGGCAGGCTGGAGAAATGGGTGAAGAGGAACCTTGTGAAGTTCAATAATAGGAAATGCAGAGTCCAGCACCTGGAGAGGAATAATGCCATGCACCAGTACACATGCAGGGCCAACTGGCTGGAGAGCAGCTTTTCAAAGAAAGGACGTGGAGGTCCTGGTGGATGCAAGTTGAACATAAGCCAGCAATGTGCTCTTGTGGTAAAGAAGGGCAACTGCATCCTGCACTGCATGAGGAAGAGTGTTGACAGCAGGTTGAGGGAGGTGATACTTCCCCTCTGCACAGCACTGGTGAGGCCATGTGTGGAATGCTGGGTCCAGATCTGGGCTCCCCAGTACAAGAGAGACATGGAGCAACTGGACTAAGTCCAGTGAAGGGGCATGAAATCATTAAGAACTGGACTATCTGTCGTACGAGGTGAGGCTGAAAGAGCTGGGACTGTTCAGCCTGGAGATGAGAAGGCTCGGAAGGAGCTTATCAGTGTGTTTAAATACCTGATAGGGGGAGCAAAGAAGATGAGTAAAGATGAGCAAAGATGAGGACTCATCTGAGTAGTATCCAGTGAAATGACAGGATGCAATGTGCACAAATTGAAATACAGAAAATTCCATTTAAACATAAGAAGAAAAATATTTTTTACTGCAGGATTGGTCAAAAATTGGGACAGGACACCTAGAGAGGTTGTGGAGTCTCCGTTCTTGGAGATACTCAAAATCCAACTGGACATGGCCCAGAGCGATGTGCACTAGTTGACCCAGCTTTGAGCAAGGGAGTGGGACTTGCTGATCTATGGAGGTTCCTTCCAACCTCAAGCATTCTGTGATTTTGTGATATTGGGAACTGTGTGTTGAATGTGGAGAAGAAAAAGGACAACTCACAAATTTCTCCCAAATAGTGATGTATTCTCAAAGAAAATAGGTGGTTGTAAAAATAATTGTGGGTGACTCAATTAAGGTTTCTCTCTAGCATATAGTAGTGCTGACAACAAAAGCAAAAGCAACAATAACAGCAAAACCCCAAATCACAACCGCTGCAACAGAAAGGTGGCATTAAAATATAAATGGATGGACTTCTAGTTATAAAGCCAATTTCAGTTAGAAAAATAAACATGTATTTCAAAGTTTTCAAAGCAGTGCTGCAAACAGGACAAATAATAGTACCCTTGAAGTCTTTGTGTTCAGTAAGAAGGAATAAAAGCTGCAGAGAGAAATAAACACTGATGGTTGAAGGAATCAGAGAATATCTTGATTTGAGAATCAAAGTAAGGATTATAGCTTTCACTAGAAATTTGTACTTAGAAATATAGCAAGGAAGACTGTGTCAGGAAACTCCTTTTAGATACTAATTCTAACAACTGAACTGAGTGTGTTCAATATCTGCTCAACAGACACAGAGCAAACCAGCTTCTAGATATGGCTTTCAGATGATGTTAACATCAAGAGATTACTGGGATTCATAAAGTACTGGACATTTAGATGGATAATAAGAATATCTGTGGTTGTAATAAGAAACGATTTTTTGAAAGCAAGATAAGTGCTTATATTTCAGGGCAGATCCAAAAGTTTATATTTCAGAGATTTAGAAGATACTTTCTATTGGGAATTTTTCACATATTTCTCTTACGCAGCTGGTAAGTATACCAGTGTGTAAAATAGATTTCTGGGTTTACTAGATCACCGATCTTTTTGGGATGAAGTTGCAGTGTTCCTGAGTGTCCCCAAAATGCTCTGCAATGGCTGAGAAAGAAAAAGCAGATAATTTCTCACTATTTACCTAAAGGACCAACTTGAATGCAATGAATGCACAAACTTATCTTTGAAGGGTCCATAAAGAGTTCCTAATCTGTAAGGCTGTGGAGAGGCTGTAGAGAACAGGAGAACTAAAATAATAGGGTACCTGCCAGGTTCTGTCAGATCCCCCAGACTTAAAGAAATACTAGAGACAGTAAAAAATGACCACAAGAAAGGATACTGCACATACAGAGCTTTGATACCACAGTGTAGTAGAAATCAAAATACTTGAGACATCGTTATGCAATTGATTTTACAGACAAAACAAAAATCTGCAAGGCTATCAGACACAATCAGATACTGGAAAAAAAGCCAAAGACAATTTGTCTTTGTTTATATGTCTCCTGTATTTGCTTCTCTATGCATATTCCTCATACTAGCTTCAGGGAATAAGATACTGAAGTGTTGAGTTAGAGCAATACCTCGTTGACGAAATACACAATACCCTGTGATGTGGTACTGAAAGGATCCCAGGAAAATACAGTCATTACAAAAACTACACAAAGAAATAACTTTCAGAGATATTTTCATAGAGGGCCAATAAACCCTGTTCAGAAATAAAATAGGTGAAAAAGCTGGACAGCTCACAAGAATAAGAGTTTGGAACAGTTAGCTTGCAATAATTAGGGTAAAAACATTAAAGTGAATGTTCTAATTACAATATAAGCAGTTTTTTTCATCAATAAGTTTGGTAGAAACAGAAACAATAACAGAAAGATACAGTTACACAATTCAGAGGAAAACAGAATGCACAGAGAGAAACAATAATTTGCAGCAGTGACATATAAAACTCCTTGAAATTTTGAATAAATATTGAAAGCCCTATAATTACATTAAATAAACAGATAAAGTATATAATTAGAGTGAGGTGCAGTTATATCTTTTCTTTAGGTGCACAGGGATATTGCCACCTCATAGTGCCATCAGTGAACAGCAAGTTATGAGAAGAATTTGCCAGTTCTTTTTCATGTTTTATGGTTGCATTGCAGCAGAAAAGACATTCCTAAGATTTTGGTAGGAGATTAAAATATATGTTACTTCTGATAGCACTACATGAGACTGTCATATGGAGAATTAGAACCTTGGCAAGTTGCCTACTAATGGACCATAAAATCACAATAATATGATTTGTAGCAGAATCTGCCGTTCTTTTGAATGTATTTATCAATGCAATAAGGAAAGCCTGCACAAAACTATTAAAAAAAAAAAAAACAACAGTTGTTGAAAGGCAGCTAGTTCTCCATCCTGCTCGAGAAGTGATGCTTCTAATTCCAAGTTCGATGCTTATTTCCCTGTTTATCTTGGTTTAGTCATTGGCTTCTAGGCATGATGGATTTTCTTCTCCTCTGTTTCTTTGGGGAAAGGTATGATGAAGATATTCCTACGTTGTCCTCTGAAGATGGTGTAGAGTATGGTTCTTCCTGGCTACCAAGCTAGGTCCCCAAAGAAGAGACAATCTTTGGGATCATGTGACATTTCCCTGTCCAGGGCTTTGTAAATCAGTACCAGAATCTCAAAACGCACATTTCTGGCCACAGAACCAGTGTATTTTGTGGTGCCCTGATCTACTCAGGAGGTGAGCACCAGCGTTGTCTATGAGCTGCAGAATTCTGTTTTCATTAAGGCAGAGGGAGTTGCCAGCTTGAGAGCGCTAAATGCTTTAAGTCTGCTGCAGTGCTATTATTCCTACTATTGCTCCTGTTGCTACTACTGCTACCGCTACTAGCATGATCCAAGAGAAGTGATCAGTGCCTTCAGGTTCATCAGTGAAAAGTCAAATTGTGCTACAAGAAAAAAAAAATTTCTAACCTACTTCATGTTGGTTAACAATGGTAACAATATTTAAAAGTTCCCACTACCAGAACAGAACATTACACTTAGTAGATTCTGCATAATTTTCTCCTTGCCAGAAAATTTAGTCACATATACACCATCCTGAATCAAACCCACTGTTTTCTGAATATTACCGCTCTCACTTACATATTAGACATTCTTTCATCATTTTAGTTCTGTTTCTGTAGTATATTTTATCCTTCCTAGATCTACGTCTAGTCTTCTAATGTGTCAAAACTAATAATTATTAAGTGTGATGAGTGCTTTCTACTTCTCTTTAAAAAAGTACCGGAATAGATAGTGGAACTTCCTAAGTATTGTCTTGCCTCATAAGGTCTTGAAAAGGTGTCAAAATGAGAAAAAAAGTTGTTATTGTACTGTTTAAGATCAATATTCAATATTGATGATGCAAAAGCATAGGCATTCATTCTAATCTTAAGCTAGGTGAAGATTTTTGTTCTAGATCATGAAAACATATAAAATTTATCAATTTTTTTTGTAAAATCCTTCACCCTTTTAAAATACTTCAGGCTGTCTCTGGGTTAAATTATTCACTCAGCTTTCATAAGAATAACTGTTTAACTATACCAGTCTAACTTAAAAAAAAAAAAAGGGGGGGGGGGCAAAAACTAAAACCACAAAAGACTGTTGATGTCAGTACTGTTATTCTGAATGTCATTCAGGTAGAATTTATTTTCATAAAGCCCATGGGAATTTTGTTACTATGAAAAGGAAGTCTCAGACAGCAGTAGCTGTATTAAAAAGCTTTCTTCTTATACAGGGGTTTTAAAGTTTGCCCACAGGAATTGATGGAAGATTCAAGACTTCAGACTGGCTGTTGATAGGGACTTCTGTAAGTTCGCAGAGGACTTGCTGGTGGAGGGGCTGATACTCAATGAAATTGATTCACTTTACAGGTATTTAGTGTTCTGGCAGAAGAACTGTTTATTCTGGGAAAAGTCTCAAGCATAAGAAAGCAAGTCTTTAATGTAGGTGAATCAGAGCAATGTTTCTGCTTCAGTTATTCCTTAAAACAGTGAGCATTCACTTTGAAAAGTCTACTCTTGAGGCATAATGCTAATAGGACACAGAATGGATCTGGCTGTTTTATAATGTGCAGGACTGAAATATATGTCAGCACTGATTATCTTAAAACTAGAAATCTGCCAAACTGCTGCAAGAAATTTGTCTAATTAACAAAAATGTACTAACAAAAGGACCAGTTATTAGAGTGGTTTGGAGATTGCAGGTGAGTTGTACACCTGAAAAAGATTGGAGTTTATATTTATTTTATAATAAAGCAACAAAACCAAATCTAAAAAAAAAAAAAAAAAATGTAAGGTCCCTCTTAATTCATTCTCATTCTCTCCCCCCATTATAAACTGTGCTATCATCTTGCATGCACATCTATGTAGTATACACAATCTGACAAACTTCAAGACTGTTTTGGTAAGTGGTGTTATTACTTTCCCTATTAGCATTTTGTAGTGAGTAGGCTGTCAATATGGAAATTTGCCTGCAAATGTCAACAATCCCATGAGGTAACTGCTTCCAGAAAGATACTAATAATACCTTGTGCATTAAGAACTCTTGAGAACTGGTAAGATATTTATGAATTCTTTGTACTGCAAAGCAGCTGCAGAACAAATAAAGCTAAACTCTCTGAATCTCCATGAAATCTCTGTGAAAATAATGCAAATTTAACAGACTAGAGTAAGACCACACTGGGTAGTAGTGGCAGGCATACAAGTGGCAGACATACAAGATGGGACAGAGAGGTCTGATACACTGTACTGAAACAAAAGGGTTTACCATTTTTTTGCTATACATTGGACTGAAAAGTTTGATTTTTCTTTCCTGAGTAACGATTCCAAACATGCCAGACCTACAGAACAGTTCTCTAGCTCTGGTAGCCTCTGGCCTGTGCTCTTCCTGCTTTTTTGCTCCCTTCCTCTTAGATGTATTATGCCCCCTTATAACTTTGAAGATCATAGAATCATAGAATCATAGAATCATTGAGGTTGGAAAAGACCTCTAAGATCATCAAGTCCAACCATCAACCCAACACCACCATGCCCACTAAACCATGTCCCTAAGCGCCTCATCTACACGTCTTTTAAATACCTCCAGGGATGGGGACTCCACCACTTCCCTGGGCAGCCTGTTCCAATGTTTCACCACTCTTTCAGTAAAGAAATTTTTCCTTACATCCAATCTAAACCTCCCCTGGTGCAACTTGAGGCCATTTCCTCTCATCCTAAATGGCCTAAATGGTCCTAGATGGCCCTGCTTTGAGCTGGAGACTGGACCACTGACCTCCAGAAGTTCCTTTCAACTAAGATTTTTCAGTGATCCTATGATTATCTGATAATCACAACTATTTTTTGCCTTCTGGCAAAAGCTTCTTTGGGATCTCTCTAGTATTAAAATCTTCAATTCCTTCACTATAGTTAATGAATCCACTCCCAAATGGATTTATTCATCCTTAACCCTTTACTGTGATCTCTGCCTTCCATCTCCTTTCTATGCTTTTGTGTGCTCTCTCTTTATCTGCTTTGTGTCCTTCCTTTAATTTATATTACTTTCTAGTTCACATACCTCACAAACTATGTGCGAGAGCCTCCTGAGCAAAGCCTCAAGAACAAAGCTCCTTTGAGTCGTAGATCATCTCTAGACTATTTATTGCTAGGTATCATGTTCTGTAATTGTATTTACATGATTTTTGTAGTTGGATTGTCTGATGACGTTGACAGAGGAAGTTGCCTAAATGAGTTTGCAAGCTGTATTTCAGTGAGCAATAAGAAATATTCAATCTCTACTGCTTGTGCTGTTCAGCACAATCTCATGACCTACCTCTAGGGAAGGATCAAACATCTTTTTGTATTGATACTCATAACGCAAAGGGTCTCCTGGAGAGAAGATTGCTTCCTTCAGTAATAAGAGTAAGGGTAGATGAATCGTTCCTTTCTCCCGACTGCTTAGTGAACAGTCAAGTGTCATTCTTCCTCACCTTCACTTCATACTGGTGGCTTTGAATCCAAATACGTGCCTAATCAATGTTTTTCAGAATTCTAGGCAGAGACCATTAAAGGTATTACAAATCTAAGGCATTTTACAAATGACCCTTTTTGACAGAATTTCCTGGTTTCAGCTGGGATAGAGTTAATTTCCTTCCTAGTAGCTGGTACCGTGCTGGGTTTTGGATTTAGGAGGAGAATAATGTTGATAACACACCAATGTTTTAGTTGTTGCTAAGCAGTGCTTACACTAGTCAAGGACTTTTCAGCTTCTCATGCCCTGCCAGCCAGCAGCTGGGAGGGGGCACAGCCAGGACAGCTGACCCAAACTGGCCCAAGGGATGTTCCATACCATATGACATCATGCTCAGTATATAAGATGGGGGGAGTTGGCTGGGGGGCAGCAATTGCTGCTCGGGGACTGGCTGGGCATCGGTCGGTGGTGGTGAGGGGTTGCATAATTTTTTTGTTTTTTTCCCTTTCCCTGGCTTTTTGTTTATTTCTCTCTTATTGTTTTACTTTCCATTACAATCATTATTATTATTATTATTATTATTAATATTATTTCAAGTATTAAACTGTTCTTATCACAACCCACGAGTTTTCTTACTTTTGCTCTTCCAATTCTCTGCCCCATCCCACCAGGGGCGGAGGGTGAGCAAGCAGCTGTGTAGTGCTTAGTTGCTGACTGGGGGTAGACAACGAGGCAGAAACATGATGTGGATTAACTAAGATCAAAATAACCAAGGCAAATGAGGTTTAGACTACTAATGTTTCTCTTTTTTTCCTTTTCTTCTCATGAGCACACATAGGGACATACACTTTTAAAATGTCAATCTGTAAGACCCCATTCTTCCACCTTGTTGCATTTGAAAGATTGACTTTGCTGTCTTCTACTGATAGTTTCATTTAATTGGTGAAAGTAAAATTAAGTTTGTCATCTAACCAATTGATAACTATACAGACTTCAGAAGGTGTATTTTAGCTAATTATAAAAAGTTTTAATATATAATTCAACAAAGTAAAATTTTCTTAGTATTTCATAGTAAAAATGGGAATTATGGATTAAAGAAAATAATTTTTTTCCCATTTTATCATGGAAAGTGTATTCTTATTGAAAGGATTCTATTTATTGAGCTTTTTGAGGGTGAGCTCTTTTTGAAAGTGAGCTCTCATGGAAGTACAGCTCACAGGGTAAGACACCATTATATAAACATTGTTTTGTTACTGGTATGTCACTGCTAAAGCAAGACTCATTAACTACTTTGTGTAATAGCATGATAACTTATGAGGAAGCTGAACTCAAGCTTGGGAAAGGTTTATATGTGCCTATTCATTCATATTTTCTTATTATTTTGGTATTTTATTTCCTAAACTCTTTAAGGGACTGAAAAAAAGAAAAAGTTATTAGATTTTATTCAATACTGTGATGACACTTTCACATTCATTACAAAGCAATTGATCATATCTTAGCATAGTGTGACAGTATGCGATAACTCCAACAGCTTTCTCCCGCTTCAGTTCTAGAGTAATTTGAATTTTATTGATGATATAACAGTGACTTAAGACTCGTACTATACTTTCCATGCTTTTTTTTTAAATTATTTTTCAAAACATGTAATGAAGCACAGCAAACAACGTCTTTTAGTATCTTGCTACCTAAATTTCTGCAGCTCTACTTAGTTCTCATCCAGTCACTGTGTTAAGAAACCATGTTTAAATTGAGGATGTCGGGGAATACTGACTATTTCAAAAGGCTTAATATCCCCTTGTGTATTTTGCAGACAATCCTGGGCTAGTGAGCCACGTTCCAGTTGGTGTTAGAATCCTGGATGTCAATGACAACCCTCCAGAGCTCGCCAGAGAGTATGATGTAGTTGTCTGTGAGAATGCAAAGCCTGGTCAGGTAACTAACTCTCACAGTTATCTTTCTCCCAGTGAGAAAGAAGAATTACTTTATTTGTTAATGCCACATAGGTAAGAAGTTTGATTTGGGGAACACGTCGTAATTCCTTCTGATATGATTTTCGTATTTCACATTTGATTCAACTTTTTAACTGTATTAGGCTGAAAGGAGAAGATCTGGGAATTTGTTCAATATATCTTTCTTGTTGATGCAAAAAAATACCCAAACTATCTTCAGTAAAGACAGGCAAACTTTAGTCTTGTCAGATAAGTGATGGAATTTGACAAGTCACTATGCTGAACAAAATGGATGAAGCAGATTTATCATCTAAGTGCCACATAGTAGCAAGGTTTTACATACAGCTCAGTGAAATGGCTGGTTAACATGACTCCCATCCTCACTTTTTGCATGTTGATTATTGCCCTTGTCTGTGCAGGGTCATTATGGAAAAAACATTGAATGGGTTTTTCACAACTATGAGCATGGGGAGGATCAGAACTGAGACTGAATAGCAGAATCACATTCCAGCCACTGCTCCTGTGATCGATGCACTTCATTGCAGTGCATGGTTTGACAATTTTCCTAAGTGCCTTTGCTTTTTTGCATAGATTGAGCTTTTATCCAGCACTCTATGCTGGTTTTGCGTTATGACACAGGTTGTAAGTTGCAATTGGGAGCCAATATCTTTCCTGAGGAATATATTACTAGTAATAACAGTTTTCTCATCAAATCTTTAAAAGCAGTGTACATAAATGCATAGTGGCATATTGCTGTTTTTTAACATTGAGACCATAAAAATGCTGTACTTCATCAGACTATAGGCTGATAAAAGTTATCTTGACTCTAACAGTGACCAAAGTCTGATACCTAAAGAGCAGTATGAGAACATCACAAGCGTGTATGATACTTACCCCAAGTACTTACCTGGTTTCAGATCAGTTGCAGATCATTTCCTGATCCAAGTGTGGTTTCTGTGTTTTTAATAATCCTTTAATAACCTTATCATATGAATCTGTCTAGCTTTTCCTACAACAAACAAACTTTTGATATCTGCTACCTCATGCAGCAAGGAATTTTACAGTTTAATTGCATGTTTCAGGAAGACCTACCACCTTCTTTTTTTCTTTTTTTTTTTTTTTTAATCTTCCCATGCTGTCTTCAGTCGATATTTACCAGTTCTTGTGTTGGGGGGGAGAGAGAGAGAGCGAGAGCGCAGTTGATCCCTATTTATTATCTCTGTGCCATTCATAAATCTCTAGCACATTGCCCCTCAGCTGTCTCTTGTCCGGACTGGAGTCCTACTTAACATGGACAAGCTGTGATAAAGCCCTTCTAGACTTTTGATCATTCATCTTGTCCTCCTCTAAACTTTCTTCAATTCCTCTCTATTCACCTTGAGATGGGGAATCAAGATTCAAGATGCATGTATGCAGTAGTTTATAATTCTTATCATAGTTTATGCTTCACAGTGTATGATGATCTCTGCTTTGTTCTCTATTCCTTTCCTAGCAATTTCTGACAGTGGCTTTGCTTTTTAACCACTAGCAAGCATTGAATGCAAAAAACTGCCTGCCATAACACCAATATCATTAGAAGTAATGGTCAGCTCAGAGGTCATCATCATGTATGCGAAGTTAAGACTTTATGTCTATGTATAATGAATTTCACCTGTCTTTGTATTGCCTGGCTGCTGAGTATTGCAAGGTCTTTAGTGTCAGCCCTTCCTCTTTTCTTCCTTGAACAGCTCGGTATCATAAGTAGATTTCGTGGGCTGATTATTCATACTCTTTATAAGATGTTTATTACTCCACTGACCAACAAGTGGCCCAGCATAAATCTGTGTGGAACAGGAAATCTCTGTGACTTCCTTTCCTTGTGGAATAGACAATTTACAGAAGAGACCCGATTTCCTGTCTTTTGAGCGATTATTTGTGCAAGGACCTTCCCTCTTATCTCATGACTGCATAGTTTTCTTCAGTGCTCTTATTGAGACAACTCACTCAAAGCCTTTGAAAATCTAAGTAGGTCTGTCTATCAACTGAATATCTCTTATTACCATGCTTATTAAAGTAAAAATAATGTTCTGAAAACCTCAAATAAAGCCAAATATAGAAGAATTAGAACTTTTAAAAGACTAATTTAAAAAAAAGAAGATAAAATCTCTTAAGCATTAACTGCAATTGCTTTCAACATTCTGATTTTTTAAAATTATACAATTTAACAATTATTGTTAAATAATTGTTATAATTAATATTAAGCTAAACCATGCAGTGAAGCTAGCTCAAAAGTGCTCTGAGCTGGGGGGGGGTGGTGTTAGTGGTGAGTAGCTAATGTTTCTTATTAGCAAAGTTTTAACTTTCCAATAGTAGCTTTGCAAATGGAAATTTATGAGAGAGATGTTCAAAGGATAAAATAAGTTTTACTGTAACAGCATTTGCTCCTGATTTAGGTCATCGCTGTATTTCTCTCTGAGCTACTGTTGCGAGCATGAATGACTCCTGACCTCTGTAGCATTGCAGTTTAACACCCAAGATTAATGCTACCATGAAGGACTCTACAAGCAGTAGTTTAATACGAAAGGCTGGATCAGCATGCTGTTGTATTCTTAAGCTAACAGGACTCCATTACATACGTGACACGCACTAATTTTTATTTGCATTGCACAAGGCTTCAGAAAAGATTGTGATACTATTGCACTGTGCAAAAAACAAAAACAAAACAAAACACAAAAAACCATGGCTTTCACTCATAAGATCTTACTGTCTAGTTTAAGAAAGAAAATGACAGTGTTCAACAAATATTAAGGAGGGACAAAAAAACAAGGATTACAGAACAAGACAACTGTTGCATATGCTAAAAAGTGTGCCCAGCTGGATGGTTTTGAATAATTGAAAAGACAGTATTTACTCTGAGTTATCCATCATCTTGTGAGAATGATTCATAATCTCTAAAGAACAAATTCTGTCAGGTACTGCTGGGCACTTCTGCTTGACTAGTGCTTTGAGGTTGGGCTCCAGCCCTGTACTGCCTTGTAAGAGTCCTTATTTCTTTCCTCAGCACATCTAGTCTGAATTTATTATGTACAAGATAAACTAACCAATAGTTTGTCATTGGAAGACTTTTTGTGTTTGCTTGTTTATTTTCAGAAGAGGCTTCTATGGAGAGAAATCGCAGTATCATTTAATTGCACAGCCTGTCTCCTGCTTCTTTTTCCCTCCACAGCTCAATTTCTTTACTCTTTAAAAAAAAAAAAAAGCCAATGAAACTTAAGGACTTAAGTGCTTAAATGAACCCCCCTAAGGCATCTCAAACAGAAAATGCTTGTGAGAAGACGATCATTTCCACACTGAAGTGACAGCTTTACTTCCTTAGCAGTCACCTTGTTGAGAAGATAAACTAAGTATCTCCAACAGCTTCCAGGTCAAGCCTGGTAGATATTGTATATTAAAGTTGATAAAGCAGCTGTGATTTGATCTTAGATGATGTCCAGGCTTGGAGAACTCTGACTTCTAGAAATATAGTGATTTTGTAAATGATTGTGAAATTTAGCCAATAAAGGAAAATGAAATTTTGCAATCTTCCACAAAGTCAACTTACAAATTAAATTTTCCTTTGCTTCAAATGCGACTTGTTTTATTATTTTTAAGACAATGGGAGCAAATAGTGATGTAAAAAAAAAAGCTTAAATTCTTTGTTATGGAAAATGAAGGAGTGAAGCGTTGACAGTTTTCTGAACGTTTCCAAGTTCAATGTTTGTCCTGACAGAGTAGGGACCTGTTAAAATATCTGACTAGATCTGCTAGTCATATTCGCTGTAGCTCTCCAAAGATTACATTTTTTCTGGATGCTTTCCAGAAGAATAATAGAAAAAGTTGTGCTAGTAGTAAATGTCATTTCCCTGACACGATCCATCACTGTAAATTAACGCACAGGCATGCGCATGTACACACACACACACAGAGAACTTTTTCAGAATCAGGGTGTATAAATATTGTGCTGCCAACATGAGCTACCTCACCCTGGATGCTGTTATTTCTAATAGCCAAAGGAAATCAATGTTAGCTGGCAAGGAACACCTCAGCTATGTTTATCTTGTGTATATTTACTTGTTTATTGATTCAGTTCTGAAAAGGATCTGAGTAGAATTTAGCACCTGCTCTCTATCCTCTTCAATTAGTTCTCCTCCATGCTTGAAATTCTTTCTTTTCTCACCAACTCTTGCCTTTAAAAAAATAGCATAACACTTCAGTTTCATCGCTTCAGTGCTGTCAAGTGAGCTTTACAGCAGCTGAGGTTCTGTGTCTACATTTTTATTTTAATCGGCTTTGGTAAGATGCATGTTAATATCTGCTAATAGGCCATTAATTAGTTGGCCTATTAATTAGAAAAGGGTTAACAGTACATTTGGGTGTCAAGAGGACACACACTTTTGTTCCTCACCTCTGAATAAATGTCTTAGAAATCTTTTCCTTAGAAAGCAAGAGCCTTTTCTGAAAGAGTGTGAACTTTCTATTTAAAAACAGTTCTGTCAAAAATATTTTGACCTGTCCTATTACACATACAATATCTATTTTCCCCGTGGAAAAGCATGATTTCAATACCATCTGGTGCTATACTTTTTATATACATTGGTGAATTCAGGGCATACTTGAATTTCCATGTGTGAAATCAGGGAATGTAGAGAGTATATTTTGTTGAGTTTTAAAACTAGTCTTAAAGACAAATAAATTTTATACTAGTCCTGTGGCACTGAGGTCTTGATCAAAGGTATTTTTTTTTGCAAAATGGCATGTTCCTGAAGCAAGATTCCGTAAAATGTCACTGAACGTTTTATGTAAGAGAGGTCAACAGGGTGAAAGTTTATCTACTAGGCTGTCAAATAAAAGCTAAAGGTGCATGGCAAAACAACTTATATTTCACTGATAAACAGCACTGAGGATGTATAAACAATATTTAATAAATTCGTATCTTTTTATCTGAATTTTTTACAGCTATGTATGGTATTTAACAGTACTTTTAGTATTTGAGTAATAACAGAAACTGATTCTCTTGAAAATATTCTTCCATCAACTTTTTTTTTGTCTTGCTTTGCCTCATACCATTTCAACATTATTAATTCAATATATCTATCTAAACTAATCTTGTATTTCTGTTTTTACATGATAGCTGTTTCAATAACAGATATGCCACCTTTGCTAAATTCAGAGAACAATTAGCTTTTGCAAACTTTTTCACCAATATTGCCATGACTTTGGTAAACTGCATGATTATAGACATTTCAGATTGATCTTATTCTGCTACAGTTCAGCAAAAAAGTATTACGACAAACTTTTAAAACATTCTCAGCAATTATCATCAGTGTTGTTAATTGTCTCAGGTGTGTATAGTCAATATAATGTACTATATTGTATACAGTCAATGGAATAAGCATTGTACTCTATTGGCTTTAAAATGTGTTTTGCTTCTCTTATGTGAATGGAGGTAGAGAACTGTATATTGTCTTTTAGTTTTAAAACAGGCCAAACCACTTGAGCCCACACTGTTTATGCTTCAGGTTCAGTCCAGACAGACTACAGCTGAACACTGAACAGAAAAATTCTCCTGAAAAGAGGACTTTCCCTCCCCCTTTACATTTCCCTCAGGATATCTATCAGCGCTGTGCAGCAGTCTGCGTAGGCTTCACTGCCTATATCACAAGAACAACTTTTATTAAATTCTACTTTAGCACTTGAGCTTCTAGGCCCAGCATGAAAATGAAAGCTGGTCACACATTCCAAAAACTTAGCTCAGTTTTAGGTGAAAGTAAATTTTAAAAACCACCAGGGCTTTTGAAGGCAAAGGTCCTACCTTTCAAAAATACCTCTCCCATACATGGTTGCTACATCTAATTCTGTTCCTTTTGGGCAAATCAAACTAAAACCAGGAGTAGCTGCTGTTCTTCCTCTTCTGTTCTCCAGCAATTTAAAACTGATTCTTAACAGGAATTTTAAACAGAGACCTGGTATTATATACCTGCCATTTTGGTTAATTGTTGAATTATTTTTCCTAACCAATACTGGAGTGCATCTAATTATTGGGATGGCAGGCAGATGATGCTCCCCATAGACCATCCTGGTTCAGCCTGAATTTTGGCTCCATAAAAACAGATGTTTAGGTGAAATTGTACTTCTGGAAGTCACCAGGATGCAATGCAGATGGTGAAAACCTCTGTACCAGGTCCTGACCGTATCAGAATGTCAGAAAGTATAGATGCTTTAGATGCTTTTATCTAGCTCTGAAGTCTGGTTCCTAAAATATTTCATGCTAGAGAAATCAAACTAATGGCCCAGTCATTTCATCGGTTGAATTTAGTAGCAGTCAAGTAGAAAATTAAAGTAAGCTAAGTTTGAGCATCCTGCTGAGGTCAAGTACTATTTGGGTCAAGTTCAAATTTCAACACATTCACTGTTAATTTTTATTTCAGGTAATTCAGACTATCACTGCAACTGACAAAGATTACTCTGCAAATGGGGCAAGATTCCATTTTTCCCTTGATGAAGGGCTCTCTTTGAATCCCAACTTTACTCTAAGGGACAATGAAGGTAAATCAAACACACAAATCTCAAAGAAATGGGTCTCTGTTTTATCTGGGATGTCTCATTGAACAGAACAATTTCTATGCATTTTCTTGACAGAAGGGGAAAACTGTAATCTGTCACCACTGAACTGGCTGATATCAAGGACATGGTGTATACAACATATTGGAAACTATGAATAATCAGATATTGCATTTTATTTTTATATTGCATTTTATTTTAGCATTTATACTTCATACATTCAGGAATATTTTTAAAAAGTGGATAATGAAAAAGGTGTTGGCAATTTGGTCTATTTCTAGGTGAATAGCACTGAGTGGGTACTGTCAAGGTTATTGCTGGTTATTGCTTAAAGGAGAAAATAAGAATTTAAGGGGCATAAATGTTGAATTCATGCTTACTTTTACAGATATGATACCAAGAGCTGGTCCTTCAGTGCTTCCTGGATGATAGTCTATCGCTTCATGCCCTTCCTAACAAAGTGTGCCTAAAAAGTACAATCAGAAATTCATAGCAGATAGGCCCAGAAGGAAAAGGGCCTTCAGAGTCACCCAGCCAAGTGTGTCTGAACTTTTCTTAAGTCAAAGAACCATCCAGCCTTTCAAAAAAAAAAACAAAATCAGCCTTACTATTTGTTGATTATTGCCTCATGGTTTCCATTTTGCAACCTGATGAAAATGAGAGTAAACTTTAAATGCTTGTCTGTAGCTTTCCCCTTGAGCTTTTGTGTATGTGTGTATTGGGTGGTTTTGTTTGTAGGCGTGTGTGGAAGTGTGGGGGGCTGGCTTTATTTTACAGTTATATTTTTGCAATAGTGACATGGAATACCTTCTGCGATCTTACAGATCGCTGCTCATCTTAAATGGCTGAGAAGCATTGACTCCATCATTGGTACATATGGCACATTCGGTGATGTTCAGACTGTTCTTTACAGATATTTTTTACCTGTTTGTAAAACATTTCAGGGAAGGAGACTGCGTAATCTTCCTAAAGAATCTGTTCCAATGTTTAACTATACTTACAGCAGAAAAAAACAATCAAGTCATGCTATTTGTTCAGACTAGATTCATGGCCCTCATATTCTGGTTCCAAAAGAGATCAAGCCAATATCTATCAATATTAAAAAATTAATAATATTTGAAGGACTAATTCATGTATTAAAAATATTCCTTAAGTGATGACTCCAGCCCTTTCCCAGATTAGTATATCAATTCTACTCAGATCATGATGGAGCATTATAGCAAAAGCCAGAGGATTGTTCCTGAAATAAAGAAAGTGTGCTGTTGTGTATTTTTGTATTTGAGTCTAAGATTCAAATAAACTCATTGAGTATTTGATTGTGATCTCATGTGGGAGACCACAGCCATGTTCATTTCAGTACAAGATACTTACCTCAAGATGTGTTTTTTTAATAACTATTAAAAATATGGTTCATGATGAAGTAGATATTTTATGGTTTTGAACATATTTTAATTGGGATCTGTATTATATGTGTTTATTACCAGTGGAAAATGCTGTGTTATACTTTAAGGACTGCATGTCAACATAAGTTACTTACCTACTGTTGTGGTGGCAGCTAAACACCACACAGCCATTAGCTCACTCCTCCCTGCCCCCAGCGGGAGGGGGGAGAGAATTGGGAAAAAAAAGAGTAAAATTCATGGGTTGAGATAAAGACAGTTTAATAGGACAGAAAAGGAAGGGAAAATAATAATAATAATAATGATAAAAGAATATATAAAATAAGTGATGCACAATGCAATTGCTTGCCACCCACCGACCGATGCCCAGCCAGTCCCCGAGCAGCGGCCCCCCCGGCCAGCTTTCCCCAGTTTATGTACTGAGCATGACGTCACATGGTATGGAATGTCCCTGTGGCCAGTTTGGCTGTGCCCCCTCCCAACTTCTTGGGCACCTCCAGCCTTCTCAGTCGGTAGAGCATGGGAAGCTGAAAAGTCCTTGGCTAGTGTAAGCATTACCTAGCAACAACTAAAACATCGGTGCGTTATCAACATTGTTCTCATCCTAAATCCAAAACCCAGCACTGTACCAGCTACTAGGAAGGAAATTAACTCTATCCCTGCCAAAACCAGGACACCTACACAGATTTATAAGAGTTTGAGAGCTTTTCATAAATCTCTAATGTGGCTGTGTCACGTTTTGGATATGAGTATGCAGCAGTAAGTATTTGCTGCTTTTTTGTTACCTCCCAAAGAGCAGTGAGCAATGACTTTACCACCAACAGCAGAAGACAGTGTTTGGACTATCCTAAAGCTGGATTTGGCAGGGGGAAGTAGGGGAAGGAATTGGAAAAGGTGTCCTTTAAGGTAAAGACTTATTGTGCATTATGTTTTTATTTCACTTAAGGAGATACAAAAAGTAAGTATGCACTTCCTGTAGCATCTTGCATAAAATTTCTACATGTACAGAGATTCCAGAAATGCAGTTTCCAATTTGCCCATATAATTAACACAATGACAGTTTAACTCAAATCATAACAACAAATTTATCTTAAAACCAAAAGCATTGTCACTATTTTGCTCGGCACATGACCCTTTGATTGTACTGTTTAAACACTGCCCTTTATTGGGACCTTTTCTTCGTGATATAATCTTTATGTAAAATATCAGTGAAACACTTATAAAGTGCATTCACAATATCCAGTTATCTAGCATTCACAACTTTCACGTTTATCACCTATTCCTATTCAGGAATTGAATTTCTGTTGCTTTCTATTCTAGGAAATAGCTGAGAGATGTTGGGCAGAAGAGGCTTTTCTTATGTCTGTGACAAGTTTGCCCTTTTGAAAACTCATGTTTTTGAGCATCAGCTGTTAAAAAGAATCAGAATGCTCTTAACACGATGGCTGCTGTATTTACCTCTGGATTTAATCATTCTATAAAGGCTGGCATTCTTGGAGGGGTTTATTTGTTTGTTCATTCTGTTATGTTTTTTAAAGAAAAAAAACTACATCAATTGCCTTAAGAGAGTTTACAATAATGTTTTGCAGAATGATAAAACGCAAAAACTCAATGTCACTTTGAAAGTGGTACTCAGTGGTAGCTGTATCTGTCACTGCAAAGCTGTATTTCTCTTGCAGTCATCTTTGGATCCAGTCATCCTCTCCTTTCATTTCTTCAGGCCAAAGGTTTCATTTCACAAAAATCTCAGTAGACAATTTCTTCCCTTGTTTTCATAACCCCGAACAACAGAATTCTGCTCTTTGAGCCCCAATACAGTATTGAATGAATGTTCCCCTACTCCGTTGCCATCAGTAGAGCTACGGGATCAAAAGACTCTACAGCACTGAATTGGATCTTTAAATATTAATGCTTATATCTGTGCGCTTTGACTGAAATCTAGAGGACTTGCACAAGCATAAGATTTCATAGTTTGTCCCTACCTAGCTGTATAGGCTGCAGCAGTATACAATCCCAGCACCTGTATGATTCAGGTCAATAATATTCCATGGCTTCAGCAGATGAAATAGATATTTACGTGTCAGTTCAGATAATTGATCGTATGACCAGTTAAACTTTTATCTCTTAGGCCTGAACTTGTGCCTTTACTCAGTAACAATCCACGATGTTAAAGCTCCAGCCTTTGAGTATGCACCCTCATATTGCAGAGCTTAAAACCCTCAGAGAAATGTAGGTCAGGAGACAGCCACAGGGCTATGCCAAGTATGCAGTCCAGCAGAACCTAAGAGTTGCTTGGATCACCTTCTGGATTCTGTTGGTGGTTACGATTTTCATTTTAAAGAAAAAAATGGAAAAGACAGAATATGATAACTTTTTCGCTACTGACTGGATTCTTAAGCTACAGGAGATTCTTTGCTACTCTGAGGTTTTTTTTAATACTGACAAAGTACTATTCAGAGAGGGTAAAAGCTTAAGAGTATGAACAAGAGGACAGCCAACAAAATGATGCAGTATCTGTACACATGTAAGCAAGACAGAACAAGACCTGCAATAGAATTTCTTTGCTATGCGAAGAAAACACAGTAAGTTGTAATAATTTCCTGCAATTTTAGAAAGCAAACCCAGGGAAGACGCCTTTTTGTTTGTTTGGGAGTTGTACTTATGAAGGCTTTTTAATGAAAACAGGACTGTTTACAATTTATTCTGTTCAGAAAAATGTTGCAATTTCTATTAAAACCTGAGCAGCTGTCGTGGTTTAACCCCAGCCGGCAGCTAAGCCCCACACAGCTGCACACTCACTCCCTCCCGGTGGGATGGGGGAGAGAATCAGAAGGGTAAAAGTGAGAAAACTCGTGGGTTGAGATAAAGACAGTTTAATAGGGAAAGCAAAAGCGACGCACACAAGCAAAGTAAAACAAGGAATTCATTCACTCCTTCCCATCGGCAGGGAGGTGTTCAGCCATCTCCAGGAGAGCAGGGCTCCATCACGTGTAACGGTTACTTGGGAAGACAAACGCCATCACTCCGAACGTCCCCCCCTTCCTTCTTCTTTCCCCAGCTTTATATGCTGAGCATGACGTCATATGGTATGGAATATCCCTTTGGTCAGTTGGGGTCAGCTGTCCCGGCTGTGTCCCCTCCCAGCTTCTTGTGCACCCCCAGCCTACTCGCTGGTGGGGTGGGGTGAGAAGCAGAAAAGGCCTTGACTCTGTGTAAGCACTGCTCAGCAATAACAAAAACATCCCTGTGTTATCAACACTGTTTCCAGCACAAATCCAAACCACAGCCCCATACTAGCTACTGTGAAGAAAATTAACTCTATCCCAGCCAAAAGCAGCACAACAGCCAAATACTTTTTTAATCTGGAGGTGCTTTTATGTTGCAGTTCAGATGCTACATAACTCAGTTCATTGTTGCTTGTGTTCTTGTCACTTTGATTTTTAGGATGTTATCATAGATAATTTTGAAATGCTTTTTTCACTTGTGTGCAATGTCTTAGATTTATACTTTTTGCCTAATCAGAAATGTCTGCTTTTGGATGTCCCATTTAAAATTTTCCAGGGCAATATGAGACTAAAAGCACCTTCTGTTGGGGAATTAGAGAAAAGAAAGAGCCTCTTCAGCATAGAGCTGTTTCTAAGTACTGAATTTTAAATTTATACTTTTTTTATGCTGAACAAATCATAATATTTTTCCAGATGCTTAAAGAATGGTTGATAGATTTGTCAAAATTCGTTAGTTTGATGGAAAATGCATGTGAGCATATGTCATTGTTATGATATCCCCAACCATTAATATATAGACACACACTTGCATAGTCTCTCTGAGTTTAAAAAATTCATTCCCTCTTTCTGTCTATTTTTTTACCTATTAGAGACCTCTTTCAGAAGTTATATCACACTTTTCAGGGAGCTGGCAAGAGATTGAACCCCCAGAGGACAGTTCACTTAGGTGCAAGAGAACATTTATGAATTTTATACACTGTAAAGCACTGTTTTGCCGGTGGTATCTTTTTTCACAAGATATACAGTCTACCGTGGATGCTCCAGTGGGTGTTGTAAATTTCCTGCATGATAAGGGTTTGTACAGAGACTATTCACCCAACACCACCAATAATATTTGTACATTTTCTTACCTTAATAAATTGAGACTGCCAACTTCTGAAAGTAGACAAAGTTTACCTTACTTTCAAGGAAAAACAACTCCCTAGAGAATGCTTAGCATTTGTTCTCCTCTCCTTTTATTTCTTCAGGACAAAGGTTTCATTTCACAAAAAAAAAAGCAGTTTTATTTTTCCCCTCTGCCCACTTTTCTCAAAGATCTGGCCTTTTGAAAATTGCCCAGTGATGGAAAATATTCTGGAATTGGAACAAAGGTAGGCCATTTTTCTGATATTATCCCTTTGGAGATTCCTTTTTCTTAATGTTATACCATGAGATACTTTAATACCCACAGAAGTAGAGACCTGCTTTTCTATAAAATCTGGAGCACGTTGAGTTCAATGGCATCTGTATAAGATGAAATTTGTAATGTGTTCATCCACCCATGCCTGTGATGCCAATTAACATTTTTCCTGTGTTACAGATCAAAAATAAGTCAAAAAAAGATCAGTTTTGCTTGGCATTGCTGTTATTTAGGAAGAGAGCAACCTCCAGAGAGTAATTCATCCCATCCCAGCGTTAATTCCCGTGCAGAAGTTTCTGTTTGTCTCTGTTCTCTCATACGTGCAAAATTCTTATATCCAACCATATTGTACACAAAGTCTGTGGCAGGCCAGTGAACTGACTTCAGGGCTTTAAAGTTGCAAAAAAGCATGCCAGATACCAGACCATGCCTTAGTTGCTCTAGATTGTCTGAAGTGGCATTAAAAGAGGTCGGGTTGAAACCCCCACTTTGCAACCCAACATAAGTGGGAAACAGCTACCTAGTTCCTGCCTTCATTTGCATCAAAGTGGCATGCTCACTCTGGTTGTGTAGTATGGCAAGTTACTACTGCCCTTCCATGAAATATCATCTTGTAAAGAAGTCAAGTTGTAACTTGAGAGAAATTATATCTGAGAAAGAGCAAAGTTAGCATTATACACGGTGACGGTAAGCACAGTCCATAGAAGCGCTGTTACTGTAAACAGGTTGAATGCCTGAGCAGGTATTATCACAGAATCAATATATGAAAGTAAAAAAGGAATTCTACCACGAGTACAAAGGACAGAAAACCAGGACTAGCTACCAGAGAGGGAGACATTTTCCTTCCACAGGCCTGTGAACTTCTTTGATCTTTTTTTGATTTAAAAAAACTGGATCTAAGATTGATGAGGTAGGTAAGTTAGTGCATGGTGTATAGGTCTTCATACATTTGTCTTCAGTGCTGCTACCTGTTGGTGTTTCACAAACCAACCCATAAGCAAATAACTATGTTTCAGGCCCAAAAACTCTGCTATGTTGCTTTTCATTTTTGCTACCCAGTGAACTAGAAAGGAAGCCCAACGGCAAGAGCTTTGAAACCAGCACAAAAGAAAAAAAATATTTACAAGAGTTATCAGTAAAGAAATGAAACAGAAATGCTTATCAATATAGTCCCACATAAAGAAATTAGCTGCTCTAACTTTAATAACATAAGAAATGCAAATTATTCCAATATATTTTGTTTTGGTTTTAATTAATTATGACTTCTCAGAAGATTTATGGAAGTTGAACTGCTGATATAACCAGAAGTGAAAATTAAAATACACCTTAAGTTATAAACAGGGTTTTACTCTATTTTTTTTACTTCCATTTCTCTTGTGCCTGCCTGTAATGTATAACGTGTCAAAATAATTCTCAAATTGTGAATAATAAGTGTCCAAAGTACTCCAGTAGTCACCTTCATGGTGTTATTATTGTATCTCAGCTTCCTTGATTTTCCTATGCCCTACTTTCTTTTGTTAGTTCAGAAGCTCAATGTAAAAAGGCAGAGAAGATGGTAAGAGGAATGCGGTAGCAGCCTTGTATGCAGTGTGCAGTCTGGCTTAATAAACTACCACATGTTCAGAGTGTGAAGAGCTGCTGTGTTGGAGCTATACAGAATTTCCCATGTGTAATGTCAAACCCACTTGAGATGAATCTTAAGTTCTAATTGCCATGTTTGCAAAGCATAGCCCAAGTGCGAGAAAGTTTAGATCACGAAATGGGGCAATGTGCACGACAAGGAATCAGATAAATCTTTCTTTCCCTATGTTGGAGTTGTGAATTTCCCTTAGCAGCCAGACCTTTCATCTCCAGCGAGTCCTGGTTCTTATCATGCTTCTCAGGGGTGAAGTTCACAGTTTAAATCTATTGAGATAAAGAGGTCTTTCCTTCCAAACCTAAAAGAATCGGGTCTGTAGTTCTCATCATTCTAGTGCTATTGCTGCTATCCTATACACTTGTCTCCCCTGTCTATCTGCTGCATCTGTTTTCAGGTATCAAAGGAATTTCTCAATCCATGATCCCCCCTCCTCCCTTTCAAACTAACTTTGTCGATACAGCTTTTTCTTTTTCTCCTCAGTAAACCTTTTCCTAGGTCATCAGCATCTCTCTTCATACTTGGCTGCCTTTAGCCTTTACAGTTTGTGGGATTTTTTTGTTACATGTTAAGATCATTCTCTTAAAAGTTGCTGTCTTTCTAGTTCCCCTCTCAGTGGGTCCTCCGATAGTTTTTGATAAGGAATATAAACAATTAAAACATGGAAGCTTAGAACACCAGAATAGCTGCCAGGATGCAGTTGGTACTGCAGTTTGGCTAAGCTTTTATTATAGATTCATTTTGCTGGCATACCTTCACATACGATTGTCCTCAAGAATAGAGCTCTGACTCAAACATGAGTATTATGCCAATGTTATTAGCTTTGGTTGTTTTCCACTGCCCTTGATTCTTAGTGACCTTCAGAAAATCAGTTCTTAGACACAGTTTCCTTCTCTGTAAAAATGTTAGAGATCTAATTTGTAAAATATTCTAAAAGATGTAATGAGAAAGAACAGTATGTGAGAGCTGAGTTATTTTCCAGTATTTTATTTATGTGTACACACGGGCATGTACTAAGAGCTACTATCTGTAACTCTCTGCAATACTGAGAGTAACAGTGAGAATTATCACCTCTGATGATACTGGGAGCAGAAAATTTCCATGCCAGTGACCAAAAGATTACGATGGTACTTTTTATTTGTGTTCAAAATTGTGACATTGCATTGAAGGAAAAGCTCTACATTGTTTCTTTGAGGATGCTTAGAATTGTGTATGCTGTTACAGAATCTCCTGGGTATATGTCATGTAACATGTTCTACAGAAATCTAGTTACTACTCAAAAGAATACAAATAACACAAATTCACCATGGCAAATTTTTGAAATTAAAAATTTGATTCTGGCACCTTCTTTACCTAAAATTGTGTCCTATACTAACATTTAATTCTATGATGTTAATGATAAAAGAAAAACAATTTAAATTTGAAAGAACAAATACAGCATTAAAAGCAAAAATGTCTATTTTTTCAATTTGTATTTATCTTGTGCAATATAAAGATGTCAAGACCTTCCACCCCAGCCAAGAACGGTTTAATTATAACGCTTTTCAAATGTTTTCACTGTAACATTTGAATTGTCCAGTTTGTCCATTTTGTCATTCTGGTCTTTTACTTTTCTCACAGTTTTTATTTATTGTCCTTACAATTTTCCCCCCATCTGTCCATAGTTATCCTTATAGCATACGTGCTGACATCTCAGTGCTCTCTCCTTTACATCTTTGCCAATAGTCTCTGTGCTTAAAACCTTTCATTACTGCTAGATTCCTGCCCAGGAATCCTCAGGTTTTCTTCATTATATTTGGTCTCTGATGCTTTTCTTTCCAGCCTGCGTTTTCATCCCTGCTTCTGTAGCTGTATAGTGATACTGGATCATTCGCTCTTTTTTAGATTTATGCCAGAGGGTGGAAGGAGGTGGTTATGCTTTCCTGCTCAGATTTGAATACTGGGCCGCCTTTGGGTGTAGGCCCAGGAAGATTCACATGGAGAAAATTTTGTAGGATTTTCTTACTTATATGGACAAGGTAGCTGAACTGAAGTGTTTAGGGCTTGTAGACACCGTAACAGAAATGAAGTAGAGTATTAAGCAGAAATGAAAGACTGTTCTTATTATTGATAATAACACTTACTGTCACCTTTTGGATTTAGCAGTGTAAGATCTGAGAATTTTTTCTTTCGGGATGAGAGACATGACAGATGTTAATATTAATGCTTAGCTCATGGATATGGTGTCACTTATTACCAATAGGGAATTACATTTCAAGCTGAGTCCTTGAACATATCCTTAGGTTTTTAAGATATTTCTGAATAACTTTGTTGTGTGATTGTCATCTTCTCATTTGTTGTAACTTGAAATATAATTCTGCTTAGAACTGTCACTTCTTTGAAACTGCTTTCTCTTTCTGTTGATAAGTACACGTGCTAAAAAGTGCATATGGGAGCGTTGGACTTCTCTAATGACTTCAGTGGGATTTCTAGGTGACCACTCAGACTTTAGTTTATTGTGGCAGTATTGGTGCTGAGGGGGAAAAAAAGGCAAAAAAAAGAACAATGACCCACAGAGAAAAACAGGACTGTGACTGTTCTCTTGCAATGAAGCTTAATAACACAGGCTGACAGCGTACATTACATACCACTTAGTCTTGTACCTCTTCTGGACCCTGTGTAGTACCCAGTGGAGCTCAGATTTCATTATTATGCTTTTTTTTCTCTTCTGAGCTTATGAAAGAATGGCAAAGTTGTATTGCAGCCCAACAGAGCTGCAATCATTGTTACCATGTCACGAAGGGAAGTTACGTGTTGCAGAGTGTGAGGCATGAGGCTGTTTAGGGATGCTTAAGGATCCGCAGGCTGTTGGAATAATGTTGAAGCACTGTGTAAAGTGGGAGGAGACAAACCTGGTGCACTCTCATCCATACTGCCTGCTGGGGAGGGTCCCTGGTGTATGTTATTAAGCCCAACTGTGGTTGGGTGTTATGTGAGAGAGTCCTAGCTGGCCCAGACCAACGAAATACCAGGGAGAGTGCTAAAATTTAACAGTGTGAACAGCTGGTGTTCCAGGGATCATACTCACTCCCCAGCCTTGTTTTGTTTAACAACCTGCAACTGCAGGAAATAAAAAGAGAAATTGTTAGAAAGGAGCTGTGCTAATAATCTGTAATTTCAAGGAAGGGAAGCAATTATAAATTGGATTCTGAACAACTAAAGTCAATGGAGTTTTTCACGCATATGGGGGAAGTGATGATGAAGCTTTTTTCTGAGTGTAGAAAGGCAGGAGCAGCAGTCATCACCTTATATATATACTGAGAACATTAACTTCTTTGTAAGCAAAATATGTATTTGCTTGAAATTCCCTAATAATCACAGATATGTGAGTTTCTTTCTGCTCTTGGGCTGTATCTAGAGCTCAATCTGCCACTGCTTGGGCAGCTGACAGGCAGACCAACTGAAGGTCATTTTGTATTCCATGGTGGTTTCCCTCTTTGGACCACTGAAGATTTTACCTGTGTCCTCCAGCAGTATTAGGGAAGTTGGGACTGACAGTCTAGCAGAAAAAAATTGAAAAAGTGGCAAATGGGCGATGCATTATTAAAAAAAAGCAAGCAAAGTTTTTAATGCAACATTATGTAGCAGAAAGGTAAAACAGCTGCTTACTTTACCCCCTGATTATACCAATATATGTGTTGAAAAATTAAAAGACATGCAGACAATCTAACTCTTTGTAATCTGTGTTCCATAAGATTATTTGCTTGTTTTAGGAGTATTTCAAAATAGATCATTGAGATTGTTCATGTACTGCATTTAATTAAAAGTAGAAGACCATACATTTATCAAAGAACAAGCTGGTCCAAATTTGTAAAATTAGAGTTGGGATTGTTCTGTATATGTTAGGAAAAAAAAAAATTAGAGTGGCAGAGGCTAGTAAGACCTCCATGGGTGGGCACAATCTGTAATTATGGCCTTAAGGCCACTGATCACCCTGCTTTAGGGGAGAGTTTTCTTTATACAATAAATGCAATCTGAATTTCAGTGATATCAAGCTTGATTTCTTCAGTCGACTCAATTATAACACAGAACACTTTGCTCCCTAGTCTAGTTGTAGAATAATGTGGAAATCATTTATTTCTTAACAATAAGATAATGAAAAAAATCAGCATTACTGAGAATACCACAGTATGTTTTTATAAGGTTTCACTAGCCCAGATTAAGCAATATGGAGAAGAGCTAAAATTTAACAGCGTTTTTACAAAAATGAAAGAAATATTTCTGCATGTCATATGCTATAGGTATATAGGAATCATTTCCACAACCCTATATCAAGAAAATACTGATTTACTGTATATCTTTTAATCACCTCTGTGTTGGGGTTCTTCTGCGGGTTATTGAAAACACTTTCTTATTTTGGGAGGGCGTGTGTGTAGTGTCTGGCAACTTTGTAAGGAGTATAGTATGTTTTCTCATAGGTATTTTATAACCTCTGTGCAAATATTATTTCCACAACGTGATGATCTTGGTCTGTGTCAGATTTTTTCAGATGAAAGAATTATCTGTTCATCTCACTGTGGTTTCAATAGGGTTCTGTAAATGGAATGAATATAAACGGCATTATAACTGGCTGGTGTCATGCCTCTGAAGAGGAAGTTGGCATGAATCTTGGGATTCAGTCATCAAAAGTATACCTTGACATGAACAAGCAGAAGAGGACTTCAAGGCCTACTGCAAATAAATAAATAAATAAATAAATAAATAAATAAATAAATAAATAAATATCATATTTTGCACCCACTGCAAACTAGAAGAACAAAATTTAATGAGTTTATAACAAACTCACAATGATGGAGATTTCCAAGAAGTAGGGGGGCTGGAGAAGAAAAGCTAATGCAGTGGAACCTGATGCTCAGTTCTTGGCTCAGCAGCAAGGGTATTCCTTCCCACCTCATATATATTTCTTGTGTGAAACCTGTTACCAAATATATTATGTTATGATATTATGCTGATGTGGGGCTATACTATCAGTTTTTCTCAGTACCACTGTCGGGTGAACTGCAAAAGCAAAATGTTGAGAGAAGTGAGTTAAAATGAATGTTTTAAAATTTGGCACAGAGCTTGGTGGAAGATTTGCATGAAGAGTAGTCACCAGGTAAACAGTTTGTATCCAGTTGAAACAAAAACTTAACCCTTCCGTTCAAGTATGCGTGTGGAAAGTAATCAGTCCTATATGCTAAAATATGCCACACTAGCTGTATTGTTGCACTAGATTTTCACAAAGTGTCACAGACTAAATTTTTCCATAGATTATGATAAACCTATTTAATGCTGTAGCTACAGTGCCAAGGAAAAAGAAGTAGTTTTTCTGTTTTGTTTGTAATAGGAAGAGAAACGCAGCAGGTGTATTTTTACACTTATCACCCCGGAGTTGTTTGTTAAAAAACTCCAAACCCACAACCCTGCAGTTTGGAAACTGTGTGACTGTAAATCATAGGCAAGCAGTACGAGAGGAGAGCTCTTTTCTTCCACTCTCTCTTCCCATTTCTCAGTCCCCATCTCTCTCCACAACTGCTCATGTCTCTGATTTCTCACTGTCTCCAATTTTGTTTGATTTATCTGTGGGCTCTTATTCAGGGGTCAGTACTTTTGAAGTGGTGGCAACAAACTGAAATTAAATTTTACACATGTGAAAATAAGATACAACTATATATTATTGTAGCATTTCTTCCCCTGCACTCTCTTTATGCCCCTTAATTTCTTGGAATTAAAGGGATATGGGTGGCAGCTTACTATCCTAATTAGTGCCTATAAATGCTCTTGCAATGTGCATGTGATAAGCATTAGTATTCTCACTGACTATAATATATGCCAGATGGACCTGTCGGTAACATAACTGTGACATAATCTTACATCACTTTCTCTCCCCTTTCCTGACTTACCTTTAACCTCTACCAGTTTAGAACATTTAATATCTGCTCTCTTCCCTTCCCCTTCCCCTTCCCTTCCTCCTCTTGACTTCCCCACAGCATGCGTCTTTGGCCACTGTCCTCTCAGTTGTTTTCTGAAAGCTCACTTGATCTATAAAACCTATCACAAACAGTAAAACATGAAATTCTTATTTTAACTTTTACTAAAGACCTTTTAACATTCTTCTGAGAATCAAGAGGATTTTATGTTGTGGATGAATTCCACAACAGATATTCTCAGGATTCCAGGTCTTCACATTTACAAGTGTCCATATACTACCAACAGCATAACATGGGATTAAAACACTTGCAAACTGGGCCCAAAATGTTTGTCAAAGTTCATTTAGACTCTAAGACAGGTACATGAGCTTCAATAATCTTATTTATGTAATGCTACTTTACTCTCTTTTCTCTCCATTGGCCACAAATGCTTCCTGTCAAGTTTTCATTCTAGATTGTGCATTTTCTAGGACTGTCTAGTTTTAAGATGCCCTGTGCTTCTACTCAACGGGAAGCAAACAGTCAATAACATTTTTAATTTTTTGCTTCATTAAAATGGTATTCTGGTTTTGATATTGTAGATAATACAGCCAGTATCCTGACGAGACGAAGGAGATACAGTCGAACCACTCAAGATATCTATTACCTCCCGGTTTTGATTTCTGATGGTGGAGTGCCCCCTCTCAGCAGCAGCAGTACCCTCACAATTAGGGTTTGTGCATGTGAGAGAGATGGACGAGTAAGAACCTGCCATGCTGAAGCTTTCCTCTCCTCCGCTGGCTTGAGCACAGGAGCTTTAATCGCAATCCTGCTCTGTGTTGTCATTCTTCTTGGTAGGCCATTTTCAATATTCAGTAATGCTATCCTTCCACTGGCTCTCTGAATGTGGCAGGGCAGAAATTTTTAATATGATATGTTTTTGAACCAGAGGCTGCCTGGTAGTAGGAGGTAATTAGAAACACATAGCTGTGATTAGGGGGGAAAGGTTTAGCTAAAATTAATAGGGAAAAATGCCTTTAAAGTACATTCGTGAATATCTGGAATCCACCAGAAATTATTTTTCAGAGGTTATCAAGTAATTAGCACTGCAGATCTTTTTTCTGTAATTTGGAAAGATTTCAAAAAGCCACTGACTCTAATTCCATGTCTAGAACAGTGTGAAAAATCATAGAAAAGAGATGAGGAAAGCTTTTTGAAATGCATTACACTGTAAGAAGCACCATTAGCACTGTACAAAAACCATTCCTTAATTACCTTTGTGGGATAAGCTGATAGCAATGCACAACATAATGCACAGGGGCAAGGGACATATGAGACTATAAGATGACTCCATTAGATAAATGCCCTGCAAGTGCATTTTCTCTTGACTTTTTTTTTTTTTTTTTTGCCCCAGACCAATTTGAATGTTATCCGTTAGTTAATATTCTTTTTTTTTTCCTGGCAGAGGCACAGCTTGCTGGGCACATATCTCTGTACTACTCATGTGCCTTTCTGCGTTCTTGCAGAGACAGCAAGAAATAATGAGAATTGCACTGTGACCCACATAGGAGATTTTGAGTTTTGGGTTTTTTTTTCCAAAGGCTCTACATTTTCTAAAGACTACTTTTCTCATAGGTCACTTCAGAATTACATTGTCAGAAAGCTGTTTTAAAATGTATAGTAATACATTTAGTTTATAATCTTACATTTTATCATCCATTGATATTGATCATCCATTGATGATTGAATATTCATAAGAGAAAACCTTTTACATTTTAGTTCAATATATATGCTAAATATCGGTTTTAATGAAGCACTGAAAGCCCTTAACAATGCTTCTGAAAAATGTCAGCCTTAGTTACTCATTTCTCGTTTAGCTGGAAGTATGTTATCCCCTTTTATCTCCTTTATGAGATCCCTGATAATCTAACTAGTAGATTTCATTATTGGCTCAAGAAACCTCAGCAGTCCCCACAAAGAAAATATACAGTAGAAGAGTGCTCTTTACTGGCCCTTTGGAAGATGAGGCTGTATCAGAAGTTTGTAGTTTCAGTACAGCGTTATTAATTTTCCCCTTAATTGTGTGGTCTCAGCCTGTTGCACTTTGGCATGTGGCTATGTCAAAACACAGCTATATGGATTTCATGGGTGCTCTCCAGGCATACAGTAATCTATCCTCAGGTAACACGTTACGCAACAAAGGCATTGCTCACTTAGGAATATAAGTACGATCTTTCCCAGGTTGGACAGGTTTGGTGACCCTTTGTTACGGACACGTGCCTGACATGATTCAGGATCCCAAATACCAATATTAGCCTGAAAGTATTACACCTCTGTATTCATGACTTAGTGTCTGCTCTTTCTGTGGCATATATGTATTTACTTCAGATGTAAACTTTAAACCTAATCTAATATCTGCACTTTTCTCTTTAGCAATTGTGGTCCTTTTCATCACCCTAAGACGTAGCAAGAAGGAGCCCTTGATCATTTCAGAAGAAGACGTCCGGGAAAACGTTGTGACATATGATGATGAGGGCGGTGGAGAAGAAGACACAGAAGCATTTGACATCACAGCACTGCGGAATCCATCAGCTGCTGAGGAGCTAAAATACCGGAGGGATGTTCGTCCTGAAGTGAAGCCTGTGCCCAGGCATCATCCCTCCTCAAGCCTTGACAGTATAGATCTTCAGGAGTTCATTAAACAAAGACTGGCAGAGGCTGATCTGGACCCCAGCGTGCCCCCGTATGACTCCCTACAGACATACGCCTATGAGGGTCATAGATCAGAAGCTGGATCTATCAGCTCTCTGGATTCAGCCACAACACACTCTGACCAGGATTATAATTACCTTGGAGACTGGGGACCTGAGTTCAGGAAGCTAGCTGAACTCTATGGGGAAATAGAATCAGAAAGAACAACTTAGTTGTAATTCCCAGCACAGAGAAGTTCCTAAACGACTGGAGGTACAATGACAGCAACGGTAACAAAAAATGAATACAGTACTTGGAACTGAGCAAGTTGTATGCAGTTACTGTAGAACAAGTGCCCTTTTCATATTTGAAACTGGGTTCTCCAATTGGAAGAAAGTAAAATTTTGAAAAATACAGAAAAAAGAAGCTATTGTCCCTTGTGTATATTTTTTAATTGCTCAATAAAGTCCGTGGTACCGTATCTGTAACAATACCTTAAGTAAAGCCAAGCAATGACATTTTTATTGCAATATGCTTAACATCTCCAAGCTACAGTAAGTTTATAGTCACGCCTATTTAGGAAGATAGCTAATGGAGGAGCAAATCTCTTGCAGGTGGTTGTGACATTGCATTTCTAGCTGTGCTCTAGGCCTTGTGATCCCAATGTGAGGTAGCCAATGGGGTTTACTACCAGGGTGAGAAGCGCTAACAGTCTTTCCTTTACAGAAGGGATAAGCCACACCTGTCCTCTTAAATAAATGGTCCTTCAATGATTTCATCTTATTGAATTAGCAGGTTGCATTGAGATGATGTCATTTTGTTATGTCCTTCATAATCTTTCCATCCATAACCAGCTAACAGAGGGAGGGCATCATTAGCTGTTAGCCCAAACACGGCTCTAGCCCATAACCCCAGACCTGCTCTGTTACTGTGTGCTAGAGGAACTGTTGTTTCCAGTATTGTGCTTTTTCTTTTGGTCTTTTCACGGCAACATCATTCATTTAAATGGAATGGGTCCAAAGTACTCTTTATGCAGCAAAGCAGATGAAGCGTAGGCCCTTTCAATAAAAACAACAATGGCAGCACCATTAAACTATGCAGTTGTTTGGTTCACTGTCCTTCACTTATGTCAATTGATGAAGCTTTTCAAGTGTTTTGCTGGTCTGAGTCCAGGAGCTACGAGAGTCAGTTTACAACACGGAGTTCTTAATCATAATGTATCTCTATTTTCATGTGTGACTAAAAGCAAAATAGAGCTGCTGGTAAGACATTGGAATAGAGAAAATTGAAACAAAGAGAGTAAGATGATGATGCTTTTTTGTTTTTAGTTCAATCTACTGATATTTAATTTCTCCATAGAGTAATTTCCATCTAAGCAGAGCAAGCTTTTCTCTCCCTATTTCAAACATGTTGTGGTTTAACCCAGCAGGCAGCTAAACACCACACAGCCGTTCACTCACTCCCCCCACCCCCAGTGGGATAGGGGAGAGAATTGAGGAGGGGGAAAAAAAAAAAGTAAAACTCATGGGTTGAGATAAAGACAGTTTAATAGGATAGAAAAGGAAGGGAAAATAATAATAATAATAATGATAAAAGAATACACAAAGCAAGTGATGCACAATGCAATTGCTCACCACCCACCAACCGATGCCCAGCCAGTTCCTGAGCAGCGGTCACCGCCCCCCGGCCAACTGTCCCCAGTTTATATACTGAGCATGACGTCACATGGTATGGAATACCCCTTTGGCCAGTTTGGGTCAGCTGTCCTGGCTGTGCCCCCTCCCAGCTTCTCGCTGGCAGGGCATGAGATGCTGAAAAGTCCTTGACTAGTGTAAGCACTGCTTAGCAACAACTAAAACATGGGTGTGTTATCAACATTATTTTCATCCTAAATCCAAAACACTGTACCAGCTACTAGGAAGAAAATTAACTCTATCCCAGCCAAAACCAGGACAAAGCATCAGGGTAACAGGAACATTTTAAGTCAGTGGAGGAAGAAAAAATGACAATGTACCATTATTGTAGTTCTTACAGATTAAATTGATTTCTTATGTTAGTAACTTTTTAGCATTGCAGAAGTGCTTAACAGTTCTGCTTAACATTGCAGGCTGCTTAACACCTAATCCAGCAGATTCTTATGTTTTCCTTTGTTTTGTTTGAAACTTTAACCTTCTCTTTGTCTTTCTTGTGATAGTACTGTGAAAGGACCAGGAGCTCATAATATCCCATGAAAGATTATGACCTATAAGGCTCACCATCTATTACAGTCTTCTGCTTCTAAAAAAATTGTAGCTCCACTTAGGGAAGTGGACTTCCTGCAATATGCATTTGCTAAGGAAACTGTCCAGAGCAGAAGCTGTGTACTGTTTTTTTACTCTCTGGGCTGGTGTGGAGAGTGATACAGATCTGTACACTCCACTAGATTCCTCCTCTCTGCGTTTTAGGTGATACTTACCTTCAGCATAGTAGAGAAGGGAGTACCTTTTGCTCCTCCAAGCAGGGTCTGCATTTATTGCTGACCTACTGTAGGCCACACAGGTGAACCAGATTATTAAGCCTTCCCTTCTTTACTGTATGGTTGGGTAGATCCTAGACATGACCGAAACTTCTGGTCAGTTCCACTTCGAGGATTTTTTTTTTTTTTTTAATAAACTCCTTCCTGAGATGCTGTTGACTGCTTTTGGTTTAAACAGCCTTCTGGAAAAATTAGCAAGTAGCTTTGTAAGAAACTTTTCAAACTCTAAAAAGTATTAGTTGTATTGTAGTTCCAGAGTTGGTTTTTACTACACTGTTTTGTTTGCAACTTGAAAATTGTAATGTTTCCCTTTCTGTCAACATCTGAACCCACAAGGCTATTTAAAGGGGAAAATAACCCAAACCCTAAAATGTTCTGCTGATGATTTGAAAGTAGTTTAATAATCTGTTCTTTTTTTTTTATTTATTTAATTTACCAAATACAGAATCATCTAGAAATGCATTTAAGGAGACATTCTTATTGTAGAGTAAAGTTAAACAGATGCTTTAATGCAGTAAGAGTTATACTCAAGCTGAGAATGGTTTATGTATTGTCTTTTTTGGGAGTAGTTAGGATATGTTTCAGTTTTGTCCCAAATGAAGCAACTAGTAGTGCAGGATTTTATGAGGATAATTTTTCTTTTGATTTAGATCGCACTTGCTTTATGCCAACATCTAAATTTTTATATTGTATGAGTAGAATGCTAGGAAGAAAATCTTTCAGCATTAGTAGTACCATGGACCACAATACTTTGTACCACATCTGCATGAAAACTGCATTCATTGTTGTGTTATAGTTTTGAGAGCCAGGTATTAGTTATCTTTATGGCTGTTCCCTCCGGCCCTACAGCGAAGCAGGGAAAATCAATTGTAGTTTGTGCTTTAAGCAGTGTTCTCGCCATTGTTACCTTTTTATTTGCATCATAGAACATTCAGGCTTAAAGCCAACGGAAGTGCAGTGACATAAGCAAATAATCACTCCTTACGCTCATGTTCCGATTAAGTTAATGAGAGAAGGAGGTCATATCTCAGAGAAATAAGAATGCCCTTTTCACCGTTCCTGGTGCTCTCTTGGCTGCTGTACAGCACGTGCATTGTACCCACAGCCCCAGGAATTCTGAATCCTTTAAAACTCTGCAGGGTTATTGAGACGCTGCTTCAGTGATGCTGCGGTGTGTCCTGTTTGATATGTCTATCCACAGTGATCGCCAAATGTGCTTTTCTATCATGATACGTCTGCATGCTTGCTGTGCTTACTGTTTTTTACTCAAATACATATCACAGTGCCATGTTGATTGCATGACAAATAGCAGAATATTAAATCTTCAGGGCCACAGAAAAAGGCCTCACAGTGCAGAAAGAACAGGTTTACAGATTTCTTTTCCTGGTCCCACAAAGCTTTCCTTTGGTCCTTTGTGTCCTAGAAACAAATCTAAACTATATTTGAGAATTTCTATGTTAACATTGATTAAAGTGGAAGCAAATTAACGCTGTATGCCGCGGAGGGAACAATCATTTTGTAGCATTGCTGATTTGAACGAAGTATACATTCAGTGAAAGTATCGTGGGAAACTGTTTCCTAGTTTATGGTTAAGTCTGATTCTATAGACTTTGCTTAAAGCTTTCATGGATCTTTTGTGTACTCATATTCTCAAATATTTTCTTATTAGCCTAAATAGTAATCCTGTTGCCACTTAACCACTAAACCCTGAAAACTGCCAGTTTTACTTAAACTGGAATATACTGAGTAAAGTTAAATGGCACATACAAAGTGATGCTTAAGGGCTTGCCAATTTACAATTTTATTTCTGCAACAGCTATTCAACTAATAGTACATTTACACCAAATTAATTAGTCGCATTCTTTGAAAAAAACCCTCTTTCTTGTAATGGTGAGGGCACTCAGTATGATGTAATCTTGACACGCCATCTGAGAAAATGGTCTGTATAATTATTTTAAAACGTAAAAATATATTGTCAACCTAAAACCGGACAAAAATGTAATTTAATACACTTTAAAGACAAGGAAGAGCTTGAATTCAACTGGCATTAGATTAAGATTCATACATTGAAAGCAAATTAATTTGTTTATCAGTGTCGCTATTTATTACGTACACATAGAAGACTGTAAAAGTTGAAAGCAATTTCACTCTGTTATGTACTTTATTTTTTGCATTCATCTTAGAAAACCAAAATAATTGTAAACATTTTTGGTTTTGAATTCTAATTGAGGCAGTTGTTTAATTTGTGTATACTGCAAGAAAATGTCTATGTGAAAATATTCTCACTGGTATTTAAAAGGTATTACAAAATTCCTGTGGTATAATGTTTTGTAAAATCATCCTTTAGAAAATCTAAATATTGGACCAGTCTGGAGTTAACCAAACTCATAGACTCACACAAAGGGCAACAAAGGAAATGTTCCAAATGCAGAGAAGAATATGAAATTATGCTGCCTAGGGTTACTTTGTGGATTATAAATTGCTAAGACCTGGTACTTGCAGTACATATAAATGGTACAGTGCATTGTAAGGAAAATTAGGAGCGTGTTTCGAGTATTGGGCCATCCTTATTTTTCCAATGTCTCAAAAATTTTATTTTTTTTTAACAAAAGAGTAATGTAAAGTATACCTCCTTATGCAAGTGTTACTGATAGAAATTGTTACATTTTCTTTGAATAAACAAAAGGGACAAAATCTTTTATTCGTATTTTTCAAATAAAATATACTCTTTGCTATGGTGATGGGTTATTGTATTCCTCATCACAACTAGAATGGGTTATTTTCTCTTCACTCCTGTATTTTGTACTCACCAAAGAAATATAACTATCTAAAGGCACTTTGTCTTTAAGAATCAGATGTGTTACAGCAGTATTAATGAGGTCAATGTCAGAAACGGTATGGTAACTTTAACTAGATTTTAATGCTTGGTATAGTCACTCAGTTGTGTCACTATTTCAAAGACTGTCTTACATGATTATTGCTACAGATGGGTAGGGAGAGAGAGAGACACCAAGAGATACTTTGCAACAGACTGCCGTATAACTGCTAAATGGTTCATTACTTTTACTTGTGGCAACTATTGCACTCCAACCATCACTGTTCTGAAACTGAAATACAGCATTATAGGCTGAATACATTAGCCACATGGCTGAGTTAGGGAATTGCACATCTATGAATCCAGATTGGTGGTAACAGCCAGGGTTATTATCCTAAGTTGACACAGAATAGAAGAGAAAAGAACAGGCAAGGACATTCACAATGGTCAAGCTCAGGCACATGCAATGCAGGAAACATTTGTTCTTTCTCAAAGGAAGTAACAGGCTTTACCAGCAAATCACATCTTAGAAAATATTGGTACCATGGCTCACAAGGAACTGGTTGCATGCAAGACCTTCTTTCCCAGACTGACATAAAATTCAAAAATAAAGCTAAGCTTGACAGGAAATGAAAATGCAATTTTGTTATAGTACCCTACTTGCTCTACTTTATTGCCCATAGGCCAATTTAGATTTTGTACCACCATACTATGCAATTCCCACACATGCACAGCCCCAGAAAAAAAAAAAAAAAAAAAAAAAAAAGGTAATATTTGCAAGACAAATATTGTCAGCCTGAATCTGAATGCAAGTTCAGGGAAGGAACTAGTGGTTTTGTGGTTTTTGTTTTGGTCCTCATTTGAGGTGTCTGAACTTTCTAAAGAATATTTATAAAGATTTTAGATCATATTTCTTATGTAAGATTCATTGAACTTTTTTTTTTCCTAGCAAAGCTTATTATCCTTTTATATTATTGTTAGATTAAATTTTAGGTTGCTCGAAGTCCGTACTATTCCTTCCATATGTTGCAAATGTATTGTTTATATTGGGTACAGAGAGTCTTCAAAAGCTAGAAAGCTTTGCTGGTGAGTTTGGTAGACTTTTTCTGTGGGCTTCATGATTCCATGTAGCATTTTTGTGTTGTATAACTCCTCACAAATCCATCAATGCACCTCAACCTTTAATTAATCAAGAGAGTCCTGAAGATCCAACAAACTCTTTACACATTAGCTGCCTCTAAATTTGGGTTGTTCTGGAAGTACGTGCAATAGAGCATATTATAGCTGGTGGGCAGTCAGTACCTGCAGAAACATCCTCAACCAGCAAAGCAACCTTCAAAGGGAAAAAGGACACTGGGATTAGGACTCTTAGAGTATCATAGGGCACACAGAGCTTGAAAGGTGTTAGATTCCTAGCCAAGCCTGAACAAAATCAGGGTCCATGGAACCTTCATAGTGGACCTTGTTATCATGCATGTTCATTGGTAGAATTCAAATAGCTGGTGAGCTCAATGGAAAGCCTAATAAAGGTACATGTAAATAAGTGAACTATTCGAATATCTGAACTGCCACGTTTTCTGTTAGAGTCCTGGATAGGAATGGATCAGTCTTAATGCATTTGCCAGGCTTTCGGTGTGGACGTATTTCTGAGGCCTACTGCAGTTCTAACATACACCTTTACCTGCCACATTAAATATTTTGAAACAAATTAGGTTGCTCTTGACTTTATTATGAAGATTGTACATTGTTTACTTAAAATCTGAATTAATATCCATGTTCCATGTTTAAAAGCAATTCTTTCCTGTATCTTCTGGAATGGTTTGAAGACAAAGCACCTACAAGTAAAATTCAGCTGTGTTTTGAAGTCACAAGCACAACATATCTAACAACCAATTTTCATGATAGGATTTGGGTTGGGCAAAAATCAAATACTGGTTGCATACAGAAAGTAAAATTCACTCTTACTAAACAAACTATTTTTTGTGTAGGCCTATTGATTTAAAACTATGCTTGAAGTGTGAAGGTATATGAAAATATACACATCCTGATTATATCATGAAGACCACATTTGGGTCTCTCAAAAAGAAGTGAAAATCAGCTCTGTACTATTTGCAACCTCTTTGAACTTACTCTTTTGATCAAAATTTATTTTCCAGTTAGTTTCAATGCTTTGTGCTACCGAAATTTTCAACTGGGAAGTGGTAATGTGGAGGATAATGAATCAAAGATTAAAATCTTTTTAATCTCTAGCTGCTATAACTATTAAAAAAAGACTAAAATTGAAAATGTCTTTCTTTATGAAAAAAATTGGATAATCAGCTCTGAAAAGCAAGTTACTTGCATATGACGTTAGTAATAATAAAAATAATAATGTTCTTGTTCTTTCTTACTTGTTTTTATCATAAAGCATCAAATCAGAAATTGTGGTGCCATTTCTTCTATTATATGTCTCCAAAATGTTTCAAACCTGACATATAAAGGGAACATCTCTGAACAAGATGTCTGTTAGTTCTATTTTGTCTATCCCGAGACTGAGATTTTTTTTAAAAGTTTCACACAGAGAATATTTTTAATGTAGGATGCCAAAGTATGCTTTAAGTGTTAACTGAGTTATATAACTGCAAATTTAGCATCCAGTTTTCTGAGAGAGAGAAGGAACTGAAAGGCAAAGTAAACATCTCACATCTTGTACATGCAACAGAAGCTCAGACTCTTTAAGCAGATCTGAAACCACCACCTCATAAGCATAGCCTATCCTATGTAGTGTTATTTAAAAATGCAAACAAAAAAACCCTCTAGCACTCACTTCACGCTGTTTCCTTATTTTCCAAATGAGCATTTAATGTATCTTTATCATGCTTTTTTCAATAATATTTTACTGTTTCAGTAAGACTGACTGAAATGTTTCAGACAAATTTTCTCCTTCTGATTTCCTCAGAACATTGAGAAGTCACTTCTGTTGAATTTGATGGAAAGTCTGTCAGAAGGACTGTTCTTTGACCAAGTCCAGGATAGAACTTCTCATCAAAATCTGCAAGAACTAATTAATAACTGTCTGATCAAAGCACTTTATCACGGATGTGGAAGACTGGCTTCAGAGCAGGATGTTAGATGGGGATCTCCCAGTTCAACTATTCCTTTCATAATCCCACGTCACAAGTTTCAACGAATTTTTACTGATTGCTTAATGAGTATTTTTGGGTAAAACAGCATTCTTATTTTCTGTCAAGCTCTGTGGGGCTGAGTGATCCTGAAAACATGAGTTATGTATTGCTCACTTTATATCCTCCTTTATTGTTTCATATTGTTTTCTTTCTTTTCTACCCCTACCGGCCCCCTTTTTGTGCTGGATGCTTGAAGCACTGTAGTACAATAATTTATCTTAAGAATGTCAGGGGAATCTGGGAATAAAACTTAATCTCTCTGAAAAATGGAAATACTTATCAGTGGTATTTGATGTCAAATGTACTAATCTTCATTTTTTACTCTGGGGCAAGTATTTTAATGGGACTTTATCACAGCTGAATTCCTTACCTTTTTGGCATGCATAATAATACAAAATTCAATTCAGTTTCTATGATAACTTAAACAATCTTGGTGTTATTAAGCATTTATATTGGCCAAGACCCTAATGTCCTAGGTCACATACAAAATGACATTATTTGGCTAAAGAATTTCTGGCTTAAAAGACAAGATTTCTGAATCCAGTGTTACAAAGCAAAGACTTGTAAGGGAGGGAAGGGGATTGTAGGAAGCGTGAAGAGCAATAGAAGGGTAGTAGAGTAGATAGCAAATATCACAGGGCAGATAAGTCATACGATCAATAAAATACATAGTGATACAGGAAAGATTTTTCAGTAATGTATTATGATTATTATTGTAAAGCTTTATGATCTAACAGTGCAATATTTTATGACTATTCCCATTACAGGTGATAAAAACATAAGTTATATGTGATATATAATGAAGATAAACTATGACATTCAGAAAAAAATTACAGTGGAAAAAGGAACATATTTAAAAGTTATTTATTTATTTGTATTTGTGTTTCTTTACACTATTCAGCTGATGCTAATTTCTATTGCTGATATCGTAAATACCCCACATTGTTGGGTCTGTCATGTACATGCAGATTCCCACTGGTATGCTTAGGTTTTTGGCTTGCTGATTTTACATATGGATTTTGAAAATACTTAGTTCTGCAGGAAGTTTTGGACTGTACTTTTGTAATGAAAAACTGCTACAATTTCCTCACTTGTGTAGCAGAATTTTAATTTTTCTGATAAAGATTACGCATTGCAAGAACAGTGACAATAGCTACACAAAAGGCAGCAGGTGAAAACGGTCATGTGTCTACTTACAGGAATCTATTACTTTTTGCCTGATTTGTATCCACACAAAATATTGGCAGAGCTCACAAGACATTAGAGAAAGCTTCTGTCATGATGTACATACCAAAACCTCTGCTAACTCTTTTCCAGCTCTTTCACGTCTAACCAAATTTCAGATTAGGTGAGTTTAATATGATTTCATTGCTCACACTTTATTTAGTTTGTGTGAAAAAAGAGAAGTCAAAAGAATATCGATGTCATACAAAACACGGAACATAAATGCACAATTTGTGCAACTTATGCTATATTAACCTTACTATCTAAGCTTTATCCCTACAAGAAGAAAGTGAAAAGGGGCAAACTCTTTGGCTAGCTTGGACCTTCAACTTCTACACTGGATTCTCAACAGTCTTGTCAATGAAATTATAATTTTAATGTGTACGTACAAAGATGCAGTGTGTCAATTGAAAAGTAAATGAGTTTGGACAGCAGTTTGGACTTGAACTCAGGCTGCCTCTTGCCAAGTTATATTTTAGAAGGAAAGAACACCATGTGAGAAAATGGGTCAGATGATAGAAACATCCCAATTTAGGTATGTAAAAGGTGTACTTAGTGTCTTATAGAGTTTTACATGATTCTGACAGCCAAGAACATGCTGCTATGATTTGTTCTGGTGGAAAAGAAAACTTCTGCCCTCTGAAAGTGAAAAGCTTTTCCTTGTTTGCAAGGTGTTTTATATCAAACATCATCACAACTTGAAAGGATTCATCCTGAATGTGAGAGGCTGTGATGGTCAATCTGTCTCTTTGCATTTTCTGCTGTTTGCTGTTGATGGTGCAGTCTGTATAGTCCTTGGTATTGCTAAGGAGGATCCCATTCTTGACAGACTTTTTAATAAAATACAATGGTAAATTTATTTGGTTAAAAAAAATTAATATGAAATATTGAACATTTCAGTTCAAGGTCACTAGTTCATATTTGAAATGGGAATGAGAAATGCAAATGACTGCTTCTTTACATGAAATTTGTTTGTAATCTCACTTCAGTGTTAGTACAGAAGACCTGCATGATGGCAGTGCCAAAGAGATAGTCACTCAGTCTGATCACCATATTCCTGTCTGCTCCTAATTCTATTCTGAGTTTCTTGTTTGACCTTGAGGATCTGACAAGTATTCCTGTAAACAGACCTATCCAATTTTCAAATAATAGCATTGTGGCTGTATTCAGCACAGTGTTCCTTCTCCAGTTTCCATCCTTGCTACATCACTGGTGGTGTTTGCAGATTGGAGTGGGACACCATCATGCCTCGGCAGCTGTCAAAATCTGAATAAAACGTTCTACAGAACTCATCAAAGTAAACTTGTTCTGTCTGGGTATAGAATGTAACTCTTTTCATTTATGTAAAATACAGCTTAAATTCTCACCTCCTCTCATCATGCAATTAAAGTTTGGAAATGTTGCTTCCACTTTTCTAAGGTGGAACCTGAGCCAAGACATTTCACAATGAAAAATCAAAGAAAAATGCCAAATAATATAAAGATATGGTGACAATAATATCAGCCATGTAAGGGGTAAGGAGCAAATGGTAGAAATGGTTTTCAAGCAGAGGACCATTCGGTGGCCTCTGAATGGCCACTGGTAATACAGAATGATTATAGATCTGTTGTAGAAAAAACTGTGAACAAATCATACTACTGGACCCTCAGCATACAGGACTTTTATGTACTCTAAAAGCCAGAAATAAGAATGGCTTTGTTAAATGAGAAATTCACAGAAAATTATTTATTTATACTGCAGTATCACCTAAAGAATTTCTGGATGATCAGGACCTGAATTTCTTGGTGCTGAGATTTGCATCTACATGTGGCTGAAAAAAGCTGTCATCCAGCTAATGACAGAAACAATAGGAATAGAAATAAAGGATAATAGAGGACGTTTTATAATTGAAGTCCAAGAGACAGCCTAACTAAGGGGAAGATAAGATTGAATCTTTTCTGAGAGAAATAGGACTTGATGCTTCTGGGTGATTTAATATTTCTAGATATTACAATGGAAAATTTACAGGTGAGCAAAAATCCTGGATACAGTTGTTTTTGAAACATGATAAGGGATAACTTCACAATACACACAGGAAAGAGGAAAAACCATATGGGATCCAGTAATAACAGACATGAAATTGTAGTTCACTTAGTGATTAGAAAGTACTTTAGATATCTATAATGATGTGGAATCAAGGCCAAGTATTTTGCTAGTAAGAAGAGTAACAGTAGAAGAAAACTTGCTCCTTGAGCTTAGTATAATAAAAGTGAGATTCTGTGCCATGAAAAAGGAATGTTGATGCATCCATAAACATATAATCTTTTTCTGTCTCTGCCATTGATTCCCTATCTGTCCTTAAGCAAATACCCTAATATATACCTATTAGCAAGTAACTTACTAGTATTTCTTCCAGTGTGTAACTAATTAGTCCCAACTGTTCAAATGTGCTTTCCTGAAATCAATTTTCTCTGTATATCAATATACACTAAACAGAAGATGCTAAAATGAAAGGTGCTGAAGCTTCCTAGTAATGATTTCTACTAATAATCTGGAAACTTAAAACTAGGTGATTTAGGAGGTCAACTTTAATGTCCAGCTTTGAAAATCCCCTTTTGTTAAGTGCTTTAAGAACCTGTGGTGAAAGTTCTAGAAAAATTCAAAACCTGCCTGTTCTATTCTTAAAGTATTCTTAAAAAGTGTCTAGAAACTGCCACAAACAGCAAAATCAGGTGGACACAGCAATACATAGGATATATGAGGGAAAAGTAAATCTAGTTTATGTAGGAGGCTAACCTACTAGAATTTCTTGAAGGTGTCGACAAGCCTTTGAATAAGGATAATCTGATTGATTTAGTACCCTTGGATTTCCAATAAGCTTATGACAAGGTCCTTCATCAAACCTATTATGGAATGACATGATCTTAAAAACTGATTTAAGAACAGGAAACAAAGTACAAGAATACTTTGTAAGGTTCCTCAGCGTAAAGAGTACTGTTAAGCATTATGCTAGGACTGGAATTGTTTGATAGAGTCAAAGGTAATCTAGAAAAACAAAGTGTGAAGACTTGCAAAGCAATCAATGGATACTTAGTCCATGTCCTAAGTTGTGGATGAAACTGAAATAAATGCAAGGTAATGAACAAAGGCAAAAAACAACCCAAAATGCACCTGCACCATGAGCTCAGAATAAATTGCTATTACTCAGGGAGGATATTTTGAGTTACTGTTTCTATCTAAATATCTGCTAAGCAGTCATAAAAAAACCCCATAAATAAATCTGGTGTTAAGAATTATTAAGCAATAATAGAAAACCAGTTAGAAAGTGTCATTATGCTACTTTGAGAACCCAGAGTGATTCCACATTTCAACTACTCAGTAAAACAGTCTGGTCCCATAGGAAAACTAGAGAAAGCACACAGAAATCAAGAACAATGTTCAAAGATATGGAATAGCACCCTTCTCAGGAGATTTTAAAAGTTAGGACTCTTCAATATGGAAAAGAAATGACTGATGAGAATAATATTTAATAAATTATAAAAATAAATTCTAAAATTAGAACTGTCATGCAGGAAATAAACAGAAATTTATTATTTTTCACAATAGAAGAACTAGGAGCCATAAAATGAATTTTTAGTTAACAGATTTAAAATAAACAGAAGTAGGTACTTTTTCACATGATATGCAACTGAGTGGTGAAAGTCATGTTGTGGATACACAGCTGATAGAGCCTTTTTTCCATGCCAGATGTGGCTTTGGAAGTCACATGGCTGCAATGTGTTGTTAGGCACAGACATCAGTGTTGCTGGCCTGCACTATCTTCCTGGGTTTGTTTTTAAAAACTGCTTCAACCCAAAGAAATTTTGCCTAGTGGCAATATAAAAAAAATCTGGCTTCTGGCAAAGGGAAGATATACTAAAAATGAGACCAAATGACTATAGGGTTAAAACTGGTTCCAGTGTTTCATGCCTAATTGTTTGGAATACGAAGGAACCATCAAATCATTTCCAGCCCTGTAATACTTACCTCCATCCCCTCCTGTGTCTTTCAAATTTGCCTGTCACCCAGTTGCAGATGTAGTTCATGAACCTTCTTCAGCTGACTTGGTTCATCTGTAGATAATGCCAGTCAGGAAAATGAACGCACAAGTCCATTTAAAGTCCAATGAATTATGAAACTGAAGTCAAAGAACTGCTGGCCTCTACTCATCCTATACTGTACACAGGCATCTATTATCCCATTCAAAATGCTCTGAAGTGAGTCATTACTTAATTAAATTACTGAGAGCTGAGATTACAGAGCAACCACATAAAAGATTCGGAGAATCAGTTTTAAAGAGAAATAAAAAAGTGAACCATTATATTTCTCAACTATTAATCACATCACCTCTGACATTCATGGGGTTCTTTCATACTATGCTTGAGATTGTAGCTGACAAAATACCTGGTAAGAAACTAACTTAGCTATGTGCTTTATTCAGTATCAGGGTAGCTCAAAGAAAACTTTGTCATTAAAGATTCCAATGATATATGTTAAAATTTAAGAAATTCAAAGCAAACTCAACCAACTGTTTAAATCCATCTATTGTTGGAAACGGTAATTGAGAAGAATGCATTGAACTGTCACATCTTTTTTTACAAATGTGATCATTTGAAAGAAAGGAAATTAATATGTTAAGCATATGAACTTATAAATTTTACATTACCCATCTAATAAGCCAATAAATTATTCATATTATTCATAAGGAAAGGCATGTGTCACCAAAACACATTTACTTCTTACCTGTAAATTAGTGAGTTAGTGAGTGGTTTTATTAGAATTACTCCTCTTTTTTCCAGTACCTAAACTTTTTAAAGAAACTACTCTTAAGTCTATTACCTGATGTTTTATACTGTCTATGTAAAAATAGACTGCTTTTCATTAAAAAAGTCAAAATGCTGCTTACTGAAAAAAAAGTCATACATGTAATTTAACAGAACATGGTATAATCATATTGGTTATAATAAAATATATGTATGGGACTTGGATTACAAATGGCTCTATAAAGGTCTTTCTGTGTGTATACATATGTGCAACTATACATACTTATAAAGTAAATACATTGTAGCTTGTAATTCTTACCTTTCTTTTGCAGAATGAAGACTACATTCTACACATACTTAGAGCTTATTGATAATACACTAAGATTTTGTGGGGGACTGATTGTGTTGCAGTGAGCTATGTATTCTTTCCTACCTGATAAGCGGAACATTTGTTCCTTGTATTTAAAATTCATCAGGATACACAAGCTTATATCTAACTTACAGCATTTTATTAGTTCTGTCAATGTCATTTGCAAATGTGACAGCTACCACCCATGGTTAACAGCTTATTTATTTATGCCGAACTCGCACCAATATACTGGCCACAGTAATCATATAATCCAGTCAGGTATGGTCATTTAACGTGCTTCTGCACAAAATGTAAGAGAAAATCTTGCTCGTATAAATAAATAACTGCCTGTTTTATTTAGAATATCTAGGAACACCAGAAAAATAAAAGCCTTATATTACAAAGTTCTATGTATAGATAAAATTATACTTAGTAAAGCAGATCCACACCTTCCACAGATTCACACCACACATACACACGCTTGATATACTGTTTCATTTTAAACATTTTAAATATATGGTAAAATTAATAACTTGGTTTGAATAAAGAATTTAAACTACTGAGAAACAGTATTTTAAAGAGAGAAGCAGAAAGTCACAGCAGAGCAACAAATTCCATACACCTGTGTCAAAACTAGATAGCTTTTATCCTTGTACTGAAAAGCTTCAATGCATCATCATTACTATTATGTTTATTTGGTAGAACCAAGGGGTTTTGTTGCATCAAACTGGAAAAAAAAAGCTTTCCATTTGGTGATATATAGTCTGGTATAGAGAAATCATTAAGGTGGGAAAATTATTGAGAGTTGAGATGAATGAAACAAGACCTCTGGAATCTATACTTACTGACTGGGTTATTAATTCTTAGTCATTTGGGGTGACATTGGAGCTAGATTATTTCTGTATTATGTATTTATATTTACATGTCTGTGTCTGTTTTTTAACATTGTTGCATGAACTGCAAGACTGAAGGGACCACTTCATTCTGGGTTGACTCACCTGATCTGCTGGATCCATTTGAAATAGGCCCAGATTGTCTCTCAGTTCAAAGATGCTACCCTGATAGTCTTCCTGGGAGAAAATTGCTTTGCATTCCAAGATATGGGGGCATATTAGGAGAGAAATGACAGTGGGTGGTATGTGCTAGAGGCATTTATTTTCTGTTTCAAAAAGCCTGGGGCAGGCACAGTTCTGATCTATATTTTAGCCATGACTGGTGCCTCTACATTATCTAAGAGCCTTACAGAGCATTATGGAATATTATGTATAGGAAAAATATGGCTGACATGTGAGATTCAAATGTCTTTTATTCAAAATTTCCTATTCTAACCACTCCATATAAGCCAAAATGCAGGTAACTGCCTATATAAATCAAGGCTGTGGTATTAGAAGAGATAATGATGGGTTTTATCCCCCTGTCCTGCAGAAACACAGTGCCAGGCTGACCTACATCAGGATATTGCTACTTCTGAAGCCTAAATTTTGTGCAGCTGGGCATGATGATCTATCTTTTGTATATTGCTGGATGGAGTGAAACTGCCTCCCAACAGGGCTTTCTAAATGAATTTTTGCTCTGAGTCACACATCCAACTGCAGTACATTCATACTGTTGCCAGACACGCAACAATAAGAAAGGGGTTTTTGTATGATGACTACAAAGAAGTCACCCAGTGCAGCACTTGGGAGTCACGGCTGTTAACTTCTTATCAGGTTTCACGGCAGGAACATAGGCATGAGGGAATCAGGAGCTCTGCTTTCAGCAGCCTTCTCTTTATCACTAGTCCTGGGAGCTGAAGTATTCATTTAGGTTGTCTGGCACTTAGACCTCTGTCTAATAGGAGACTTGATTTCATTTGTTGGTCTAAAGACTGAGGGGACAAAGTCCAGGCTCCCCTTATGCAATTCCACTGGCTGGTTTTATTATTTGATTTTTATTTGTAAGTAAATTCAATTTAAACTTATTGCATTTTCTATGAGTTGACTCTCGGGCATGGCAGAAATACAAGTAAATAGGAAATCTAGAGCAGAAAAACATTTCCTGAACTGCTCTGTTTTTCTTATGTTCTTCAGTTAGTGGAAAATAAATCATTAGCAACTCAAATGCTTGAAAAAATCTCATGATTAATTTTTGCTATCAAGATTGGACAGACAATTAGATAATGATTTAATGCGTTCTTGTACATTTAACTTGACAACCATGCACTGGGGTCAGCCCCTGCCCAGCGATACCCCAGCAGGGCCTGTCTCCAGCTCCCAACAGCCCTGCCATACCCAGCCATGGGCCCTGCTGAGCTGGGCCCACCCACGGGCCCACATGCCATCCTGTCCTCGGCCAGTCCCCGTCCCAAGGGAGGTGCCTGATGTGCGGGGCTGGGGTTGCCCTGGTGTCCCCCCAACTGCCCTGCTCCTGGCTGGTGGGTGGGACGTGCCCTGGTTGCCAGGTCCTGCCATCACACATCTGGGGAGCCATCAACACCCTAAGAGAAGAGCCCTCTTAGATCAATGAGTGAATCACTAATTATATCAACTTATATCATGTGAACCTTTTCACAGACTTACCGATTTCCTTCTTTAAATGTGTTTGTTTTCCTGCCCGATCTGTCCTTGGTTACCTAGCCTTAGCCTAGTTACCAAACAGGACTGCAGAGCTGAAAAATCTTTTGCATTCCCTCCATGCCGCTAGATTTTGCTACTCCTATAAACTTCAAACTGAATCTGAAGAAGCACAAACAGAAGTGCAATTGATTTCTCAGTGTGAATGAAGATAGAAGAACCTCTAAAACATAACTTAAAGTGATAAAAGACACAACGCACACAAAAAATGCATATCTCTATATTGAAAAAATGCTCCCTAAGGCTTGGCCAGTACTGCAATTTCCAGCAGTACTGCAGAGGAGAAAATGCTGAATACTACATAATATATATTCAGTGCATAGTACATGATCTACTTCCTGAGTAAGTTGGTACTGCACATCACTATTCATAATGGTGTTTGCCATAAGACAATGTACTTTTCAGGCATGGCAAAAGATAATATTTTCTTGTGCCTTTAATTGCTTAAAATATTCTATAAAACTCCAGGTAGTTTTGTGCAGAGAACAAGACAACTAAAAACAGTTTTTAAAGGTAACTAGAAATTCTTTCTTTACTTTTTTTTAAACATTGCCTCCTTTACCTCTCATTTTCCACAGCAGTGATCAAGCCTTTCATAAAAGCTCTTGTAACACTTTTCAGATAGTTTCAGCTATTTTTGCTTCACTTGATGATAACTATTCCCATGTGTTGTGTTAGCTAAGTAGTCATGCAGTTCATTTGAAGCTTGAATTAAAAGTCCATTTTTTCCCCTGAACAACATTCATAAATAAAAAATATCATCTTTCAATAAAATTCAGGTATCGCACTGAAGGGAAAAGGCTTTGTATGTTAACACTGTTAAGACTCAACAATGCATAGTAAAATGGCTCCACAAGCAATGAAACTCAGCTTTCAAGCTAAGTTCTCTAACTTTCCTTTAAAAAAATACACCAGTTTACTTATTCTGTAAGGATTTCAGTCAGGATCAGTTCAATTTTAGTATGCAGGTGTGCTGAATAAAAGAACCAAGCATGTTGGTTTTTCTGTACCTTAAATCATCACTCATAGGATTGTCTGCTGCCCTAGAGGAGACCACTTTCAAAACATCATATCTGAGAGAGACGCAGCAATGTGGCATCTAGATGCATAAATTTATCATACACACACGCTTTTCCTCCCCCTAGCTCTAATGTTAATTCAGCAGGATCTTATCCTACTTCATCCTCGTACACTTAGCTTACCGTCAATGATAAAGAAATGAAGACTAATACCAATCATTGGGATCTCATTAAAATGAACTATTGAATGTCATCAAATCATGTCTATTCTTGCAACTGTCAAAGGAATGCGATTGTTCAGATTATGGATGGTCTTTCCAAGTTGGCACTGGTCATTCTGTTAGCTCCCTTGAAAAAACATTGACAGTTGTACACAGTCCGTTCGTATCAGTTTGGCATTTTAAGGAAGGTGCCCATACTCAGTTCTTTCTCATTCTTTGTGCATGAACAGTCTCTGGGCAAATAGGTATCTAACCCTGTTCAATAGCAAGACATTAGGACAATTATGTGTATCCAGTGGGAAAACTGAAATTCTTTACTGCTCAAGTGTTCAAGTACCATACTGATTTAATACCCCAAATGTAAATGTGTTGAGCATACACTTACTGTTTGAATGAGAGCAAGTTTATTTTAAACTGGTGCTTTGAGAGTGTAATTAGTTTTGTGTGAATTTAATTGCTGGTTTTTGTTACTTTGTCCATTTCTGTTCAAAAGACCACTATAAATAAAACAGGTTTAAAGACAAAAGTAGATTAGAAAGGATTGCTTTGATTACACATCTAGTCCTGTTTAAAAAAAATTAATTAACCTGCTACAGCAGTTTAAAACTTGCTTGATTCCTCAGACAGTTTTCCTAACAAAAGTCATATTTCAGATTCCGGAAAACATAACCACTTTCATAAACCCACTGATTTAAAGAGTAAAAATAGGTAAAATTCAGCTGATAAAATAATTAATTGTACAGATTTGCACAGCTCAATTTGAGAAAAAATAGCTGTCCTGCTATATTTATCTTTGGTTCAGTGAACCAATTGTATATCAGATATATCATGGAAAGTTACAGCTGCTTAAATCATGTTTCTGTGCTTCAACAACACAATTTCCTTGCTTTTACACTAATATGTTTACTAAAGACAGAAGCAGTGGTTTTGCTCATTATGCCAATAGAGTTGAAACTCTGTTTCTGTGCGCTTGCTGGCCTCTTGTGCCTTTGAAAGTAGTTGAAAGCTTTAAAATCCTTTAGTTGGCTTGATTGGACAGTGGCCCTTTGCCTGGCATTGATTTCAGGATTTAGAGTTTATTAGCAGGTCACTAGGGTATTTTTTTTGCTGTGTTGTTAGCAATTACCCAACTTCTTGAATAGCTAAATACTAAAACCAATCAGAATTTAGGCTGATCTCTTTTAAAAGGTTTCAGTGTTTCTTTCTCCTTCGTACGATTACAGAATTCTCATTTATATACTAGTACTTTAATATATTTTACATGCTTATGTGCTAGTTCTAGAGTTTTTATTCATTTTTTAATATATGAATGCAAGTGAAAAAGAAATGGTGACTGAGTGTGGATTTCAGTTAAAGGCTAATCCATATTAAAGGCTTTTAATGAAAAAAAAACAGACCAAAAAAAGCCAAACAAGATATTTACTGAAATAAAAGTTCATACAGTGATTTGCAGTGTGCCATATCACTCCCTCCTGAAGACAGAACCAGAATGGCAGGTTATCTATATGATACTTACGGTGAAAGAATGTTCAATGAATAAAGCACAGGGGAAAAAGGGGTTACAGTCTGCAGATTGCTGGCCGTAGTATGGCTGTGTATAAAGCGTTGATTGATGGCATTAGAAGCAGAGCGCTATGTAGAACATCTAACAGCAGTGTAAGCAACCAAACAAAATGGATACTGTCCAACACAGCTTGCAATACGTCCTTGTTTGGTGCAGTTTGTATACTTCGTAAGTGTACCTGCTATTCGATCATTACCATGCTTGAAAATGCTGAACAGTAAAAGAGTGTGGTCCAATTCCCACAGAAAAGCACCCGACACATTTTTTTTCAGTTTTGATTGTGATCTTCAGCTGCTATTCATTGAACACAGTTTCCTGACCAGTTCTGCATCCATTTGATTGAGGTTTCATCCAGGTTGTATTCCCCTAACTTGCCCTGGAATGTCACACGAAATAGTATCCCAGCCTTTACTAGTGTCTACATATGTGACACCTATTCTTTGCTCATTAGAGGCAATGCATTGTAAAAGGTGGAAATTTGATTAGACAGAGAAATATCTTCACCAACCCAGCGTTGGCTGCTACTCAACTTTTTTTCTTTTTAAGTTATTTACAAATAGTTTGTAGGATTATTTGCTTCCAATGTCTTCTGAGAATTGGACCTCAGCTGAATGATGCATAGTATTTTGAGTCTTTTTTTTTTCTTTCAGACAGGCAAAATATTTCTAGTTTTCTGAGACATTATATATCCTCCATTAATTTTCAAAATAGAAATTAATCTGTAGAACTGTTAGACACGAAAGAACTTTGACCCTTTCACATAAAAGTAGTCAATGAATTTCCTAGTGAATTTTCTGGTGAATGAGGATGTTACTTTGATTTTTGATCCTAATGCGCATGCTGTACTTCAGAATTCATTCCTAGTAGATGCCATTATCCACTTTGTCTGTTGTCTGTATTCATCTGAGATTTCTGAAAAACTTATGATACAGCCACATTGGTCCCTCATTAAGGCTCCCATCTTTCTTCCAAAATGGGTATTTTGAATCTATGCTTTTAATACAGTTTCTTTAAGAACTTCTTGGTTGTTTCTGATAATTTTTTCACTGTAGACTAGATGAATTCCTTCTGAGGAAGGAATGTTATCGCCCATGACCCAGAACCTTTCAGAAAGTCTATTTCCCTCTGTATTCTGGACCTTCATGCAAAAGGATGTACCCCTGAAATACACCCCCCTTTGTCTCTTATTTCTTTGCCTATCCTAAGAACCTGAGAAATTGAGGTTCTTTAAAGCAATAATAGAGTCATGCAAATTATGCCACCAGTCTAAGGCTGAAACAGTTAGGTCATAATTTTAGCTATGTATTAAGGCGTACAGACCCTCCTTTTTTTTTTTTCTTCCCAATACGTTGCACATTAGTGTATGTTTGCTCACGTCTAAGATGTTGAGTGGACCAGTTTACTACCTTTCTTCTTGTTACTCTTCATTGCAGATAGTCCTTGTCCAGGCCACCATTACTTTCTCCTTGTACACACATTTCTCCATGCTTTGCAATCTTGTACCAGTAAGCCAAGTTTACAGTTCTTCCTTCTCAGTCTTCAAGGCAATGTGGAATGCTCTGTAAGAGCATCATGTCCATCATGATCCAAGCGCTACAGATGTTTAGATTCCTTACACATTTTCAGGGACTTTCTCTACCTGTTAGCTTTTAAACTTTGCTGATATCCATTATTCTCTCATAATTTATCTCCTCTCTTTTCCTTTTCTGCCTCTACATACTTGCCCATATTTTTGGTTTTGTCCATATTTACTCCTTTTCTTGTTGTTTTGCCCAAATAAAGTTCCTTTTAGAGCCTTTACCTACAAAATGGCAAGTTTAAACCTGCTCAGGGCAAGAAATATGTGGTAAGACCCCACAAAATAATACCAGTCAAGCTATGTTAGAAGCAGAAGCAGAATAACAGTGATAGGACATAGTCAATTAGTTTTTCTGAGAAGCACAATCCTGGCAATATACAAATGCAGCTCTGACTAAATTTGTGTCTCCACACCCTGTTGTATCATGCTGATGTAACTGTCAGACCTAGATTAGAAATATATCTACTATGCTTCAGCTGGACAGGGAAAATACGTCTTTGCAGAATCACAGATATTTCTATCCCCAGATGCCTGATTTCATGCATGCCATCCATATGACTAGAAAGCAATCACTTTTATATGTGAAGAAGCCAAATAGTACTCCTAATTCAGAATGTGCATGTCATCAAATCTGATGCATACTTGTACAAATAATAGCAATTTCTACATTGTGTCCTCGGCAATAGTATACTTCTTGAGTCTTGATCTCAGCAAGTACCTTGTTGTGTCTAGAGCTACCTTTAAACTCTTTGACAATGATAGGATCTTCTCTTTTTTCTAATTAACTTAGTTATTGTGTGGTTTGTTTTTGCAGGCAGTTACTCTCTTTAACATGCTTACAATGCTGTATCTATACAGGTAGGGATTTACTGGCCTTAGGAGTGGCTGCATTTGAAAAGCTGAATGAGAAAAAAAAAAAAAACAAAACCAAAAAACCACCAACCCCAAAATATTTATTTAACCATTTCATTTCTACCATACTTTCTGGCCTGGTCATCTGCAGGAGATAGCCTTCAAACTTTTCAGCTGCGCTTTAATTAATCATACACGGTGTTCACTAAATAGGTCCTGTACTAAATATAAGTCCTAGTTCATGTTTATCTATTTGCAAAAAGCAGAAGGTGTTTGACAGAAACCTCTAAACATTTAAGTAAACCAGCTGCCATAGGATGAGATTATAGTCTGTATCTACTATGTCTGACTGTGGAGGGTTGATCTTGGCTGGCTGCTGGGTGCCCACAAAGCTGCTCTCTCACTCCCCCTCCTTGGCAAGACAAGGAGAGAAACTAAAATGGAAAAGCTTGTGGGTTGAGATAAGGACAGGGAGATCGCTCACCAATTCCCATCACAGGCAAAATAGGCTCAACTTGGGCAAAATTAATTTGATTTATTGCCAGTTAAAAAATAGAGTAGGATAGAGAGAAACAAAAACAAAACTAAAGACATCTTCTCCCCACCCCTCCTTCTTCCCAAGCTCAACTTCACTCCTTCATTCCCAACTCTTCTACCTCCCCTACCTCTGAATGGCACAGAGGGATGGGGAATGGGGGTTGCAGTCAGTTCAGAACAACTCCTCTCTGCCGCTCCTTCCTCCTCATGTTGTTCCCCTGCTCCAGCATGGGGTCCCTCCCATGGGATACAGTCCTTCATGAACTGCTCTAACGTGGGTCCTTCCCATGGGCTGCAGTTCTTCAAGAACTGTTCCAGCATAAGCCCTTTCCACGGGGTACACTCCTTCAGGAACAGACTGCTCCAGTGTGGGTCCCCCAGGGTCACAAGTCCTGCCAGAAAACCTGCTCCTGTGCGGGCTCCTCTCCATGGGCTGCAGTTCCTGCCAGGAGCCTGCTCCAGCATGTGCTCTCCATGGGCTGCAGCTTCCTTCAGGGCACATCCACCTGCCACAGTGTGGGGTCCTCCATGGGCTGCAGCAGGACAACCTGCATCACCATGGTCTTCTCCATGGGCTGCAGGGGAATCTCTGCTCTGGCACATGGAGCACCTCCTCTCTGTCTTTCTTCACTGACCTTGGTGTCTGCAGGGTTGTTTCTCTCACATTTTTCTCACTCGTCTCTCTCACAGCTGCTGTGCAGCATTTTTTTACCCTTTGTTAAATAAGTTATCGTTATGCCATGAGCGTTGCTGATGGGCTCAGATTTGGCCAGCGGCAGGTCCACCTTGGAGCCGTCTGGAACTGGCTCTGTCTGACATGGCAGCACCTCCTGGTATCTTCTCGCAGAAGCCACCACCCCTGCAGCCCCCTTGGCTACCAAAACCTTGCAACGTAAGCCAAATACACTGACTCTTCTCTGTTAGTTTTGATGAATAAGCTAACAACAATGGTCTTTGTGATTTTTTTTTTTTTGCTGGTTTATAAGTTTCTGTCTCTAAATGGGAGAAAGAAAGCATCTCATTCAATTGTTATGAGAATTCATGTAATATTTGCATTATATTTTGAATATTTTTTTTTTTAGTTTGGACATCATTAATTAAAAAAATAGCAGTTACATCTTTTCTATATTCTGATTCTGTTTTCCTTTTCTATCATAGAGAAATATAGATTGTATTTTCCTCCACTCATTTCTGTAACTCATTTCAAAACAAAAATTCTTTTTCATGTATTGGGGGAAATGTAAACCCAGTAACTGTTTTGACACATACTTTAAATTATGAGGTAAAAACTGTAATTTTGAAAAATACTTCTTCTTTTCTCCATGTAAGTATGTGTTAAATGACCTGAGACAGGGAGAACAATTAAATAATTTATCAAGAAAGATTACTCTGGTGAAAGAACATTTATCATTCCTCCCCACCCTCCCCCCATCTTTTCATCCTGAACTATAATCCCATCATTTGCTTGACTGACTCTCTTGAACTTTGACATTTGGTTTACTCGTGCAGTGTAAAAAGAATTAAGCTGGAGTACCCACCCAGGTGGGATCTGTTTGCCTACAGGGTCCTGGCTACTCTGACTCTCATTTCTCTTAATAATACAGCCAGCAGCATTAATAAGCCTAATCAGGTCACATCAGTTAATGGACTGTCCTTGTCACAGACCAAATTTTCTCTTTAGAGGCAGAAGGGAATAATTTCAATGTTACATCTCTTCAGGACATTATCTATCTGTATACTTCCCTGCTCCCCCACAGCTCTCCTATCTCTAAACCATCACTGGTTTTAATTAATATCCTCTCTTCCTTTCTTTGAGTCAGGAAACCAGTAATAACCTATGATGTGTCATTTTGTGTTATGTTATGCCATTTGTATGCCAGTATCTTGAGCATGGCATTAGATCCCATTGTACAGCTGCAGATCTACTGTTTATTGCTATAGACCATTGCAATGAAAGCCAGAGTACTGCTTTTCAAAGCTTTTTTCTTAAATTTTGCATGTTTTGATGCAGAAATCAGGAATTAAATGACTATGCATATAGGCCTATAGCATTTATATTAATGCTCAAATCACAATATAAAATTATAATACATTTAGACCACACTAACAAGATATGATCCCTGATTTTAATATGAAAAGGTGTCAGCTGAATTTTTGCCATTGACTTAATAGAACAGGGATTAATTCTTTAACTTTATTAAGATACATATTAAAATTTAAGGTGTCTTGGAAAAAAATGTGATTGAAAGAGGATGAGACATCTGTTCCAGCACTGCTCACTCTGTTTTTATAATTTTGATGGTAACTCTGCTATCTATTGTTTTTTTTTTTTGTATTTTTCAAAACTCTAAGCCAGTTTTTGCCCTTACTTCCAGAAGAGATAATTTTATATCTGCAGCATCAGCTTCTTTTACACAGATAATAGAATCACAGAACAGTTTGGGTTGGAAGGGACTTTTAAAGGTCATCTAGTCCAACCCCTCTGCCTTGGGCAGGGACATCTTCAACTAGATCAGGCTGCTCAGAGCCCCGTCCAACCTGACCTGGAATGTTTCCAGGGATGGGGCATCCACCACCTCTCTGGGCAACCTCTTTCAGTGTTTCACCACCCTCAGCGTAAAAAATGTCTTCCTTATATCTAGTTTATATCTACCCCCCTCTTAGTGTAAAGCCATTTCCCCTTGTCCTGTTGCAACAGGCCCTGCTAAAAAGTTTGTCCACATCTTCTTTATAAGCCCCCTTTAAGTATTGAAAGGCTGCAATAAGGTCTCCCTGAAGCCTTCTCCTTTCCATGCTGAATAACCCCAACTCTCTCAGCCTTTCCTCATAGGAGAGGTGTTCCATCCCCCTGATCATTTTTGTGGCGCTCCTCTGGACCCGCTCCAACAGGTCCTTGTCTTTCTTGTGCTGAGGGCTCCAGAGCTGGACACAGGACTCCAGGTGGGGTCTCACCAGAGCAGAGTAGAGGGGCAGAATCCCCTCCCTCGACCTGCTGGCCACGCTTCTTTGGATGCAGCCCAGGATACGGTTGGCCTTCTGGGCTGCGAGCACACATTGTCGGCTCATATCTAGCTTTTCATCCACTAGTACCCCTAAGTCCTTCTTGGCAGGGCTGCTCTCAATGCCTTCATCCCCCAGCCTGCGTTGATACTGGGGATTGCCCCGACCCAGGTGCAGGACCTTGCACTTGGCCTTGTTAAACCTCATGAGGTTCACATGGCCCACTTCTCAAGCTTGTCCAGGTCCCTCTGGATGGCATCCCGTCCCTCTGGCATGTCGACCACACCACTCAGCTTGGTGTCATCTGCAAATTTGCTGAGGATGCACTCGATCCCACTGTCTATGTCATTGAGGAAGATATTAAACAGTACCAGTCCCAATACGGACCCCTGCAGGACACCACTTGTCACCAGTCTCCATCTGGACATTGAGCCATTGACCACTACCCTCTGGATGCGACCATCTAACCAATTCCTCACCCACCGGACAGTCCACCCATCAAATCCATACCTCTCCAGTTTAGAGAGAAGGATGTTGTGGGGGACCGTGTCAAAGGCCTTACAGAAGTCCAGTTAGACAACATCTGCAGCCCTTCCCGTGTCCACTGATGTAGTCACTCCATCATAGAAGGCCACTAGGTTAGTCAGGCAGGACTTGCCCTTGGTGGAGCCATGCTGGCTGTCTCAAATCACCTCCCTGTCCTCCATGTGCCCTCGCATAGCTTCCAGGAGGATCTGTTCCATGATCTTCCCAGGCACAGACGTGAGACTGACTGGCCTGCAGTTCCCCAGGTCTTCCTTTTTTCCCTCTTGAAAAATGGGGGTTATGTTTCCTCTTTTCCAGTCAGTGGGAACTTCACTGGACTGTCACGACTTCTCAAATACAATGGACAGTGGCTTAGCAACTTCATCCACCAGTTCCTTCAGGACCCATGGATGGACCTCATCGGGTCCCGTGGACTTGTGCACCTTCAGGTGCCTTAGATGGTCTCGAACCTGATGTTCTCCCACAGTGGGCAGCTCTTCATTCTCCCAGTCCCCGCCTTTGCCTTCTGCAGCTTGGTCAGTGTGGCTTGAGCATTTGCCGGTGAAGACTGAGGCAAAAAAGTCATTGAGTACCTCAGCCTTCTCTGTGTCCCAGGTAACCAGGTCTCCCGTTTCATTCCAGAGAGGGCTCACATTTTCCCTTGTCTTCCTTTTATCCCTGACGTACCTATAGAATCTTTTCTTGTTGCCCTTGATGTCGCTGGCCAGATTTAATTCTACCAGGGCCTTAGCTTTCCTAACCTGATCCCTGGCTGCTCAGACAACTTCTCTGTATTCCTCCCAGGCTACCTGTCCTTGCTTCCACCCTCTGTAGGCTTCCTTTTTATGTTTGAGTTTGCCCAGGAGCTCCTTGTTCATCCATGCAGGCCTCCTGGCGTTTTTGCCTGACTTCCTCTTTGTTGGGATGCATCGCTCCTGAGCTTGGAGGAGGTGATCCTTGAATATTACCCAGCTTTCTTGGGCCTGTCTTCCCTCCAGGGCTTTGTCCCATGGCACTCTACCAAGCAGATCCCTGAAGAGGCCAAAGTCTGCTCTCCTGAAGTCCAGGGGAGTGAGCTTGCTGTGCGCCTTCCTTGCTGCCCTAAGGATCTTGAACTCCACCATTTCATGGTCACTGCAGCCCAGGCTGCCCTTGAGCTTCACATTCCCCACCAGCCCCTCCTTGTTGGGGAGAACAAGGTCCAGCATAGCACCTCTCCTTGTTGGCTCCTCTACCACTTGGAGAAGGAAGTTATCATCGACGCATTCCAGGAACCTCCCTGATTGCTTATGCCCTGCCGTGTTGTCCCTCCAACAGATGTTGGGGTGGTTGAAATCTCCCATGAGGACAAGGGTTTGTGAGCATGAGGCTGCTCCTATCTGTCTATAGAGGGCCTCATCCACTCGGTCTTCCTGGTCGGGTGGCCTGTAGCAGACCCCCACCATAATGTCACCTGTCCCTGCCTTCCCTTTAATCCTGACCCAGAAGCTCTCAGTCGGCTCCTCATCCATCCCCAGGCAGAGCTCCATGCACTCCAGCTGGTCACTGACATAGAGGGCGACACCCCCTCCTCGTCTTCCCTGCCTGTCCTTCCTAAAGAACCTGTATCCTTCTATTCCAACACTCCAATCATAGCAGCCATCCCACCACGTCTCCATGATGCCAATAAGGTCGTAGCCCTGCAGGTGTGAGCATGTCTCTAAGTCCTCTTGTTTATTCCCCATGCTATGTGTGTTTGCATAGAGGCATTTAAGTTGGGCCCCCGATGAAGCTGTCTTACTGGCTGGAGTTCCTTTGTGCTGCTCTTCAGGCGCTCTCCTGCTGACCTGTGATCCTCCTCCAGGCTCTGGGCACCTATTGCTGGCCCTGGCATCAACCTGGTAGGAGTGGGATGGATTGAGGTTCACCTCCCCTGGCAACTTTAGTTTAAAGCCCTCTTTACCAGCTTGCCAAGCCTATGACCAAAGATGCTTTTCCCCTTTTCTGACAGATGGACCCCATCAGCCCCCAGTAGACCAGGTTTCTCAAAGTGAGTCCCATGGTCTAAGCAGCCAAACCCCTGGCTGTGGCACCAGCCCCGTAACCATTTGTTGACTCACCAGATTCGACTGGCCCTTTCAAACCCCTTCCCTTTGACCAGGAGGATTGATGAGAAAACTACCTGTGCTCTTGAGTCCCTTACCGCCTCTCCCAGGGCTCTGTAATCATTCTTGATAGTCCTCAGACTGCTCCTGGCTGTGTCACTGGTGCCCACGTGAAACAGCAGCAGCGGATAATAGTCAGTGGATTGTACGAGGCTTGGTAGCCTCTCGGTGACATCCCTGATACGAGCCCCCGGTAAGCAGCACACCTCTCTAGAGAGCGCGTTCGGTCGGCAAATGGGTGCCTCCGTACCTCTCAGAAGAGAGTCACCTGCTACTATCACCCGTTGCCTTTTCTTAGTTGCGCTGGTTGTTATATGGGGGGCAGATCAGGCTGCCTTACTCAGCTCCAGCGTCTCTCCTGATGTGGTTGATGGGTCTTTCCTCTTTAGTCTGCAGAGAGGTGAAGTGGTTCTGCAAGGGCACCTCAGGCTTCGGGGGAAGTCTCTTCCTTCTGCTGGTCCTTGCCTTTGCAACCATCCATTCTTCTGCATTATTGGCCCTCCCGCTCCCTTCTGCATGTGCCAGTGGGAGAGTTTTTGGCTGTTTGGCCGTGGGCTGCGGGTCTGCTGCAGACTGCGCTTGGAACCAGCCATCTAGCTCCTTCTCTGCCTCCCTGATGTTACTCAGCCTTCGCAGTTCCTCCTGCAGCTCAGCCACCTGCTGCAAGAGGTCCTCCACCTGGGCATACCTTTTGCAGGTGGGTCTGCTGCCTGTCCCTGCCCCAGGAGAAAGGTCTAGGCACCTCCTGCAGCCTGAGGTCTGCACTGCAGCCTCTCCCTTCAGCAGCTCCATCTGGGTGGAGGCACTGGTCACCGCTGGGGTAGATGGTGCAGACCCCCCAGCTGGAGCCACGGCCTTTGTTCTCAGATGAGTGCCCACCATTCTGCCTTGAGGGTCAGGTAGGATGAGTGCCCTTGACCTTTGCCAATGGTTACAGAACAGTGCCCGGTTGCTGGGCTATGTGTACTCCAAGTCTCCCACTCGGCCATGGAATGCCCCTCCTTCGAAGAGGTGCCCTTCCTGCACACCCTCCTATGCAAACTGCTGCACCACGCCCTAGCTGACGTGCCACACCCTGTTTGCCCATCCTGGTCGCAGCGCTCCTGGTGGCCAGCGCTCCCTGGGGCTGCCTTGAGTGGGAGTGGGGGGTGGCAGCTGTTACTCCTGGCCCTGCCCACACCTTGTCAGCCGCCCTCGTGAGAGCTGCCAGATCCCGGCAGGTCCCTGCACTCTCCTGGGGTTTCTCTGGCTCAGGAAACCCCCCTGTACGCCGAGATCCACCACTCTGCTGCAGGACGTGTCTGCACCAGAGCAGATTGCCTCTGCAGGTGACGGTTGGTGGTGGTCACACCATGTTTAAATCTGCTGCCGTTACTCCTGGCCTTGCCCCAGCCCAGATAGAGTGGATATTCAGAATACCATAAAGTCAGTGCTTCCTCAGAGACTGAATATAGAAGAATAAATCTAGGCAATCATTACTGAAAATCTTAACCATGGTTGATTCCAAGACAAATTATAAAAGCTTCTTTAAAGTTCAAAAATTGATTAAAATTAGAAGCTGATGTTTACTTGATAACCTCAAGATAGTTAGCAGACTAGCTGGCATGTCGTAAGTCAAATATTTAAATTTTGAATTATTAATTCTGTAATTCTGTGAGTTATAAAATCAAGAATTATTTCTGAAGTCTTTGCTGATTGCCAGGTTTATTCCTGGTATATGACTGTTTTTGTTTAGCTATTTCTATTCTTTGCTGTTAAAAAAGCATGAAGGTGCCTATGCTACTACAGGGTGCCTTCCTCTATCACATTAAACATCTGTGTAAATGCATTTTACAATCATAAATCTATCCAAAATGCTAGTGCTATTCTCTATCTCAGTACGAGGAAAGTGGTATAAGTTCATAAAACTATGAACTTCTTGATTGAACATAGGCAAACTTTTGAGTGATCTAGTCCCACCATCACCGTATTGTTGGCACTTCCGTTTGCATCTAAAAGAACAAAAAAGCAGCTATATAGAAACACATTACCAAATTAGATGGGCGAGATCTCTTTCATAAAAGCAGTCACACTTCTGAAAATCAGATTATTATCTGAAGACTGAATTTTGCATGCAGGTAGGCAGAGAATTCTCATTTCACCTTTAATACTGAAAAACTAATAGGTCACATTTTTTGTAGAGGCAGAAATGATGTGTTTGTGCAGTTAAGCATGGATGAATGAATATATTTTTAAAAAGTGATTTAGATGTTTTACAGAAACTTAGTTTTTATATTTAATAAGCTATAATGCATGGATAACCAAATGTCTTGCAGGACCAATATGTACTGAATTTGGCTCTTGAAATACTTTACTAGCACGGCCTAGTTAATTTGAAGTTTACATAATTGTAATGCATCAAAAGGAATGCTTGTGACTGACATCACTGTAATATCTCATTCATCCTCTCATCTTTTTTATTTTATGAAATTCATTCCCAATGTCTTTGTTTTGCTGCTGGTGATGATAGCTGGCTGTTCATTTTGTGTTACAGAAAAAAATCAAAACTCATGCAGTTTTTCTTTTCAACTTTAGAGATTTCATGTCTCTACGAGTCAGTGGTATTCTTATTAAAGCAAAACCAGCTGAAACAGCTAGACTCCATTTTAGAGCTCTATAAATCCTATTAATCCTATTAATTTCTCTTTTAACCATCAGCTAAGGAGGAGCAAAATTATGTGCAAGTGATATTTTGCACAATGTTATGCAAAACAAACGTAAACAAATCAAAAGAAAGCCCCAGTGGGCGAGCAAGCACCCCAAAACCCCCCTGCTAGCCCTTCCTTAAAGAAGACCCTCCAGTGGAAAAGGAGAGCATGGGGGAACAGGCATAGGTAGCTCTCTTTTATTTCCCTCACAGCTGGACAATTAATTCACTTGGTCTCCTGGGTGGCTGGCTGATCTTGAAGGGTTTGTTGCATAATGATAATTTGCTTGACACTGTTGAAAAAAATAATAAAAATATCTGTCATCCCTTACTTATTTTCCATCAACAGCTAACAGTTTCTGTAATTTTTGAATGTGATTCTGCTTTTTTTTTTCCCCCAGGGATTTGTGATGAGAACTAGAGCTGCAGGTCACAAGAGAGCAACTGGCTACATCATGATGAAAATCCTTCGAGAGTCATTTAAGAATAGTATTAAAAAACAGTTTATGAGATTGGTTGAAGTATTCAATATCTATCTGATACAAATTCTTCTTCAATGGGCTAAAGCAGGGATAACATAAATCCAGTGAAATTTCCAGAACAGAAAATAAACTTGGCCATGGAGGCACACAATAATTGTTTAGAAACTTGGGGGAAAATATGATTTCAATGGAAGGAAGGAGAATATTTAGTTATAAAATTTTCTATAGCAACCAGTTTGACTGATTGCGGCATGATAATAAGAAGCATTTCTGTCCAAATTCATAAAAAGCTCAGGAGAAACATTCATGGAGTGCTGAACAAAGTTGTGGGCAATGGGTGGAGATATTCTTGCCTATTCCAGATATTTCCCAATATATCTATAGCTCCTTTCAAAATGAAGAGGCTTTCACCCCATTCTTTTACACTTTGAAACTTTATTGGCTTATGATCACAGACTTTTTTTATTCTGTACCCCCATAGGTTATAAAAGACTTGTAATACCTTCGTGAAGGTAAACCAAAATGCATCTGAAACATCTTCCATAAAATGGTCTGAATAAAGAGAATATAAGGTTTGGCATCTGTGTTAAAGAAGTCAATAGAAATATTGATCATGATCATATCTCTTTTCAGAAGTGAAGAGCTCTATAACTAATACATAAAAGCACACAGTTAGCAGATAAATAAATGTAGTGTCAAAATCTGTGATCCTGTAATCAAACATTTAAAATGCAAAGGTAGTACATAAAACAACCACTGTTTCTGTGTTCAATTTTATTTCATTTTAAAAGGAGTAGGACTGGAAAAGAAAGACAGAGACATTAATTAGTACTTTAATTATGCTTTGGCCTTATCCATAGAAGAATAAACAAAATATTGTGTACAATGTCATCTATAACCATGACTGTATAAATTGAAAAAAAACCCTAGCTTTCTTGCACCCTAATTCCCAGTCTCCTCAGGACCAAACCACATATATGCAGTTTTGTGGTTGGGGTCAAAAGTTATCTGGATGAAATAGTACAGAGTATCAGCAGAAGATGGTCTCAAGTACTGTTCCTTGTGAATATGCTACCTCCATACTGCAGAGCAGATGCTCCCAGAAACTGAATGATGAGAATGCGATTATTTAGTAATAGAATTTACATAACCCCTCTTGACACATTGTGTTGTGTTATTACCAGCATGACAGAGACTTCCAAATTATTTTAAGTGGTGTAAACCAGGCTGCTTTTCTCAAATAATATCAGCTGGTTTTGTCCTGGAAGTTCTTCATACATTTCTAAAACATTATCAGGCAAATTTGCATATTTTATCTACTTCAACTTTTTAAAATATGGAATAGCAGTATTAAGACTGCACAAAATAATTAAAACTAATGTCCAAAATCAAGCAGTTTCCCAAGTTGTAATGTAAATTGTATTGTTTATAAACAATGTCTACAAGAACACATTACATTTTTCACATAACAAAAACATACACTAGCTAAATGATGATGGAATTAAAGTCAACTGTTAAGTCTTTTTCCATTTAATTACCTTCACTCATCTGGTTAGACCAAGGTAACACACTTTAGTAATTTCAACTGAAATTATACAACTGAGTTACAGAACCTCTTTGATAGCGAGGACTCAGTCACTGCAATCTCTTTATATGTTAAGTTGGTCTTCTCATATTATACATCTTCACCAGAAAGCAGTAGTAATTGCAAAGCACACGTAATATTTGCAACAGTTGTAATTCTTTTAAAGGAAAATACTGACTGTAATTGTGAGTCAGACTGCAGAGAGTTTAGGAGTCGGTCAAAGCCCTTCATCAACAGAGCTCTTTCTTTAGTCCATTTCAATACTTTTTTTCGTCTTTCACACAGTATATTATATAGTCATGAGAGAAATATAGAGAGCATTCCCAGACAGAGATAATGTCATACACAATACCATATTTATTCAAAACTTCATTTTCTTCAGTGTGGCCCTGCCAGGGGTCATTGGCCTTTAACTCCTGAGAGAGTACAACAAAATCTGTAGCATATTTCTTTACAGAAGCTCCACATATTTTAAACCTAAATCACATCCAAGTTCACAAAGAGATCAACTCATTAACTAAATAAAAAGGATATATATTCTTGTCCTTATGGCAAGCCTACATTTTGGTAAACTTCAGTTTCTAAATTGTCATTGATTATGTTTTGCCCCAATTATCTAACAACTTGCTTTAGGACTATTTACCAATACAACATAAACCATTTCTGCTACAGTGATTTGCCATTCAGGACCAGAACAGAACAAAAGATACTTTAAAAAAATGGACCAATTGAACCATTCCTTTTGTGCAGCTTCCAGCACAACCATTTAAACAAAAAGAAGTAAAAGTAAATTTGAAAGGTGTCTTTTATGATGTGAACAGTTATTAAATCTCAGACACAGTCAATGAAGACATTCATTGAAATGGAGGGTGAGGGGTAGAGATGGAGAGGATAAAACAACATCAAGAGATAGGTGTAGCTGAAACAGTATTTCTGTTAACACAAGAATGATGAAGACATCTTGAAAGATTTTAGTAGGAAAAAAGGGGATGCTAGTGAGCTCCACAGGAAAAATAAAGCGATTCTCTCCTCCTTTGGATGAGGCATCCTCCCCTCTACTTCTCACCCTGCATCATGGTGTACCAGCTATCTTCCCTCTTCTCTTCCTGGATTGCCGCAGGCAGATTGATGGCACTTTGATGACTGACCCTTTTGCAGTCTTTAACCTTCCTCACATGACTTCTTTCTGTTTGGTGGACTCTTCTGCTGCTTCAGCTGTTACTGGCCATGGATTGGTTTGCTGTCCTCTATTTCCTCAAAATTAATGTTAAATAGTAATTATGGTTGTATAGTAAGACCAGTTGTACCTGCAAGAGCTGCCATTTTTTCTGTTTCTTGTTTAACATTGCAAACTGAATCTGCTCCCCAAGGAGCCAAATAGGGGCACCATGACATACCTCTGCAGGATTTGCATCTGGTCAAACTTGAAGTCTGTGTCAGAGCTGGGAGCTGAGCAGTTCTACTCAGCTGCAATTCAATATTATAACCTGCCTTTCTAAACTCAAGAGACTTGCACTAATTTCTAATGAATAAGTTATCCTGCAACATGCAGACCATGTAATAAGTTTTCTGCACTATGCTAAGTGCATTTATTTAAATGTCATTGACCCAAGTGAGGCTGTGCGTGTGGCTGATATACTGCATTGACCAGAGATGTTTTCCTAGAACGTGGTTAAATTAATGATGGAAGTGTAAAGCATGCCTCACAGGGTTTATAGATGATGTAGATGCTAAATCTATGCTATAAATTATGTATTATGTAGAAGAGTGGTTAGAAAATAAATGCACACTACTTGTAATAGTTTCCAAAGCAATATAGAAAGAAGAAGTAATTTTTCCTGGAAATTCTCAAAATGTTCACTTCGCTATCCAAATCAAGTCTGAAATTTGTTGCTTCTTTCAAGAGTGATGAGATGAAGTAGACTGTGGCAGTGATGAATATTGAAAAATGTCTCTGAACAAACCACCTGAATAAGATGGAAGTTTCAATTCAAAGGTGTTACCCCAGGAGTTAACTTAAGAGTTCATATTTGTGAATGTTTTGCTGTCTGTTCTGCTTGATGATAACAAAGAGCTTTGCAGACTGTTATCTAAAGCTATAAATATCACATGTAAAATACATGCACTATATGCATATGGGCTATACTGGCATGTCAGTCTTTTCACTTTCAAGAACTGCTTGTGAATACAAACATTCCAATTTTATACCCAATGCAGCATACTTCTGAAATGTTAAAGTTCTGAATTTACCAGTCATCTCTTCTTCCTTAGGACTACACTGGTGAGTGAAATATACATAGCTTAAATACTTTGCTGTAGCTCAGTAATCATAGTAATATATAAACAAATCCACCAATTTACATACAGATTAGTGTTCTAATCTATGAGACCATGCCCCTGTTGGTATTATTAACTGCAGTATGACCTGAACCTGTGGGCAACAAGAATCTAGAGATCGAACTGCAGACATTGCTGACACCATTCCTTCCTTAGGAGCTCATTTCTGTGTAAAAATAAGTGAAAAGGCTTCTTGAGGATAATCATACAATCATAGAATCATTTAGGTTGGAAAAGACCTTGAAGATCATTGAGTCCAACCATTAACCCAGCACTGCCAAGTCCACCACTAAACCATGTCCCTAAACACCACATCTACACGTCTTTTAAATACTTCCAGGGATGGGGACTCAACCACTTCCCTGGGCAGCCAGTTCCAACACTTGACAACCCTTTCAGTGAAGAAATTTTTCCTAATATTCAATCTAAATCTCCCCTGGTGCAAATTGAAGCGATTTCCTCTCATCCTATCACTTGTTATGTGATAGAAGACACCAACACCCACCTCACTACAACCTCCTTTCAGGTAGTTGTAGAGCACGATAAGGTCTCCCCTCAGCCTCCTTTTCTTCAGACTAAACAATCCCAATTCCCTCAGCCGCTCCTCATAAGACTTGTTCTCCAGACCCTAATCATCCAAGCTCAGGTGGTAGCTCATCAATAGAAAAGTGTTTTTACCCTTTTGTACTTCTCACTCTCACTTCTGCTTCTTCATTACTCATCCCTTCACAAATTCTCTGCCTTCAGTGTACTTGCCTACTGCTCTGCCCTGGATGCCTGGTGCTTCATGGCTTATCAGCTGTCTGTCATCTCGTACTTCACAAAACTCTTTTCCAAAAACCCAGATACATTTTGTCACATGAACTGTTTTTACCAAGCTTGTTTGGGTTATAACCTCCATAACAAAGCTCAAAGCAGATAGTCAGCAGCTTAAGATTTTTGGGAATGCTTCTTGTCCTCATTTTGGCTTCCATCTTTTGACTGCTTTTTGAACTAAAGATAGAGCCTTTGATATAAAAAAAAAAAAAAAAGTGTGGAAATTCCATAAATTTACAAATTTTCTGGAAACAAATTAAAAATTGCATATCTTCACAATGGCTGCTTTCTATCTAAGATCCAGAAAGACAGAGAAAGAACATATTTAGAAAGTTCAAATTTAAATTATTCCAGAGCTGCAATATGTATAGATAAATCCACGGCATAGGCAAATTTTCCAGTAAGTCCTTTCAATATTGTCTTGTCTTGGAAATACATCTCATTTTATGAGATTCTCATATACTATGCTTTGTCTATGATAGACTGTAAGAAAGATTTCTGGATCCATATGGGCAAAAGAGATGAGCAAATGGTCTTGGCGCTTTGACTGTCACTGTTCATTTTCCTGACACTGTTTGCTTACAGTTAATTATACATGCACTAGCTAGGATGTTAGGAATGTCAGACCAGGTTTGCTGAAATGGTAAGTAAAGTTGCAACAAACTCAAGGGAATGAAAACACTGAATAAGTAAAAGGATGTTATTTATAATAGATGAGACTTCTAAAGTGATATTGATTTAGAAAAGGCTCACTTGACAAGAAATATCACTGTGTTGTTTACTAATATTAATGACCACATGGTGGAGGCCTTTTTAAAAAATTGTTCATTTGATAGTATTATTACTGAAGTCCAGACCAGGATACAATATATCACACTCGAGTGAAATATTTGCAGAAACTTTCCAGAACATGAATGTTTCCTTTATAATGTTAATTCCCACCAAAGATAAGGGGTAAATCTTAATTTCTCTACACAGTTTAGGCCAGTTGTTTTTAATTTTGAGAACAGAATATCAAGTGTTACTAGGGGAACACAAGCCCAAGTGAATTGAAAGTGAACCCTTTTCTTGTAACTCTGCACTCTCATGGGAAAGTGCCAAACATATTCAAATAAAATTGAAGGCTGGATTTTAGGTTCATTTAAGCTTCTGCTGCTGCTCCACTGAGTGAATTTATAGCAGTACTAGCATGGAAAGAAGACCCCAGCCATTTTACTTTACCTTTGTCATGAACACACTAAGAAACCTTTTTTCTTTCATTTGGTTCCTCCATTCTGTTGTTGTAGCCCTTGTAGCCCAGCAGGATCTCAATATAGCCCAAGGTCTTGTCTTGATTTGTCTCAAATTATTTACTGCACTAGCTATGAAGCAGTCAGGTGGCTAAAATCTGCTAGCAAAATCAAATGGTGGTTGTTGCTAAACTACAGGCGTTGTTCACTGCTATTAACCTCTGCACTTGTTCAAACTTGTTTTACCAAATTGTTTGATCTAATGCTTAAGAGTTTGAGCTAATGCTTACCAATACCATATACGGTAGTACTTCCCTGTATCATTTATATCAAAGGTCCAGCAAACAATGATAAGAAAACCATTTTTAAAGTATAGAATAACAGACCAAATGGAAAAGAAACATACTGACAAACATCAACATAAAAAGAGCCCCAAGCAAATGCAAAAATTTGCAAAAATTTGAAAAGGACCTGAAGAAGAAGGTACCGCCAAAACCACTAGTTAACAGATCGCCATAGCTACCATTCCCCTGCACTTGCCTAAGGGAGACAGGCAGGGGTGAGGAAACCATGCGTGACCAGAACAGTGAGAATGAAGTTCAGGTAAGAATGGCAGCTGTAAGGTAGAATATTTATGATTTAATTGCATGATTGCTTTCCCCGCCCCTTTTATTTTGGGTGAGCAATTTTGATTATTGGTATGTTGTGTGGGTATAATTTTACCTGGAATAGTAATGACTTCTGCCATATATCGATATCAGCCATAATAATACCACCAGTATCATTAGTGAATTCATGGTTCTGTATATGAGATATTTCCTTTTTGATCATAACAAGCTTCTGAACATAACACCAGGGAGTATGCAGGTTGCACCTAGCATTTTGAAGATCCAGAATACCTCAAAGGACTAGGATGAGGAGGAAGTGAGATGCTTCCTCCAAGTTGCCTAGCAGAATTGACCTCAGCCCCCTTAACTGTCTGAACATTCAGAAACCAGACATGAATGTTTCACTCCATATTTTTACCTATGTATGCTAATATGCAACAATCTCATTCTGGTCTTTACTGTTCCTATCTTGCTGAGAGAAAGATCCAAAGTTTGACACTCCCCACAACCCAAGATATTTGCGGAAGCGTTGCTTTCCACATAAAGAAACATATAGTATCTGGGAATGCTCTCCTGCTTAGGCTTTCTGTCAAAAACGGTATTAGGGTTATAGCCTACTTGAGGCTATGTTTTTCTTTTTTGTTTAGCTTTTATCTTAAAAAACATCTGTTCCAAGGTTTGTGCACTGGTTCTAAGTGTATGTAAAAAGTGCTGGAGGATGCTTGCTCATTGCCTTCTTTCCCCTTTCTCTTTCTATGGTTTATTTTTTCGTCTCTTTTGCTATATTCTTCTGCTTAAAAAATGTTGATTCTTTATCTTACTAGGGCTCCTCTGAACAAATGAAACACTTGTCTCCCACGCTTTCTCTGATTATTAAAATTGGTTCCGTGTATTGCTTCCTACATTGCACTTCTATGTTTTTACTGACAACTTTGTCTTTTTTCAGATTGTTTTACTACATACATACATACACACATTATATATACATATACACACACATACATACATACATGCAAAGAATCACATATACTTCTGGACAGAGGACAACCAAAAATATACAAACTCATAAGCTGTGGTTGGTAATGAAAAAATGAAGGGGCAGATTTGCTAATGATGAACACTGATGTAGCTCAGAATTTAGCCTCACTCAGTTGTCATAGCTTTATCAGACTTGAACGAGGAACTTCAGCTGAGAGGTGATTGTGTCATCTAGAACCTTAACAATGTTCTGATCAAATGTTTCTGCATTTACTGTGCTATCATTTAATAGGTTTGATTTACATTAGGCACGTGAACAAACCCTTTGTGCTGGCTGGCAGTGGGGGTTTTATTTTGCCTTTCCTTCTGGCCTGGCTTTCTGCTAGACCACAGCCTCTGTTCAGAAGTGCGGTCCTTGCCTTGAAGGAATATTGGAGGTGGCAGCAATTATGTTCCCATCGCTATTCATATGCACCTAGTGGATACCTCTCATTGCCTTGCAAGTCCTGGTTCTAAGTAGGAAGATAAAGTGATAAAAGGAACTAACTTGCCTTGATTTCAGTCATAGTTAGATGCACAGGTCCAAAGATAGAAGTAAACATGAAGTTCTTATTATGAGATACATAACAGATACACCTGCATCATATAACCACCTCTAAATTAATGCACTAATGGAAGCAGATCAAACAGGATAAAAAAAAAAAAATGCTTAAGGGAAAGCCTGACCCTAAAATCCTTTAGTGTTTCAATTTTGTCATGAGTACTGGCTGTGGAAATTTAACCTTTCCTTTCTTTATAAAAAGAGATATGGCTTCCTATGAAAGTACTAGATTTGGGAAATTAAATTTCTGTGGTGTCATATTACATCTAAATTCATACAAAATATTGTATTTCAATACTATGGTGTGGTGAAGAAGCTCGAGAAAGATCAATACCAGTATATAAACCTTAAAAAAAATCTCTCTAGAGCTGTAGCTACAAATACCTGTGTTTCTGTGTCCCAGAATTCAGTCGTACCTTTTATCATGCAACTCAGTTACATCTCAGAAACTTGATGCATTAGATAGATTCTTGAGATTTCCAAATGAAAAAACTCCACTATAATTTGTTACTTTTCTTTCTGGCAGTTTCATCTGTCGTAGACTATAAGTCCTTTATTTTAGTAGGCATTTGTAATAAGTGTAATAATCGTATTCTGTGGGTTTTTTTTCCTGGATTCAACTAGATTATTTACAATGGTAAAACATTAATACATTTTTTCTTGCTTTACAAATTGAAACTCAGGAAGATTGTGGTTTTTTCTTTTATATACTCCTTCATTTTAAGTTTCATCCTTCTTTAAAAAAATTATAATTCTTTAGAGGGTTATTAAGTATTAATCTATATAATATTAGTAATTTATTTTTATCAATCTTTTCTTGTGAAGCTGAATAATTTAGTGGGACAGAGAAATAGAGTCTGTTATTCTATCATGGATGAAAAATTATGATTCTACTTTAAGACATTGAAAAGTTCATTAGTTACAGACTTCAGTGGGTCTTTTTCTTTTGGTGAATATGCATATTTCACTTGCAAAATCCGCAGTAAGGTATCACATATGAACATTTCTGATAATTCATAGAGACCATTTTTCCCCTTGGATAAATTAAGGTAATTGCTGTCTACATGTTCCTATCAGTAACCTTATGGGATCCTGCAATTAGTACTTGTGTATCCCATTGCTTTTCCCAAAGCAGGAAAATCTGATCTGTTGAACAGAAAAAAATGTGTTCATTTCGTAACACCATTACGACTCTTTCACTTAGGAGAGTGCCTAAAACCTCAGTGTATACACTGAAATAATGGTCAGGGGCAATAGATGACTATATTACTTTTTCTTAATTTTAATGAGTAAATGGCATTCATGTTCATCTTAATTAACAGACATGACAAAAAATAATGATATAAAAAACTATTTCAGCACAGTGCCAGATATGAAATATGGAAAATGCCATCAATTACCAACAAAATTACTTATTCCTTCTATGTAAAGTAATGAATATAGAGAATTCTTATAAACTATTTACTTTTTAAAGAAATTCAGTATTCTTTTAGTATGTCTGTATAAATATATTCAAATATTAATGGCAGACTGTAAAAAAAAAAATATATTTTATAACAACTGTTTCTAGGCAAAGGATTTTAAAATATTTAGGGCAAATTACACAAAAACATGTAATTGACACAGAAGTCTGAGTCTCATTTTCAAATGCCTAAGTAGCTGAGGGCACTTAAATATGCAGATGGGGCCTAGCTGGGATTGCAAATATTGGCCTGTGACATGTTTACTAATTAATCACTTGGACTATTCTCCATCAGTTATGCAGAGCATAAGAGAGTCACTTGAGCTGCATGACATGTTCCTGAAGAGATATCATTGCACTTTACAAATAGGAAAAGTAAATAATATACAGTACATTTGCTATGAGCTTTCTGGCTTAGGGCAGCATTAGCTAAGTTCTGAACTCCTATGGACAAAACACAGATGCATATGTGACAGCGTAGTCTCCAGAAATCGGTGAAAAGACACAAAAAGTGTCATTTCCTTCCTTAAAGATGAACAATAAAATCTTAATATTCTCTGAATGGGCTTTCCTTGGACATTAGTTCTATATGCAAGTTATATCTAAATTCTCTTTAGCCTGGCCTTATGTTATCTAGAAAACCTAGATGAGAAATGTGTCTAACGGTTTTGCTTGACTAACTCAGTATACTTCTGTAAGGATAAAGACAACATGTAGCAGACAAAATTTAGGCTGACTGGGTCAGTCAGCCTAAAAGATTGTAAATCTTAATTTTTAAGACACTTTAATGCAAACAAATAAAAAAATAAGAACCCTAAACCAATCCCTCCTATACAAAAAATCAAACCTATACTTTCCCCCATTATGCAACATTCTAATTGACAGACTCTTGAAGCTGAGAGGGCAAACATGTGACAGACCTTTTTGCATTGCTTAATGCACTGCCAGAGGCACTCAGGCATTCAAATGATTGTCACATGATAAGACTACATGTAAAAGTAATCGATCTGCCCCACAAAGGCACAGCACTATCTTAGCTTTCTTTACTTATTGTTGGCAACAGCAAAACACATCTAAACCCAAGTCCACAATCAGTGGGCAGAGATGGAATAGCACTTTCTTCCATTCTCTCTGCAAAACATGTTCAAGAAGCAATTAGGCTCAGAATGACCTTAATTTATGAAAGTCTTGTTTACATACTGGTTTGGAAGGACCAGGCACTAGGGAATGATTGACAGAAGCTTCAGTGTGTGTGGAGAGACTTGTAGAGATCCTGGGAATAAAACACTTTTGCCTGTGGAGCATTAAATGTGAGCAATAGAAGGAAAACTTCACAGGAGCCAGAGAATTAAAATGCATTTTTCTCCTCTTTCTCCCCACCTTTCTTTTCCTCTTCTTCCTATTCCCAGCATCCCTGAGCAGTACACATGATACTCTTTGGTTACTACTAAAGGCAGTAGGAAAAAACAAAAAAGCAAAAGACTTTTAGCATTTTAGAAAGAAAACAAAAATAAGAATGCATATAAAAAAAGAAGCAGGAAATGAGGATGCACTTGGAATTACATTATATCATAAAATCAACTATTCAGAAGAATCAGGAGATCGGGCTAAAAGCACAGATAGAAAATGACAACAGCAACAACAAGAAAAGGAGATGGGTAAAAAAAAAAAAAAAAAGATCAGCACTGTGCCTGTATAATGATTTTCCCTGGCTTAGGTAAATACTTCTATGGACCTTCTCATTTTCTGTATGAGGCCACAGTATGACCGTAGTACATCAAGGAAGAAGGCAGCATTTCTCTGTCACTACTCAAAACAGTTCTTCAATAAATAAATAGCCATGACCTGAAGCTCATCAGGCTTTTATAGCATTAGAAGTAGCTCTGGTAATGATGGTGGGTGAGTGGAAGTCTCACAGAAACAGGTTAAGTGCAGTTCTTTTTCAGAATTGACTCTTTAGATATTGCCAACAGAAATATAGGGTTTACTACTAGAGGTTTTGTGCAAAATTTAACATGGACGTAATACTACTGATAGCATTTGGTTACTGTTGGGCCTAGCAGCATTACTTAACCACCAGGCCATACTACAGCAGTTGCTGTACAAAATTCCCCAAAACAACTATCCCACCCCATTCTTAAACATAGGAAGTCACTAATCAAAAATCAGAAAATATAGTTTTGGAATTGAAATGCAGAGTTAAGATTGCAGAAGATTTCCTTTTCATGCATTGCTTCAAAACGTGAGGGAGTTTAATACCTCTTAGCTTTAAGCACTTTGAGATTGGAGGTTAGTGTGCACATACAACTGAAAGGCAGAGAGGCTTCTCCAGGGAGTAATTTCAGATAGGAGCCAAAGTTATGTGTCCCAAATCGTTCACTAGATGATTCTCTTTCTCTTGTTTATACATAGGTCCTAGACAGACTAGCCACTAGGCATATTAATTGGTTGGGTTGTTATGCTTCCCTGATGCCTTAATTTATGCAGTAGGATGAACTACTGTTACAAAACAAGCAGAAAATCTGTTAATACAAAGAGAAAAGGAACAGGTTCACTGCACCAGTGAACAAACACAGAAAAAAATCAAACAAAAAATCAGTAGATCTTCTTAATATTGCTAGCATTTTTAATGGAAGTATAAAGGATTTTTGTAGTGTTGTTCGTGTATTATCTTTGATCAATTTATATTAATGGGATATTGATGAGTCCAGGTATTCTTAAACAAGACATCTTGAAGATAGCTGACCCTCAAGCCAACCCTTATGTCCCAGCTGTACATAACTTAGGTTTCCTGATCTTTCATATACCTGATTCCATGTGCTGAATTCTTCTTGACTCAAAGGCAACTATACTCTATGCTATGTAGTAGTGTTGGTTTTCTTGTTTTCACCTACGCAGCTCCAGGTGGCTGAGTAATTACAGCCCAGGTTCTGGTTGCTACTCTGCAGGAATCAAGGTCAGGCAAAAAGGAGCAAGATAAGCCTGTGAATAGCAGCCAAGTAGAATTGCAATCTGTAGATTTTTAGAACTGTATGTATGTATGACTGCCTTGGGACATTCAATATCTCAAATGAGAAAGCAGCAAAAACATACCATTTACTTTTCACTATAACTGGACAGAGAGGAAGATGCAAGGCTTTGCTACACCACTTGGAGGCATATAAATGAAGAAATCTTTCCTCTGTGATTGAAAGGCTCTAGAATTATTTTATTCAGTATAGCTAGCTCAGTGGGAAACCCAGCAGCAGCTGCATTATGGTTGGGAAGATAGGTTAAAGTAAATAATATTAATTTAAGCAACCTTATTGCTACCATTAACCTTTTCCTACAATCAGAATTCACATTTGTTACTTTTTTCTCGATCATTCTCTGTGTTGACCTATATAGTCAGAAGGAAAGGCTGGCAAGGGCATAAGAGAGGAACTAGTTATCTTCAAAGTAAGCAAACAAACAAAAAAAAAAAACAGCTTGATGAAATATTCTCTTTTTTTTTGGTGTGAAATATTATTCTTTATAAATTTTTTCATCATGGTACATTATTTTATCCAGCCCCTAGATCTTGAAATTCTACCCTTCGTGCAGCAGACTGCTTAGTCTGCACAGAAAATGTCATGTAGCTCTATTATAAAAGGAGCTTTCTTTCTCCAAGAAAGGTGAATTATTATATATTTAGAAGATATTCAAAGATGGTAAATGTTCAGACTACAGAGAAAAATTTTTAGTTTAATGTGAATGTGGCTTTTTGCTCTGCTGGGATTTCACTTTATTGATCTTTCAGAATGTTCCTGTCAAATGCTCTTTTGCACAGTCTGTAAGGAGGAGAGGTAGCCCATCAGCATATGTGTTGCAGATCTTTTCAGTGTGGCTCACAGAGGATGTCAGTTGGTTACACTCTGCAGCTGACAAAGTCTCCAAGTTGAAGTCTTTTACATGATTAGGGCTCTACTACTTGGGAGGGTGGAATGGAAAGCGGTGATAAGGTATGAGTTTAATTCATAGAAAGTAAAAGTATTAAGAGAGCATGAATTTTTCATATTATTTTTGTAACTGATGCTAAAATATGCAGCAATGTTTTCTCGGGTGGCTGCATCTCATTCTTGTCAGCTGCAGCAAATACAGTCTTCCGGAGGGAAAAACCAGAATACTTTCTGCAGTCAATGAGTATATAGACCACCCACTTATTCAGATTTCTGTGTTAGGTTTAAATCTTAATTTCCCAACTTGTCTAGCACAGACGGCTTACTATTTTACACTTTCCACTGGAAGCTGGAAGCCCCAGGTAGACCCTCTTCAGTGACTGTGCTATAAAAAACTAGCTATGACTAGGTGATGCATTTTCTATCTGTCATCTCTCATTAGATAAATAAGCGTTCAGGGGACTATTAAAAAAAAAAAAAAAAGGGCTGCTCGATTAGAAAGTGCTTTTTCATGCTAGATTCTTGTTACTTATGCAGATCTAAATTAACCTCCTGGGACCATGACTTTATCTGACAAATCAGTTCTTCGTCTGCAATTCCTGTTTTAGCTTTGTTTTGCTACATGATCTTGCTTGTAAAACATTTCCTCAAAAAAGGCACTAGGGGAAACGTCAGATAACTCAATTCATCTTTTAAAATGAAACTGTGCAATCAAGAACTGTCCTTCTGCTACAAATAATTCTGACAAGCAATGGGCTGGATTCTCAGTTTTGTGTCTCTGTTTTATGTCAGCATTATCCTACTGAATTTGAGATAGATAGACTAATGGTAAAATTCTTAAATATGGTGCAAGAAGGCAAAGAATCCAATTGTAATCCTTTTCATAAGTTCTGAAAGGAGATCTCTTCACTAAATACGTGTCATGAAAAACAACACATACAGTTTTGGTAGCTGATTTGTAGAGTGAGAAGAAAAAGAGTAAGGATGTCTGCTTTAACTGTAGGTGGATCACAGAGCAGTCAGCAGTCGGTGCTCTGGTGGGAACACATTAAAGCTACCTTTTGTCTGAACTAGCCATTGCTTAAGGGATGCTTGTTGAAACCTGAAATCAGTGACATAACAATCACTGAAAATCATAATTTTCCTCCTCCATTTAATGCTTTCTAACCTGAACTCGGAGTAGCTAAGGATTGCATCTCTGGAGCTGAAGAAAATAATATATGTATATCAAACCTGTTGGTGTTTTAAAGTGTAATAACGTAAAAGAACAACCAGAAATTCTGCACAGTTGTTGAAACCAAGAGTCCTATGTCTTTCTAGTAAATATATCTGAACTGTGAAATCACTTCTAAAGATAATTGCTCTTAATGAATGTGCTTATATTACCAGTACTATGGATGTAATGTAAAAGAGGTGCTATTCTCTTATTGTTTGGTTTGTTGGTTTTTTGTTTTTTGTTTTTTGTTTTTTGTTTTTTTACTCTTGTAACTCATATGACCATTGCAAGATAGAAAGAAGATGCAGTTTTGTCAGAAAAGGAAAATCTGTATCCTGATACTGCTAAGGCCAGAAGTCTGAGGGTATTGTGAGAAAAAAGTTGCAGAGGAAAGTAGGAAGAGTGGGGACTTTTTACAGGAGGAACTACAGATGTATAGAACTATATTTTCTCTATTAAATTACCAGGAAGGTCAATCAGCTATTTAGACATACAATGAGGTTAGCACAAAATACTGAAATATTATCATGCATCACTCAAATCCTAAAAAATTGCAAAAAATCTTAATATTATGACTTACTAATGGAAAATATATTGGTGCATAGGAATAATATGATTTTTGGTGATTTTTTATTGGTAAAATATTAAGCAGTATATGAAATATATAAACATGAAGAACTTTGTAGTGTTCCACTATATATATAAATATATACAAGTCCAGAATTTTTTCCAGACTTCTGAAATTTTGTACTCATTCATTTATTCTTCATGTTAATCTGGAGCAAACACAGTCGGTAGCTGAAAGAAAGTCTTCTCTGAATAATATGATGCTATGTATGCCTTGTAACACTGATGTTGTTCCTCCTGGGATTTCAAAGAGGGATGCTCAGCTGTAATTAATGAAAGCAGAAAGGATGCTTCTCTCCTGTGATGATTCTGTTTTCTTATAAGGATGAGTATCAGTGAAGAAAGTTCACAAAGAAGATGCCATCAGCTAGAAATAGGAAAATTCAATCTGTTTGGTCATAATATTAAGATTGGGGGTAAAAAAGAAGAAAAATGTCTATTATCATTACTATCATTAATTACTTAGTTCCCTTGTCTTTTAGTGCTTAGAGACCCAGAGATAACACTAGTAGGAGCAGAAAAGATAGATACATTAAAGGATGAAAAAATTTTACACCAAACATTTCAAATTAAGTGGTAAAAGTGCAATGTGCTGTTGAAACACTCTTTTTGGAAAGCTTTGGTAAATATCGATGGTACACTCAAAGCTATACAACATATGAAACAGTAGATGGAGGCTCACTCTTATGATGTAATTTGAACAAAAAAAATGAAGTCTCATTCAGACCCCAAGTTCTGCTCAAAAGATTCAGCAACAACAGAGTAAATATGGCTTCACTGATCCTCTGTATTTATCTGGTAGAGAAGAAAACTTCTAGAGCATGGAATAGCTATTCTTAATTTAACACATGGGCAGCCAACACAGTAAATAAGGCACCAGTATTGACACCACAAATGTAAACTTGCCTATTCTTTTTTCAGTAGCTCTTGGTCCATCTGAAGGTAATGTCTTCCAAATACCTCTATGTTCCTTCATAAGCTGGAAACTTAGGCCAAACTCATTTTCTTCACTCCAGCTGAGGATCCAAGAGTTCAGAAATGTTCTGAGTGATCCTGTTCCTCTCTATCTTTCCTCTTCTATCAATATTTTTCCGCATAATCCTTCTAAAACTCCTCACAGTGCAACTTCCAACTGCATGATATTATATTTTGACTAGTGTAGTGAAGCTATTTCTAACTCTGTAGGAAGAGCTAAGATAGAATTAGGTCCCTTCTGTGTTGCTTTTATGTATAAATCTATACATTTTCTTATAATTTGAATTTTAAGGAGGGTCTTGGATGCAATGATTAATAAAAATAATAAAGATGGAAGAGGAGAATGCCCTTGTGGTATATAGTATAGAATAGGTAAGAAGGCAAGAGTGAGAAAACACTCTCAAGATTTTTAAACTGAGAAAAGCAGGGAAGATTCCAAAATTTCACATTTACTATGCTATATTATATTTGTTTTGAAAGAATAATCTAAAAAAAGATAAGCATGGAAGGACTTCTTAATCTTAGAGTCCTTCTATTGCAGCACAATTGCAAAGCACCAATTTCAGGTTCAGTTTTACTTGTCACACTACATCCTGAAAGACTAGTTGAGCTCTTGTACTGGAAACTCCTTAAAAGTCTCCTGTTTGCTCTGCTCTGGCACATGGGATGAAGCCAAACCTTTGATAGATTTCCAAAAGCAAAATTGAAAAATGAAATAGAATTGAAACACTTTTCCAGAGATGTTAAAGTGACATGGTGATGACTGTTAACAGGTGCTGGAGGAATACTTTCTCTTCTCTACTTATGTAAGTCATGATCACCTCTTGCAAACCCAGAACTGCAGTTATTTCATTCAAAATAGATTATTGTCATGTTTCTGATAGAAACATGGTGATTCCCTTTTACAGTGAAATGAGAAAAGACCTTACTACAGATAAAAGTATTTTAATTTGACTAACGGCTCCAGTTTATGAAATTGGTGTTGGGATCAGAAGATAATTGTTAGATGGCATTTACTGATTTAAGTTCATCAAGGCTTCATGTAACAGCTTAAAACATAACACCATATAAATTATAAATGCTTCCAATCTTTCACACACCAGTAAAATCATAGTCATAGCATTCATACATACACGCTGGTCATGCTTCCTACTTAGTAGGAAAAAGAGCAACCATACCTAGTTATGTTTAGACATATTTACAGAACTTATAAAATCACACAGGAATGTTATTTTCCACATTCTTTTTCTTTTAAGTCTGGCTCTCTAAATGAGATGATAAATATAAAAAATACTGACTGAACAGTTCTTATATTACAGGGTCCGATATGAAGTCCTATAGCCTTCACATGGCCAGATGTAGAAACAAATTCAATCTGAGTAAGCACAAAGAAGAGAGGAAGAGGTGCAGCTTAGTTATCACTAATGTCTCTTGTCCTTAATGGTCTTAGGCACCAAGGTCCCAAGGCAGCAAGTCCCAAGAGGTCTTTGGTGAGGGAAGCTGGAAATAAAGTGGAGTACCTTCCTTCTTCCCCATTTTTTCTTTCATTCGTCGTTGATATGTTTTGTTCCTCACCCTCCTTAAAAGAAAAGGGGGTGATCTCATCTGCTTCTGACATATTTTCAAGATGAGGACTTGTTCTGGTTTCACCAAGCATGTCTCTTACTTATGCTGAAGGTTTAGTCTGGTTCCATCAGCCTTCTTTTCTGCCAGCTTTGCAGGCTTATTTTGGTGTAAAGAGACATTTCTCAAGCTTGTTCTACATCCTCAGGTCTTATCTTGCAGAGTTTACTTTTTCCCCCTATTTGCCCTTACCTCGTTTGTGCAACTATACCAGAAGTTTTCATTTGCTCCTTTGCAGCAATGGCTATTATTTCTATATTTAAGCTTAGAATTGTTACAAAATGGTATTAGTCGTTCTACAATGTTACAAAATGGTATTAGTGGTTCTACAATGTTACAAAATGCTAATATACTACTGCCATTTACACTATTTTAGTGTGCTTGTCTGGGTTTGAGGCGAGCAAATATTGATTACCCCTTGCTTTGCGTGCAACAGGCCTCTGCTTTGGCAAAATATGTGTCAAGGGGGCCTTGGTTCAAGACAGAAGAGAGGGATATGGGATCATGCTTGGGAAGGAAGGAGCTACGTAACACTAGATCCCTGTACAAGATACTCAATAAGCATTGCAACAGTAACACCATTTCTCCTACGAGGCACCTTCCACACTTTCTACAGCAGAGAAACTAAACATGTGTCCACGTTGCTATCAATAATATTGCAGATCAGAGTGTCACCTGTCAATACCACAGATCGTGACTATTTAACTCATTACAGTGACTATATCCTCTGAACAAGAATGACCTTGATGGGCAATGATATGTGTGTGATCCCTGAGGATCTGTGCATAAGGTAAAGAACATTGGGTCACCTTCAAAAATGGTACTGTGAACTTCAGCACAACAGTTACATTCTGGTGCACTTTTGGTACCCATAAACTGCAACCAGGACAAGTGGAATTTAATGGCCTTTCATACTATTACTAGCATTAAGCAGCCATTACAATAACACCACATTCTCCAATTTTTTTGCCATGCTTTTTTTGTGTAATTTTTCCACCTGGCTGCAGCACTCACTCCTTCACCTCAAGGAATAAAATCTCTTCTCTCCCAAAGTACCACTACTAGCCCTCTTCCCAGGCCATGGTGGCCTACTCTGTGTATGACAGAAACACTGCCCAACTGACACATTGAGGGGAAGGGGCAAAGACTTATGCAGGAGCAAGCATACGGAAGAGATGTACGCTGCTCATCTCTTGACACAGGGCTGTGCCAGGATCCAGGGATGGGAGCAAGTTTTTACATCCCAGGGGAAGATCCTCTCTGTTTCTCCCTGTCTGATGGTATGAAAGGAATTGCTTCCAGTGGTGTATGCCTTTACCAGATACAATAGCATTTTTAACAAATTTCCAAATGTTAACAAAAATAACCACACAGGCCTTGTAAGCTGAGACTTTACCATTAGCAATTGAGGGAAGGTCTCTTTGTGGGCAAGTTGTCCTCTAGCTGCCTACCTACAATGTCTACCTGTCCACTTTCCTCTGTGCCATCTGCTGCTGTCCCCTACTGGAAACGGAATCCAGTGTAATCCCATTAGAGACTTTTCTGTGTTATGTCTGGCATTTCATCATCACTTATCAACAATGTTACATACCTTAGCTTTTTCTTCCCTTTTGGGAAGACAGTCCTGAAGGGCAAAGGGGTCCAGGAAGGCTGGACATTCTTCAAGAAGGAAGTCTTAAAGGCGCAGGAGCAGGCTGTCCCTGTACGCCGTAAGAAGAACGGACGGGGAAGACGACCGGCCTGGCTGAACGGGGAGCTCTTGCTGGGACTCAGGAAAAAAAGGAGAGTTTACCGCTTGTGGAAGAAGGGGCAGGCAACTCAAGAAGAGTACAGGGATCTCGTTAGGTCATGCAGAGAGGAAATGAGAAAGGCAAAAGCCCAGCTAGAACGCAATCTGGCCGCTGTCGTTAAAGACAACAAAAAATGTTTTTATATTAATGATAAAAAGAGAGCAAAGGAGAATCTCCATCCTTTATTGGATGCTGGGGGGGGGGGGAACATTGTCACCGAGGATGAGGAAAAGGCTGAGGTACTCAATGCCTTCTTTGCCTCAGTCTTTAACAGGCAGACCAGTTATCCTCAGGGTATTCAGCCCCCTGAGCTGGAAGACAGGGAAGGCGAGCAGGATGAACCCCTCGTAATCCAGGAGGAAGCAGTCAATGACCTGCTATGCCACCTGGACACTCGCAAGTCTATGGGGCCGGATGGGATCCACCCAAGAGTGCTGAGGGAGCTGGTGGAGGTGCTCGCCAAGCCACTCTCCATCATTTATCAGCACCACTCTCCATCATTTATCAGCAGTCCTGGTTAACGGGGGAGGTCCCGGACGACTGGAGGCTTGCCAATGTGACGCCCATCTACAAGAAGGGCCAGAAGGAGGATCCGGGGAACTACAGGCCTGTCAGCCTGACCTCGGTGCCGGGGAAGATTATGGAGCAGTTCAGCTTGAGGGCGCTGACAAGGCACATGCAGGACAACCAGGGGATCAGGCCCAGCCAGCACGGATTCATGAAAGGCAGGTCCTGCTTGACCAACCTGATCTCCTTCTATGACCAGGTGACCCGCCTAGTGGATGAGGGAAAGGCTGTGGATGTGGTCTGCCTAGACTTCAGCAAGGCCTTTGACACCGTCTCCCACAGCATCCTCCTAGAGAAGCTGGCGGCTCACGGCTTAGACAGGTGGACTCTGCGCTGGGTCAAAAACTGGCTGGACGGCCGGGCCCAGAGGGTTGTGGTGAATGGAGTTACATCCAGTTGGCGGCCGGTCACGAGCGGTGTTCCCCAGGGCTCAGTACTGGGGCCGGTCTTGTTCAATATCTTTATCAATGATCTGGATGAGGGGATTGAGTGCTCCCTCAGTAAGTTTGCAGATGACACCAAGTTGAGCGGGAGTGTTGATCTGCTCAAGGGTAGGAAGGCTTTGCAGAGGGACCTGGCCAGGCTGGATCGATGGGCCGAGGCCAACTGTATGAGGTTCAACAAGGCCAAGTGCCGGGTCCTGCACTTCGGCCACAACAACCCCATGCAGCGCCACAGGCTTGGGGAAGAGTAGCTGGAAAGCTGCCTGGCAGAAAAGGACCTGGGGGTGCTGGTTGACAGCTGGCTGAACATGAGCCGGCAGTGTGCCCAGGCGGCCAAGAAGGCCAATGGCATCCTGGCCTGTATCAGAAATAGTGTGGCCAGTAGGAGTAGGGAAGTGATTGTGCCCCTGTACTCGGCACTGGTGAGGCCGCACCTCCAATACTGTGTTCAGTTTTGGGCCCCTCACTACAAGAAGGACGTTGAGGTGCTGGAGTGTGTGCAGAGAAGGGCAACGAGGCTGGTGAAGGGTCTGGAGAACAAGTCTTATGAGGATCGGCTGAGGGAACTGGGGTTGTTTAGCCTGGAGAAAAGGAGGCCGAGGGGAGACCTTATCACGCTCTACAGCTACCTGAAAGGAGGTTGTAGCGAGGTGGGTGTCAGTCTTTTCTCCCAAGTAACTAGCGATAGGACGAGAGGAAATGGCCTCAAGTAGTGCCAGGGGAGGTTTAGATTGGACATGAGGAAAAATTTCTTTACTGAAAGAGTGGTGAAACATTGGAACAGGCTGCCCAGGGAAGTGGTGGAGTCCCCATCCCTGGAGGTATTTAAAAGATGTGTAGATGAGGTGCTTAGGGGCATGGTTTAGTGGGCATGGTGGTGTTGGGTTGACGGTTGGACTTGATGATCTTAGAGGTCTCTTCCAACCTTAATGATTCTATGATTCTATGATTCTATAATTCTATGATTGTTTACCATTGCCCTCCACTTGCTAACACTGTTCCTCTTTTTGCTTTGCAGCTTACTTCAGAGGAGGATGTTAAGAATATGTCCAAATGCTGTATTATGAAAATGTCTGAACAAACTCTGTGTGAGTTTCAAAAGCCATATAGAATGGCATTAAATATAAGATAATCTTACTGAGAGGCAAGGTATGTTAGCATGAGTGCCTTATCATATTCGGAATCTGAAGGGGTTTGTGTCCCATCATTCTGAATGTGAACAGAAAGAGTTCAAGTTGCCTGCAGTATATTTCATTGATATATTTTCACTGTAGCACCCTAAAAGATGTAGTCTTTGTTGATAACATTACATTTATCAACACTTCCATTCCCAATCTGCATTGGCAGAAATTTTTTTATCATTGTTTTGTCTACTCAGAAGCCTCTAGCATCTTTTGTCCTTTGAGGTTGTTGTTATTCACACCATGCCATACTATCTCTCTACACATAGTATTTTACAGTGTTAGTTTTCTGTGTTTTTACACATAATGTTGATCTGTTGATATCCTGTATGTCCCTTAACAGTTGGTTTTGTCACAGGTTGAAGCACAGCTAGAATGTGCTGAACGACTTCAAGGGTGTCTGACATTTTAGCCTTTTTTGGACAGCTGAGTATAAAAGTTACCCAAAAACACAGTTGTAAACTGAAATGAAAGAAAAACATGCTTTAATCTGTTTATACAAAGACCATATCTGAACGATCTTCTCTCATATTTATTGATTTGTATAGATACATTTCTAGTCCTCCTGTGCAGGGATTTTGTATCCTATATCTGTTAGTTTATTTCTCTGTGAAAGCAGCCTAGTTTTAAGAGAAAACTGTTTTGGTGGAGAGAGAACATATGATAGTCCTCGTATATCTCACGTATAGCTATGCAGATGTAGTCTCCCAAATTTATGCACTCCTACTTATTCAGAACAGAGTTCTGGCAAGTGTTTAACTAAACTAACAACTTCCTGATTTATTTGGGAAACACTGGCAAAATTTTCTAGCAAATGCAGGTTTGGCAGAACAGTTGTTTTCTCCTGTAGGCTCACAAAATAATTTAGCTTGGAAGTGACATCTCTGTTCCAAACTCCCATTCAAAGCAGGGTCAGGTTTAAAGTTGAGCAACCATTTAACAACTTCCTAGTGAGCAAACGATACATCCCTTAATATATGTTCTTATGAAGTGTTTCTAGTCATTGAATCAATACCATAGGTTATCATTCCATAAGTTAAGGAATAGATGCCATACGAACAACTAAACAAGACAAATTACTATAGCTTATTCTGACCCTGGAGACCAGACAAAATAATCATCAGCTATGTTGGGTTAACAGTATCTTTGAGATAATCCATAACATTTTTAAAGATTTTTTTTTTTCTACAGCGCTGTTGCACTTTCCTACATACCACCCAGTAGACAAGAAGAAACCCTCCCTGGCAGATACAATGTCTGTGAGCCAGCTTTTTGTCTTCTTCCATTTGCTCACTAGTATACCTTTCTATTGACATGATGCTCACACAACACAAAAAACATTTAAGAAGCAATTGTGACTACTATCATTTCTTTATGCTGATCACAATTATGATTTTCTCCTAGCTAATTTGTTCTGTTGTTGTCTCATTTTCTCTTTGGGGAAAGACAATCTTCCTTTTCCAGGGACAGCTCTTGTCACATTTCTGGTGCTACTACTGTACTAATATTAAATGAAGACAACAATGAAATAGTAGGCCCCTACATGGCCCTCTGGAGCTGCAGCACAGCAGCATGCTGTGGTGCGGTAGAGGAAGAAACAACCAAGAATCCATTTGTAATAATGCTGGCTTCAGAGCTGATTCAGCTAGAGAATCAAGGTGCTACAGATGACATGCATGTGAATTCCCTGCTTATATGTATTCATTGTAATTCTGCATCAAAAAAGAAATTAGTAACAAAATTAATAAAATGTGTAACTTCTCTTTGAGGAAAGCCTACACTGGCTAGGACTCTTCAGCGTGAAACGTGGATGTGGAGTGGTTGTTAGATATTCATAAAAAAATGAAACACCATAAAGAAGATCAGTAAGGAATGATTTATTAGCACACCAGGAAAAAAAAGCCAAACCACAACAACCCTGTAAAGTTTATTTCCACGTTAAGGGGCTTAGTCTAAATAGGTTTGAAAAGGTACTAAACACATACATGGAGGAGAGATCAAGCAGCAACTATTACAAATAAAAATCCAGACACAATTTAAAGCTCTAGAAAACCCCAAACTAGAAGTCAGGAGGGTAAAGCAGGAGAAGGCTCTTTCTTTAACCAACTGTAATTGTCCGCTTTCACAGACAGAAAATTGAGCTAGATGCAACGTTCAGTCTCATCATGCAGAGCTTTTCATCTGCCACATACTCACTATACAGGTGAGACAAAATACCTTCTTTTGCATCATACAAACTCAGTGAGCATAAAGTTAAAAAAAGCTGGGAAAAGATACTTGTTTTCCTCTCTATTTTAGCACTTTCATCTACATTTACAGTGTCACTGACAGCAAAAGGTTGCAGTTAAACAAGCAGAGAAGTTATTTCAGATACAATTAACAAGCTATTTTCAGAAAGCTTTGGCAAAATACCCCCAAATTATCTGTGGAATGAAACTGGAGTATTTTAACATTTTGTAAGAGGGCATTTTATTAGATGAGTGACTGCATAGCAGAGAGCAATATTTATTCAACAGTTTGCAATTATTACTTAAAATAAAATGTTAAGCTCTTGTTAAATTTGGCTTTGTAGCCTTTCTTGAGGAAATACAGATTAGAACAGACATAATATATCAAAAATCAAATAACTCTTAAGCCTTATTTCAGATGTTTCTAGGAAGTGAAGTGCAACTTTCATAATACTTTAAAAGCAAATAATTAAAAGCAAATTCTAGCATTCTGAAAAATTCTTCATTGGTATTTATAAGAATAATAATGATACCAATTAGACCAATAGGTCTGAAACACTAAGCCAGCTTTATTAGGGGATCATGTGGAAGGGGAAACAGAAGTTGTAGGAAAATCCACGCAACATCTGTTTCTCTCCTCACTTTTTCTGTCTCTCCCTGCCCCCACAAGAAAATTCCCCCTCTTAAGAGACAGCAATTTACCCATTTTCCTCATGAGTGTGGCTAGTCCATTTCAGGATACATTTATATTCCTGAACTTCACAACATCCTTTGTTATGAGGCAAAAGTGGTTAAGGGACATTGAGAAATAGTGCCTGCATTTAAAATTTAAATGAGCTATATATTCTTGATCTTGACTACTTATTGGATGGAATGGGAAGCAGAGCTTTTATGCACATGCAGGAGAGTATTGCCGAAAATGTTAATTGGCCAAATAGCTTAGCATTTCAAAAAACAGTTTTCTTTTTCTGCCTCTGGAATAGGTACTGTGGTGTGAATCTCTTATTCCCCAATCTAATGTTTTTAATATGCTCTGCCACAATAAAACTTAAGATTGTGTTTTACAATATTTCTTTTGGGATATAGTATTTTTCAGAAAAGATTAACTTCCAGTCCTTCAGAAAAGACGTCCGCATGCTCTTTGCTAAGGAAAGACTGAGAAGCTTTTGAAAAGAAAGTAAGTTGAGGATGTGAAATTATCTTATGTCTCCTGTTGTAGAGGAAATAATTTGAAGAACTGAGGATAATTGCTGACATTCATCCAGAGAACTGCTTATAAGGAAAAAAAATGCAGAACCCAAGAATAGCATATAAAGAAAAAAAAACAAAGAAACAGGGATTTAAATGGATTGTCCCTTCTGCAGAAAACTCTTGAGTAATAACAACATTCAAAGCAAGTTAGGCACAGAAGTATTGGAAATACTCCTGTGTTGGAATTGGAATTGGAATTTCCAGTTCTAAATTAGAAACTTTTGTTTTAAAATCAGTTGGGTTTTGTTGTTTTGTTTTGTTTTGTTTGTAATTTAGGGCCAGAAGCTGTCAGAGCAATCCATACTGCCTAGTCAGATATATATTTCTTAGAATGGTTGATGTAACACATTTGATTACAATTTTTACTTCTTAGAGAAGATGAGAAGTTGGGGATACAGGACTTGAGTTTGATTCATTTATATCAAATAGTATCTCACTTATAAATTCTTCTGGTGAAATGAATAGGAGTTATAGTGTAAACCAATGTTCTACCTAAGGGTATCAGAATCTGCGTTGTGCATAGCAGGATACCTGGATAGCTTGGACAAAAAATGACAGCTGAGATCTGTTATGCTAGCAATGAAGAACAGTCTAAACAGCTAGCAAAAGCTAGCTCTGAACATTTGCTTGAGAAATTGATAGAGTGTTTCCTTCTTCATTTTTCTGTCTCTAGGAGTGTCTTGCAGATGAAATGCTGTTAAGTGTGTATACACTGCAAAATTTCTAGTTAAATTTATAATTAGGTTAGAGAGACTTGACAAAAGTGTCTATGTATTCTATTTTATTATTCAGCTGAAAACCAGTATTTTTGCAATATAATAGCAGGTATAGAAATGAGCTTCAGAGAATCAGTACAATTGCTTTTCCTTCTGAATGCCACAATAAGGAAGTTAGATTGTTAGATCTGACATGTAGTATTAATTTGGCTTAATGAGTTACTGGAATATTACTAGATCAGTTTAACAGTGCAAAAATCTTTGACTTGGAGATTTGGAGGATTCATTATTCCTTTCTTCAGCTCCAGGAAAGTTTTGGATAAGACCTCAAAAGAAAATATACAAGATAAAGCAGTATATATTTTAAAAAATTGAATTTACTGGTAGGGAAAGGTTTGAAGATTGTTCTAGAAAGGTAATATTTGTTCATCCCATTAAGTGCTTTGTCACTGCTAGGTAGTGAAAGCCAGAGTCTCATTCCAGTGAAGTAGGATGTAAAAAGCTCAAAACTTTAGTCTGAATGAGAATATTAAAAACAGAAGGAAAAAAAAAGACAGAAAATAAGAAAAAAGAAACATGGTGTAAGAAGCAATAAAGGTTTGTTGGGTTTTTTTTCTTTTTTTTTCCTTTTTTTTTTTAATTAAAAAACAAGATAATGAATGTTAATCAAAACAGAGAGGCATGTTTTGGTCAGTCTTTTCCTGATTCTGAGAGACATCACTACAGATTCAGTGATGTAACAGTGAACAATTATATTAGACAGAGAAGAAGCTGAACTTATCAGAGTGAATAACAAAACTAAGATGCTTTGGAAGATTCTTCAGAATCAGGATTATTTATTCTCCACTGAGAAAGCAATTTACAGTTAGATGTTCACTCAAAGTCATGTGTGTGTCCTGTTCTCCTGCTCACATATCACACAGGCGGTTTCAGCAGTTTCAAGCAAAGTCATGACCTATCTGGGGACTTTGTTGCTCCCCACAAAAACTGCCTGCATTGCTGGGCACAGGAGAGCAAGGAGGAAGCTAGAGCTTCAGACAGTTAATAGCTTTTGTACCAAGAGCAGGCAAAACAAGAAGTACTCAGAGCCCTCTTATCCTGGCTTCCTAAGAAAGCAAGACTAGTGAGACTGTACTCCTTGCATGCGATACATGTTTATGCATCTTTCCCTGCCTCACAATGACTTTCATGCCAGCTGTCAGAGAACTGAGATTATAACTTTTACCCAAAATGACAAATGAATGAACAGGGTTAAAAATTCCTTTATCATACTAGATGCCAGGATACAAGAGGGAACCCTATCAGAGCTAAGGTCTCCCCCCTCTGGAAATAATCCCTCCCCCCTCACCCAAGAGTAATGCTGTAGCATAAGGCCATTTCGTGATAGACAGTAGAGACTCCATAGAGGAGAGATGTTGTAAGTGCAGGAGAACCCTTTGAACCATAAATCTAAATGAAGTCAGGCTTCATTAGTCCTGCTACTCATAGAACTGCTTGTTTCTATAACCACTGGTGAACACGCCAGAAAAAAACAGCCCAGCAGGCTGACCGAGGGAAACAGTGAAGCCTGATAATAGTCTGGCACATATTGCTTCTTCCCAGGAGCAAAAGAAAAAAAATCCAAGAAGTTGAGCTTTGACATGCCACTTCCTTCAAACTTACAATAATTTTGCAACTCTGTCTGAAGTAAATATATTTATGATAAGGAGGTTGTTAATAGGGTCTCCCTTATTAATGGGCATGAATTTTTAAGCCTAATTAATAAAAAAGGGGGGGGGGGGGAAGGGAGTAAGGGATTATTTCCTTGTCCTCCAATTTGTGGTTTATGAGGATTGTTAACACTTTCAGTAACTGAGCATTGACATTAGGCCAGACCCTATTTAAGAGTAATTTGGCCAAATACTATCATTAGCAAAACCGCTTGTTATGTGTACTTGCAGGACTGAATCCAACGCCCAATAAAGGTACAACACTTTTGCTAAAACATACTACCTGGATTTCTTGCTCCCATTTTATTGTAATTTCTGACAGAAGAAGCTTTTAAAAGCAAATGTATTGATTAACACTGAGGGAGTACACAGTTAAAGAGAAGGTGGTAGTGTCTAGTCAGGCCTCTAAATTAGCATGGTCTGTCTTTTGCAGCATATATTATTTTAATTGATTATATCTTGTACTATTAAAACAATTCTGTCTCTCCCTGTCTTTTGACTGAAAAAAAAGTTATTCTACCAAAACAAAGTGCTAGTGCTCCCTAGCACTACTGGAATTTTCTGAAGAGAGTTAAAAGGAGACCTGGAACATGGAAGTTTTTCTTGCAGTTGATCTTTTGAATCTAGCCAACAGGAGTCCTCCCTTTACACTCCTATATGTATACTATCATTTCTTCCCCAGTTTTGGAAATCAGGAACTCCCAAACAGTGGTACATCTCCAGTTTCAAATGTGTACCTAGAAAGGATTTAAATGATGTAAAGCTAAATCTAACGTGAAGCAACCAGAATCAGGCTTGATTTAGATTCAATAATTTCAAGACTGAAAAATCTGTGGTTCCTGTAAGACACCCAAACATGTTAACTGACACCTGCATTCAACAAATCCATTATGTCTTGGATAGGTGACACTGAGGATCTGGAAACATATTTTGTACTCCAATAGTTCCCATCAATTCTCATGCAGTCCCATCAATTCTCATGCAGATATGGCAGAGCGCCCTGCTTCATGGCACCCCAAGAATATCAAGTTATTTACTTTGCATCTGTGCAGAGGAGGAGATCCATAGTGGGAGCCCAGCACGTGGAAGCTCTACAGCCCACGTCAGCTGATACCTAAATGAAATGAGAACTTTGAAAATTAATTTAACCCCCCCCAACTTTTAAGTGGACTGTTTCTTTTTTTAACAGCATTTTCATCTCAATATACTGTGATAATAGTATGCTGCAGCTTGTAAATAATCTGATTCACTAAGAATTTATTTACAGGTAAGTTGGTGAAATGAATATATTCCCTGGCTCCCAGATACTTTTCATGAAATTGGGATTCTTTTATCTTTAAGTTAAATATAACAGCGTATTGTGCAGAAGATGATTGACAAAAGCTAAATTATTAAGTATCTTCTACTTCACTGGAATTCAGATAGATCCAATACCTGCAGTTCCACCAGGACACAGACAGAACTACATACTCCATATTCTTGCTATAAATTGTTACAAAAAACCCAGCTTTTTTGCAGTATTGATTCCTTTCATATTTGTCATTGTCTATTAAACTTTAATTAAGGAGAGAGCTTTGTCAGTCGCTGTTTCTCAAATTTAGATCAGACACGGTACTATCAATTTCAGTTAGGTTTACTATATTCACTGTACGCGATATCTCAGAAGGAATAAACTTGCTGTTCTAATATTTTTTGGAGGGTACTGTTGAAGTGGCAACAGCATGACTGCAGCCTCCTGTCAGTGTCAACATGAGTAGGACACAGGTTTTGGGGTCATGGGTGCCTTATGCATTTTGAAGAACTTGGTAAACAAAGGTTGGCAATGTTTATCCCTGTTCTGGTATTTCATCAAAAGTTTTGACTTAGACTGCTGAATTGGGTAAATCCTCAATGTTCCTGTGATCATCTTAAGCCATCATGGATTGCCATTAGTGAAACATTATTAATAACTTTGTTTGTGGATAAGCTCTTTCAGCAAAGCAAGAATAATGTTGGGAAGAGTTAGTGGCGTGTAGACTGCATTTTAAAGAAATGTTTTATATGACATCATTCTAGCACCTCCTTTCATTTGTCATTATAGATATTTGTGCTTTTTTTAACAGATGCTAGGATGTTTTATAGAACTTACATTTTACGAAATACCACATAACAGTGACTTACTTATTAGCTAGAAAGTTTTTGCATCTTTGTAATGCAATGTATTAGAAGTGTTCATTCAAATCTGCTTTATAAAGAGAAATAAACCACCGAGAATAACTTTCAGTTTCCAGTATTGCAGGGATAGAAACATAAGTCTAAACATGTACCAACCCTTCAAGAAAAGCAAATATCAACTTATGTATATATTTGTGTTGCAATGTGTTAATTGAAACCTGACTTGATAAACATTTATACATGCATAGATAAATTACTCTTTTAATTTTTTTTTTTTGTTTCTTTCAGGACCCAAAATAATAAAACACCAAGAACTCTCCTAATTATGTATCTGACAATAAAAATAGTGAAGTCACTGAAAATTATATCGACTAGGGTTCCAGAAAGATTCACAGACTGACCTTTTGGTCAATGCCATTCTAACAGCTTTGTTTAAGCTGTGGGAGTCTGCAGTGCTTGAATTGTTCTGATTTTTCTAATGTTTTGAAGTTTACTCATTACTTCTATAAAGATAGGGAAGTAAAAGTATCTTTTGCCTCACAGAATTGTGTAGAGGAGCAGTGATATATGGGAATTATATTTCTGATTTTAGACACTTAACTGGTATACCTAAATTAAAACTCTTTTCACTGTAAACTCTTAACATAGGCAATGGAGGAAAACAGAAATGTGCTCCTGTCTCTTTTCTGAAGAAGTCTGTGTTGTCTAAAAACCTAACTTAGGTATTTGAATTCCATAAAGTTAAGCAGTTAAATATGAGTTTGGGTGTTATTCACTTACAACTCTTACTGTCATCTCCTATGGTCAGGCATATTAAAGTTTACCCTGTTGCTGGTGGCTGATCTTATGAGATACCAGTACTGAAGCACATGGTAGGGTTTTGAACATGGGGTAAAATGCATCTTACTGTGAAAAGCTGTCAAAGTCCTCTGTAGCACAGGAATCCAGAGAGAGATCTGATCTGAGGCTCCAAGCAGTAACAGTCTGGATGTTTGATGATGAAAAGGCCCCTGGCTTGTATCCCTCTGAAAAAGACTTGGTTGGAAATAGTGAAGATTTTCAAAGAAAAGAAAAGGAAAGAAAAGAAAAGGAAAGAAAAGAAAAGGAAAGGAAAGGAAAGGAAAGGAAAGGAAAGGAAAGGAAAGGAAAGGAAAGGAAAGGAAAGGAAAGGAAAGGAAAGGAAAGGAAAGGAAAGGAAAGGAAAGGAAAGGAAAGGAAAGGAAAGGAAAGGAAAGGAAAGGAAAGGAAAGGAAAGGAAAGGAAAGGAAAGGAAAGGAAAGGAAAGGAAAGGAAAGGAAAGGAAAGGAAAGGAAAGAAAAGAAAAGAAAAGAAAAGAAAAGAAAAGAAAAGAAAAGAAAAGAAAAGAAAAGAAAAGAAAAGAAAAGAAAAGAAAAGAAAAGAAAAACCAATCTATATAAGAATAGATTTGTTCCAATGTGCAGAATGAAATTGATGGAGGTGAGAGACACAGCATAAAGATATGCTAGTCAATGTGGTTTTTGAAGACCTAAGTTCTGCTGCAGAATTTCTCAGATGACAGAGGTTACTTTCATTATTTTGTTTTTCTATCAGGAGAGATTGAGAATGACCTACTTCTGACTGACCAATAGATAAGAGACTCAGCTGAAATGTGGGAGAACTGCAGAATAAGATCTTCCCCCAGAGTCTTCCACATCCCACCTAGGAGTCCTTGTCATAGTGATATTGTCTTTCTACCTCTAGGGAAAAAAAAAAAATAAATTAGAACAGCTTTGTGTTGTCTATCAATTTTTTTTATCAGGACTGGGGAAAAAAATTCTTAAAGCACAAGAGAATGATCCACAGTGAAAAAACAGTCTGGTGTTGCTGCAAGCTGAGTAGAGAGCTTATAGCTGCTGTTTAAGCCTGAAGATGAGATACTTGGAAGGTACTGCCTGAGCCCAGTGTGGAGTCTGGGTGTGCTTCCCCAGCAATGCTGTTGCTGTCAGTTACTACGGACCTCGCGGCTTTGTGTAGCACTGAGCTTTGCTCTAGAAAAGGCGCAACAATGGCTCACCTGTCAGTCAGGACCTCATTGAAGTCCTGTGAAATAAGGGAGAAGACCCCACTGACTGTAGCATGAACTAAAATTTAACCTCATGACGCCAGAGGAAATTCAGTCTCCTGGCAAGAGCTGATGGTCCCTGCGTTGTCTAATGAAATAATTTGGCATTTTATGGAGTTTTAAGCAGTAATTAAAATATTTATGAAAACAAAAATATTCTCACACAGGTCTTAAAAAAACAAGTTTGGAAATGTCTAAAATAGACTGCTAAAGTGTTTAATTCTCTAGGTACAGCAAGATGTAAATTCTCACAATAGAGCTTCTCCTTTTAATCTCTGCGTACTGACATTTCAAGAGCCTGAGCTATGGGAAACTTTATTGAAGAGCCTATTGTTTTTACCGGTGTACAGAGTGAAAAGAACAAAGCCAAGGACATAGTTTACATTCTGCATTTAAACAACGGTTGATTAGGTGATAACAGTATTAATTACTCACTGGCAGGTGAACAGGCTAGGTAATCAAAAATGTATTTGCTGCAGTGAGGATTGTATTGTCACGAGAAAATAGATGGCAGACACAGCACTTTGGAGAGGGAATCTGGACAGACTAGGACTCCTGTCTAGGTGCAGCAGCAGTACTGCCAGCTGGTAGATTGGTTTCAATGCCACATCATCACTGAGTGCTCAGCTTAGGCTGCACCAAGGTAGTGTCTACATACCCTCCTGCTAGAGGAAATGACAAAGCTAGCATTATTGTATAAGTATTAACACAATATTTGTACAGAAAATGGTGAAATAATAGAGATTAGTTCTTAGAAAATCAGAAATAAAATATTATGTTGAAGCTAATGTTGAACTACCTATTCATAGAATTTTTTTTTTTGGAGATTATGGTTTGTTGTTTTCTTTTAAGCATATAATATATCGTTTGTAGCATTGATACTGTTTGAAAATAAAGCAAAATCTTACAATGAAGCAAATCAAGCACCAAAGTAAAATTACAGCTGAATATCATAAATATTTTTTATAAAATTCATGACAAATGATACTTAATATTTTTATGAATTAACTGCAATTAAGGTGTTATTTTTGGAAGGAAGCTCCAGCTCATTCACTTCCACTGATACTGTATTTGCATTTTATTGAATTCCTTTTTTTGTGTGTGTTAAAGAAAATACAGTCCCAATTATGATGAAGTCATAGAAATTTATTCATTTAGAAGCACAATCTGAAAATCAGATAATATATATTTATTAACAGTGTGTACAGATAATTTTATTTATAATTCATTTACTACTTTCAGAACTTTCATTCAAAATAACCTAAAGTCTCATTATAGCAATGCTGTCAAGAAAAGGAGTAGTGAAAATAAGTGTTCTGAAAGTTAGCTACCAAGTACATTTTGTAGCAAGGAGCTATTGATCACCTCACCGTTTAGATGGGTGAAGTTAGGTGAACCCACATAACTAGCACTTGACTCAGCATCTTCTGAGAACAGTCCCAGAAGCTAGAGTTCTACTTATGATTTTCAGTTTTTGCCAGAAATGTAACACTGAGGAATATATCTTCTCATTCAAAAAGGTGGGAGGGAGCTCTGAATCTCAGAAGATAGGAGGAAGAAAAGTCTAATCTTTTAGGATGCTGCTAGCACAAACTTGCTTTTTTATGGTGCCATGTATGTGGTACTTTTCTTTTGTTCAGTGTGTTATTTAATTGCGGGTTTTGTTTCATTTCATCCTGCCAGTGGCAACTCCTCATTTATGTTTCATTTGTGTGTCCAGTTATTAGAATCATCACATTAATGCCAGGATCTTGTCACAATTTCAATTACAACAGCTGTTGCATACAAGCAATTAGACATCTATGCAGCAGCTTCCTCATTGCTGATTGCCATTTACCGTTCTGTTGCTGCAATTAGACTAATAATTTACACGTGTACTGTGCCTTGCATGCATGGGATCTTGAACAATTAACTGCTCAAACCTCTTCCAAGGCAGGTAAAATGCCAATTTATTCACCATCCCATGTGGAACAGCTGTCAGACTCTGCCTGGAGCCTTATTTGCCTGCAGAAGGACAAAGGACAGAAGGCAAGTAACCAACACCAGTTGCATCAAACCTTGTTTTAAATTGAAAAGAATAGAGGGGCAAAGCAAGCCACTCTGAAGTAGATCTTTTCTAGCCAAGAGGGCATAAAAAGTAGTTGAGAGAAAGATGAAAGAACTTTACTCATGCAACAAGGTGTTGCGGGATCCTGAGGCCTTTGGGTTTGTTGTCAGAAAGCTGAACAGAATTGCGATACAAATAAGTGATATAGTCTTCCTTTGCCCTGCAAGAATATGGTTATATAGAAAAACTTTGTACTGGTATTTTTATTCTGTACAGAAGCAAAGAAAGCAATCTCTCTGTAAATCATGGTTACGCAGTGTTACTGTATACATATGGGGTTTTATTAGTGCAGATGTTTAGCTAAAAAGAAATCACGGATCAGACTGAAGTAGCTCTTCTTAAAACTATCAAGCTACTTAGCTGAGGGTTGTTTAAGATGGAATGAGGGAAATGAAGCATTGTCTCCTCCCACAAAATTCGAATTAGTCTAAATGTTTTGGTGTATAATCCCCCATTCTCTCTGATTTGTGCCATCAGTCACTGCAGGACAGGATGAGCAGGTGTGTTACATGACCATACTGTGAACTATGCTGAATTTCAGCAGCATTGTCCTGGTTCAGGACTTCACAAAGTGAAGTACAAGCATCCCAGGACTCTTGTCTCCAGGTGCGGTTTGAGGAGACATAGACATCGGCAATAACACCGACTAAAGAAGTTCTCGCCACTTCTCATTCCTGTCTCTGTGTTGCAGTTTGCCTCCCCTCTACCCTTTCTTGGCAGAGGCCAAACAGATACCTAGGGAACAGTAAGATTGCAGTGAGCATACCACAGTAATATGAACCCTCCCCAACCTTTTGTTCTTCAGAGATTGTTTTTTAACCAAAATCAGCTCAGTGGTTTGGGTTACAGATGAGCCCTTCAAATAGTTGTTTTGACAAAATGAGGGACACTTTAAGGGTAGACAGAAGCAGGCAGAGGAAGAAAGGGAAACCCTTAAGGTGGATGTGCTGCCACACCCAGAGTCTCATTGAACTACATCTTCAAGTACAGTGATACAGAAAGAATTGAGGTGATATTCAGAGTTATCCCTCTGATGTCTTGGGGTCTATGCTACCTGCTTTGTACTATACATAAGTAGTTGTACAAGGTACAAAATAACAGAGTAAAATGTTTCATTTTAAATATGTATGTCATATTTTAGACCAGTTCAGATCTTATTTATAAACCCATTTACCTGCATGTAATATTTACTTTTCATTATTTCATTATATTTCATTGTATGTTATACTGGAACCCATATTTTACGTAGCATTGAATTTCATCAGCGTGATGACCAAGACCTGGGAAGATATGCTTTACTCCTTAATAATTAAAAGCATTAAACCTCTTGTAATGTCATTCAATTGAAAATCATCTCTATTTAATGATCCATTGGCATTGTCTGACTGTAAGTCACTTTCACAGAAAATTTCGAGTGTTTGAGAAGCTTGTCTTTAGCTTTGCAGAGATGAAGTATCTGGATGTCTTAGCATACTTCCTGCTGGTCATTTTTTAAAAAGTATAGTCTATATGTATTTTGAAATGTTTTTCCTCTGAGTTTTGAGTGGTGCATACAGAGATAACACGTGAAATTCAAGATACACAGACTATGAATCACATTTATGATCCCCTGTTGGTCTTTGTATATTTCTTTCTTTTTTTTTTTTTTTCTCTCCCCCCCCCCCCCCCCCCCCGATGGTAGAAGTAGCTGAAGACTCCCGATTCTCTGGAAAGTCAAATTAGATGAAAACATATATTTTTTTCAGCTCCTCAGAAACTAACTGATTCTTCTTGGCTACTTTCTGTTAAAGGTTACTAACAGTGGACTTAGAGGTATGGTCTAGTGAATAAGGCATAGAAATGAAGAGTAGAGATTTATGTTTCAGAGCCATTTGTGCCACCAATTTAATCTCTGACATCCGTCACCCACCTTTCACCTGCCTCCTTCAAGTGCTTTCTCAATTTGCATTTATATAAAGCTGATCCCACAGCCATTATCTTAGCTGAAGTACAGGGGGCTGAAAGACAGGTCTTCAGAGCTCATATCATGAGCTGCAACAGTATGAAATAAAACTTCTGTATTGTTGTAATTCACTTTATAAACTGGAAAGTAACTTCAAAATATTGACTGTAATCAGAACTAAAATAGCATGGAAATCTGTTTAGTTTTTTCAATCCTGAGTTAGACTTCTGCATTTTACATCCTGAATGGTAAATAATACGGAAAAAAATATACAGAAATACCTTTCTATGTGTTGTGTCACTGTCTGGCCTTCTGTTCTTGCTAGTAGTGAAAGTCTGGCAAACAATACTGTAAGCAAGATTTCTACCATTCATTTTCCTCAGGTTGAATTGGAAAGTTGTGGTGGTAACCTATGAGATGCCATCACAAGAAATTCTCCTGGCTAGGACTGTGCAAAAATTCAGTAACAGTCAGTATAAAACACTTTTTCTTACATTTTGGTGCATGTTAAGTAATTATGATCTTTGAGCTGAATAAAATGCCACAGTATTAAAGTCACTTGTTACAAATTACTGTCAGATATCTTACTTGTTTTGCTAATGAATTGTGAGCAATGAATTGGACACTTGTCTTCTCTGGCAGACAGGGAGACTATTCCAGAATAACAAAACTAGTTATTCCTAGTACATTTATGCGATAGCAACAAGATTAGCATTTACACCCACTCTTTTCTTTGAGGAAAAAGTCATTTTGATAATCTTATCATCTAATCTTCTAAAGATGTCATGGATAGGTTGCTATTGAAGTTTATGGTTGTGAAAGTGTACCAGAATTCTAAAGAAATTTTTCATACACATTTCTAGAAATTGAATGCATGACAAAGACTGCATCTCCAGAGCTAAAGATTTATTAAAATGAACGAGCAGGATTTCACTTTTCTAACCAGAGAGACTTAGATCAATTGGTGGGAAGACTAACCATAAAATGAATTGGGAATAAATATTCAGCCTACTCACTGCATTCGTAATAGGAAGGTCCTTTTTACTAGTCCTACATTCAGTTTGGCAATTTTTCTGAGTTTCAGCAAGTGCCACACACTTTTTCTAACAGCTTTTTTTCATTCTGTCACTTCTGACATTTGTCTATTTGTTTGTTCCACTGTTCTCTAGAATCTTTCTTGTGCTCTTACACTTTCTTACACCCTTTTTCAGTCACTGCCTGTTCCCCTGTATGTCAGGAAAGTCACCCACCTCAGCAGTCAGCCACAGGCATGCTGTGCAGAGATCTTTCCCCCCCTGCTCCTTAGAGGGTTCCTGCTGGCTGCAGAGGTTAGCAGGCAGAACAAGGAAAGCAGGAGTGCTCTTCTGCCTAGCCATGCTCTTTTAATAGAAAAGATTAACTGTGAGTGAAACGGGTATCATCTATCACAGAAAGCAACATTTGCAATTAGCTTTTGAAGGGAAATTAAGTGTGTCTTGTCCAAAATCTTACTTGTCCTGTGCATTTAGCATTGTGGTGATTCAGAGAGATAGCTTTTTTCTGTGGTGAATTCTGTTTTTGAGGAGTAGGAGGAAAATGCCTCTATCTTCAGTCGGATTAAAAACCACAGTACAATCTGATTACAGTAATTTTGAATCCAAATATATGATTTCTATGACAGCAGCCTGTGGAAGGCTCACTATATGAATAGCATAATCATGTTTAACATAGGAGATGCTTGTGCTGCTTAGTAGGCAATGTTCCAAAGTAAAGAAAGTTTAGAAAAGAAAAAAAAAAAACATCAGGAAACAAAATCTTTTATAGAGCTTCTTCACTTTGTGCAGAGTTGATGGGAAGAAGGAGCTTCATCACATCATGTCATGGTTCATTACTTGCTAAAGGAGTCATAACTGTGCCCACTTGGACAGCAAGCTCACACTGCTCTCAAAATCACACCAAGGTTTTATCTTCATGAGCCTCATGGGCAGTTATTTTATCCTCCTTGCCTTAACACTGGTTCCATGCACTGTGGGATTTTTCTCGCAGCATATTTTGTGATAAAATATGGGATGCAGCTGGAAGCAATAGCAGTTGTGGCACCAGAGGTCAAGCACCAAGATTCTCTTTTCCAAATACCCTGTTGTTCCTCCTGTTTTGGCCAAGTGGCTTCATTTATAACTATTACCAGCCAGAATGGACAAAACATTGTTCTGTGCTATGGAATAGATAACTTCAATATGCAGTGCTTTGCAGAGGTACATGCAAAAAAATCTTGATGCCAGGCTTGCTATACTTTGCATGCTGGACCTTCACCCTCCTGAGCAGCAGCATTTGCAGCAGTTTTGCTATCAGTATTGGCAGATACCCTGTCTGTACTTGTAATCACGGGGGGATAATGCATGCCAGCTGCTTTGGAAAAAACTCTTCCGGTATGCAGCAATATTCCTAGATATGCTGGTATCTAGAATGTGATATCCATATGCTAATATTTGGTGGGGTTTTTTTTACAGTAACTGCAAGCCAGAAAAATAACCTAATCAGTGCTTATGAGACAGTCTTTCAGAGGTTTTCAGAATGCTATGAGCAGGACAAAGACATTCTCCTTAAAATGGCAATGCCCATAGTGATGGACATTGAATGCCTTGTGTTCCTGCATCAAAGATGACAGCCCTTATTACTTTTCTTAACTCACATGACTTGGAATATATAGCTATGTTTCATACAATTGTATGAGAACTACAAGAAATATGTCAAGACTATTGATGTAGAATTTTAAAATATGGTAAGTAAGTTCTAGATTCCTTCTGTTGGTATGGTGTAAATACATACAATTTAATTCTAAGCTTACTTACTTAAAAATGCCTATAATTCCTTGGGTCTGTACTTTCTTTGGAAATATGTTTTAATATACTGGATTTTATATTTTTATACATTTTTTATGATAGCTGAATAAGTGTATTTCTTAGCTTTCCCCCCACCAAATCCAAGTATAAATGGATATAAATATTGTTTTAATGGAAAATGTATAAATATTAAACTAAAATTAAAAACTAGGGTAGAAAAATATGGAACAACTGAAACATAGAATTTCAGATCATATTCTGTAGGAAGCCCTTAATTTGAGGGTACTTCCCATGTACCAGAAAACAAAACCAGGCCCAAACTGTACTTTTTAGGAGGAACAGCAGAGTTTCTTAGAAGCAAAAGCAAAACTACCTGTAGTGGAATGAGTTGCATGACAATTTTCTGCCTGTAACTTCAAAGAAGTGATGATCATATTAAGTACCTAAAATTCCATTTATACCTGTTTCAATTGAAATGAAATTAGTAAATATTTTCAATTATTTACAGCTACTGGGGCTTAACTGGGCCCTCATGATAATTAATACTGGGGACAATAAAAGAGATACTTTTACTGGTTCATTTTCTCACATTTTTCTCTCTTTAGCAAATGCTTCAAATACCTGTGTTGTGAAGAGCAGGATGTTTTTGTTTGTTTGTTGCTTTTTCTTTTCTCTCCCCCCCTCCCCCAGTGGTCTCCTAGACTGACCAGGAGATTCACAATCCCTCAACGGCTTCAACAGAATGTATTTTGTCTGGTATAACACCACAGTGCATCATATAGATATGGACTATAGGTGAGTACAACAGTCAACCAACCAAACTTGACCGAGACCAGCATCTGAATGAGGAGGTGACATCTAGGCATCACTTCACATCACTAAAGAGCACTTAGACAAAAGGCCTGGTTAAATGCCTCTTGAAATATGTGCAGTGTGCAAAGAAGCATGGGGTGGCAGCTAGGCAGCTAGGCGACTGGTCAAGAAGTGTCCTTCCATCTGTTGCCAAACCAGCACTAGTGTACTACTCACTGAAGAGGGAGTCCAGAATCTGCATTATCTTGTCAGAAAACATGAATGCAAGTCCTTTCAATCTGTAGAAATTAAGATGGGGTAAACTGACTCTTGCAAGTCAAACATAAGACCATCCAGAGCAAAGGAAAGAAGCATGTGAAAATTGGAAGAGGCTTTTTAAAATGGTTTAAGAAACACTACTCTCTTTCTTGAGTAAAAAAAACAGCCTAACAGTACCAGCTCTGCTTCCAAATTGTCAACCTGCAGCGGGATTTCCTGGGGGATAGTTGCATACTATTAAATTCTAAAACTTTCTATTAAAAGTTAGAGGCCTGTTTCCTTAGCCTGTTTACTCTAGGTCCTTGAAAGCAATATGATGTCTTCAGTGCTACTATTGTATTTTCCTTCCAGTTCTGTCATTGAAATACTGAACAGAGGAAGAATTGTTCTCTGGGACTCAGTCTCTTATGCTTTACTTAGAAACCTTGCAAAATCATACAAACATGTTAATATATCATAACCACATTCAAACACAATTATAATTTGCAACTTAATGGAGAGGCAGAAAGTCATGCACATCATTTAGAGCCATTTACTTTTCATTTGTCAGTATTGCTGTAGATACTAATTAATCTTTTTGTCATTCACTCTTGGCATACATGGTGAAGATGTTACAGTTTTGTTCTACTAATTCAGTTATCTTTACAATGAATTTGGAAGGGAATATTTAGAGCTCAGGATTGCTGAGAACTAAAATTGCCCAGAGGTCATACATCTCATCTGCCAGTGAGGGCTTTCTTGTCTGACATTCCCTAATGGGCCTCTTATTCATAAGATTTCAAGCAGGTATTGAATTGTACTGCTTCACCACAGCTTCCCTTTCTGATACTTTTTTCTAGAGAGTTTCTATTCTTTTGTTCTTCAGAATCTAAACTTTAATTAATTAAAAAAAAACCTTAAAAATTATTTTATATTCACTGGAAATATAAGTATGATTTATTTACGTTGCTATAATTGCCTTGATGTGAAACAGTATTGGAAACATATCTGGTTTTAGCTTCCTAGAGATAATTAGAATCATAGAATCATAGAATCATTGAGGTTGGAAAAGACCCCTAAGATCATCGAGTCCAACCGTCAACCCAACACCACCATGCCCACTAAACCATGTCCCTAAGCGCCTCATCTACACGTCTTTTAAATACCTCCAGGGATGGGGACTCCACCACTTCCCTGGGCAGCCTGTTCCAATGTTTCACCACTCTTTCAGTAAAGAAATTTTTCCTTACATCCAATCTAAACCTCCCCTGCCGCAACTTGAGGCCATTTCCTCTCGTCCTATCGCTTATTACTTCGGAGAAAAGACCAACACCCACCTCGCTACAACCTCCTTTCAGGTAGTTGTAGAGAGCGATGAGGTCTCCCCTCAGCCTCCTTTTCTCCAGGCTAAACAACCCCAGTTCCCTCAGCCGCTCCTCATAAGACTTGTTCTCCAGACCCCTCACCAGCCTCGTTGCCCTTCTCTGGACACGCTCCAGCACCTCAACGTCCTTCTTGTAGTGAGGGGCCCAAAACTGAGCACAGTATTCGAGGTGCGGCCTCACCAGTGCCGAGTACAGGGGCACGATCACTTCCCTACTCCTACTGGCCACGCTATTTCTGATACAGGCCAGGATGCCATTGGCCTTCTTGGCCAATTAATTAATTGTGTTTCCTTCAGTGTTTTAATCTCATCCAGTGTTTTCTTCATCTAACCACATCAAGGTAAAAAAATCCATGCTCCATGCATTCAAGAATATTTCATGAAGAGTGATAATAAATTAGCTATCTCAGCCCAAAAAGTCATCAACATATACAGCAAAGACATAAATTATGTCTGCACTAGTAAAGACACGCACCTAAGTGAGTTCTTCCCTTGCCCACAAGCCAAATGAAGTGGAGAAGTTTGTGTCCACACAGTTCAGAGCTCGCTCTCTTCTAGAGCCAGTTGTGTTCACGGTACCTGGTATAGTACCTGTCTCATGTGCGTGACTAGGATGCCTGGTTATAGAACAGATCATGTGAGCTGTCCACATTCGTCCTTGACTCTTCTCTGGCACTTGACTATATGTACTCTGCTAAGAGAGTATTCAGGACATCTAAAATTAGAGCATTTACTGTAGAGTGACAACACATCCCTCTACAGGATACTAGGGTTGCCATGGTCCATTGGAAATGGACCAATGAAGAAAAAAATGCAGAATCATGAGCATGCTTTAGTACCTTAATCAGTAAACATTTGTTTTTGTTTGGGTTTTTGTCATTTTTTTCCCCCCGATTGTTATTTTATTCAGCTTAAGATGGCTTTCATTGTTATTGTCTTTAAGGAAATCTGCTGTGATATTGTTCTGAGGCAGTTAAACAAGACCGAAAGCCTTAGGTAAGCATGCTTAAAGTATATCAGTATAGGTTCACTGGATAGCAATAACAAGTAAACTGCACCATTGTGAATTTCCTAATGCAGACAGGGCTTGAATTCAGCACAGAAGTATTCCTGATAGGCTTGCTAAGGAACGTTTGAGAATAGGAAAGGTGTGCTTTTAAGTGTTGTGGTTTAACTTGACAGGCAGCTAAACACCACACAGCCATTCTCTCACTCCCTGCCCCAGTGGGATGGGGGAGAGAATTGAGGAAAAAAAAAGTAAAATTCGCGGCATGAGATAAAGACAGTTTAATAAGATAGAAAAGGAAAGGAAAATAATAATAATAATAATGATGATAAAAGAATATACAAAACAAGTGATGCACAATGCAATTGCTCACCACCCGCAGACCGATGCCCAGCCAGTTCCCAAGCAGCAGTCACCCCTCCCCGGCCAACTCCCCCCAGTTTATGTACTGAGCATGACGTCACATGGTATGGAATACCCCTTTGGCCAGTTTGGGTCAGCTGTCCTGGCTGTGCCCCCTCCCAGCTGCTGGCTGGCAGGGCATGAGATGCTGAAAAGTCCTTGACTAGTGTAAGCACTGCTTAGCAACAACAAAACCATCGGTGTGTTATCAACATTATTCTCATCCTAAATCCAAAACACAGCACTATATCAGCTACTAGGAAGGAAATTAACTCTATCCCAGCCAAAACCAGGACAGTCATCTTAACTTTAAGAAGGTTTTTGACACAATCTCTCATATTATCTTTACCACCAGATTGGTAAGATACTGACTGGAAAGTTGAGCTATGAGGAAAATTGGCTGGACCACTGGGCTCCAAAAGTTGTAACTAGCAGTTGGCAGATGGTTATTTGTGGTGTTCATCAGGGGTTGATACTGGGACTGATACTATTTAACATCTGTATTACTGGCCTGATTGAAAAGAATGCAACCCCAGTAAATATGAAGGTGAATCTAAATTGGGGACAGTGGATGATATGCTGGAAAGTAGGCCTGTTATTCAGAAAACCTTTAGAAGCTGAAGGTTGAATGTCAGTGACACAAGCTAATAAACCTTTCAGAGCACAAGAGAAAATTTTACTCATGATGATCTTTTTAGTTTCAATAATTACCAATTTGATCTTTCTTCAACACCTGACCAAAATAAAATTCTGAGAGGTATTGTTCTTGATGTCCTCATGATAGTTCTCCTTATAAAGAACCCATTTTTTTTCTGAGAGATATAGATTATGTGGTCCACTAATGTTTTTCCTGGTAACTTTGAAGCAACCATCCGATTTCTACCGCATTTAGCATAGAAGTAGAGGTCTCACAGCTATTAAGTTCCAATAAGTTTCATGAAAACAGGCACAGGATTAGAGAGGTGGTTGCCCCTACTACATGAAAAAAGTTAACTTTCAGCTCAACAGTGTTGCCAGGGACATAGAAGATAAAAGCTTACCTGGAGGAGAAAAAGAGGTAAGGATGAAAGCTAAGGTGCTAGCACGCAAGGTTGGCGATGAAGTAGTTTGGGAGATGGCTAGAAAGGATGTGGAATAAATCCACATGAAACTGGCCTTAACTAGTTCTGCTCCTCATAAAATATCTTGGAGTTTGAAGTTTGAAAATTTGGAGCACAAAGTGAAGATAAGAACCAACACAGTCTAAACTTATAGGGTGTGTAAGTAACTGATAAAACAGAAACAAAGTATTCTCTCCTGTTCACAAAGAAAAAATACAAAAACATTGTCATGTGTCTGGGTATGCATTCTGACACTTGCCCAGTGGAAAAAAACAGAACAAACTTGAAATATGTGATGACTGAAGGATCCCAACACTGGAAAACTTGTTGAAAGAAGAAATAATTGACATAACTATGGGATCTCAGTATGACAAAATTGTGTAAAATAAAAGTGGCAATAGTTATGAAATGAAAATGGCAGTAGCTTTGGAAAATTATTACTGACCTTTGAATAAGCCAATACCACCTCTGCCAACCTCTTCTAATGGAAATCTTTGGAGTGAAGGATATTTTATTTAACCATATTATTTCTCCTCTTAAGAGAGTGAAATGATGATTTATGAAAGAAGAGGGGGTGCAATGTAAAGCTGATGCCTGGGATTACACCTTTTAAGAGGTGTTACTCTTAGAAATAAAAGCCTAAAAAAAAAAAAAGTCATAGTTCTGAAACCACTTATTGTTTTTCCAGCACACAGCAACAGAGTTGTTTTCATCCTTGACATACATCATTTTGCTTTACATGTTCAAATTCTTTGCTCTGAAGAGAGCATACTTTCCTGGTTATGGTCTACTAGATATGACCTGGCAGCTCTGAAAACTAATTGCAAATATCAGACATTTTTTCTGATTAAATGAAAGGACAGCTTGATTCAAGAAAACCACAGAAGTCTTTAAGCTCTTCCAAAGCCAGTATCCTTAGTCCCTGATAATTTAATTATTGCTCGTGAGGAGATTCATCCATTGTTTTTCAACTGGCATTCTTGGTTCAGTGGGCAATTGCAGGCTTAAAAGTGCATCTTCAGCTTCATTCTGGCAAATACCTACCCTTGCCATGCACCCATAATGAAGCACGCTTATTATTCCACTTTAGAAACACTGCAGCTATCAAGACGGGAGTAGCAGATGTTTTCAGAAGGGCCTGGGGACCAGTAAAATGAGCAAGATGGAATTAGGGACTTTGAAGGAGGAAAGCAGAAGGGAGATCCTCTATTCCTTAAAGTTTTGTTTCAAAATAAATGCCAAGGCCAGTTCTTAATTAAATACTGTAGGGCTTGCCCCTCTACCCCTGTCCCAAGATATTTCATATCATCTTAGATGATGAGGTCACAACTACTTGTGATAACAAAATATTTGCAATGAAGCAACAGATAAGAATATAATCAGAGACAACAGAATACTTGATTGCTTTTCATTAAAATGTTCCCAGCTTCCTCCATCTCAAAACTTAACTTTTACTGATTTGAATTATTTCTCAAAACTAATGTTTGAGGTAGCCTATGTGAAAGGGTAGTAGATAACATAATGGACCACAGGATTTCATTTAAAGCTCCTCTTCACTGGACTGATTATGTGCAGGATTATCAATGTGTAAAATGCCAAGGAAAATTTCCTAATATGAGGCAACTTTAGTGTCCTGGTTTCAGCTGGGATAGAGTTAATTTCCTTCCTAGTAGCTGATATAGTGCTGTGTTTTGAATTTAGGGTGAGAACAATGTTGATAACACACCGATGTTTTAGTTGTTGCTAGGCAGTGCTTACACTAGTCAAGGACTTTTCAGCATCTCATGCCCTGCCAGCCAGCAGCTGGGAGGGGGCACAGCCAGGACAGCTGACCCAAACTGGCCAAAGGGGTATTCCATACCATGTGACATCATGCTCAGTATATAAACTGGGGGGAGTTGGCCGGGGAGGGGTGACCGCTGCTCGGGAACTGGCTGGGCATCGGTCGGCAGGTGGTGAGCAATTACATTGTGTATCACTTATTTTGTATATTCTTTTATTATTATTATTATTATTTTCCCCTTCCTTTTCTGTCCTATTAAACTGTCTTGATGTCAACCCACAAACTTTACTTCCCCCCCCCCTCCCAATTCTCTCCCCCCCATCCCACTGCGGGGGGCAGGGAGTGAGAGAATGGCTGTGTGGTGTTTAGCTGTCTGCCGGGTTAAAGCACAACAGTGACCAACATCCACTGCTCTCCCCTTACCCACACAACCAGTCATCTCATCTTAGAAGACACTCAGCTTGATCAGGCATGACTTGCCTTTGGTATATCTATGCTGGCTATTTCAAGTCACTTTCTTGTCAGTTGTGTGCTTGGAAATGGCTTCCAGGAGAATTTGCACCACAATTTTCCAGGGCACCAAGATAAGGCTAACCCATCCGTAGTTCCCCAGATACTCTATCTTTCCCTCCTTGAAGATGGGTGTGATACTTGGCTTTGTTTCTGTCATCAGGAACCTCCCACAGTCACCAGGATCTTTCAAAGACAAGATACAGCAGCCTCACAGGACAATGGCCAACTTCCTCAACACCCTCAGCTACAGCCCACCTGGTCTCCTGGACTTAGGTATGGTCTGTTGACTTAAGTACTGTCTAATTCTGTCTTCCCCTGTAGTGGGAGATGCCTGATACCCACAGAATCTGCTAGTAGGCTCAGGGACATGGAAGGACTAAGAACAGACCCTAGTAGTAAAAAGCACGACAAAGAAAAGGCACTGAGGACCTCAGCCTTTTTTCATGTATCAGTATAATATTTGGTCAGCCCTGAAGTGGTCAGGCAGTTGGACTAGATGATCATTTTAGGTCCCTTCCAACTAAACAATTCTATTCTATTCTATTCTATTCTATTCTATTCTATTCTATTCTATTCTATTCTATTCCATAAATGAGTTTAGTAGATAGGCATATAAAGAAGGAAGAATAAGTGATACAGGATGACTGAACATGTGACCAAATGGGATTAGGAATGTGTAAAAAAAATGTAAGGCATAGATGGAAAATAAAGAAATTGGAAAAGTACATAAGAAGGTAAATAAGGCATCTTTCAGTGAGCTATGTAGCAAAAGTCATTGTAGGGGACAGAGAAGATAGAAGGACAGATAAAATCTGAAAATAATTTTTTTTTTTCCACATCAGTTCTTTCAAGTAAAAAAGGTGAACATATGAATAAGACTGATTTTTTTTAGGAGGGAAAAGAAATGCTAAAGTAGAATGGGATTACAACGTGGGCATGTGATGAAAACTGTGTGCATGAGAAGACTGATGCAGGAACAGAATCATATCATCAAGTCTGATTTCAAAGTATGGTCTGTTCCTGTTCTCTAAGGAGTTTAGCTCTCCTGGCCCCATTGCCCTCTAGGACCTCTCCCATTGGTTTCTCCAAGTAGATCCCTGAACAAGCCCAAGTCTGATCTCCTGAAGTCCAAGACTGTGACTTTACTATTTGTCTTGCTCACTTCCTTCAGGATCTTAAACTCTACTATCTCATAGATACTGCTGTCAAGGCTGCCATTGACCTTTACAACATCCATCCATTCTTCTTCATTTATGAATAACCAGTCCAACTAGGGGCACCTCCCTTAGTTGACCCAGCAATCAACAATTCATTGATTCATTAATCATCATCAGTTGTCTTCGACAGTCTCCAAAAATCTCCTGGATTGCTTGTGCCATGTCACATTGCCCCTCCAGTAGATACTGAGGTGGTAAGTAATGGGATTAATTGTGTAAAATAATTAGGTATTTTTACTGAGTTTGAACACTGATCTTTTCTCTTTAAGAACACTCCGTTGGAAAAATAAGCAACAGAAGACTAAGTACATTGAGTGAAAATCACTCCAGACAACAGCATATGTAAACCTACTTAGACATGTACTATTACCTGAAAGATGATTATACTGAAAGTCAATTACGTCCATCAATAGTACAGTAAAAGTAAAGTACAAGAAACAGAGTTTGCATTACAATTGTTTGGTCCACTAGTAGTGTGTGACAAAGGAATTTTTCTGTATTCATGAACATGAGTTAAACACTTATAACTTATTGGCTGGCTACCTATACCATTACTTTGCAAAATCTTTAAAAGACATATGCTGAATTTGTGAGTCAAATGCCAAACTGAAGATATCAAGTTCTTTTATCTTTTCTTGTCAGCATAATATGTTTGCTTAAACCACAAATTAAAAGTTCATACTGATAAAACAAGAGTTTCCCAAACAGGATACTGAAAATGGACTAAAAACATGTTATAAAAATTAGCTGGTTGTGTCACACTACTCCAGTAAAGGTAATATTAAAACTACGAACCAGGTCATTCTCATACAAATGGCCTGTAATGAATGAATATGTTTTATGTTAGATTGTTCTGTGAATGCAATAAGTACACAAAAGGAGCCTAAACAAGGTGATTGACATACAGTTCTGGTAACTAAGTTTATCTAGCCTGGATATAAGTAGTCATATGGAAATCCATGGTTTTGCTGAGCTGTGAGATATATCTGCTGCTGGGGTTGTGTGGAAATATCCTATGGTACTTTGCCCTGTAGTAAGCTGAGACACTTTATATGGTATCTTTTCCAATCCAAGTGTGAGAACTTTATTCTAGCATCAGGGAAAACTGTGAGAAGTTGCTGCAGGACTATGAGACTCATGGTGATTGGCCTGTGTTCCCATTGCAAAATTAACAAGTGGTCAGCATAAATGAGTGGTTTTGTCCTACTGGGAAAGACCACATGGGAGCCATCAGATCTGTGGAGGAATCTGCCTCTCCCTGAGGGCATAAAGTGGTGAGCACACTTCTCTGTGACAAAAGTGGCAGACTGCCTTTGAGCTAGAATAGCTCCCTGTATGCTTTCTGTGACTGGAGTTGGAATTTCATTAATGACACTACTCTATCAGTGTGGAGCTACAAAATACAAAATTTAAGAAGATAACAATACAGTTCTACTCCTGACAAAACAAGCAAATAGGTCATCTTTCAGGAAGTATAGGCGCTACTGTTGTTTACCTTGAACATTGTCAAAAGGTTTTTCTGGTAAGATGGACAAAACTATTTTCTTAAGTATCTTATCTCAAGAGCAAGTATAAGTAAGACCTTACAGTTCCAACTGAAATATCTGTTTATAGTGATAAAACAAGTCCTGCAAAGAGAAGTTGTGTTAAAATGAAAGTATAGAAATTGAAGCAAGATTTTTTGTTTCCTACCAAAGTTATACTGCATCTTTGCTGCCTGACTGCAGTTGCATTGCAGCAGATGCATTTTCCCAGATCCAACCCCTGCAGGAGAGGACTGAGCATTTGGAACATCTGTTGTTTGATGAAAATAGGATAATTGCTACATTCTCCTGGTAGTCTTAGTTGAGTTAGTACATAACAATTTAGAAAAAAAGATGAAAGAAATGTAAGAGACAGGTGGTTGTTCAACAAGGAAAACTCCCTCTAGAACTTTAATAAATGCCAGAAGTGTGTATATATATATTTCTGTAAATGCGCAGGAAATTCAATTTCCTTTGGGTATGAATAGTTTGGACTCCTCTTACAAAATGAGCTCATTAGCTCTAGGGGTGATTATGAGAGAGACAAAGAAAAAATACTAATGTTCTGTCTTGGAAAAAATATGTTGTAATGAAGAAAATAAGAAAATGATCCATACTTTAGCCAAATAAAAAGTTACTGCTGGATAAGAGAATGACTCATGTCATTTTGTTGTATTAACAAGGAGAATATAAACAGACAGTAAAACAAAACCAATTGTATAAAAAACATCTTTAGGAAAATGAAAATCACTAAGGATCTCTGTCTCTCTCTTTCTCTCTCCATGGAAATAAATCATTTGTATGGAACATTGTTTGAGTATCTTGGGAAGTTTTTCTACAGAAGGAACAAAAAAAATCAGAAAAAACCAGTTTCTATTGGCCTGCTTAGGATTTTGAAATAGAGAAGCCTGAATTGTGTAAGAACTGCATGTGCAAATGACATACGTGAACACTGATGCCAGTGCTTATTCATTATTTTGTCTAAGATGCCTAGCATAATGCAAATTATTATTATTTTTAAAATTTGTTGACATCTGGGTGTTTATAGGAACTCAGCAAACATCTGCGGATAAATTGCTTCTAACAACCTTGAATACAGCATGTCTGATCACTGAAGTTCTGGTGGAAACTTCCTTAGGAGTATGGCACAGTGTTCAGGACACATCAGCTGGTCTCTACAAACCATCTCACTTATCCCTGAGGAGGTCTCAGAACATGGACATGTATCTGATGTCTTTGATACCTTTTTCCACAATTCTTTAAAGATGCAATGATGGTGTTTTACTGGAATTTAGGAACTGTGACAGCATGACTCCATATAAACATACTTTTTTTGCAAATTATTTTCTTTATTAGTGCCCTCAAAAAATAACTTTATTTCCAGGAAGAAAAATATTAGGTCTAGTTCTTGATGCCATGGTATACTTTGTATCCATTTTCCAACATTTTGACTTGTGAAGCAACAGCACTTAATAAACATCACCAGAACATTGGTTCTGCCTTCCTCAGTGTCCTGCTTCTACCTGTAGATGTCCATCTGATACTTCAAGAGAAAGTGAAGAACCCTTCCCCTTTTACCTGCTCAGTTAAGATTCTGTGGATAAAAACATTTTTTTCAACCTTTTCAGAAAAGTACTTGGAGCTCTGAAGTGTGAGATTTGATTGTTAATCCTCAGAGTTGGGACCTCAGGAAGAACTTCAGTCTTTACTTCACTGTAAGGGAGAAATACGAAGGTGCTGCTTATTTTGTCTCACTCATTCTATGTTTTCACCTGCTCTTCCTTTCATTCTTTCCAGATACTGACTGTGAATAGTTTATAGATTGTAAAGACCTATGGAAACAAATGTTATCGTCAGACTAAATAATTCACTTCTAGCTTGCTCCTGGCTGTACTGGAGCTTCTCCTGCTATGAGTCTTAAGATGAAGGGACAGAGGAGAAGAGTAGGAAATTACTATCCCCACTGTGAGTTGCAGTGATGTTCTCCCTCTGAACTGCAGCTAAATGGTAGAATTGATGTTTTAGGGAGTTCCATAGGACCTTCCCCCTTTACTTCCTCATTTGGGGTCTATTTGTAGCTTCAAGAGATCAAATACATTTTATTTCAATCCCAACCAAAATACAACTTAGCTGGATGAGCTGACTAACAACCTGAAGCCTTTCCCCTGTCCTATAGAAAGAGGGGTAACTTCACCCTTAGGAAATTATTGGGAAATGCATTCCACTCCTTTCTGAGCACCTTCAGAAAAGTCACTGGACTTACCAGACAGTGCCTGAATGAAGGACACATGTCATATGATATCATACAATTTATTATGGGTACCTACAAAACAAATTTAGGATCTTGTAGAGAAGGAATGGCATCCACACCAAGTTCCAACATCTTTAGCTCCCATCCAGTTGTGACAGTCACAGGGACCACCTGTGTAGCTGACAGAGTTGGTAGAGCATCTGCTTCTTCTTCTTCTTCTGCCAGTTTTGGACACAGAAAGTTTGGGACACGTCCTGACAGAACAAAGTGGGGAGAAGAGGTCATGGCACCTGCAATACAAGCAAACAATCAGGTCTCAGCTTCAGTAAGAGTCACAGCCTCCCTTCCTGCAAACATCTCATCTCAGTAAGGAACATGCTGCTTTTTCAACCTGTCTTTTGAACAGCATCCTTAGGTAGTGGGGTGCTTTATCTAGATTCACAGTTTTCATTATACACCCTGCTGCTCCTCTGTTCTTCTGTGAGAATCAAGTTACCTCCCACTGTCTGGTTCACTATTCAAAAAGACATTAGAAAAAGGCCAGAACTAAAGCATTTGTGAAAAGTATTGAATGCAGTTTTCTTGTAAAGCTGAGTGCCACTTCCACAGGCAGCATTGTCCTACGCTCCTGCTAGTAAAGATTTATACTGTAAGTGGTATACATGCAGTTGTGCCTTTATACTCAGTAAAAGATGATGAAAGTCTTATTACTAGAGCCCTTCTGTGCACCTGCCAGTAAACATGCTAAATGTTTAGCTATGGATTTTTATTATACACTGTGTTAGTGTAACGGTGCAGGTCTAGCATAGTCCCCTCTGCATTCCTTAGTGTATCGTGTAAAGGACAATTGAGCAACAGAACCAAAGAATGGTGATGATTCTCCATCTGTAACTTCTTTCTATACAAACTGAATGTGGATACCTCAGTGGTATGAGTGTCATTGTCAAGAACATACAGAGTACGGTGTGTAACAATTGAGGATGTAGCTATAAAATTTTTGCCCACCCCAACATGTTTCTATCAGCAGCTAAGACCTTGGAAAAAATTAGAGGAAGGAATAAGTGCATGCCATGTCCCATGAGAGAGAACAGCCTGAAATAGATACAGGCTGAGAATTTGGTAGAAACATGCTGTCAGACTCCTTTTTTTTATTTCCCTGCTGAAAATTCAGTTGTTTCCCTCTTTTCATCAGAAAAGGAATATGGATTGTCTCTGTGCTTTTAGGCTACTCTTCAAGATAATACTGATTATTTTGAGTTATAATATTTTAAATTTATAACAAAAATCCATAAAAAAGTTTTTATAATTGGTGGGGTTTTTTTCTGGAAAAAAAGATGTGTCTAAGTCATTACAAGTTCTCTCAGTCTAATTTCCCATCAGGAAGCAGGTAATGTGAATGTGATTTCCACAATTCATCCTTCTGCGTTTGGTGGTTATTTCTCAGTACTTATGAGCCCACCCATCAATTTAACACAGATTTGACAAATAGTTAGAAATCATAAAGATCTGAAGTTCCTGTACTTTTTTTGAAAATAAAAGGTTGGTATAAAGGAAAGATCCAATTTAAGGCTTAAACAGCTACCTGTTCAGCTTTTCCTGCCAAGTGCCTAGTCAAGATGGGTGCAGTAGCTGTCTAATCAGATTGTGATTTCTGTACCACTCAAAACTAGCTGCAATACTCACCATCTCTTTTTTCTCTCACAATTAGGAGACACAGAAAAAAGTTAAGAGATATTAGCAGGACCTGAAAGGCAGGAGCTCAAACAAGATTTTTTATCTGGAGTTCATATGGTGCTCTAGCTAATAAGGCTAACACTTAATTTCATAATTTCATTGAAAACCAGCCTTTGTTATTTCTAGAGCTCATCAAACATGCCATTAGTTTTCTTAACAAAATCCACATGTCAAAAGTTATGTAACTTCAGTTACGTCATCTGTGTATTTCAAGTTCTGTGGCTTATAGAATTCCCTCAGGCTTTTAAAAATATCCTAATAATGCAGTAGGAATTTCTTGCAGTACTGATAGGAGAGTTGAAGCTACCAGGTCTAATGGAGTAAGCAGCTTCAACTAAGTTTTATCTGTACTTATCAATCAGTAAGATTTTTCTGGTCAGTTAATACTGAGTCTTGGAAAAAAATTTCCAGCTGGAAACTTGAAAAATTGCATTTTGAATCTATCTTTCTTTTTTAAATACTGAATTTTCACAGCCTCTTTTACAACTTTCCAATTTTTATCCCAGTTTGTATATTGGCCTTCTTGAAGTTAAGAATTAATTTATTTACTTTGCTGAATTGGGGACATTTACAAAACTCAAGGTCTGGGAAGATTTTGATACAATGGTAAGTAAAATAAAAAAGAGTTTATTTAATTTCATGAAAACCATAATATATTATACATTTTCTCCATTATTTTCCTAGATCTACTACTCTATGAATCTGAAGTCTTTTGGAAATCAGGGAGATGTTTCCTTGTAAAAGACTGAGTGAGATATAAAGTAAGATTGAATTTGTGAGATTAGGAATATGTTTCTAGTAAGACTGTTTAGGTAAAATTCTAGTAATAATGCTAGTGAACTGCATTAACACAACATGCAGCACTTCTTATGATTTTCCATTTTATTTGCTGCTCAAGCAACTAAATAAATCAGCATAATTTAGAGTAAATTCAAGGAACAGAAAGACTTAGATTAGAAGTTAACTTTAATGATAGAAATTTTACATCCTACATATACCATCAGAGAAAGTGAGCTCATAAAGAAAAGAAAAATATATGCTTTGCTTGGAGTGCTGTTATCTGTGACTGAGTTTCTCCATACTTTGTGGCTGCAAAGTTCAAGGATCTCATGTCTGGGATGAAAAAAACAATCTAGATGACTAAGCCACAAAGTGAAATGACTATTGTTCTTGATATTTAATGGCTAAGCAATAGCCTAGGACAATGGGTTGTAAGAAACAACAAGGTTTTTGCTCTCTTGAAAAAAAAGCAGCTTCTAGAACAAGAAACAGGTGGTCCTGGGTGTGCATTCTGTACCTGGGAGATTGATCAGTCTCGCGACACTTGCCAACTTAACTGTCAGCAATCCAGAAACAGCTAACCTGAGAAATCCAAGCTGTTTTAAATAAAGCAGCCTTCATACCATTGAGACAATAAAGGGAGAATCTATCTTCAGGGAGAAGAAAATTCAGGTACTATCTCCCTTTCTGTGCTAGACACTCATCAAACTGTGACCTGGTTTATCTTTTGGGTGGATATTTTGAGTGCAAGTAATTTCTCATTAACTTTATCCAGTCACCCTTGGAAAAATATTTTACTTCTATAGAGCATTTTCTTATCAAAATAATAGTCCTCATTATCCCATTCAGACAATTGTTTTGAACATTTAAGCATAGATGAATGGCAGAATTGATGGTATTAAGTTGAGATCTTGGAGTCTGCATCAACACAGGCTTTCCTAAGGCAGTTTTTGGAGCTCAGTGCATCAAAAAGAATTGCAGTGTACAGTATGTTGTGCTCAGTTTTTCCATGATGGTAAGAACTCTAGGAACTGCTTGATACAGATGTATATTATTGCTTATGGAAAAAACAGCCTCTCTGTTCTCTTATAATGTGACTACTGTGGTCATCAATACTTTTCTATGTATGTCCTCCATACCCAAAAAGTGATTCCTTGTTTTCAGTCCTCTCAGGAATGAAGGATCTGGAAGATAACACAGGTTTGTCTGACAACTTAGGCACCAGACCACCTAAAAACAAAGTGTTCTTGGTAACTTAGGACATAACAGCTTACTTGAAGAAAAGTTTGTGTTAAGTATTACTGAGTTATTTACCTTTGTCTTATGATTATTGTCTTAATATATGCATACTTATTTCATGGTAGGTCATTAGGATCTAAAATTGGAGGACTAAATTTCAGCTCTGGTATGAATAGGTGTTTGTTCTCCAAACTTCTTATATTTGTAATTTTTTTTGCTGAAAAGCATTTTTTGTTTACATAACTAAAAAATAAATATTCCTTATAATTCCTTCCATAAGATATACCTCATATACCTCACATACCTCACTGTACCCATTTTTATATTGATATTTCTCTATTATCTGAAAGCAAAGTGAAAATGTACACCAGAATTCTATATATTTTGAGTGTGTAGCTTCTAATAATCTTCCTCAAATCAGGCTGGACAGAGAAAAGAACACAATTTCATGTGTTTTCTTCACACTTGGAAGATTGAAAGGTTTGACACACATAAAATTCCTTTGATACTAAATGATACTGCCTCATTAGCACAGTCATTTTCATGCGGGTATCCCGATACCAATCCTTAGAGAGGCCACCTTTCTAAAAGATAACGTCTGTTTTTCCTGTCAATTTTCATTTTGGAACAATTACCTTTTTAGTATCTCTGACAGTAACTAGATTAGTGGCCTTGAGATGACACAGCTACACATATGTTCTGAATCAGAAGAAAAAAGGACTTCTCCTTTTTATCTCTTCAGTGACATTCATTAGTTCATGCAGCTTTTCATGTCCCTTGTAAAAAGTTAATGGATTGCTGCAAAGGAAATTCTTTACTTTGTTAAAATCCACTTCTCAGCACTATTTGTGAAGGAAAGACCTAACACAGTACAGACTTTAACTGAAGGTCAGCATTAGATGATAAAGCAGAGAACAGAAAGATGAAGAAGAAAAGATAAACTGTACAAAAGGGTGAGATTTGTTAGGAAGTTAAGCCACTGAATAGCAGCAAAACGTAAACAAGAAGGATTTTTAACTTTTAAGAAAATAAAATTAAGAATGTGGTCTCAGTGAGTTCTAAGGCAAGTGTTTATTTCATTAGTGTTGCATTAATAATTATGTGCTCTTCTTCTAGTCCTTGTAAATCTAGCTAATATGATTGTATCCACTGTAATTAGAAAAGTACTGCACAAAAGTAGAGGAGTGGTGTGGATTTCCACACCCACATGAAAGACATACCAGAGGTACGGGGAAAATTTTCCTTCTCATGCCTAAAATCAGTGTAAGAAAGAGAATTATCTGAAATAAGAGTATAAGAGAAAAAGAAGCCTGTATTTAGCATTCTCCCATGCTTTTAACTTCACTGGATGGAAACCTTTATAACGGTGTCTGTTACTGCTGGTTATTCCTGTCCTGTTGTGTTGACCTGGATTTTCTTGGAGTTCTTTCTCCACCTCAATACATTCTTTAATTTCCTTCATTGAGAAGCTACCGGACCTGACAAATGACTGATAGTGTTACGTCTTGTCTGTATGGGTACTGTATGTATGTGCATGGAAGAGAACATCTGCTTCTTAGATGGAATATAGCCTCATCCTAGAAGTGCAGCCTCTATATTCAATAATGATATTACTGCATTACAAATAAGAATAGTTGTCTGGAAAGTCAAAGCATGATATTACAGTTGTAACCAGTAACATTATAGGCATACAGCCAATTTCCTTCTTTTCACAACTTCACTTAAAATGCTTGGCTATATTTGTTCATATTTGTTCACATTGCTCATACACATTTGTATACACCAGGCATTGGAGGTTATTCCATCAATGGTCCTCCCTAACACATGGATGGATGGCTTTACATAGTGTTTCTTCCTTTAAGAATGGATGAAGGTCTTGATTTGCTACTTCTCTGTAGCCAACAAGACAGATGGGAGAAATATACTTGTTCTAGAGTATCAGCAGGTCCTTGTGATAAATGAGCAGACTAGCAGTAAGGTCCACATTTTAGTCCTTGGCCAGCAAGGAGTTGGAGCAGGAGGCTTACTACAGGTCAGTACTGCTGCCCTCTTCTTACCTCACTGCAGGTGCTCTGAATGTAGATGTCATTCGTGGATTTATAGCCTAGGTTCTTCTCTATTCTGATGCAAATTCTGTTTCTTTAGGTAAATGAGTAAAATATTTCTCTGGCTAGATTCTGTGGCTTTAAGTATAATTGTAATGTGTGTAACGGGAATATTTCTAGTGAGGTTATGTTGTCATACATGTGTAAGAGAAAGAGATTGAGAGCTGACACCTTAAATGTCTTATCACTCCAAGTGGTTGATTGCTGTCAAGTCTCGTCTCAGTCAAGAATTGTAGTAACGTACATACAATTAGAAAGTGTTGTTTGTATTAGCTTTCGCTTTAATACACAGATTAACATAAAATGATCAGCAAAAGATCCTTTTCTGATGAAAACATGTTAAACAGGTACCAAAGAGAGAACAAGAGTTTTAAACTTCATTGAAGCAAATAATTGTTTGCTAGCTATTAAAGTGCAGGAGATTACTTCTAATGTAACAAAAAGACTTCATGTAGCTATTGAAGGGAAACAACTTCAAACTAGCTAGGTGGGTGATCAGACTGCCCCTTAGGTACAGAAAGAGTAAAATGAGTTAGATTTTGGAAGAATAAACTGATGATGTGGAAGGACAAATTAACTATTAAATCTGTCATATTCCACAGACAAGAAAAGACTTTAAATTTATGACCCTATTGTAAGTAGATTAGGTATAGCTTTTCAGTCATTTGTACCTATGTCTTTCCAAACATTTAGAATTGTATTGCCTATTTGGTATGCTATAAACAAAATTTTGCATTTGTATATTTATCTTAACTTGTGTTAAGTGAAGAGAACTGGAAAACACCAATGTCCTCCTCACCCACGAGTGCTGACCTTATACTGGAACACCCATGAAATACCCCAAGTGCTTTTCTGCACATTTCTAAACCTCCAAAAGGTCACAGAAGAGCTCTCCATTTTAGCTGCATCAGCTGGGGGCAGAGGCAGCACCAAGAGGATCGGGTGAGGTAGAAAAGTCTTTCAGTAACTGCTGGTGACATGCAACACTCTCTGGTGTACATTGGAGTACGCGTCACATGTGTGACACACAACCACGTGTGTCACTTGTCCAATGTCACAAATTGTAGAGAAGGAACAAAAGCAACCACGAAGAACCAGTGTCTGTATTTTTAAAAGGCTTTTAAAATTAGATTATATTAAATATATAATGAAAACACAGGATGATGAAGTGGCTGGTATTAAAGAAATGAAAAAGGGGAACAGAAGAAAAAACTACAGAGAGAAACAAAGTCATAATAAAATAATGTACATGGAGATGACTATATAATTACAAGGATTTTAAAATAAGCAGTGCCCAAAACAACTAATCAGCCAGACATACCATCAAAACTGTGGCTACTACCCTGTTATCTAGTAGTTGCACATTTTGAGATGAAAATGAGAAAATATATGCTCTGTCACTAGTGTAAGTCTGACAGTGTGAAATATCAAAACTGGAGACTCGATAGAAAACTTCAAGAGAAAACAATGGGCTGTACAATGTGCTGCTTAGCAATCAGAATGAACCACTTGGCTAAAATGAAAAAAGATTGTTATTCCTGTTTTCGAGCAAAGATAATGGATTTTCTTGTTTCCCTTAGGGATAGGAAGTCAATTTTCCCTATTGGAGATTGAAGTGTAAACCTTATGGACCCCTAGATGTTAAAGGGAAAAGTAATTCTCCTTCTTTTTAATATGTTTTTTTCCCACCTCTTTTGTACAGTTCATGTTATTTAAATCTACCACATAGAGAATATATAGCTATGTTTTATTAAGAAAATAAATCATGGCAGAAAAGTACTGGTTGCACGGAATAATCAGCTGATTTTATGGAAGTTTTATATAGTTACCTTGCACAAGTGAAGGCAGGTTTGTTGAAGTTTGTCTCCATTTTCACCTCTTTAGCACACAAAACAACACTGAATGCTAATATTTAAGAAACTGTAGGCTAACACTGCAGGGTGCAAAATAAAGATCATTTATCGACTCAGGTTTTCTTCTACCACTTGGACTTTCACATAATTAAGTTTTAGAAAACTGCATGATTTCAATCTCAAGGTACATTTGCCTTGTAATCATACACCTTTGGAAAAAAATGTTTTCATTTTCTCTATTTTTTGTACTGCTGTATTTTAAATCATAGTTTTTCTTTCTCAATAGTACTAATGAAACTTGTATACTAATCACAGACTATAAAGTGCTGAGTCCTAAGTCCTTTGAACTAGAATGCAATAATATTCTATGATTTGCTAGAGCGTATTTATAATCAGGGATTAAATCATAAATCAGACCTTGGTGAACTTCTAAGGATTTGGTATTCCACAGATAAGCAGCTAGTATATTATTCAATTAGTCCAATCACAGAGTTCTGCAAAACTAGGCTGACCCCTTCACAATGAGTTCATTGCTAAAGGTGGAATATCCAAGAGCAGTGCATGTTTTATCTAACCAGCTTCTGCACACTTAGAATAAATTGCTTTCAGATTGTAAATTTGTGTATCTGGTAACTGAACCTGCCTGTACTGAAGTGGCCCTGGCCTGAGGAAAATATTTTAAAGGACAAATCTGAACTTGGCCTTCCCACTGAATGCTTTTGAGTCTTTGGCATGCTCCAGTGTCTTTCAGGTTGAGGTGCCCTGGAGCATCATGACACCTTTTCCAAAGTAGACCTCCGCCTTTTCCCTCTTGCAGCAATGCCTGCCTCCCACTCAGCCCAACCCTGTTGATGTCGCACACAGTACTGTATACAGGACACTGTGACTCATGCTGTTATCTCCCAGAATGCTGCAGCAAAAGGCAGGGAAAAGGAGGCACTTTTGTCTAGGGAGGAACTTCAAAAAAGCTTTCAATAGTGGGTATGAGACCTCTTTGCTCTAGGGCTTATCAGTCCCCATAGGTTGGAGCTGGTATCACTGGGATCCAAAGACTTGACCTGCCTAAATGGAAAATAGAACAGGTTACCTCTCCATCACATTGTAAAACTTAAGGTTCAGGTTTATGTCATAGGCTCCATCCATCATCTCTTTGGCATCTGATGCTGTTTATTGGGATGATAGTAACAAAAATGAGTTCCTGCAGTCTGGGGAATGTTTTTTTAGGCAGAGAATACTACTTCTGTCTGGGTTTTCTGCTTGTTTGTATATGTGCTGATTGTGCTTGCATATTTTCCTGTCCAATAATGACATATTTAGTTGAGATGGCCTCTCTGCTTGGTAGAAGAGTTGGGGTGTGTGTGTGAGGAAGTCATGCAGAGCAAGAGCTGAAGTGCTGAAGCATAAAATTACATCAGGCATATGCATATGTGCAAACTGGTCATCTAGGTGTAACTGGGTGCTGCTGTTCCAGGCAGTGAAGTAGTTGGCTGCTGGGAAGACTTGGGTCTACTAACAAATCTGGTACTGGCTGGCAATGTTAATAAAAATTTACAAGCCAGATTAGAAATGGAAAACGTGAATGATGTCTGCCAGCTCATTCATGTGTCTATGGTGGCAAGACAGTAGATGGTTCATGTTGCAAGTTTCCCTAATAATAGAAGCTGAAGATAGGATGCCCACTAACAAGGAAACAGCTCTGTCCTGGCAAGTACCAGCTGACAGCAGGAGATGCAGAGTCTTACCTATGCTTAAGAGTAGGATGACACAAAGACTATGGCATAAAGAGATACTGTAAAGATGGTAAACTGGAGGGTATCTCAACAGATGGGTATCCACAAGATTTTTTTCTCTACCTTTCAAGTGCAGGGTTCTTGGATTGCTGCTCAGGTGCTTGAAAATAAAGAGATTGTACCTGGGCAGAAGACTTGGCAAGTGCACCCCCAGAGAAGGCTGTCAAAAGGTAATATAGATGCAGACTGAAGATTCATTCTTTTGTTTCATTTCCCCTGGCATCTGCTTGTATTTTCAGCTGAGAGTCATGATCATGATGTCCAGAACAGGCAAACAAAGACAGAGCTGCAGCAGTAATGCTTCACCGCTGCCCATGTGAAAAGTTGTGCTCCTCTAGATCTACACATCCTGACCCTGACTTGCTGACTCAGGTTCCTGGCTTGACCTCGAAGCTACCTCATTGTGATGGATGTGCCTGGTGATCTAGACTCTTGGATGACCCTGACTACTATGAGCAGACTGGTTCTATTCACCCTTCTCAGGTACAGTGAGACTGTCGCTGTCTCACCATCCTTGTGTTGAAGCTCAGCTCCCAGTTCCCTTTTCCTCACTGAGCTGACTTCCCTTGCTGCTTCCCACAGGGGAAAGAAAACCCTCCAAGAAGAGGGGACTCCAGAGCTATTGGACAGAAGCAGGAGTTAAAAAAACCCACCCTTTTTCTTCATCAAGTGATTCCTGTGAAACACTTGGTCACATGGTCACATTCATCTCAAAAAAAAAGAACTGAAAAAGAACTGTCACAACTTATTCTTCTTTTAAGAAGGAGGTGATTTGGGGTAGAGTCAAACTGTTTGGCAAATATGGTCAAGTTTATCGCTGTCCCAAATCACCTTTTTCTTAATATACACTATGTATACATATGCATGCATGTACACACACACACATATAATTGGTTTTGAATGATTAGGTCAATATAACACCTCATGAAAAGCCTTTATCATTATTCTTCTGACTGCTTTTTTCCTCTGTCTATGTGTTCTACTGGCTGAAATATTAGATCAGTGTGAATCTGTGCAACCACCATTTGGCTGCAGATGACTCTGTGAGGAATTGGCCCTATACCAGCCATATTCCTATATAAATTGTGCCTACATTCCCTACAATAATGGCTCTACAGTGGACAGTCCTTGTGTGAAATGTGAGCAGAAGTGAAGAGCTTTACAGCAGGCAAACATTACTGCAAAAACATTCATTTAGTCTTGAGACCTCAGGAAGTCTCTGCCTACTGCTGTAACTAGTATCTTTCACAATCCACTTGCCTATGCTTGGATCAATACTGCTCTCTGAGGACAATGTAGTGAATTGTCTAACTCAGTTAAAGCCAGTCTTACTTTGTCAGCAGATTTCGCATTGGCTTGGGGAATGCATGTAGCGATAGTCCATGTTTGTGCTATTTCAATTATATTGGATACACTCCAGTGATATTTCCAAAATAAAAGTCTTAAGAAAGGTTATTTTGTCAAAAGCGTCACTGAAGGTGGACACATACTGTCAGACAAATATCATGCAGCTTTTTTCATAATCGTCAATGTAGCATTCACACATTGGAAACATCAGCAATACTGTCACCAGTAAACTATTGCATATCTCTCTAAAAGTGTCAACAAATAATATTCCATTGAATAATAAAAATGGGAAAATCATAGAAATTATTTCAGGTTCTCTCAAAAATAAATTCATTTTTAACATAAATAAAAGAGAACTCAATTCAACATCAAAGTCACATCACTTTTATGTGAATAATAACCATTAAAAAGATTATTTTAATTACTCAAATCTGAAGTATCTGTGTAAATGAATAATTAATAACAACACATATTTGCTCAAAAAATAAACACTTGGAGTCTAGTTAAAGAGAATACCAACTTAGCTTCTTCACCAGTAATGTCATGGTCTGAATAGAAAACAAGAAAATAAACAGAAACTTAATGTTATGTCTAGTAGCAGTTTCAGCATTCTTCATTTTCTTCAATTTAGAAGCTTATTGAGCAAATAGATTGGGAAGGAATATCTTTTCAGACTAAAATAGCACATCCTAAGTTTCATTGATTCAGCAGTAGGAATTTCTGCTACTAAACAGCTGTTCTCTGTAGACCAGTCTTCCTACCTTTTGGAGATGTCATCATGTCTATAAGTTCACAGCATTTTTTTTACAGATAGGCTAGATGTGTGCAGCCAGGAGGTGTGCAGAAAAGTCTCACAACCTGTGGCACTTTAACCAAAATATAATTGTGTTTTGACTGTATTAAGGGATTTTATTTATTTATTTATTTTTATTTAATATATAAATTCAGGCCCACTTGAATCAGAAAAACCCTGTTGCATCTGGGGTTCCTAATCTTTCTAGTCCTTGTGAAATCTAATCAATGAATAGTCTTTCTAATTAATGTATGCTTAAAACAACTTTTAAGGATTCTTCCTCCCAGTGTTGCATGTGCTGAGCTGTGAATGCTATTTGACCTTATCTGTTTTAAATCTTATGGTAGCAACAAAAGGCATGATAACATTATGGAATGTTAAAGCTGGTTCTTTTCTTCTCTCTGCCTCTATGGTACAGTTACTGTTACTTTTTTCAAATGGTTAAAGCAATATCAAATATTTTAATGTAAACATTTGAGTATAGTATATAGAACAGCTATAAATCGGACAGTGTTTTCCTGTGATCTGTCTGCTATTGCTTTAAATTTTATAGCAAGTTGTCTGTGCAGCACCAAATTATGCACACAAATAAACACATAAAAATAATTAAACCTTTGAGTGAAACAAGTCAGTTCTATCATCAACAGAGAGAGAAATAAGAGAATTTCAGGTGTGATGCCCTATCTTAATCCTGAGCTGCAGCTAAACTGTTACAATGATAGGATCATAAAAGAGACAGACATTCTTATAGACTCCACTTAATCAGGACACATATTAATATGAAAGCCATTTAACTGAGAGATCTTTCAGGCAACAGATTTAAACCTAATAACACCAAAAATCAATAATAGCAGTTTAATGTGGGACATGTTACTGCTTGGTGGATTGTCTAGGGGCATAATAGTGAACATTACGTCTTTTGGCAGTCTCGTGTTTGTTCTCACCTGCTTGCTAATTTATTGACTCTGAAACCTTCCTTTGAAAGCACATACTATGTGTAGGGTTTATATTCCAGCTACTGAATCTGCAACTGGAAAACCAGCTGTTATTAATATGTGTGGCCAGACCTAAACTCAACTATATCAAAGTGTTAAAAAGGGTAAACCAAATCATAGGTTAAAGCAACACTTGCTCTGCGTTTCCTACAGATGATTAATATACAATTTTTAAAATGGCTTAAAATATTGTTTCTGAAATTGTTGAGTACATTTTCCATTTGTCAACACTGATAGAATTTGCCAGGGCATTGGAAAATGCACACATCACTGACATGCATTATTAATAACAGAAATATTTTTGGCACTGAGCAGGCTTTAGTTCCATGCCAGCTGCTGAACGTGTTTCATCCCACTTTCATCTCACAGTTGCCTTTCTTGCTGTTAAGAGGCAAAGAACAGGCTCTGTCTCTGTTCCAAAGTGCATACCCTTGCCTACTCTGCTAGTATGTTTATGTCCTGAGGCTGTCCAGATGATCAGACTTGCAGCTATCCAAGCTTTGAGACTGTGAGCACAGCCCCAGGTACAGCCTATATATACCTTCCAGGTCATGCAGAACATTATATGCAGAAGCACGTCCAATGGGTTTACTTGCTCTAAAAATGCCCTCCTATATTGTGACCAGCGGCACACATACTATTCATATGCAGCTCCACAGATGAATCACAGATACCAGGTAGGAGACTCCAGACACCATTGTATCAGTGTATAAACTCCTCACCGTTGAAGTTTCCACAGCTTCTCAGCAAGTCACATTACCCCTTAAGTATTTTCTTACTACTGGTAAAAGGGAATTTGAGTTGAAGAGTGCAGAAGGGAGTTACGCAGCTCTAATTCAGAAATTTCTAGAGAATAGAAATATTTCAGAGTGGATGCTCTTTTGTGCTATGCTTTATGCAATAACTGACATGAATGCGGAATGTTTGTAAGGTGCTCATTAAAACTGGTTAATTCCGATTCACTCTCAACTTGCTCAGCAGTACAGGCTATTAAAAAGGGCAAAGCGGTAGTGAATAAAGCTCTTTGTTGTACAGTTTTGCTGGTTGACTGAATCCTTGGATGTTAGGTTATTTAAAACTGATACCATCACTTTTCAAAGTATGATTATTTTTCTTTGATGAATATTAAACATATTTAATAATTTATTTTTATTATCCTTGCCTTTTATCAGTTGAGAAGTATCAAGTCACTGTAGTGTCTGTCATTCTCAAACTGGTTATAGGTAGCTGCAAAAAAAGGAAAAGAAAAGAATTGAATGGCTAAACAATGAATATATGTATGCAATACAAAATGGTCTATCCCATTTCAGTAAATTCTCCTCCTTATTCACCTCTTTGTAGGGCTCAGTTTTTCTGATCCTACTGTATTTAGAGTTTCTTAATAAAAAGAAGACATAAAAGAAAGACAAGATAAGAAAATTAGTGAACTTAAAAAATGCCAGAGGCTGAAAGATAACCCAGTTTTCATACAGCTAGGTAATTAACATGTCAACTATAGTCTTTGTGATGTGGAACTTGAAGTATTCTTAAAAGGTTAGAAGTATATATTTGCCTTCAGTACATACTATGATGATCTGACGCTGTCATTAATACAGATGCTTTTACAGAAAACTACACTGGAAACAGACATTTTTGGAAGTCAGGTGTCTACTTCTGTGGCAGTTTGCATAGTGAATATGTTTTAATAAAAATTTTGCAAGCTGAACAATTTATCTCATAGATATATTTAAAAGCTAGGACATGGGTTTTAAACAGAGAAGGCAAGTCATCGTGTCACACTTTATCCATCTGTAAATTATGGATAAAGACATTTATCTTTTTAGTAAAATACTTACAGATCTACTGAAGAAAAGGTCCATATATATCTAAGTATATGCATATAACTTTCTTATAAAGGGGCGCAAGAGGGTTATTTGCTGAGATGCCATAAAACTACTTGTTCTCACAGTGAAAAAATATTTCAAGAGTATTCAATAAAAATGACCACTTTTGAAGTTGTTATTATTTTTATTTCCATTTTAAACTAGAGTATTTCTAGCTGACAGTTCTTTCTTATGTTCTCTCAGTTGCAGACAGTATCATGTTTTCTGAAATTCTGAACATCTTTAATGTGACTGGGTTCAAAGTGATTAATTTGATGTTAATTAGGGTTAGTAAAATATTCAGAAAATATTAAGTAATTTTTGAAAGTTAATGTACTTTCCAAAATGTGATGATGACAGTTCTCTGAAAATGCAATGCCTGCCATGCGTCAAGAAATATTAGGCTTCTTTAGTTTGCAAGTGTCAGGAGTGCGCTGAGACTCAGATGATGCAACATGTGCTTAATATCTGGTATGTATATAGTTCCACTGAAATAAGTATCTTCTCTTGACACGTGAAAAACACAGAGCTGTGTGACTACAGGGTATATGTAGAGAAAGGATATGGGACCATACTGTCACATCAAATACACTAGGACTGTTTCATCATGGAATACACATTCTGTAGTCGTATACACTTGTGAAAAGGGAGAATAAAACACCATTATTTTCTTTTGGCAGGCTTTTGCAACCAGCACAAGTGTAAGGCACACACAGAAGTAAACCTATGGAGACTAGAACACCCGAATTTAAAACTTTTTCTGGTCTGTAAAGAAATACCAGAAAAAAAAAAATTCCTGGAGTGCAACAGAACCGTTTTATACATCCTATAAAACCCATGAACAGCCCTGCTTTATTTTTGAATGAAATCAAGGGGCAAGACACTTTATTTGAAAGCTCTGTAAACATAATCCTCTCTGTCTTGACTAACTAACTGAGGAGAAAATTTGGAACAGAGTTCAAACACTTTCAGGTTGTGCTTGGTGTGTAGTACCTAGCTTTAGATGTAAGGAGGTGAAAGCCTTCATGCTGTGTAGACTGGTAATACCAAGTAGTTTAATCAGCCATTGGATCAGGCAGCAAATGATATGCCTTTATGATTTTTAATAATCATCAGTGGAGAAAATGAAACATCCTTTTTAATCTTCCAACAAGGTCACACACAGTGTTGATCATACTTTACCACAAATTATTCATGTACTAAGAACTTATTGAAATCACCAAGAACTTTTTATTGACATGAAGGGTGGCACTTACGGGAAACATGCTCGAGTAGACATGAATAGAATCTTCACCATTCTGATCCACTGTAACATCTTCCATATTTTAGCATGGTGATTCCTTCAGTGGCATGCTTAAATGTGACTCTTATAAATTGTCTCCTTTCCTGCTTCCTAGTGGGGCAAGGATGTGAAATCGGTCACAAAAACATGAACTTCCAAGCTGTCAGCAACAAAATAAAGATGGTTTTTACTGAGATGTGTGAATGACCTCTTTCTTTATGTCTCTGTTTCTGGAGAAGAGCATTCATTCCTGACAACAACTGAAGACACAAAGTGCTTACTTTATCAGAATATGGATAGAATTGCAAAAGCAGCAGCAGGAAATTTCTACACAGGCTGCATAAATTTGGCTTATCACCTGGATAAGAACTTGAAATCCTCACACTACCACTTTTCTGTTCTCTGTTTCTCTTCTGCGTGTTCTTAAATCACCTTAGGACATTATTAAATACTGTTAAAGTACTTTTAAAGAACTGTCAAAGATTCTTTCCTTGCTATTTTCTGCTTTACTCTCTGACATCTTTGTCTCCTCCCTCTAAAACTTGTGTCTATTTTTGCTTTTATTATCCCTTGGCACCTTTGTGACCTTGGCTGTCCTCCTTTCCTCTCCCAGGTTAACTCAGTGGAGAGTAAGTTTTGCCCCAAGCAAGAAGAATGTATTTATGTATACCTTATGAGTGGAATAACAGTTACTTGACTAACCTTTCCCAAGATATTCCTTCCTGTCGTAAGACTAGAGCAAGACAGGAGATGGCAGGGAGAATCCTGTGGGTGGATTCCTTATCTGAGGAGCCTGGGAGCTAGGGATGGCAAGCAATTGGGGGTTTAGCTCCTGAAGGAGTTAATCTACTGAAGGGATCAGCAGGGTGTTGGACAGGTGGACAGATCTGAGAGATATGCTCCAAATACAAGAGAGCTAGAGTGCCTTTACAAGGTTGCCCTTCATCACTAAAGTTTTCCTGAGCACTTGGGAGCAGTGATGGTCCCCTTGCTTCTTTCATAGGTGATTGCAACCCTGTCTTCGATCTTCCATCTCCATGCAGGCAGGTGTGCTTACTGGAAAAATCCATAATTTGAAATTCATCTAGCGAATTCGTGTAGCAATATCTCCTGTGAGTCATTTCTAAGGAGTGAAATTTGCCTTTTAACCTTCAAATCTTTCACAGACTGGATGACATAAACTCATCCATAATAGAACGAGTTAGTTTCTACAGCTTGAAACTGGTCCTTTTTGTTTCTACCTAAAATATCTATCTGCACCATTCTAGATATAGAGTTATATATACAATATGAGTAGATATCACGTACACAAACTAAAATAAAATAATAAAAATGCAAGATTTTAAGCACCTGAATGAGCACCCAAATCCTGAAATTCAGGAATTAAAATTGTTCCTACAGCTACAATTTAACCTCATCCACCCCCGTGCCCCCTGTGAGATGATGAGGCAAAGTGTTTTACTCACTGTACAGAATCAAATTCTCTGGATACAAATGTGGATCTGTGTAATGAAAGGACATTTTCAGAGGATGAGTTCGTGTAATAAGTGAGAAGCAGCTTATTGCAAGATAAGTTTGTTAAGGTATCTTGCCCTAAGAAAGTAGATAGTTTTCCCAACATTGTCATAGGATTCCTTTGTATTGTTGAGCAATCTACATAAAATAGTTTTTTGTCACAGGAAAAGATTCTTCATTTCTAAATGCCTGACTTGAATTTCATAAAAATGCCTAGAACTCCTAGCTGAAGTCAGTGGGAGTATGCTTTGAATGTGTAAAGTGCTATAAAAAGGAAAAGTACTTTGGGAGATCATGTGCAAAGTGTCTCAGGTCTCCAGGAACAAGTAGATGTTTTTATCTTAAATTATCTTAAATTATCTGTCCCCATCTGTAACAATGAGATAATAAATACTATCCCTTCATCTCACAGGGGTGTTGTGAAAATTCTTAATAAAAATGAAGCACTTAAATACTGTGTAATGATGAGTGCTATACAAAATGCTGGAAATAAATAAATAACTCTGAGTTCATAGAGGGACTGAAAGGTATGCAGTAAATACAGTATAGAACAACACACTGCATAAGGTTGAAACAAAATATTGAACAGCTGTTCGCTAACTAAACATCATCCTGCCAGTGCACAGAATTAAACACAGGGGAACAGACTATTGCAATCATATAATTAAGACTGAATCAAGATGCGTATGTACTAAGCATCTGAATTAAGATTACATAGGAGATGAAATCTTGCATTTCTTAACTTCTGAGTGCTTAATGTTACAGTATTAACAATTTGCATGCAATTTCCTAGGCTTTTTCTAAAAACTCACACTGAGAAAACAATTTTCATTTTGTAATATTGCATTGATACTTAACAGGTTATTAGCAATGCTATAACCTTTTGCTCCATGCAGAATGTTGCTGCTTGACCTAATAAGGTACCTGATAACAGAAGTAAGTGGTTAGCTTTTATGGAGACCAGAACAAGCGCAGGACCAAAAGCAATGCTTTGCTGGTAGGTTTCACAGAGTTTGGTCAGAAGAAGAGCAGGATTTGGAGCAGGATGTTTTCTGGCCAGAATTATGCTCTGCTGGACATAAATGCTTCTTCCCTATCTCTTCAAGTACAATCCCATTTTGTCCTAAGGGCTGGGCAAGGGTGGCAGGTGGCCACCGGTGGCGGGAACATGCCCTTCCCTGGTGGGGTGCAGTCTCACCATGCTCCAACCAGCCAAGCAGGGCTGGGGCCAAAACCAGGGCCCAGGGTCTGGGTCCCAGGGACAGCCATGAGCCAGATCAGGAAAACCCTAACAAAGCCCTACCCAACCAATGCTTATCTCACTCCTGTAGTTGTTGAAGAATAGCTAGTACTGGATATTTAGAAAGAGTACAACAAAAGGGCCTATTAAAGTGTTCCATCTTATTTTCTCTATTTCTGGCAGTCAGCTCTTCAGGGATTTCCTGAGCTAGAGAAAGCATGTTTTACAGATATTGCTAGATAAAGTCCCCATGAAACACTCCTACCTGTCCTTGCCCTTCAAACCCATACCCACATCCAAACCCACTTTTTATTTCTCTGTTTCTTTCCTCTCTAATATTGTCTTTGTTCTGCTTTATCCTCCAAAGTTGTCCTTAGCCATACAGGAAAGATGGATGCTTACTCTCAGATCAGCAACCTGGAGCCACTGTAAACTATAGCACCATTTCAGAATGACATTAAAAAAAAAAATAAATCTCAGGCTCTGAGTTGAAGTAGGCCCAAGACTGAGAGGAAAATTTAAGTTTCTAGCTTCGAGTCCTTTTTTATGTTTACTGATGCTGTGATTTTTAACTTGAACAGATATCAATAAACAATTCCCAAAAAAGTTTTCAAAAAATTACTAACTCAGGCAAAACAATGTCATTTCTTCTGATTTCCCTTAGTACTGTTCTCTGAAATGACTGAACTATTTTCACTAAAATTTTGAAAAAAAGTCAACCTGTTAGACATGTAGCTCCAAACAATTAAAATTTTCTAGGCTTTTTATATACTGTTTTTCAGCCTTTCTGACGTGGTCACGAGGAGTAACAAATTTTCAGGTGAAGGATCCACTCTGAGGAAGCAGAGTCCTTAGGAGAAGTCACTGCTGAATGTTCCAGCATGCTTTGGACATTTTCATCACATGAACCCTAATGCATATGCATGTCTTCCGTATGGTAAGATGTCTCTCACCTGGCCCAAAATGCGAGTGAAATGCATGAAGATCTTCTGACTTTCTAGGTCCACTTACAATACAAGATAGATTAAATGTAAGATGGGATGTTCTGGGATGTTCGGCACAACTTAAAAAGATACGTCACTCAGGTTTAATTAAAAAAATAAACTTTTAATTAATGACAAGCAACTGATGAGTATTTATCCTATATTATAGTGAACACATATTCTTCTACAGAAGACACTTGAATTTCTAAGAAAGCAATGAGAAGAAGACAGAATGATCCTGCAAGATTTACTTCTGTTCAGCTGAAAAGCTATCTGACATAAATCAGATGTCATCCTTTTGCCTCTTAGGAATGCCACAGTTAACAGATGTACGAACGTTCAGAGAAAGGCCATCTTACAAAGGTGAAAGGAAATGCTGCAACCTGAATAATGTCTTCTCTGGAGATTTCTGTAGTAATTTAGTAGCCTAAATAATCAAGGGTGATATAGAGCAGGAATGACTAAATCAAAGTTCTCCTGACTTCAAGAAGAATTTATGGTTTAAAGTTTGAGTTGTATAATTGGGTACGGTCTGAATCTTACAAGTCAAATTATTATCTTCTTATTGAAAACTCTAAGGAAAATCCATTATTGAAATAAACTAATGATTTCTATAACCTAATTAAACATAATAAATATTAAACAAATGGAACTGACAGGCAATTTACCTCCAAGTTTATAAAAAGAACTGAACAAATAGCAAAAATAATGTAACAATACAAAGCACTGCTCTTGAACTAATCTCACATCAAAAACCTGTCAGGAACATAACTGGCCCAGATTTGCATAAACTATTTTAACACACAGATAATTTTGCACATATTATTTTAACTAGGACTCTCAATATTTTGCTGTTTTTTAAAACTTCTGTATTTTTAACAGCACTTTATTTTCCCCCCCCATTTCTTTAACCTTATGCTTTCCCTATTTCCCCAGGAGTCGTCTTTGGTGCTTCATTTCAAAAGAAAAGAAAATAAAAAACAATGTTATTTTCATGTTCCCAGCTGCTTGAACAAATATTTGCATGATACAATGGTTACAATGGTTTATCGTATAACAAAAGGTGATATGATAAAGCTCATCTCTCCGGGTGTGAGAGCACCTGTGTGTCTCTAGGGCTGAAAGCAGAGGGGGGTTGGCTGTGGGACCAGGGGAGTCCCTGCCAGGTCTAGGTGGGTGTGTATGTGTGTGTGTGTGCACAACAGTCTGTACCAGTAACTGGAGTAGAGCTTCGTATGCCCAGTTGCCAGCACAGCTGGGGAGACTGGGATCCAGAAGCCAGTAACTGGACAGACTGAGTAAGCCCGGCTGCTGGTGGGATCCACCTTGTACATATGCATATATATGTTCTCACCAGTGGACTTCCACCATGACCAGCCAGATAGGAGAGCAAGATGAGACCATGGGTGCTGTCCATGTTTGTGTGAGTGCTCTGAGTGTCTGTCTGTGATCTATGTGCCTGGCCATGGATATATGTATATATGTGGTGTAATATGTGTGCTTTATGTGTGTGTGCCTCCTGGGAATACATCTTCAGCCTCACTACTAGTTGGACCTGGGGATATGGAGCTGCAGCAGTCTTGCTTCTCTCATGATGTTGGATCTGGCATGATAAATTGTCCTCTAAGAATATGGGCTATGCACTTGTTTTACCTTTGTCACAAACGCGATGTAGCACATGTGTAGTATACGCATGTGCTTTGTGTGTGCATGCCTGCTGGGAATACATCTTCAGCGTCACTACTGGTTGGATCTGGGGACATGGAGCTGGAGAGCAGACTCACCTCTCATGCTGTTGGATGAGGTGTGATATATCTTCCTCTAACTGATTCTTCTCTCTCCCTCTTTGGTCAAATACAGTTTAAAAGCAAGCCACTTGTGGTGATGTCTGACATTTTCACTAGCAGGTATCTTCCATTTTTCCTTCTCTACTCACAGTCGTATTGTATCAGAAATACAAAGCAAATATAAGAACTAGGTGTTAAAAATGCACAACTGTTTTGTCTTGCTTTACATACATCTCTCCTGTCTGAATATATTTTTTTCTAGATCCCTGATTGAGGCAATGGTTCCATCTGTGTTTGTTTAAACAAAGTGTGTTACACTGGACTTTAATTTGTATTTTTGCTCCAGGGGTTTTGCTAGCTTATCTGCCAAGGTGGAGTTAGCTCTTTGTCTCAAGTGAAATTATCACTCTTCTTCTGTTATAGTGTTCTTCACAGGAACAGTGGTGACTTTTGTTCATGAGTTTTGACTGGAGACTGCTTATCTACTCTTCTACAACTTACATGATGCCTGATCACTAATAATACTTAAACTGTTCCTAGTTTTGAGGTGAAAAGTTCACACTTTGAAAAGTAAATGTTTCAGAATCCATGCTATCATTAATCACTTCACTATCCACAGCTTCCACAAGATCATGACACACTTCAATATTCAGGTTTTCAAAACAATAACGTATGTGCTAAAAGGCACTCAAAAGTCTTGTGGGAGAGTTTTAGTTCTGGTATTGGCACACTTGAGGATGTGACTATCTCTCGCTTGTGCAGGGGCCCTTGTCAGTAGGGTTCTGCTGCTGCTGCTTTTGGTGCTCCTCACGTTACGAAGAGAGAAAGGGAGATAGGCTTGAGGATGGACATGGACAGATTGAGGGTAGGTTTTGGTGGATGACAGTGAAAGACAAAATACTTCATGTGGGAGGAAGAATAGGGAACAGAATGAAAGAGACAAAGTGATCACAAAAAGCAGAGTAGAAATAAGTTTTTTAAATTACTTCTTTAAGATACTGAGGAATACATACATGCAGCTAAAGTGATATATATGCTCTGCATTTTGACTTTCACAAATCCAACTACCAGCCAGAAAATATGCACACTTTATTCCAGCATGCATTTCTTTTATTGACCTTATCCTTCATGGTACTGATCAGCTAGTACTGCTAATAATAACTGTGGCAGTTAGAAAACAGTGTCTTGCAGAGCAAACCCTTCTGGGGAGAGCTTTTCTGTTAGAGTGAAGCAAATACTCTGTAACACGTGTGGAAACACATTCACATTCTTTATATTCCCATGCTACTGTAGAAGTATTGATTAAAATGCTACATTCAGCAACGTAAAGTGCATATTTTTGGGTGGGCTAAGTTGTGATCCTGATCTACTTGGTGTTTGGTTAACCTGGATGTGAATAAAGAACTGAAGTATTGCAATATTTGTGCAAGTAATCCATCAGTTTGTTTGCATGAACAGCTTTACATCTCTTTCCAATACTCTCTAAATCACACTAGCTAGTGCTGAAGAACAAGCAACAGATTGTTCCACATGCCCAAAAGTGAAATGATTAGGACTGAAAAAACAGACAATTAAATTTGCTCCTATATGACTAAATCAGTCTGTTTCTTTTGGGACAATAAAAATTTTGAAACAGCTCTCATGGGGAAAGGGAAATATACATTCTCAAAAGACTTCCAAGATCTGAGTTTTCAAAATAAACTAGAAGATGTTTATGTGTATTCTGAATGGTTTATAAGAACTATGGACTTTTAGAGAATTGTAATCTTTTGCTGATGGATGGGATATAAAAGGGTTCATTGGTCTCTCAAATTAAACATACATGTCCGAGTCTAAAAAATTCCATTTGCCTTCGATAACTTGAAAAGCTGAATGTTGTAAATAATGCAGTTCGTTATTTCCAGTGATAAGCAGTAATATCAGAAAACATGAAAAGATGCTCCGGATATAACTATCTAAAAAAAAAAAAAATATAAGCTTTTCTGTGTTATCATTCCAATCACCTATAATTAGTAGCTTGGTAAACTACTCAGCTATAAACTATTCAACTGTTCTTTATATAATATTAAAGAGATGGTGGCAGTAGCTCTTAGCAATAATAGCAGGGCCCACCGAAAAATGAAACCAGACAACGGTAGTACTACCACTGTCTGGAAATGGACGTAAGTCTTTGGATCAGTTGATGGAAGGAAGTAGACAGACCAGTCCAGGACACTTCATAACTGTCTTTTTCCTTCTTAAGAAGACGTTATAGGTGAGACAGACTTGCCAGTCATTTTTATTTGGATCAGGAAAAGGAAGCAGTAAGATTACCCCAGCAAAGGCCCTAATTAACGAAAAGATCTGTGTGCAGAAGTGGCTGGCAGGCCCCTCTACTGATCAGCAGATATCTAGCTGAAGCAGAGGAAGGGTTGGGAAGACGAGTATGGCTTCCTTCAGTTGGCTGAATAAAGGGGAAAAAAAAAAGAGAGAGAAATTAATTTCCTTTGTTCTAGAGAACAAATAGATCAACCATTTAGTTAATAGACCTATAAAGCTGCCTTCATGGAGAATGACTTAGAATTGAAAGAAATAGTATGTAATAATGGAATGAATGGTACAGTTACTTGAGAAATTATATTGTCCTGAAAAGTGGATTTGTTCATAATGTATTTTAAGACTTTTTTTTTCTACTTTTTCACTGCATTTTTTTAAAATATTGCAACCCCAGAGACAAAAATCCCAGTTGAAAGATTGCATCAATGCACAGTATGAAAATGTCCTTTAGAGTTCAATCACATATTTAGTCATGTGACTTACTTTATTTTGCAAGAAGGTGCCTGAGAAACAAACTTTCACTATTACTTATCTTCTAGCAAATAAAAAAAATTACAAAACTATTTTTGAGAAGACCTATGTTGTCCCATACAATCATTTCCTTCCTGAATGCACTAGTGGTTCTGAACCATTTTCCAAACAGTCTCAGGCATGTTCTGACCTCAGCAGAGTTGGTTCAGCATTCAGGAATAGTGTTGATATTTTGTCTGAACTGAGGGATCCATCAAGGCTCCTGTAAAGAAAGAATATAACCTTGCCAGACACTCAGTCTTTAATATCCAGACAGATTCATATGTTTTGTATTGCTGGTTGACAAACCTTTGGTGTTACAGTGAAAAAAGTAAGCAGAGAACATATCCTTTAGAAATATTTCACTCTGTCAGGACAGATACATTATAATTAAAGTTGAGAAGCTTTACAGGAGCCTGGCAAGCAAAATGGAAAACTAGTACATGAATACCACAGTAAATTTCATTGCAGAAATCAATATATTATAGTCTGTGTTTCTATGATTCTCCATACATATTTATGAATAAGAACATGAGATAAAGATGTTCCCCAAATATTAAAAAAACTTGCTCCAGATCAGATTGGATCAGATCAACAGTCTAATTCTGATTTCTGAAATGAGCTTTGTTTATTAGTGTATTATTAGTCATAATCTCTTATTCTGCTATTTCATATGAGATACTAAGTGAAATCTCAGTTACATTAGTAATAAACAGGGATAGTTACAGTGTAGTTATTGGATTGGTTTGAATTGCTCAGTGTCTAGAGAACAGAAAATGAGGCAATCATTTTTCAGTAGCGGTGATTTTCAAAAAAGGCACTAAGTCATCAGAAATAAATTTCATAAAATTTCTCTTCATGAAATCAAGAAAATTTAGAATAGAACAAAACATATTACATGAAGAAAATATATTCATAGTGCCGACAACACATCTGAAGCTGAGCTATATTGTAAAAATTTAAGTATGGACTAGATCTGCTGATTCTATCCCATAGGTTAAATCTAAATTAAATTCTAAAACTTCCTGTGAAGGGATAACTTCTACAACATTTATTGATACATGGTGGCACAAACACCGCATACCAAGCTTGTAAGGAATAAAATAAGTTAATATGCAAGGAATGGTATGGCAGAGCATCAGAATGCCTGAACAATTAGTGTCTAAATTCACAAAATAGCATGTATTATGACTGTCAAGAATTATGTTTTTAAGGTATGCTTTAATAATAGCGGTGTTATATGGTTTAAAAGGGAAACAAGTTAATTGCATTACTGAAGATGAGGAGTTTTTACTTTTGGTTATATGGGCCTGTGTTATATGGTCTGATTTGACCGTTCGTGAAAGGATGGCTACAAGATCCTAGAATGACTGTTTAGACCTGGTTCCAAAGCAGTTGTGCGCACAGTTGAGAAATGCTTGAGGAGACAGAACAGGCATGAAGTGTCCCATTATTGTCAGAAACAAGCAGGTGCAGGCAGGTGGAACCAGGCTCAGCATGCAGCAAGACAAAAGTGTTGTATTCTTTTACTCTTTTTGATACAAGAGGACAACAGAGAGGGATCAATCCTGCTATGCTTTCAAGGGCAAGCAGCCATGTTCTGTTTCTTGCTGAGTATAAGCCGGGATTTACAAAATGTAAGGACACACTAAATCAGATCATCTCCCCATTATCCTACTCCTTCCAGAGGCCGTTAGGGAGAGAAGCACCAGCCTTACTCACTCCCGGAAACTCTCTGGACAAAGTGTGCTGAACAAAGTGCTGCACTGAAAGAGGTAGTGAAGACTAATTCTTGATTCATACACCAACCAAAATCCTGCCTATGTAAAACAAATTGTGGAATACAGTATTTGTTCAACTCAGCTGTTATACCAGTGCTACTATTGTGATGAATATCCCAACAAAATCAGTTAAAAGCTGATAGCATTAACTTCAACAGTAGTAGTTAAACTGTGTTAAAAGCATGTTAACAAGTAGAAAGATACATTTATACATCGCTAGGTTCAACTGTTTCAGAAATAAAGAATTATTTCAGGAAAAAAAATCACTTTTCTTTACAAGGTGAAGTTGATTTACATCTGATCTTTACTCTGAGGCATTTCAGCCAGCATATTAGGACATCAACTACCAGTGGATGTTACTCAAAATTGTAAACATCCATTTTCAGGGTTCTGCATTGAGCATCTCAGGAAGAATTATATGAAGACAGAACCATATTCTCAGGAAATAATATCCTTTCAGGCAAATTACAAGCAAGCCCTTTGACAGGTTCATTATAAGCCTTTTTGTACTTTAGATTTATTAAACTCTTTTAACACATACTGTGAAAATTATATGAGAAAAAGGAAGAAAAAAATAAGTCTAGGAGAATTCTATTACTGATCTAACAAACAAGTGACTCAATTTTTAGAAATAGATCTTGATCTGGGTGTCTTGGCCACCAGTAAAGGAGCTTCCATTTATTTCTTCACAAGAATTAGCACTGATTTTTTTCTGGTAAAGAGATAAAAGACAAAAATGTGTCATGGTTGCTGTGTAATGAAAAGTGATTTGAAAAAAAAAAAGGAATTGAAGTGACAGGGCATTGAGACTTCTGGGCATGTTACCTGACAAATCTCCAACACTGCAAAGACCTAGCAAAAGCGGTGCTTTTGTCTTTTCCTGTGATCTATTACTGCTTCATGGCTTATGGTATTTGACCATGTCTAGGTTTCTTTTGGAAATGTCCTGGTACATTATGCAGAACGGTCCAAGTTTAACCCAGGGAAACACAAGTCAGCGTCTTCAGCTAATGCTAAACTACAATTTAGAGTCTGTATCATATAGGTCATCTGGACTATCATATATGGAGATATTGATACTCTGTTGCAATTTATAACGGAGGATGTCTGTAGTTCTACCATTTCCTTTCTTCCTCCTCTGCTCCCTTGCCCAAAAAATGAGCACCAGTGATTATCAATAAGGTTTTAGAAAACTCCCCTTCTCTCCCACTGCCACATATAACATTTATTTTATAAAGTTCATTTTGTCCTGAAGAACCAAATAACAGCTACTGTTACAGAAAAGAGCAAAGCATGTATGTCAATACCTCAGGTAACACGGTGGTATCTTCATTTTCAGTAAGTCTATGTAATTCTATCAGATGTCTGAATGTTCAAAAATGCCAAGGCTTAACTGAAGAAAATCATATCACAGTTACTTCAGTTACTTTCTGTATTTATTACATTATTGGTTGGTTTGGGTTTTTTACATGCACACACACACATGCTTATACATGTATATATGCATATGAGGTGAGCAGGGGGAGTCTTACTGCCTAGTCCACAATTTGTTTTTTCTGCCTACCTATTTTTGCAGGCAGATTTTATGCACCTAATCTCAGTGAAGCTATTGGAAGGCAGCATTTGTAATATAGCCGGAGGAAGGAGTTTCAATTACATGTTCATAAATGAGTCTTACAGGAAACAAATATCATTATAATGCACAGGTTGATGTCTGGGATGATACATATTTGTGTACAGAGTGTTTGGTATTGATCAAGAGGACAAAAGCATCAATCTATTAATAAAAGCTTTTAATGACAATGATTCAGAACAAAGATACTGCTGGACGCCAGGTGCCCACCAAAGCCGCTCTGACACTCCCCTCCTCAGCTGGACAGGGGAGAGAAAATACAACAAAAGGCTTGTGGGTCGAGATAAGGACAGGGAGATCACTCACCAGTTACTGTCACGAGCAAAACAGACTTGACTTGGGGAAATTAGTTTAATTTATTACCAGTCAAATCAAAGTAGGATAATGAGAAAATAAAAGCAAATCTTAAAACACCTTCCCCCCACCCCTCCCTTATTCCCAGGCTTAACTTCACTCCTGATTTTCTCTACCTTCTCCCTCCAGCAGCTCAGGGGGACGGGGAATGGGGGTTGCAGTCAGTTCATTACATGTTGTCTCTGCCGCTCCTTCCTCCTCAGGGGAGGACTCCTCACACTTCCCCTACTCCAGCGTGGGGTGCCTCCCACAGAAGACAGTCCTCCATTAACTCCTCCAATGTGAGTCCTTCCCACGGGCTGCAGTTCTTTGCGAACTGCTCCAGCGTGGGTCCCTTCCACAGGGTGCAGTCCTTCAGGAACAGACTGCTCCAGCGTGGGTCCCCCAAGGGGTCACAAGTCCTGCCAGCAAACCTGCTCCAGCCTGGGCTCCTCTATCCATGGGTCCACAGGTCCTGCCAGAAGCCTGCTCCAGCGTGGGCTTCCCACAGGGTCACAGCCTCCTTTGGGCATCCACCTGCTCTGACATGGGGTCCTCCACAGGCTGCAGGGGAATCTCTGCTCCAGTGCCTGGAGCACCTCCTCCCCCTCCTTCTTCACTGACCTTGGTGTCTGCAGGGCTGTTTCTCTCACATTTTTCTCACTCCTCTCTCTCACAGCTGCTGCACAGAGTTTTTTACCCTTTCTTAAATATGTTATTATAGAGGCTCCACCAGCTTGGTGCTTTAGAAGGGAGGTAGTGATGCTGTCATGCTGCTTATGAAACTAGGAATGTAATCAGTGAAAATGTCTACATCCTGTGCCAAGGTAGGAAAATACAAACCTTGAATAATATATATTAACTTGCATTTTAGAAACAGAATAAACATCCAAATAAACAGTTTATGTACAGTTTATCTGTATTTTTTTTTATTTTCTTTTTACAGCTTTAATATTTCCCTCTATATGTTAGAGGTGGTTTGAGCTAGAAAACCTAGAAGAATATGCATTAGGAAAACAATCTTGAAATGTAGCACAGACAAGAACAATCAGAAATGTATTATATTACTCCTTCTTTATTCCTTCATGACTTAGGTTTTGTTCACTTTTTTCAAGATTACTAATGTGTAAACAATATGTACAAGATGATCATCAGTTTGACAGGATGACAAAGACACTGTCTTTATGTAATATTCTGTCAGATTAAAAAAATAGATTTATTTTCCAAAGTGAGATCAAGTAGGTAGGAAGCTGATACAAGGTTGGAAGCTACAGTTGCTTAGAGAAGGGAGATGTTCTTTTGCTTTCAAATTATTCACCCAAATACATGCTTTCATTTCATACTTTAGAAACTAGTGTGTTTCTTTAAGGAAGGGGAAAAATGTTGGAGGACCCACAAGGAAATGTGTAAAATGAGTCATCAAAAAATTGTTTTGATGTAAGAGAAATACGAAAAATCCTTCTAATGTTCACTCAACGTAGGTGAAAAAAGAAATAGAAAACAGTAAAGTACCTTTTGTACACTTTTTAATTTTGAATGTTGGGTGTTGATTAATTTTCTTCATAGGTATTTAGGATTATTTAATATAAACGTGTCTGACAAGTTCATGGTGGTAGTAACTAGTGTTGACTGATTATATATGGCACAGTGCTGAATTAATATGACTTTTTAAGGAGTACAATAACTCCCCTAATAGATAATCCTTGCTGCCTCTTTATCATGAAGGGCCATGACTAGATAAGAAAGACCATTAATTTTTAACAGTTAAGAAAGACATATTGGTCCTACTAAAATCCATCTTCAGTATCATTATGAAGTTATATCTTTAATGAACGTGACTGTATAATATTAGAGAAGATAGCAGATTAAAATGGAGATGATACTTTTAAGAGAAGATGTCTCTTGTATTAATGAAACGTATTTTTGATATAGCAGTGTACCTTCCCTTCAGACTCTTTGAAGATAAAAATAATCATATACAGAGATAGGTCTTGTAATTATAGAATTTGATGCCCGGAGGTATAAAGTGCAGATTTTGAATTTCTTTTGTAAGTCAGATTGCTGATATTATTAGAAATGGGTGTTGTAGATTAAGAAGTTATAGAAGAGTAGATGCTGATTTAAGAGTTACAGAAAAGACCTTGTAATGGATCAGAGTACAGAAGATTAAAGGTCTGTTAAAAGCATTCATTTCCTTCAAATAGTTTTCCTCTCAGCAGAAATGTGAATGCTGACACTAAAAAATGCATGGTTGCTCTATATCCCAGTTTTACAAAGCAGATATTAATGAATGTATTTGATGGCATACTTGAGGTCTATTATAAAAATATGCAAAATTCTTAAGATAATGTTTGATTGCTGTGTACTCTTTGCAGCTAGCATAGAAATGAGAATGAGAAATTTCATTTCCGTAGGGGGTACTCTCAGGAGAACAAATTTTAAATCAATACTATAAATGAAGAAAATTACCTGTCAATTAGTAAAAAGAATTTTGCAGATAAAACAATTGTCTGTATCAGTATCATGTCATCTGATGATCTTGGTGTGTCAGAATATGTTTTATCTAATAAGTAAGAAATTTAAATTATTTGAGTGAATGGATTTGATTTCTGTAATCCTTATTCACTATCTTGCTTTAGCTGTTGAATATTACAGGAAGAGAAAGGACAAGGCAAACTCAGATAAAATCCTGTTAAAATGCAAATGACATGAATTTCTAGATAATGAAGTATGCATTAACCTTGGAACACTAATGACCATAGTAGTAAAAAGTATATGGCATATTTTATGTACCTTTACCTCTTCTTCTTTGTGCTCACTTAGATGAAAGTACTGAGATAATTATAGAGGCTTTATATTCCTTTTGCCATGAAAATAATTAAAAGCTTTAGAACGCATTTTCTTAACTGCATTCTTTGTTTTATTTTTCTGCTTATATAAACAAAAGATTTCAGTTCAATAAGTAACATTCTCAGATATCAGCAGCCACTTTTGGGAAGTGAGTTTGTGGAATCCTAAAAAATACTTTTTTTACAGAGTTGAATGCAAATATCTTAATCACTCCATTCTTACTAAACACATAGTTTGACTCTGTATTTGACTCATGTTTCAAGTGATCACTGCTGTTATTTTTTTCTAAAAAAAGGAGGTAACCACTAAGATGCTACAAAGACATCATTTTCTCTCTGGCAGCTTTTCTGAGTTTTGCAATTTCTATGGTCTTTCAACTGGTTTTGATCCCTAGTTAAGCTGAACTCTCCTTTTCCTAACCACTTCCTCCATAATGAGCTTGTTCTTTACAAAAGAGACTTTTTTTACTTTAGTCCATTAGTAAAGAGTTAACCAAGGCAGAAATGTTTTTTGCCAAATGGGTATTGCCAAATTTCTAGAAACGGGTGTATGAACTTGCTCTCGGAAATGTGCATTTAGAAACCTGCAAAACTATCTTCATACAGCATTTCTGACAGACTTCATGTGGATCACATTAAAAAAAAAAATCAAATCAGCATAAACTTAATGGATTTGGACTGTGGAGCATCTATTAACAACAAACAGAGATAAAACCTTGTGTAGAAATTACCTGCAAGGGCATTTTGTCAAACTAAAACTAGAACAGCCAGCCCTGGGGATCTGTTAGGGGTGTGTGAGAGCAGGATCAGGGCAGAAGCATTCTGATCATACCTGTTGTGGGTCCTCCTGAGGCAGAGGAAGATCTGTCAAGCAGAGCAGAGGTGGGAGACTGGCATGAGAATTTAACTTACCAAATACCATTTTTAAAAGGCAGTTTGGGAACGGGCTGTAGTTTTAACTGTCAATTCTTCTGAATACCGTTGAATCACTTTTGATGGAGTCCTATATATCTCTAGGCACTCATATTTTAAAAATTAAAATAACTTTGAAGCTTTTAGATTGGCTATGTCATAGTGATTTCCACAAGTCACTAAAACTACCTTGAAATATTTTGTGACTACTTTCTTCTTTTTATTTAACATAATTTATAACTGTAACAATTAGAGCAATAAGAAGATACTCAACTATACCTGTATGCACCCTGTTTGGGATAATTCATAGATACAACAGATTGCTATCATCAATAATGTATAGCTGGGAAGCACTATGCACTTCGGTGATAGAGCACATTCTTTCCAAAATTACACTAAATCAGAAAAATTATTGCCACATTGATTTATAAGTAACTAGCTCTTGGAAAATCTAGACTAAGAATAGCCATAGGAGACCTGCCTACATTTAAAAAATAGACTTCAAATGTCATCTAACTTGATCTTTGACTTTTTGAAATTAAACTCTCTTGAAGGTTGTTTGGCAAATACTGTTGGTATTTTTTAGTTATATAATTGATTTCAGAATGTGGGTGTTTTTATTTTTATGAAAATTAAAGTATTGATTATCTAAATCAAATTCTTTTTAGAAAAGAAAAAAAATCACCATGAATTTTGAAATGTTCAGGTTTTGTTCCAGTTTGGAATGAAGACTAATTTTAGAGCAGAGAAGTTCTTCCACTTGAAGTACAGTTTCTGTTCCCTGCCCAATTTTTATTTCCAGTGCATTGCATAGGAAAGGTATGAGTAACAGTAAAACCAAAAAACAGCAACAACAAAAAACCCCAACAAAAATCAAGGAGATTCAAAATGCAAATTATATGAAATAAATTTTAGTTAAAATGTAAGACATTGAAGGAAAAGAAGAACGTATGTTTCTCTCCTCAGACCTTTTCTTCTAGTTTTAAAGAGGAAAGTAACTCTTGTAGGCTCCCAGTTATAGCAGTAATTCATATTGTACTGAGTTTCTCCCACTTGCTGGAAACATGCTATTTTTTAAAGGAGAGTGAGTGAATAAGGATGCAAAAAATATAACTGAGGACATTAACTTGTTTAACAGGTAGGAATGGTACTTTTTTAATAAACTGGAGAAGTGCTTGGCCCAAACTGCACTTTGAAAATAATGTGGTCTTATTTAATTAACTTGATGCTCAGGATCCAAAGGGAGTAATCATGAAGTAAAAACTCCAAATAATTAAAGAATTTTAAAGATATTACATGCGACCAATTGGTAAGCAGAACCTTAAAAATATTAAATAAATTTTAAGACAACAAATATGGATGTAAACACATGCTAACCAGTGCTGTCTTTGCAGACAACTGAACCCATATATCAAACAGTATCTTTTTTTCTAATAGCCTGCCTCCTTATCTAAGTCATTCCATGCTGCAACTTAAGGCACAGTGATGCAGAATTGGTCCACTACCTCTGTTAAACTGATCTTTTATTATTGAATTAGTGATTTGTTGAGTCAAATACTCCAACTTTTGCTAACTAAAAATGATTTTGCTTGCCTTTTCATTAAATGCTTGTCCTATTCAGGGTTTATGTTAATAAGTTCTGTATAAAAGGTATTTAAACTTAAAAGCAGATCTAAATAATTGCATTTAAGATTGTATTGCTTTTTTAAAAGGTCATTAGAGAGTAGAAATTAAACAATTAATTCCTGACAAGTGACAACTAGCTCCTTACTTTAAAAGATTTACTCTGCTTTGTATCAAATAAACAAAGAGAAAGTCGAATCAAGAAATCAAACTTATTAAATATCTTATTTTAATATACATTTCAGCATAGCTGTTTAGCAAAAAAAAAAAACCACCATAAAACTTAAAAAGGGTGGGAGTGCTGTCTTTTTATGTTATCCCATTATCAAACTTGAAGCAAAACCCATTGATACGGCTACATATTTTTGACTTTGCATTTTAAAGATAAGATGCTCCAGGTGAAGTATGAAAATGACAAGCAAAGAATAAAACTTGCAAGAAAACTGGTTAATGGCTAATCAAACAGAAAATACTTGTCACCTTGGGCATTACTATGTCATATTGCAAAAGGCCGGGGAAGTCTGCATACAGGTTAGGTCTTTGAAACAAGATAACAATCCAGCACCTACTGTGAGCATCTGGCCTTCTTTAGATAGGGGGCATGACTGGAGTTCCTCAGATATTTGTTTCAGCTACTTATAAACAGAAAAAGTTTCCATCCCCTAATAGGCTATGTTATTATGTGCTGTGTATGTACTGAGCTACTGGGGAGGCTGAAGGAGATTTTGAAAATTATTTGGTAGAAACTGGAAAGATAAATTGAGTTTAGGAAAAAAATGGGGTTGAGAAATTCAGAGACAAACTCTGAAGTATGAGTTCCTGAGAAAACTGGGGCAGGGCCTATCTGTGAGTCACTTGTTCCATCTGTCAGGTTGCTTGTACCTGAAACTTGTATATCTAATTTGATAGCAACCTCTCATATTTAATTGTGTTGATTTGTTTCTGGAAGAAGGAGAATCAGAAACCATTTAGCCAAGGAGTGCTTAGGGCAGATGTTTATGATGTCAATAGGGATAGGAAAATATTAATTAGAAAATACTAATCAAGACTAAACCCAGTAAGAGGTATTTAATCTTCTGACTACTGTTATCACAGCTTTCTGCATTAATCTTTACACTAGAAGTACTGAAGGCTTAAACGTGAAGGGTGAAATATGTAACTGCAAGGAGCACCAGGGGAAAAAGGAAGACATTCACTTCATAACCTTTCAGATCAGCAATTCCCTAAACCACATAGCACAAAAAGGAACTGACTGAATTTCTGCAAAATGGTCTCAAGTTATGGGGGTGCTGGGATTAAAGCTGGTAAAATAATTCCTTTTATTTCTTTTGTGATTTCTTTTAAATGTGCTTCTATTATTTTTTATTTGCAGAGTTTATGAACTAGTTAAATAGTCTGTGAATCTTTTTATCAAAATTATTCAATATGTTGCAAAATTCAAATACACCTTTCAAATGTGCTTCTTTTGTCTCTATTATTAACTCAATTTTCAAGGAACCCTTTTAATTGTATGATGAAATATATCGTTTCCACACTAGCCAGGAAAATACGAAGTAGTTCTGTGGATCCTAAACATCACTGTCCTACTATTCTTACTATCACAGTCAGGTATTGAAAGAGTGTAAAGGGGAACAGAATATCATTTGGGACTACCTCGGGTGACGAACAGGTTGACAATTTCTGTTCTGTATGCAAACATTGGAAGAAAGCACAAGCTGAATGAACACTACTGTCTTTCAGAGTCTTATTGCAGGACAGTAAGCCTGAGACATTTAAATTATTTTTTTCTTTTTTATTAGGGACGTTCTGGTGGTAGCAAGTCAAGATGCTGTCACTAGAGTCTACCTTGAATGAATAGAGAGCAGTGATTGAGCTTGTGGAAGTTGGTGATTCTTTTGATTGCATTTTAGCTTGTCCTCGAAGCTGTTCTCTCTGGCATTGAATATTTCCTCTTAGTGACTTGGAAAAAAGATCATTCCAGGACAGAGAAATCCCTTGGGGAAGGTGAGATGGAGTTTCTTCAGCATTCAAGGGATGTAAACAGGACAGAATGGCATCTCTGCTCCAGGTCCTATTGCCAAATTAGAAAGCAAATGTGATTTTCATCTCTGAATTCATATCAGAATATGAATGCCTCAAAAATTCATGCATGCCCAAATGTGGTCTTGTAATCTTGTCAACTACTTTTCTCCTCTCAGAGTCACTGAAAGCACACAATGTCCTTCTTAACCAATGGAGTTATATGATAATAGGCAAATCTATCCTTTCAATTCTTCTTACAGAGTTATAGCAATCTTTGGATTCAAATGCTTCAGACTCATTGATTTGGAGAGAAATTACAGGTCTGTAAATGGGACTTCACAGCAGTTAAGCAGTTAAAATGAGTTTTATGCTCCAAATGGTCAGATTTTCTTATGTGCATATATATAATTCGATATCCAAATAGCTTACGTTATTTATCTGTCTACAAAATATGCAGAAAATATATGTTCTTAGGCAAGATGTATAAACTTGACTTTCACTGCTTCTTTTGAAGCATCTTTGTCTTTTAGATTTCGAGATGCATAAAGTCACTTCAGTGTGTTGAAGGAAATCTTCTAAGTGGGTGTTGCCAAGGCCCTTTGCGAGAAAGTGAACCAAGCTGGAAGGCATAGCTAAATGTGATGTCAATGGTTTCAAGGCAGCTGATCTGATGATTGTGCCTGTGTTGCTCTTGATTCATCCAGTCCTGAAATGAGTGTATACTTTTCCTGTATACTCAAATTTGCCATGTGACTCTCCAGTAAGTACTGTTTCAGGCTTATCTGCAGCACCTGATAAAAGGTTTTGTCTGTAGAAGAATATTGTTACCTTTTGGCTCAGTGACTTAGCTCTTACTCTAGTGGCTATGATTTTCCACTTTCTGTTTCTGGTTAGTATTAAAATATCCTGCATGTCCTACACCTCAGAAAGTAGCTTTCCTTCTTTCAGCCAGTTGTCTTCCTGTGAAGTAACATCTTTTCTCCATGATTCTTCGTGAGACTGTTAACCATTTTTGGTGAGACACAGGGGACAAGCCATATTTATTCCTGTTGGTGTCTTTTTTATTAAGGGTTTCCTCTCAGCCATGGAAATCCGATGGCTATCACTGATCTGTTATACCTTTTTATTCTGTTCAGTCTCAATTTGTGGACACTTTCTGTTCCATGGAGAACAGATGCTGCACAGTGGAGGTTTGCTGTGGAGGGTTTGCTGTGCACATCCTGTAACACGGTTGTGCTGCAGACCATGAAAGGCACTGTATTAGTCCTTGTGCAGGTCGACAGCCCGTACCTAATGCTCTCTGGTCACGCTGGATTCACATGCCATGCCCTGGAAGGAGCCATTTTGTACAAAACTTCGTCCTGTCAGTGGCCTAGTTGCTGGATGTATACAAATTCAGAACAAGTGCCTAAAGTCCTTTTTTGACCCCCCTCTCAGAGAACTTCCTCTACTCAAAGACTTCCAGGCTAAAAACCCCATACCTGGATGTAGGTTAGCACTGTGCCTGTGAGACCACTGAATTTTTAAGCATGACTTTGAGTGTATGCAGGATGTATGCATATATTAAAGTTATTACTTAGGTGAGTGTCATGGCCCCAAGGGCACTGCCAGCCCTGACTGTCCCTGCCCACCCCATTGGGTTCCCACCACTCTGCCCATGGCCCAGGACCCCATGTCATCCCCCCAGGGCTCCCCTCACCCTGCCCATGGCCCAGGACCCCATTGCAGCCCCCCGGAGCCGTCAGCCCCTGCCCCAGTGACACTGCAGCAGGGCCGGTCTCCAGCTCCCCACAGCCCTGTCCTGCCCGGCCATGGGCTCTGCCAAGCCAGGCCCACCATAGGCCCATGCCCCCAGGAAGGTGCCCAATGTCCGGGGCTGGGGCTGCCCCAGTGTCCCCAGCTGCCCTGCTGCTGGCTGGGGAGGGACAGGCCCTGGCTGCCTGGCCCTGCCATGACTGACCTGGGGGAGCCCCTGGTGCTCCTGGCACCTTGACAGTAAACAAAAACGGAGCGTGTTCTTGAGAAGCTCTGTTGATTAGGATCGTTATCTATTTCTTATTTGGAAATAAATAGAATGAAATGTTTTATCTCAAAGAGAAAGCATTATTTCATCACAGGGAAAATAAAATCATGACCTTTTTAATGTGTTAAACTCTTAGACTGAAAAGTTCATACGGTGGGCAATGCAAACATTTTAGCATGACATGTCTTAGAAAATATTTGTAAAGATGGGCTGATTTCACACCACATGCTTTGAGATAGTTGTGAGTTCAAACTGATATATCAAGTGACTGAAGTGTTTCTGCTAACACTGAAAGGATAAGAATGTGTCCAAAGTTTAGGTGCATACGTGACCATGAATGAAAATATAAATTGGAGAGCTGATCTGGTTTCAGATGATGCTTTCTTTTTTTGATGATGAGATCTTTGGTATTTCTTCTATGTTCATTCCAAGCCAAAGAAGTTATGAATATAAGACACCGCTGGGGGATTTGCTCTGCTAGTTTATTTGTTTTTAGGAATAGTGTATTAAATATTGTTCTTTTTTTTTCTTTTTTCTTTTTTTTCCCCTTGCAGAGCAAACATCCTCTGTAATTACTTAATTTTAGCTGTGTAAAAGAGAAGAATGTAGTAAAGAGATAGGTTATAGCACTGTCTTGTTTTTATGTAATAACATTTTAGTATAAAAAATTTATATTAACAAGTAGCTTGCTTGATATCCCTGCTGCCTTTCTCCTTGTTTTTCCACCATTGTCATTGCACATGACATAGATGCTTTCTGAACATGCTCTCTACCAATAGAGCTGTTCATACAATCACTGGTGTACATGAATGCAGTTTTTTTAGAATAGTTAAATAATCAGTTGGTAATTGTTTAGATTCAGAAAAAAGTTCACTCAGTTTGCTGGTAAATAGCCATCTCTATATCAGGTCCAGGTCCTGTGAAGTAAGTGTCTACTGGAAACACCAGGTGCATTTTGTCTCCATAGTGTTTAACTACATAGGTATGAGAGCACATTGGACTTGACAACTAGCAGAAGAATGAGAACATTCACAATTTAGACACCATTGATTAACTGATCCACCTCCAGCAGTTGTGAAGCAGGAGCTGTGATAAATCTGTCAATGCTGAACAATTTCACAAGGAAGAAACAAATTATTCCACATTGCAAAGCTATTCAAATGTTATTTTTCTAATAATAAGTCTGACAGTGAAGTTGGTACCCATGAAGATCTGCAGTTCTTTATTTTCTCAAGGCTAGAATGGCACTTCAGATTTTTCACTTAAAATATTTCTTTTGGAAAAAATCCTGTACAAAGGTTTTTATATAATAACTGTCATAGATTACTCTAAAAGCAAACAGGAAAAAAACCAAAGTTTTCCAGAATTCAAAGCTATTTCACTTGCTTATATGGTTACTTATGTACTTGTCCAAGGAAAACAACAGATGAATTTAATGCCTTGTCCATCAGTTATGAAACAAATAATCAGTTCCATGTATTCTAATGCATATGTAGCAGTAGACAGAGATGGGGAGAGGTAGTCTTTTTAATGAAGACCAGAAATGAAAATGTTTTGATATTAAAATTATTGTCAGTGGGAATGAAAGATTTGGAAAGAAAATGGAAATTTCTACTTAGTATTTATACAATATAGATGTCAAGATAGACTGTATGGTTTAAGCAATTCAGTCTTTGTATGAAAAATAAATGCTTGTTATTTTTATGTGATGAGAAGGATATGTTTAAGGTACTGCACTGGGATTCAGCATGTCAGCTCTGCTCTGCTTTTGCCATAGACTTTCTATATTATATCTATACCTATTTGAGGTATGGCTTCCAAAGCATTGGCTACCTGTCTCTGGGATTTTGTGAGGATAAATGCATTAGTGTCTGAGTCATCAAGAAGCTCTGATGGTAAGACACAAAGTAGCTGTGAAGATAAAATGAAGATGCTTTTGCTTCTTTCTTGTACACAGAGCTTGCCTTTGTTTCCTACTGAATTAATCTGGTATTAATCAGTCCTACCTTTACTTCTGTACATTGACCTATGGCTTTCCTCTTCCCTTGCACAATGTCCTTATAGGACTCCACAGCATCAGCAAGTCAGGTAAAATATTCCTGCCCTTATTCTTATTGAATAATTTATAGAATGCTAGTAAGTCTAGTGCTGTGTCAGGCTCTTCATCATGTCAAATGATTACACATGCACAGTGTGCATGCTACCAGCCAAGAGAAGAGCAAGCTGTTTTAGTGAGACATCGGGGCATTTTGAGGGAAGATCACTATGAAAGTTGGTGTTTATGCATTTCCACCTTTCTTTCATGATAATATTTTGCATAAGTTTAGTCTGAAAAAACAACAGTACGAACAACACTGTCTGTTCTTTATTGCAGGTTTTTGTTCTTAGTGGCATGCGAAAATGTTCTTGATTTAAGGGGACTTCTTATGGCTTGAGTAGGATTACTGTTCTTCCTTTATGACAGCTGTAAGAGACTAATAGAGCCTGATGACCCTGTTCCAAAGAGAAGTGCAGGTCATCATCTAACAGTGAATCTAAAGGAAAAAAAAAACTTTTGATGGCCAATATTTATGTAACTATTCCATGAAATGGAAAGACAAAGCACCTTGGAAAGTATCAGGGAAATGTCTGAATTGCCAGCAGCACGACTGAGAAAGGAGAAAAGCTACACATGAAAAACCCGTCAAGTGAAAATTGAAAGGAGCTTGGACTTGTTAGCAAAGATATAGTTTCCTCTTGCTGGGTTCCAGAGGATTTTAGATATTCTTTTCAAAAAAAGGCATTATATCAGAGATGCCAGATTTTTTCATTTTCTCTGCAGAAAAGCAACCCATGAGGCCCTGAATTTTGGGTAACTGTTTGGTGTAGAAGACAATCATAGATACCTCTGAAGCACACTGATTTATTTCACCAGCTCTAACTTCAAATATTTGCTTTCAATTTTGTCATGCTGCCTTTGTATCTGTCTTTTGGGTGATTAATATGGTGTTAATATCTTCAAAAAAAGTTTTAAATAATTCAATTTCTAGTGATAGAACAGAATAATACCCACTTATATGCTTTTCTCTGGCAACTTTACACTCCGTAACAGAGTCAGTTCTGTAGGGTTAGACATATTCTTCTAAACTTGGGCACCATGATACCTGAGGTTCAGAAAGAGTCACGTGTTTTAGAAAAGGCAGAATTAATTATTGACAACTTAGTTCCTATACAACAAGAGTTAAGAGGAACAATCATTTTTCTTAGCCAGGAAAATACTACCTGCCTTATTGGTAGTGGTTCAGTTTCTTCAGAATGCAGATAAACTTCTGTGGACTGAGCTGATGCTGACTTGGGGTTTTGAAAAACAGATGAGAAAAATAATGGAATATTCTCAGAAATTGGAAGATCCACTCCTTAATGAAAATACAACAGCTTAGCCTATGTCAATCCTGATACCACAGTTACACATTCTGCCAGTTCTGCTGCAAATTTACAAAACATATCTGGTTTCCAAATATGCATGCTACATATCCAGTTATGGCTGATCAAATGAATAGAGTATATCCTTCTGACAGAAATTTTATGTGGGCATTTACCCTGGGAGCTCTGAGCATAAAACATAACCTAAATATTAATAAGGACAAATGTTCAGAACCCAGAACAGGTGTTAAGGCATGCACCTTGCAGATAAAGCCAGTAGTAGTTGCTAAGCTAAATCCTCTCAAACATCTCTGAAATGTTACCTCTTAGCTGTTATGTTTGACTGCTCAAAAGGATGCCAAGAATTTAGTGCCAAGTTTCTGTGACCACTGTTGAGTTTCCTTGAAAAGAGCAAGCAAATGGTGTTGGACTACTGCTAAATTGTACTGGGAATTAATGCTGAATTTTATAATATTAGTAGTGAAAAAAATACCAGAAATTAATAGTAACAGCAGTTCTTTGATTCAGTGTCAGGGTGCCGCAAGGGCTGGCTGCTCCCTACAGGCTGGGGGCCACGAGGGATCCCCAGGCTGGCAGAGCAGGGGTCTTGTGAGACAGGGCCTGTACCATTGTCCCCCAGTGAGGTCATTTATTTGGCTGTAGAACTAGTGGTTTGAAACTGCTAATATCTGCATAATTTTGAAATACTTCTGAGCCAGACTTTGAATTAACAATCAATCTCTTTGAAGAAGGTCTTTATTATACTTAAAATCTGGACCTAAGTACTCTGAGGAGGATTTTCTAGTCACAGAAACAATGATCTTTGGAGTTGAAATAAAAGTGCTGAGTTTGTCAAATAAATTTATGTTAATCACTGGTAAAAAAAAAATTAAACTATTTCTTTTCTTCCCTTGCATACTTCCAGGAAAATAAGAAAATCTTTCCCTATGGACAGATATAGTTTCTCATAACCACTGATTTGTTTATGAGATGATTACAACTGGGAGCACCGGCAATCAATCCTATCTATGTCAACAGAAGTTAAGTTTTCACAACAAACTCTTTTTCAAGCTCTCTGGAATCTGGAAAAGCACACTGCAAAGTCTGCGTGAAGAAGAGGAGAGGAGAGGAGAGGAGAGGAGAGGAGAGGAGAGGAGAGGAGAGGAGAGGAGAGGAGAGGAGAGGAGAGGAGAGGAGAGGAGAGGAGAGGAGAGGAGAGGGGAGGAGAGGAGAGGGGAGGGGAGGGGAGGGGAGGGGAGGGGAGGGGAGGGGAGGGGAGGGGAGGGGAGGGGAGGGGAGGGGAGGGGAGAAAACAAAATTTGTATTATATGCCTAGTTTGAATGTCATTAAAAATGTGAACCATAAGACAGTTGTCACAAGTCCTTTTCCCTCTTTCCAACATGTTACATAATCAATTGTGCTGCTGCTACCAGTGTTTGTAGAAGACTAATCAGCCAAAACAGCCTTCTGAAATCTGCGTGGACTTAGCACTCTGTCTTCAAGCTCAACTGCTGTAGCATAGAGGCTTGTTTAATATTGTTTCTACTAACAGCACCATGAAATAAAAGATTATGTCACCAGGAAAGGTGCTGCAGTCTAAAATAGAATGGTAAATTGGTTCATTTTGCATTGTTGGAACTGTATAACTGCAAACCAGAAGCTGATCATGTCTACAGTAACACTAGGCCATTATCTAGAAGAGATAATCATCTGTATGTAGGGGACTGCCACCGGAAGAGCAATAAAACCACAGAAACTGATACTATTTTTTTCCTTTCTGGAAATAAGCTATTTAGTCAGGTGAAAAGTGCTAGCAGTCAAACAATAATCTTTTTTTTTTTGCTAAAGGCCATATAGTTTGCTCCAATGAAACATTGCTGGAGCTCCAGTTAAATTATATTAGTTATTTTTTGTTGGAATTGATATATAGAGGGGCTTGACAATATTATACCACACCTTAATATCAATCAAGTCCTAATTTTTATAGACTTAGTAGTTGTAGAAAACCAAACAGAATGCTGACAAGGCAATATAATATTAAACTTGCAAGCACTTGATAAATAAAATTCAACAATATGAAATATTAATAGTACATTCTCCTGAAGCTGTTAGCAAGACAAACACTTTTAAACTCGACTTTCCCATGTATTAAAGGCAGAGAGCAAAATCTTGTCCTGATGTCCCTAATTCAACCCCAGCTCTATACACAGAACACGTACTCCTTTTCAGTTCTACTTGCTCTATTCCACTTGAAACCATGCACAAAAACACAATCGTATTGCACACTGGAGGAAAAAGATCTTTTAATGTTCGTAACAAACCCAGAAATTCCCACAGAGTAGAACAACATTGATTTCTGAAAACACACTAAGTGATTGCAGTCAATAAATCATCTTAAAGGCATAAGCAAAATTGTCAGCCAGTTTACAGGTGGATAAGTAGGCTGACATAACAGCAAGGTACATAAGCTTGTGCCTTACTGGACTTCGAAGTCACTGAGAATACTTATTTAAGTATTTGAAAGCTCTGTTACAGATGCAGTGAGGAGTAAAAATCAGTCTGTTTAAACAGTTACCACTCTCATCTATTCTCTCCTCCGCTTTGTGGCATTGGCTAGGGAAAACCTTGTAACAGTTCCTGAATGAACACAGTTTTTAGCTTGGTGCACTACCACTAATGGATCCTTATTTGAATGTCATAACCTACAAGAAAATTGTGATGATTCAGGAGCTGCCTCATGAACCATTCAGCCTTCCTTTTATGAACAGCCATGAGAGTTGGGAGGCAGCTGGCCTGGGTGAGTAACCCCTTCAGGCATACAATTTTAAGACAGCACTGCAGGTGAAGCAGAAGCTGCGGTTGTAGCTTTAGTGCTCAGACAGTCAGTCATTCCTTCACACGCAGGTGGTCTGGGGAGTTAGACTTTCAGGCTATATTTGTGGAGGGGATATGAAAGAAGGAGACGGAGGTCCTTTGTAAACAATAATCATCCACACATTACAAGACTGGCAATTAATGCATTTTCTTCTCAGCATCATTGTGTGAGCTGCCTTTTTACAGTCAGAATGCTCAGAATCTATAGCCAATTAATGTTCTCTTTTTTTACAAGATATTGCTGAGAAGTATTTTTATTTTATGAAACAATTTTTGGAGTTTAACGTAAAATTAAAGTTATAACTTCTAGTGTGTTTCTACCAGCATTCTAAGAAATACACATTTTGCTTTTTAATCTCTCAGCTTGCTAGTGTTTCTAGGTGCTTCTTGCTGCCTCGCGTTTCAGTTGCTATAACAATGCTATCCATATTATACAAATTGTTCAACAAAAATATAAGAAGTCCCTCATGATGTATCACGCTGGAAAGTCCTGAAATTTATTTCTTTGAAATAATTCCAATGTTCTCCTGGTGCACAAAAATACGTCTTTATCTTGAAAATTCTTCCAGGTTTGCCCTTTCAAAGTCTATTTTCATTCTTCTTCTCTGCTTCCTGTCTTTCGCAGAAACGTCTTCCTTTCTCTGGTAAAGGTCTATAGCGCAATCAACTGTAAGGATGCAACATGCTACCTTTAGTACAGTTTCCTTGTCATTGTGATAGTAGCTCACTGTAGCCAATTATGTAAAAAGTAATAAGAAAAAAATATTAACAAGATGTTTAAAGATTTGAGGACTGCAGTTTTACCTATAGCATTTCCTACTTTGAACATCCTTTCTTGATAATCTCACACTTACAATGAATATTTTTTTCCTGCAGAAATTTTCTTTTATCAAAGCTAAGATCTTTTCACTAAAACTTCAGCAGGAAAATTGAATGTTATGATTTGGAAGTGCTGCTTTGATGTCTCAAAGGAATTTTCAAGCTGATATGCTCCCATTTTTCTTCTTTGGGCTGAGGTCTTTGTTGAAATCATGCTGAAGCAGCATCATCTCTTCCTTTGATAGGAGAAAGAGTTTGTTATGGCAGTTATGACACAGAGTGTTTCATGGACTCTGAGAAAATAAATTACAACCATAAGGTATCCTGGGAGCATTTTCAATTGAAAAGAGTTGATGTTGAATTGGGAAAGCTAAACTTTCATCAGAAAGTGAATTTTTTTGTGAAAACCTTGTTTAGTTGAAAACTCAGGTTTCCATTAGAAATAAGTTTGGTATATTTTTTCCATCCTTTTTATTCTCCATTACTTTTCACCTTACTGCTCCTCTTCTAAAATGTATTCCTTCTTGTAACGTTCCATTATTTGATGTCTGTCTGATAGTATCCTGTCTTCATTTCCCTTTCTATTTTTTTTGTGTTTTCCTTGCTGGCTTCTTTCAGTTTGCTCTTCACAAGTGCTGTATTTAAAAGGAAGGATATGGGAGAAAGGTGGATGGAGGGGAAGAAGCAATAGGAAATCTTACGCCTTTTTCCTTTAAAATTGTTTTGAAATTGTGACATAATTGATTGGATATCCAGCTAGGGTATCTGATGATACAACATTGTTGCAAGTGCTGTCAGTTCAGTCTGTTGAACTTTCATAATGGCGCTCTCAGACCTCTACTGAATTGCTTTCATTAACCACAGATAGAATATGTGTAATGCTTCTTTCTTCCTGTCCTCCTTCACTTAACAAGTATCAATTAAGTATATTCTGCTCAGCTTCCCCTAATACAACCAACCTGTGGGATGTCTTTTCCAGTCTGTGCATTTTACATCAGTGAAATGTTCATAAATAACATGTGTATTTCTAAAAAAAATAATGCCAGAATGTTTCTTTCTCCATTTGCATCCCTGAAATGAGACAGTTTTAGATATGCTCCAGGTTCATTGTTCCTTTCTGGCTTGAAGAAATCAGTTTTACAGATACTTTGTGTCATTAATATGAATTAAAGTAACTGAAGTAGTGTCTTGGTAAACATGGCCATCATTTGAGTATGTGTGTATTATTATGCATGCAGAACATATAAAGGACCTGTGGCTTGAACTTTTAGTATTTTAATGTATTGCCATTAATGTTTTGAAATGTGGAGATAATTTATTACAGGTAATGTAAACACCAAAGAAACTCTGATAACTTTTTTCATGTGTGCCTGTCTTTAAGGTCAAGCAGCAAAAGTGCACTTTCAAAAGAAAAAGGGTTTCCATGGCAATAAAAGGGAGTCAGGGAAAGAAGATGTTGTTAATTCACATGTGACTTTTTAGCCAAGAGTATTCCTGAGATGCTTTATTTGATTTGTTTACATGACAAGCAAGCAAACAAACAAACAAAAAATCAAGGATATTTTTTGACCAAATTTTCTACATTTATTGATATGAATGAATGTGTCTTACTCTGTCAATAAAATTTACCAAAGTCAACAAGGTTACATGAATAAGTGAGGAAAAGTAATGTTTTCCAAGACCACTTTAACAAACCCTTTATTTCTTGATGGTGGCTGCTTATCCTTACTAATAATCCTGTGGTCTAATCAAGTGAAGGGTGTGGAGAAGTGAGCCAGAAGAATTCCAGTGTATTCCTAATTTACTTTTAAAATGTATTTGTAGCAGAGTTCAATTTCAGGATATGTTTTGACCTCTGGTGGTTGTTGTTGTTATTGTTTTCTATTTACATAGGAGGCTTTTACAGGTATGCATAGCAATTAGCACAGGGATTGCTATCCTTGATGACAATCTACCAGTCAGCATGACTATCAAACTTTTAAGACCCTGTATATGTGGGATACAGGGTCAAAAGTCTGCAGTTTTTGACTGAAAATGCCAAGTGAAGTACTGTCACAAGCCTCGATGCCAAAAACAAGAGTTCTGTACTGTGTGGGCGTATCATCAATCATCTTAACAGATAAATGACAAATGCAAAATATTAAAAAAGCAGGGCTAAAATGTTTTGTTTGGAATGATTCTTTACAGCAAATCACATTTTTAATTTATATGTTGGTTAAAATTGTTAGCATACCTATGATATCACTGCACATTAAGTTTTTCTGTTTTTCTTTAAATTCTGTCTCAGCTGAGAAATAACTAGCATGAGAAATGCAGAAAAACTGTATGTTTCAGAACGCTTCAAATAGAACTTTCAGTCCGTTTGGGGGTCTAAATTCCTCAGGTAGGCAACTCTCTCCACCCACCACATATGTACACATCCCTTCTTGGGATATAATTTAAATTCTTTTGATTAGGAAGGATAAATGCATCTCATTAATGACATTTTAGAATTGATGTTTCTGTAAGCTGGTGCTTAGACATATATGCATATTTCATGTATATTTCACATAATTAATGGTACTTCCTTTGTCAATGGGTTCCATTTGCTAACATAAACTATTGCTAAAAATTGTACTGTGGCCTTTGGTCACAACTGTGCATCATATCTTTAAACCTAGGTACTTAAAATTGTTCAGAAAATGTTGTAGACCACACAGTGCTGGATAAACTGTTTAATAAATTAAGGCATGACACCTCCCTTATATATATATATACAGATGTATATGGCTTTGACTTCCTTCTCAGTGTATCTTGTAAAACCCACAAATTGTTTTTTCCATTAGAGCAGCTCTAACAATGTAAACATTTGATCCACTTATTCATGGTTATTTGTCTTTAAAGAATTGTTGTATTGCAAAATATGGCACTGTTATCCAAACCACACTCACTTGAAGTGCTGAATTTCTTCTGTTGCAAATAATTAGAAGCTCAGACATTAGGATTAGTTGTCCAAGAGTCAGAAAAAGAAAAGGGAAAACCAGTTATCTCCTTGAAGTCCTGTTTGCTGATCATGCCAGTTCTTTATGATGAGAGAGTGTCCAAGATGCCTACTTGTCTATTTAGTACAAAATGTAACAAAATAAGTCAAGTTCTTCTTTGTAGCTCCTTTTGTTGCAGCTTAAATTGCCCACAGATTCAGTGTGGTACTTCCTGCATTTGCCATATCCTTGTTTTCACAGGAAGTTTTTGTCCATCTTTACTCTTTGACCCACATCCAATTTCTAATTCTCATGTCAGAAGTGAGCTCATGTTTAAAACTCAAGGCAGAATTGGATCTTGTCATCTGAGGGTGATGATTAGAATAAATGAACAGAATAAAATCTTTTTCATTTACTGAAGTGATGATGGTTATCTCTTCCACGTAACAAAACCCGTTGGAAATATATGTATGAATCATACAAACTTCAGATCTCATAAAAACCTAAATAACCTTTCCAGTGCAAAGAGATGTTTAAAGCTTTGCAGAAGCAGACTTGTGAAGAGAGTTCAAAATTCACCACAAAGGATTCACATATATAGAAAACATGCTTTTTTCCCCACTTTATCTATTTATTGACAGTATTGATGAGATTGTAGGATTCGACTTTTTTTTTTTTTTATTTTCTCTGGAGAAAAGAGGAAATGTGAATGAAAAGTCATTACTCAAGTATTTCACACCCCCATGATAACTGGACCTGAAAAAAGAGAGGCTTAAAAATTGAGGTTTAGTTACAGAAAATGGATGTGTAGTCCAAACTCTTTTTTGATCAGAAAAATGTAGTTTAGGCAATTCTAATTGCTTAGTGACTTCACTATCAAAAAGATATTGTATTTTTTAAAGCTTGTATGTATCATATAGTCCTATATCTAATTTCCTAACAGAAATTCCAGCAGATAAAATTAGCAAGTAAATAAATACACAAATCTGCCACTAAAGATAAATGTTTATACTAATATTAGAGTTATGTTCTCATGCTGGCATTGTCTCTATTTCTTTAAGCATGACAACAAGTATTTTCTATTTACATACCCAATATGTTACACTATGTATTAAAAAAAAAAAAAATCCATTTTGGATTTAATTATTTGAATTAAACTTATTGATTAATTATTTTCCTATTTGTGTCAACATAAGTAATTGCTCTAGGCATGGGGAAAAAAGGAACAGAATTACAAGGCTTTATTAACATGACTAAAAACTGGATTATCAAAATGAAAGGTAACATTTCTAACACCAGCACCTTAAAATAATGATTTAAAAATAGAGATATGAAATAATGCTTGAATGGTAAATTGATTTCCCACATTATTCTTCCTCCAGATTTCCTGTTAAAAAGTTGTTGTTCTCACTGATGCCAAAAAATGTGACTTGACCAAAAATGATTATTTAAATAACATGATATTACTGCCATCTTTTTCCTGGGCATCTACTTTTCTGATAGCTTTTTATGTGCTAATCATGTACAGGCAGGTGAGGTGTTGTGGTGTCTGCCTGTGTACCATCTGTACAGAATATGACCAGCCAGCCATTTGAATGATAATCTTTATCTGAGGTTATGTGACTGAGGGAAGGGAACAAGTTTTAGAATTTTCAAAGTGAGTTTAGTGTCAGTCCATCCACTAAAATTGATTGTAATTTTTCCACTGCCTGAAGTGAGAACACTTACAAACCAATAGATGTGACTAGAAATTGCATTGTTTCATCGTATAAGCATCTTTTATACACTTGGTCAAAAAATGCAGTAATTTTTTGTTCTGCTGGAGGTAATAAACCTCTCATTAAAATATCTATGGACTTGTATTGCTCATCTCTGTTGCATTTTGTCCTCTGTAAAGACAATACACTATCATGACTCTTTTGGATAGGAGTCTGTCATAGAGACAAGCAGAGGCACTGGAAATGCTGCAGAAAAGTACCAGGGTGGAACCACCCCAACCTTTCCCTCTCCTGCTCCCATCCTGGGTCTGTGCAAAGTGACAGAGAAGTCCCTGCTAGATTGCTGGTGTAGCTCTGCTCGGCAGGAATACACTGAACACGGGGTTGCATAGCGTCTCAATGTCCACTGCCACAATTTGTCTCCTGCCTCCTTAGAGTGATATTTTTCTGGATATTCCTTTGCACAAATCTTTGAAGACAATGAACAAGTGATAACAAAAGGTAAATCATAGCATTTGAGCAGATATCTCTCTTGAACACTTATCATACTAGTAACAGGAGACTCTTTCAGTACACTAGTACTGGAGATTAGTGGAGCTTTTTTATCCCATAGGTTCAGCCTTTCCTGCTCCCATCGTGCTAGATAAAAACTACAAAAAGGAGTATGCCAACAGCTAGAGAGAGCAAGCTGGGGGCAGGGGGGAGGGAGAGAAAAAAAAGAAAATATCTATCTTCACCCTGAAGCAATTCTATTCAGTAGAACAACTACAGTGCAGCTGCCTAAACTTCTACTATAAACATCATATTTTGCCAAGAAAGCCTCAGCAAATAAGTCTTAATTATGGTGTAAGGTACCTAAAACTGTGTGTATACATGTAACTTTATAAAAGTAAGTTCAATAAATGTTTAAATGGATCCAAATAATTCTATGATGATTGAAGTAAATCACAAGAAGACTGGTAAAATGTCATTCAACAAAAAGTGTGTACTTACTGCAGAGAGAGAGGAATGCAAGTGCACACTTGTGTGCATCTTTTCTTAACTAGGGACGCAGTTCATTCTTGAATTATATACCAAATGTTTTCCATCAAGTTTCTCAATCCCTGAATTCCTGTGGAGATAGAGCTATAGATGTACATACATATGCATATATACATACATCACATGCAGAATAAACACTCTCTAAATAATCCCAAAATATATTTAGAAAGAAAGAATTATTAAAGGTTTGATTCTGCTGTCCATATTCATAATAAGTAGTGTATGAAACCACAAAGTTTCTTACTTCAACAGATAGGACTGTTTCTAGTGGAAACATGTAGAACTTTGGTGATATCTGGTGACAGACATTAATGTCAGATTCATAAAGATTTGATCTATTTAGATATTCAGCCCATGGACACTGGTCTGAATATATTACATACTGTCCCCAGATTCCATTTTCTGTACTTTGGTGTTGCTCTGTACATTGGGCACACTGGCCCAAAATCCAGACCATCATTTCCTTGTTGAATCATTTTAATGCAACACACTGCTTCTGACAGCAAGGGATAGGCTGAAGGAGGGAAATCCACCCAATATATTTCAGTTTTCCACCCTCTCTCTCTAATATACCGCTATGCATATGCTGAGTCCAGCATGCACATTTTTTCATCTCTTAACTCAGTGAAGATAAACTGTACATCAGCTAAGGAAGAAAAAAATCCCTGTTGAAATGCTGAACCTGCTTTTACTTTAAGTGGAACAAACTACTTCCCTGGTTGCCATAAACATAGAAAAGGTTTCTTAAACTACAGAAAGTTTAGTACAGGCACTAGCTGTTTCTTCTTGCAAGCTTTCATCCTCTGTGGTAATGTAATTTCTATGTCATAAATGTGCCTTGCTAACCAAGATGTTGCAGGAAATTGTGGTCTCTGTGAAAGAGACAGGAGATAGTCAACTGCAACGTGTAAATGTATGGGCTGAGTATTAATTCGTTACAGGAAAATGATGTTAAGAACAGACAATAAAATAAATAACTTCTAATAGTTGGGTTTTTTTCTGCTTAATGGAAAATAATGCAAAACAAATGCAAATCAAGTTCCGTACTCTTTAAAAACAGTTGAAGACTGTTCAACTGAACACTGAAGACTAATTTCCCTAGAAAATTATAAGAAATAATCATATAAAATATAATAATCTGCTACAAACTTTTGAAAGGCTTCTTTAACTTTGTAAGGCTGGTACCAAATCTAGCAGTGGCTAGATATAAGAGCAGAATGAAGAAGTTTCTGATAGGAAGACATGTCATTGAAAGAAGGACTCGGGTAGGACCTCTGAATCAAAATTTCTGATAAATCAGAACAGTCACAAGAGATGGTTATGTCTACCATGGTTTTTTTAACAAAATCATTTTAAAGATGTTAAGTAAGCATCAGAAAATAGATTAATAAATGCCAATTGGTATTGCTTCTCTCTAACTGTAGGCTATTTGTTAAGTATTAATTAAATGAACTAAAAACTCACCATAAGTTTAAGGACTCAATAAGAGCTGAATTAGTTTATTTATTGCATTAACTGCCTGCAGGTAGGCAAATTAATTGCATGTCATCAAAGTTTATGTTGTGCTTCCATTTTGTGCTTTAACAAGCACACTGCTGAATATTAAATATATAATGATATTCCCATCTACCTCATTTAGCAAATTGTTTCTCTCAGCTCCATTGTTGTCAAGTACATACCAACATATCTAAGAAATAATTCAAATCCGTATCTATATCTTTTGCCATATCAAATGCAGTATGTGAGTCATACTGGAAAAAAGAGCATTAAAAAAGGGAAATGTCCATCAGCATGGAGTTACAGCTAAGAAGAGACTGTATCCCCATTTCCCGCTTTCCTGTAGGAGCAGTGCTGGTACTTGTGTCTCTGCCTCACCACTTCCACTTCTCTTCAGCTCCCCAAGACATGTGACACAGAGGAGCAGAGGATCTAAAATGCTGCTTTGAGAGTGCAAGGAGGAGATTTCAGTGAAAAGGGAAGTTATGCTAAACCCCCTCAGCCAATTGTTACGCACGTGATAGAAGGAACAGAAATGCACATGCAGACATTTATTTGCAGCACAGTCTATAGTGGGGAGACAGGAAAGAAGAACACGTTAATGGTTCCAATAGGTGCTTTCAAGACCCAGCTGCCAGCAGCAATGCCATGTTTTCCAACACAGGGGAGTCAGAATTAAAGACATAGCTGCTATCTCTCCCCTATTCTCCATTTCTTAAAGGAAATTTAATTCAAGTTTACTTCAGGTAGGTACAATTCCCCCTTACTGAATATTACATCTCATCTGAGGTCTGCGATGCTTCATGTTTCAGAAGTGAGTATTCATGGTGGTGATGTGGAAATGCTAGTGGATCATGTGCCAAAGGAGAGCAGAGGGAACAGCCAAAACACTGGATAACTTGGCAGACCTTAGTAGGTAGTTGGTGCACCTACAGTAGCATTATAGTTAGGACTGGGAGAAGTAAATATTCCAGTTACCCCTGTGAACCATACTTTGGGCAAAATCATGAAATAGACTTCAAGAGCATGGCCTTGATTCCCTTTGGGTGAAACTAAACTGGCAGATGAGTCCCAGGAATGCGCGTAGTGCACTCCCACTTCTATGGGACATTTTGTCCACAGGTCTAGGCTGGTCGGAAGTAGGTTTTAATCATTTAAAGCATGCACAGTGTCAATGTCAAGTCCTCAGTGCCAGCTGTTCAGGTCACAGATGCACATTTATTGCTCTATATTACTTCATAATGTAGACACGGTAAGAGTCCCCTTATGGATATGTCCTCCGTCGGGGGGGTAAGATGTCAGGTTTCTATATAATTGTTATGATTTACTAGCAATGATGAATTCTTTTTGATTCATATCTAGTTTAGATTAAAAAATGCCTCAAAATAATAGCTCACACTCAACTGTGTTTTAAGAAAAGAAAAAGCCCTTCTCAAACTGTTTTTCAGTTCAGATTTAGTTCAACTAATGTGTCTAGCTTTTACAATTAAAATACACCTCATCCAACTTAGTCAGCCAATGCTGCAACATAGAAAAGTATTGCCTTTGGTCAAAGTAAGTTATTCTTACCTTCAGACAATGGATCTTTCTTGTAGAAGGCACTGCATGATTAGGCAGTTTAAGTTCAATATAATGTGTTAGGTTCAGCTATTATTCTAGGAAGAAAGGCTCAAAACGGGTTTTTGTTTGAGTTTCAGATGACTTCCTGGTTAAGTGTAGGGGCTCTTCTGTCAAAAGCCCCAAAGAGAGGAAAGCAGGGAAGTGGCTTTGGTTTATGTAAGGAGACAATGCTCTCCACAAAAACGTACGAAATAAAACCCCAAACAAGCTACCCTGCCAGTTAGTTTCAAGTATTAGGTCCCTCCTTCAAGTAGGCTATGGTTTCAGCAGCTTTCATGACTCAGTCAGCCTGTCACTTCTAAAGAGCTGCTGCAGCAGCTGAGGAAGCCTGTCATTTTCACATAATCCTGATGAGTCACACTGTGACACCCTGTGAACCTGATATGCAAAATTCTGCAGCCCTACATCCTAAAAGTCCATGCAAATCCTTTGTCAATTTTGGTCTACATGAACTTGCAAACTGAGAGCTCTGCTTTGAATTTGGAATATAATCATAGGCTTACAGGCAAAACAAACCTCTAAACAACAGTGTTCTTTTTGTTTCATATGTGAGCCATACAAAGTTGTGAATTGTGGATGTTTTTGATGTTAATTTATAAAGAGGATCACATTTGATTCTGGGTTCTTTTGAAAAGTCAGTGAGTCATGAAAAATTCTGCATTGAACAGGAGTCATAACTGAGATTTTTCAACAATACATCTGAGCCCTAGCAAATGGGGCTGAGGTTTTGTATTGAAGTTTTGTTAGAACTGGTTTGAAGCTAAGAGAACAAGTTACTTCATTTTTACTGCTTTTAACAAAAATGTTGAAAGCAGTGTAGCTTTAGTCTGAGAAGGAATTGTGAGTCAAGTCAAGGCATCTTGTTGGTGTCCCTGTTTTGAAACCAGAGCCTGAAGCTCATGGCACTGCTAGCCTCAGTAATGACAACAGGTAGGAAACAGGGAGAAGATGTTTAATATTTCACTGTAAAGGAAGGAAAAAAACTGAAAAAGAAGTCTCATGGCTGGGTGAACTTCTACCCCAGTCCCTAGGAAGAAAAGGTTCCTATGTCTAAGTGTGTATAACAGCAGTGCTATGAAACAGGAGGGACTTAAACCTGTTGGCCGTCTTTAGCCTATTCTGCAATACAGAAGTCTCAGTAGTTGAACTATAGCATAAATCAGCATTGAAATATCTGGCATGAAACTATTACATACATTAAACAACGTTTGGTGTGTTTGTATTGCTAGACAGGCTCTTGCATGAACTAGAACTTGAGGCCAGGTTTGTCATGCATGCACAAATTAAACTCTGACTTCTGCTCTAGTACTCCTGATAACACCTCAGCCTAACTCTCTTGCAGGACAAGGTGCAAGATGAGAGTCAGGCTTGAAAGCTGAAAAAGGGTGTGGGTAGCTACTGCTTCTGAGGGGGCTAGTATTGACTGTATGAATACTTGTGTTTCAGAGCTTAGTCAGACAGATGATCTTTAACAACTTGAGGGCTCTGCACTGTTACAATCTGGTGGATAAGAGCTTGTGCTATTTTAAGTTGGGAGGTGGCAACAAGGATTACTGTTTCACAGCTAAGTGTGGTGTGTGCCACCCCCAGGGGAGGAACATGCCTGACTTGAACTTATTTTTGCAGATCAACAGTAGCCCACAAGCTTATTAAGCCAAGGTAAAAGCTCAGGCTAAGAACAGACACACAGTGAAACCGTACATACTTGGAATCAGATGGCTCTATGAAAGGTCTTTTGGGAAATATTAGAAATGTCTGAAATAATTAGACTTTATATATGAATGCAATGAAATCTAAAGGTGTAACTGAAGTTTATATAGATATGTCTGATTTAATGTTAAGCTAACTACATCAAAGAACTTTAATAGTAATTTATGGCAGTGAAGGATTCCAAGTAATATGTAAAATCTGTCCAATGTCCTGGATAAACCCTCAGGAAACTATGCTGTACTCTAATACTCCCTTGGCTGAATTGTTAGCAGGACCCAAGATAGCTATATTAAATTTAGCTGAGGTAAATCACTTTTTTCTTTTTTTAATGTTAACCTAAACAAAGTGGTTTTTTTTTTTCTGTTGTTTTATTCAACTTGTTATAATTTATAAGCTATAAATGATGATAATTTGTTTTTTCTAAAGTTTCTTAGCTTATTTTTTTATTATTTAGGACATTACTTTATAATAGGGCAAAAGTTTTTTTTCCCTCTTTCTTTTAAAAAGTAAATCTCCACATTGCATTTTCTTCAGTTAGGTCAAAGACTAATAATAAAGCACAATATCATTACATTTCCTATAATGAAACATGCAATTATTCAGATCCTGGATCAAGTCTGAATACATGAAAATTAAAAAAAAGCAGGGAGCAGAGTAATATAGATGACATGAAATTACTAAAATGTCATTTTAAGTCAAAAGTCATGCTCAGGACAGAATTAGTTTTCACTGAATATTTTCTCTTTATCATGGACTTACTGCTTTTAAATATATAGTGCTAATCAAATTAAATGTCATGTAAGGTCAGGAATTATTTAATCTGTGTAAATTATAAAGGGAATAATTATTATAGTCTATATTTCCATGGTCATTTGCAGGCTAGTGATATTTGCCTTATTTTTTTAGAGTGTAAACCAGAACATTTTAACACCAGGATTATAGAAATACTACAGTGGCATGTTTTGCTCATTTAGATTATGTGAAAACTGCCAGGACTATTTGGACATTTTGGTGGCCAAATGCACTGATTCCTGGAATTAACAGTGCTCTCAGTCTAGAGTAATGGCACCTGCCTTCCCTGTCATCATTTGTTCTCCTTTTCCTCACTTTCCTTGAAAGCACATAAGTAGATATGCAAGGAAATTAAAACCATGATTTGCATTTATGCCCCTTTACCTTTTCTTCTCTGTCTTCCCCTTTTTTCCGTGAAACCACAGAAAAGATGGACCTATAAATAAAGCAGCTAATGATGTCTGATTTGGCATTTGGTTTTTTAGGTCATAAGTTACTTCTTTAGTATGTCATGTTTGGTTGACCTTCTTGGATGACTGTAATTAAGATATTTTGACTTTCTTTTCCAAATTGGTGGAAACCTGACATCATGATGCCATTGACATAGTATGTGGGGTATACGAGTTAAATGATTCTCTGATTCAGAGGCAAGCAGGCAGCTCAATGATTTCTGCAAGAATGCCTGGGATAGACCTTTACCCCAGACATGGAATAGCTCAGATCTGATAATTGTCAAGGCACGGTTCTGAGCACACCTGTTTGACTACTGAGGGCATTGTAAAGATTGGTTTTGAATTGGAAAACCGTGGAAGGAACTTTGAGAGCTGGTGAAAATCTAGTTTCATTTCTCTTGTAATAGATGACAGATGTCTTTTTAAAATTTGTATATTTAAAAAAAAACATATAAATGTATTGCTGAAATGCAACAATTCTGCTTTTGGTCATCAGTTTTTCAAATAACTTTCTGCATTAACAGCATTTTATAGGATACCATTATGGTGCTCAAGGTTGGTGTTAACCTTACTGCTTGTAACCTTCTATATTTACAAATGTGTTGAAAACAGAAATATTTCTAACAATTAACTTTAGTGTACTGCAGAAATAAGCAGTATAACACTTGATTTATGTCAACTGGTGTGTTGAGTTGGTTTTACTGCTGATTCAGTTTAGCTTGTTTAGTCTTTTATTGAAACATTTTTTGGTGCAATTTGCTACCATTTAATCATAAAAAGCAATTTAAGTATCAAACTTAATAATTTATTAGTCAGGTTTCGTTATTTGTTAATTTCCTTTAATTCATGTTGTCTTAGCAGATCAACAACTGTGTTACTTCTTAATGAGGGTTACTGTGTGATTGCAGGAGAGAAAATTGCCTCCCTCAGTCTGCTGGAAAAGCAAGTACATTCTCATACTGGCAGAAACCTTCAGCACCCACCCCACCCCACTCCACCCCCCCTTATATCTCTTATCTCTCTCTTTTTTGTAGTTGCTAAATTGCACAATAAAAAACTTCGTATATGAAGAATAAACTACATACTGCATTGCCAAAGATAATTTTATTGGTCTATGTTTATTTACCACAGAGAAATTAACAAGGAATTAAAAATGAACATCAGTACATATCTTTGTTTCCATTTCTATGGAAGATTGCAATGTACTACAGATGATTGAAATGCTTTTTAAGTACTTATTCCAGCTATTTAAGCTATAATGGTTAGTCATGATTGGCCAAAAAAAAAATCACCATATTATTGTTTCTTATCCCATATGGGATAGGTATTAGATTTTTTTAATATAAGTTTGAAATTAGATGTTTACCAAAACTTTAAAATTAACTTTCCACAAACATTCCAGATGTTTTGAACTCAAAAATTGACCAAAAAAAGGGTCAATTAGGTTGTCCAGGGAATTCTTTTAAAACGTTATAATTAGAAAATCATGGTTTAAAGCATTTGTCAATCTCTAACTGAAATTGGAAAGCCATACTAGTGTTTTAGATTTACTTGGAAGAAACCTGATAGTGTTTGTACAGACAAAGTCAAACAACAACAACAACAACAAAAAATTCTGCGATTCCATTTTTATTTCAGTTTGTGGAAAAAAATGTGAAAAATCCTCCTTACCCTGCTGAGAGACATTTAGTGGGTTTGAGACCCTTTCTTAAAGACAGCAGTTACTTCTGCAACTGAACTATGTTTTCCATCATCTTTTATGCTCCTGAAGCTGTGTTGAGTGGTCTCTAATAAATGTGACCTCCAGAATACTGTAATCAATGAGGTATCAGGACTCCATCCAAGAGGTTTCTCTAGTGTTATACTTTTACACAAAACAAAGCACGGTAGTATTCATTTGAACTCATGAATACTGTATGAGTGGTAGCACTAGGAGTAGTTTGTTTAAATTTAAAAAGATAAATCCAGACTGTAGAGTTCAATATGAAAAGCTACTCACACTCATACATTCTACTCATTTATTGTAACAGCAGAAAACTGGTGCTAATAATTCTCATTCTTCCCATACTTTAGTTAGAATATGTGTATCATGCCTTAGTAAAAGATACTTTCATACCTAGGGGAAAAATCCAGAATATGGTTTCTTTATTTAAAATTATAGCAGTTATAATTCCAATTTACTGGAGAATAGCAGCTTTCTCATCTATATTCAGTCATTCACTGCTGGTTTACAGTAAATCAACAAACAAGTCAGTGAACAAGGGGTTGCTATGACAAAGTCATTGCCATAACTAAGAGAAACAAGAGAACCTTCCCTCAAATTAGACTATTTTCCAGTGAAATGCTATGTTGCAGTTACAAAAATCAATGTTTGAAAGACTTTTTCTTTTAAATGCTCAATTTCCAAAGTTTAAGTTAAAAGAATGCTTATGTTTAAAGCTGCCACAAAATAACTGTTCAGAAATGCAGCTTGTAATGAAAAATGTCTAAGATTGTAGAGATCTGGAGTCAGTTTCAGTGCATTGGTAGTTGCCTTACTCCATTACATCTTCTTTGCATGTGTTGAAAACATGTTCCTTTGCTGCTTCAGCTTCAACTACCTTTCTGTAAGTCGAAACAAATTTTGCTGGTTTTTTTTTTTTTTTTTTTTTTTAATAATAGATTTTAAGCTCTAAGCTTTAAGAGTAGGATTCTTTGACTTCAAGTCTGTGACATCTTGCATGTCTGGTATTTTTATATTTCTGTGAAGAAAGGAAACACAACTACAGCTATCAAAAATATGTTCAAAACATTTTGGAGTAACAAAATATGTTTGTGTTTCTAAAACCAATAGGATGAGCTAAACAGCTGCACATGTTGTCAGAGAATTCATAAACCAGGGATCTGAGGTGCCATTTTATACCTGTTTATGTTTAAAACTATCATAAAAATATCCACAACAGTCCTGCATCAGGGTGTTTATGATATGTGTTTCTGTTCCTTGTGATGTTCTCTGTATAAAGATCCTCAGTTCACATTTTGAATAAGAGACTTAGGCTTATTGGTGTACATTTACAGCTTGTGCCAGTTAATTTAAAAAATCATTACTGATTTTTTTTTTTACCACTCACCATCTTTCCTCTCCCAGCAACAATGAAAAAGTCCCTTCAAAGAGGTACAATTTTCAAAAAATAGTAGTTTTGAGCTGCCAGCTTCTCATCTTCACCGATATGTAATACAAGAGAGAAAATGTGTTGAAGTATTTGTCAGTCTACAGTCATGTATTTGATAAAACTCAAACCTTTTTGAAGACAAGTATATTTTGTTAATATGCTTCCACTTTCTTTATGCTGTGCATAGCACTATAGCCTATCTAGCAATAAAGGCTAGAAACCCTCTGGACCAAGATCAGTAATTCTTCGTTATGTTTTCTGAGTTATGTTTTCTATATTGCTGGAATTCTGTTTCTTTACCAATCTAAATGTGACTGAAATGTGTGAAAATGGGTATGTTTGTCTAAGAGGCCTTTTAGACTTCAAAATTCTAAAATTGTCAGCTCTCAACAGCTGGGTTATAAATCTTTTTTTTCTGTGGTAAAAATGACAGTTCCTAAATGTTATGTGGCTTTACTGTTGTAAAGTGACATAAATTCATACAGTGAAAATAAACCAAGAAAATTATTTTCATTCAAAATAAAATTATAAACATGGACAAAAGGAAAAGTGTGTCTTTGTATTGATGTCAAGTCTACCTCCAGGAAAATTCTAGCATGTCTCCAACATTAACTGTGGACTTCTGAAATGAAACAACTTCATATCAAAGGGAGTCTTCATAACTATGTATTTTGTTAATGTTTTTAATGACTTCAGTCAGAACTAATGATAATAAAACCCACTGCCCTGGACATTAGCTATTGTACTTTTATGTAACACCAAGTCAAAATTGTAAGAGAAGGCATCACTGCCTGTGAGACATGTCAGGTTCTTTTCCCATTGAACTCTGACTTTAACACATGTGGGACTTGGTCTGAAATGTTGACATCATACTAAAAATGCCATCATGATTGACAATTCTTGGCTTCTCAGCAAAAAAAAAAATATTTGAGTCTTCATGAAAGGTTAACTCTTATATCATTCCCAGAGTACTGATGCCTCCAAGTTAAGATAAAGGAACAATAGTTTGGCAGAGAACTGACCACCTGTGGATTAGCACGGCATGTTAAAAAAACAACCAACCAAACAGAAATAAGTTAAAATTAAGACATATGTAAAGACTGTATATATTAGGTAAACTACAACACTAAACCCTCTTTCCACAGGGTCACAGGTCCTGCCAGGAGCCTGCTCCAGCTCGGGCTCTCCACGGGGTCACAGCCTCCGTTGGGCGTATCCGTCTGCTCCAGCATGGGGTCCTCCACGGGCTGCAGGTGGATATCTGCTCCACCGTGGACCTCCATGGGCTGCAGGGGGACAACCTGCCTCACTGTGTTTTTCACCATGGGCTGCAGGGGAATCTCTGCTCCAGTGCCTGGAGCACCTCCTCCCCCTCCTTCTTCACTGACCTTGGTGTCTGCAGAGCTGTTGCTCTCACATATTCTCACTCCTCTCTCTGACTGCAGTTGCTGTTGTGCAGCAGTTTTTTCCCCTTCTTAAATATGTTGTCACAGAGGCACTACCACTGTCACTGATTGGCTCAGTTTTGGCCAGCAGTAAGTCCGTTGTGAAGCCGGCTGGCATTGGCTCTGTCAGACATGGGGGCAGCTTCTGGCATCTTCTCACAGAAGCTACCCCTGTAGCCCACCCACTACCAAAACCTTGCCACGCAAACCCAATACAATTATGAAAATATATTCAAGGAAAAGATTAATGTTTGTCTGTCAGAGTGCCGAAAATGAGGATCAGATTCAGTGACTGGAGCATTTTTTTTTCCTAGGGAATGATAGATTACTTTTTTCCACGTTAATTTTGTCTCTGGGGGCAAAATCAATGTTATTTTAAACAGAAACACAATATGTGCTATTACAATTTGACTTGTTTTGGGATTCGAAGGGACTGAACCATTGCTTTTGATTTCTGAGGCCCGGGTATTTGCTGAGGTACTAACTGTGTATGAGTGACTGGGGCAGTTATTTTCTGAGTCTGTTAGGGCAATATAGCATATACGCTGTTCTAAGAGCAATTAAGATATTGAAACACTTTTGTGTGGCTGGGTTATCAGAATCCTAGATTAAAATGGCTCTGTAGCTTGGCTGATTATTTTTAAGCTTTTTAGTTCAAATCATACTTGAATTATCAGAAATATCTCCATAGCCAGATGATGACAGAGAACCCCTTTGTTAACACTAACAAAGGATTTCTATTTGATTGGCACTGTGTGAGCACAGCAGTTTTTGCACTGCATGACAGTACCGCAGCCTTTAAAGAGACAGTTCCCAACAATTGCATAGGTATTCCAGGTATCCAGGTATTTTGACGGATATTCCACATATTTCAGGAGACCTTTTGATGAATAGTCTGAATTATACAGCATTAAGCAAGGATGACTGAAACACTCCCATCGCAGATAGTTGTTTTAGCTTTTCAGTTGGTCTCTCCTTGGAAACTGGATGAGATTGAAGAGGGGGGTGGGGAGTGAACAAGTACTCATAGGGCCAGCTTCAGGCTTCTAACGTGGGTGCTCTGAATCTTCCCTGGGAGCATGTGTTTCTGCTGACAACTTAAAAGAATTAGGTCATAACCTTTATACTCTGAATCATATTCTAAGGGACTGCCTAATGAATACCTCCTCTCCACTGAAAATAAATAGGCCACCTTTGTCTTTGCCTTCTCTCTCAAATAAAAATATTCATCATTTTCCTCCTCTCATGCTCCTCTTTGTGACTAGTATATGAAAAAGGGGAGCTATTGATTCAGAATGCAAACCTCACCCATGATAGAGTTTTTAACCCATGATACCGATCTTGTATAGTGAAAATTAAGTGAATTTGATTGTGTTTTTATAGCACATAGAGTCCCTAATTTTGTACTTTAAAGAAGATAGATTTCTAATTAATTAACTGGTATATATTTGATTTGCAATAGCTCAGCAGTGGGCACCTGGTTTCTCCTTTTAAGGTTAAAAAACAGGTGGATTTTCAGAGGTGCTGCATGCTTGCAGCTCCTGCTGAAACTGTAAGTCATTTTCATAATATCATGCTGGCATAGAAGCATATGTTATTAAGATCACAGAATGGTTTTTGTTGTTCAGAAATAACTTCCGTTGCCAAAGAGGGAAGAATTTGGAAGAGGGAAATGAAACTGTTATTGCTTTGTGGCTTATTGTGTGGTATCTCTTCCTAGCATAATAGCAGTTCATAAAGAATGAGGTGAAGAATTGTAGAGAGATGGTTTGTTTTTCTAGCTTTCCTGAGCTTTATAATTTATATAAATTTATTTATCTTTTCTAGACTAAATCATAAAAATGGAGTGAAATGTACCTCACACAAACATTATTTTCTCTTTCTGCCCCCAACAGGAGGGACTCTACCTCACTACCAAAAGCTGCCAGTCCAAATTGTCTTCAGAATTTTGCATCATTAGAAATTCAGATACCTTCCTGAATATTGCTTCAAGAGAGCTAAGCACTTCACAAACATACCTCTCTGACTTGAAAACAAAGGTGTGCCCTTGATCTGTTTTCAATAACAATGCCAAAATCCAGGAGTCTGCAATTCAACACAAGAGACCCATGTGGGCAGTAGGTGTACAGCTAATATAAAGAGCTGTGCTTTACTGTATGCCCTGCTGCCAACATCTTCTCTGTGCCTGCTGTTCCTTCTCCCACCTCACTCTCTTCACTTTGCATAGAAGGTACTCAGGCAACCATCTGGAAGTATATTTCCCCGCTGGTTCTCCTGAGCCTAAATGATGAGGACAGCCACTCTCAAGGGTACAATTTCTCCAACTTTTTGATGCCATAATCAGTGGCTTTGTTACACTTTGTTTCCTACCTGCAAGATGGTGAGATAGCCTTCTGAAAAAAGATACATATAAGACTGCAAAGCACCCAGATGTTATGGGGGATGTAACTTGTCCACATGGTGTTGAAGAAAACAACGATTAGGGGAAGCCTCAGAACAGCACTTACAAAGAGCAGGAGCTACAATAGAGGACGCTGCTTCCGCAGTAGCTCTCCAGCCTCCTCTTTTATTAGAACAAATTCTGAGATCCAAACAGGTTTATCTCATTTGTTGTCATTAGGGACAGTCTCATAATTAATCTTTACATATTGGTTACTTCTTTCTTTTACACTTTCCTTTTCTCTCCCCACATAGCTTCCTGACTTTCAAAATGTTTTCTGCTTGGTATTCATGTTTCCCTTCCTTTCTTCTGTTATCTCAGCTTTTATTCTTTTATCAATTTTAACTTCAGTGGAAATAAACACAGTAGAAAGTAAATGCTCTGAGACAATCACCGTCATTTCTACTTGTATAAAAAAAACCTAGCACTTACATAGTTTTATGTAACTTAGTAAGATGGATTTATTGGAAGTGAAAGTGAAGGGTAGGGTGAATTGTATTAAGGAAGCAATGGCAGTCTTCCTTTCCCCACTATTACTGCATCGCATGACAAAAGTAAAAGGATGCAGTTACACAGCTCTTCTTTCTCCCATTCCCTCCACTTCCTGCACCCACTGAAAATGGAGCTGATGTTGCAGATAGTATTGTGAATTGTTATTATGCCTATTTTCACCACCAAGACTACTTTCAGATATGAAATATTAATATATATTTAAAAATGCAATGGACTCATATTCAAGGAATCCTCAATGTTTTTGTAAAGCTGACTCCCTCCTCCGCTCCAAATACTTTCATGGAAGAATAAAAATACATCATATTTAGGTAACGATAGTCAGCTGAGGAATTGTGAATAAGCACTTATTATTGGAAATATTCATTCTGAAGGTAATTAACAGCACTGATCCATGCTCAGCTGTAAGAGATCATGAAGATTCCTGTTCTTCAAGGCTAATCGAATAATAGCCTCTTCCTCTGAGATAAAATGTCTTAACACTAATGGTGGTGTCATTCAAAAGAATTGAACTTCTGGAACCTTAAACCAGTATTTTGAAATATTCATACAAATCCTGTCAAAGTCAATAGGCATTTTTCTATTTGCTTTAATGATGCAGAAACTGGGCCCTGATTTACTGATAAGGCAGATCTTCAGGTGCTAGAAAAAGCCTGAGAATTTCATGGGCTTATAACTGACTTTATGAGACTAATATAATACACTGAACAGTTGTTTTAATATACTAGATTCTGCATTATCTTAATCAGTATTGCTTTCTTAATGTTGAATATAATGTACATCTATATTTAAATGTGTTAAATAGCATCATATAGTGTTAAGAATAACTTGAAAGTGTGTATTGTTGCTGGAATTAAGCCACCTCAGTAATAACCCCCTGTTGTTTTAATACTCCACATGATCACACATTGTTTCTATTTCTGACTTATTTTTCATAGTCGTCCTTCAACATCTTTAAAAAATAGATGTGTATGATATCTTTTGGGGGGCTGCTGTTACAATTAGTTACAATGAAATCTGTGTAAGCAGTCTCCTGTATAACTGCCCCAATGGCTAGCAAAGTCTAACTCTCCATGAGTTCAGCTATATGAATCACACTGTGTTATACGGCCACCCATTGTAATAGACCAAAAATCATAGCCCCTTTCATATTTGCTGTCATCTTCCAGTCAATATAATTTAAGCAGTATGCAGTAAACCTTAGTGACAAGAACAGATGCATATTTTGTACCCTTAATTTTGAAAGAGTAAATAAAGAAAGTCGTTATAGCGTAACCCACAGAGACTTCCACAACTTCAGGAAACTTGGTAGAGCCATGTAAAGGGAAGAAGTGTACTTTGTCACCTTGGCCTCCAAGAAGATAGGAAGGCAGAACCACCAGGCTGAATAAATACTTCTCTTTATTGCTGTTGTCTGATGTGTTCTCAGTTTTGAGGGACTTTGCAGATGCAATGCAACAAATGCCTCTCCTACTCTATGTAGGTTGCTCATGAGAAAATGAGGTTATGTTTCTATTTCTAGAAGTCTGTCTGTGAAATGTTTCCTTTCTTGCGACACGACATTGCCAAGAATCTTTTGCTGTCTGTATCTGTCTGTATCATAATTGAGGATGATGGATGATATGTAGTCTTCATAAAATGTTCTTTAAAAACCTGAATCATGGATATTTTTATTGGGTTTATGTGGCAAGGTTTTGGTAGTGAGAAGGCTTCAACGGTGGCTTCTGTGAGAAAAGACACCCCCATGTTGGACAGAGCCAGTTCCAGCCAGCTCCAAAACAGACCTGCTGCTGACCAATGCTGAGTCCATCAGTGAAGCTGGTGGAGCCTCTATAATAACATATTTAAGAAAGGGTAAAAAAACTGTGCAGCAGCTGTGAGAGAGAGGAGTGAGAAAAATGCGAGAGAAACAGCCCTGCAGACACCAAGGTCAGTGAAGAAGGAAGGGGAGGAGGTGCTCCAGGCACTGGAGCAGAGATTTCCCTGCAGCCTGTGGAGAAGGCCATGGTGAGGCAAGCTGTCCCCCTGTAGCCCATGAAGGACCACAATGGAGCAGATATCCACACTGCAGCCCATGGAGGACCCCACGCTGCAGCAGGTGCATGTGCCCTGAAGGAAACTGCAGCCCGTGGAGAGCCCGTGGTGGAGCAGGCTCCTGGCAGGAACTGCAGCCCATGGAGAGGAACCCACACAGGAGCAAGTTTTCTGGCAGGAGATGTTACCCAGGGTGGACCCATGCTGGAGCAGTCTGTTCCTGAAGGACTGCGCCCTATGAAAAGGACTCAGGCTGGAGCAGTTCTTGAGGAACTGCAGCCCGTGGGAAGGAGCCACGCTGGAACAGTTCTTGAAGACCTGCAGAGCATGGGAAGGACCCGTGTTGGAGCAGTTCATGAAGGACTGTATCACGTGGGATGGACCCCACATTGGAGCAGAGGGAAAGTGTGAAGAGGAAGGAGTCACAGAGATTAAATGTTATTAACTGATTGTAACCCCCATTCCCTCCTCCCGTTCTGCTTAAGGAGGGGAGGAGGTAGAAGAGTCAGGAGTGACATTGAGCCTGGGAAGAAAAAGGGGGTGAGAGGAAGGCATTTTTAGTCTTGATTTTGTTTCTTATGATCCTTCTCTATTTTTAATTTACAATAAATTAAAATACTCTTCCCCAAGTCAAGTCTGTTTTCCCCACGATGGTAACTGGTGAGTGATCTCCCTGTCCTTCACTCAATCCATGAGCTTTTCTTGTCTTTTTTTTCTCCCCCTGTCCTGCTCAGGAGTGGAAGTGAGAGTGTAGCTTGGTGGACACCTGGCAGCCAGCAGGTTTAACATACCACAATATTCCATAATCTTCCTAGGCAGCCCAGTTTAAGATTATGATGGAGTCTGGCTGTGCCATTTTAATTCACACTCCATGCATAGGTATGATTACACCTCATTACTTCATTCAGTGAATTAATTCAATATTTCTTTCATCTTCCTTATTCACTGTGCAGTCCTAAGTGTTTGTTCATCATCACCAAAATACAACATAATTAATCTCTTCCTTAGCAATTTTAGTATGCTCAAATATTAGAGTGAATCACAAATATTATTGGTGATGATTGTCAGGCTGGGTGGCTGAATTATCCCCATTTTGCAAAGAAGACAGCAAGGCACAAAGAATATCAGCCTCTGTAAGCGTTATCTAATTTGAGTGTTCAGTTTCAAAATCTTGGCTTGTTTTTTCAGAAGACTGATTTTTCTACGTTGTTCCAATTTAAAGTCAATTTGTTTGCCCTTCAGTATTGGCCGCCCCTGGGAAACTAACTTTGGGTATTACAACTTGGGCATGCAGAAACTGAGAGCAAACAATTAAAAGCTACCTGTGATAGTTCATATTTATAGTATTTTCCCAGCAGGAGACACCACTTTCACTTATTTTAAAAGCACTAGTCCCAATGATTCAATCTAACTGGTTCATCCATCTAATATCTTATTCTGACATGGACAGTACTGAATCCTTTTAGAGAGTATCGTATCCTTATTGTATCCTGACAGTTACGGAATATTCTGACCCTGAGGAAATATACATCTAATCCCAGTTTTCTGGCATTCATACTGCAGGTTGATTTGAATTACAAATACTTATATGCCTTAAATTTCATAATTTCTAATAGTTCTATGAGTATTTTCCATAGGATTCTAATCCTTCTTGATGATCTAGGCTAAGATTATAGCTTTTAAAATTTCTTCTGACAGTGACTTCTATGGAATTACTATGAATTAAATGAAAAAGTAATTCCTCTTACAAAACTTGTGCTGTAATGAAAAGGTAAAAATTACATGATATTTTGATCTAGGTTTTTTCAGCAACACATCAACCTCCAAGTTAGACGTAAATGTGTTTATTTAACACGTCATAAGTAAATTTCAAAAAAAGTTTAAATTTTTTTGTGCGACCTATCTGAAGGAAAATAGGACTTGAACGCAGTAACATATTTAGTTCCAGGGTCCATTAATATTACTATTATTGCCTAGGTATTTGTCTATATCTTTAGTAGAAATGTGTGTCTGACTTAGACATCTCCAGAATTACTTTGAAGACAGCTAATGTACTTGCTTTAATTTAACCAATATTATTTACATTGGAACACAGTGTCAAAATTGCTTTTTTTTCCCAAATTTTCCATCTTATAAATCATTTCAGTCACATACAATCTTTTTGGTATTCATTTTGGGCAATCACTACAGCATTTACCTAATTTTATTCTTCATGTCTGAATCCATGCCAAATTGTTTATTAGACTGCAACCATTAAAATTTCTTGTATGAATGTGTCAGTTTGATACTGTGTCAGATCCCATCGTTCACTTTTGCTCCAGGATATGTGCAAATCCCTATGCTTTTTATTTACCTAAGACAATATGTTTTTGATGTTGAGAAATTTTTGCAAAATTTTTAGCATTCTGCAAATCAAATTTTACTGACAATAATTGTGTCTTTTGGTACCTATGTAACTATCTCCATAAGCTTTCTAATTGCCTTATTGATTCTCCTGAGTATACCTTGAATTTAACTTATTTGACTCAAGTATCATCAAGAAAAAAATAGTTTAAGATACAGAATAAGGTTTTTGTTTAATCTTCTTGGAACAGCACTGTTAAATTAATTTTATTGATGTATAGACTACACTTTACAAATTAAGACTATGATGTTTACAGATGGCTTTCTATTCTCCATCTGGCATGCCTGCTTTCAGAAAGATGTTCAGAAAATGTTGAGATTTCAAGAGTGAATTCTAATTATCATGAACCTATCGATCAATATGAAAAAGAACTCTGCACAGCATGAAAGTAATAAACCATTACCCTAACAATCCAAACCAGTCCTGTATGAATCAAATTTCTTGTTTTTTGGATAACCTGGCTTATCTCTGTCTGAAAGTTTGTTAGTACTAGTTGGGATGCTCCTGGAACTATATTTTCTTTGAGTGAGATTTTTCACAAGGACTCCACATTGTCATAATTTTCCTTGTACTACACCAATGTCACTCACTTCATTGGGAGGAGATCTGGGTACCAAGAAGTTGGGGGAAAAATTTCCCTTCCCTTCCCTTCCCTTCCCTTCCCTTCCCTTCCCTTCCCTTCCCCTTCCCCTTCCCCTTCCCCTTCCCCTTCCCCTTCCCCTTCCCCTTCCCCTTCCCCTTCTCCTTCCCCTCCCCTTCCTTCCTTCCTTCCTTCCTTCCTTCCTTCCTTCCTTCCTTCCTTCCTTCCTTCCTTCCTTCCTTCCTTCCTTCCTTCCTTCCTTCCTTCCTTCCTTCCTTCCTTCCTTCCTTCCTCCCTTCCTCCCTTCCTCCCTTCCTTCCTTCCTTCTGTTCTTTCTTCCTTCCTTCCTTCTCCTTCCTTCCTTTCTTCCTTCCTTCTTTCCTCCCTTCCTCCCTTCCTCCCTTCCTCCCTTCCTCCCTTCCTTCTGTTCTTTCTTCCTTCCTTCCTTCTCCTTCCTTCCTTTCTTCCTTCCTTTCTTTCTTTCTTTCCTTCCATTCTTTCTCTCTTTTTCTCTCTCTTTCTTTTGCTTTGTCTCCTTTTCTCTCTTCCTCTTTTTCTTCCTTCCTTCCTTCCTTCCTTCCATTCTTCCTTCCTTCCTTCCATCCTTCCTTCCTGTTTTTTTCTTCCTTTCTTTCTTTCCTTCCTTCCTTCCCTATTTCTCTCTCTCTTTCTCTTTTCTCTCTTCCTTCCTTCCTTCCATTCTTTCTTCCTTCCTTTCCTTCCTTCCTTCCTTTCTTCTTTCCTCTCTTCCTTTCCTTCCTCTCTCCCTTGTCTCTTTCTCTCTTCCTCTCTCTCTCCTCTCTCTCTCTCTCTTCCTTCCTTCCTTCCTTCCTTCCTTCCTTCCTTCCTTCCTTCCTGTCTTTCCTTCCTCCCTTCCTTCCTTCTCTCTCTCCTTTCTCTCTCTCTTTCTTTCTCTCTCTTTCTTTCTCCTTCCTTCCTTCCTTCCTTCCTTCCTTCCTTCCTTCCTTCCTTCCTTCCTTCCTTCCTTCTTTCCTTTCTTCCTTTCTTCCTTTCCTTTCTTCTTTTCCTTTCTTCCTTTCTTCCTTTCTTCCTTTCCTTTCTTCCTTTCCTTTCTTCCTTTTGTTTCTTCCCTCCCTCCCTCCCTCTCTTCCTTTCTTTTTCTTTCATTATACTACCTTGTTTTTTGAACATACGTAATAAAATGCTGTTCCGCAGCATCTATCATTTAGAAACATCAGAGGAGTTAAATACAAAACCAAGAAAATCCTGCTATAGTTACAAAATAGTTAATATCAAAAGGTAAAATAGGTTTAGATTTATGTTGTGTTTTAGTGAGCGTTTCAGCCTAAAGCCAGAAATCAGTGCTTTTGTCAGTATACACAGCAAAGACAAGTGTGTGCTCCTTTAATTTAGAATGGCCAACTGTTCTCAAACAACAGCACAGAATTTGAGTGCAGAGACAGAAGTGAAGATAAATATATGCAGAGGATCCCAAATTGAGCAATGCTTTCATAAGTCATAAAAGCAATTTTAAAATCAATTTGGCATTTGATCAAATTCCACTTTAGGTTTTAGAAGATGAAACTGAAGTGCTGAGACTACTTGGTGAGTTAAAATCCTGGTAACAACAGCTCTGCAGTTTGAATCCTATGCTACTTTTTTCCTCAGAACACGCAAAAATAAGTCATATGGCTCCGACATACAGGCTGTGCACCACACTGCTTTGGCTGAGCTTGCCAAATAATTTGTGATGATTACTTTTCTGAATTTGTCTGGTGGTTTTGTTTTTGTTCGTTTCTTTGTTTGGTTTGTATTTTGTTTATGAATTGATTGATTACGCCTTCAGTTATTTAGATGTGGGTATACAGCCTGCCATGAAAAATGGGTGAATACATGCCATTATTGCCATAGGAGCTTCCCTGGTAAGAGAAGTGTGACTGTGAATCCCAGCTGTGGGTGCTGGTCCTGGTTTTGGATGTTAAGATTCCCCACATCCTATCCTTGCTTAAGTGGCACATGTACTGACATATATCAAAACTCATTCTGCATATTTTCCATCCTTTATATGAGAGAAGGAGTTGGTTACTAATGGTTACCGTATTAGTATCTACTGGAGGTGTAACCTCTGTGGGGCGTTAAAGTTTTACTGTATGTTTCCCTGCGCAGTTTCCATGTACATAGGGCAAAGGCCACCCTGGTCCCAGATGGTATTTAGCACTGTGCAGTTCTGTCAGGGAGAGCTGAGGCTTTGTTTAGAAGTAAAAACGTAGTGAAGATGGTGAGCAAAATACAGACAAAGCCACAGCAGAGCAGAATATTCCTGTCAGGAGGCAGGAATAAATGTAGGGCTCTTTAGAGTTGATTCCCTACAGTTCAGAGTCCCTCGTTCGTGGAGTTTGGCGGCTAGAGTCCTATTACACATATCTCCAAACTTGCACGTTGAACCAAGGATACTAGCTCGGATCCAACCTCTTACTTACAGGCATTTATTCTGGACTTTTTGGGTTATAGAGCTATACCTTAAAGGGGACCATAGGAGAATTTCAGCAGATCGTTATATAATCTGAAGGGAAAGCTCCTCCTCCGTTCCTGTTTCCACGCAGAAAGGTAGTTTGGTTTACAGTGTGGAATGGGAGCTTCTCAGTAAAATTTAAATACTTTTCTTGTGTAGGTACACAAATTGGCTCAGCCTCAGAGACATTACAGATTTATTTTCAATAAAACTATGTTGAATTTCACCCCTGATGATTTGGTCCCTATTGCATGCATGTATAAATATTTCAAAACAACAAAATAAGAAGCTGACGAGCATGAATATCACTGAAAGTTACTGCACTGCAGTATTTTTCCTTCTACTCAATTAATAATGTATTTCTTTAACATTGTTGAGAAAAAGAATAAATTTTTCATCCATATGTCCACTATTAACAAAATTCCATTCTGGAACTGAACTTTATTTTTTATATTTGGCGTAGAGGAAAAAGAAATTATGCATATACACATTCAATGAATATGTACTCAATGAATAAAATTAAGATGTTTACAGTAAATACCTTTTTCAATGAACACTGTTAAAATTATTAGAATAATACAATTTATTGCTAAAGATATTCCAAAATTAATACAATCTAAATATCCTTAACACTGCTTATTTTTTTGTATGTACTGTAATGGTATGTGAATGACTTCATATGCCATGGAAAAGAACATATTTTTCAGTATACTCGCAGGATAATAAATCATTATTGTCCAATGCCTGTATCATTACGGTAGTATGACAAAATGTTAAATCAGTTGGTATGTTTCCAGCTGGCGAATATGTAAAATATCTCTACTCATCTGACTTACCTATTAATATTGTGTCCAGAGACTAAAGGGCACTTTTTTTTAAAAAAAAGGGGCTGAATGCATGTTTCATTATATTTAAATACTTTAGGAAATATCTTCTAGTTCCTAAGGCTGTTTCTTATGTTTCTTTTATGTTTTTCTTTTAAATGGGGTGGCTACACCTAAACCTGACCTTTGGGAACATGCCATTCCTGGCACACACTCTAACCTGAGCTGTGTCTGCTCCCACCCATGTTTTATGTATTATATGAATATGATCTGTATGATATTATATAGATGATATTTGAAATACTAATAAAGATGTAAACCAATAAATCTTCATTCCACAGATTTTCATTAATAAATGACATACAAAATAACACTTTTCTAGATTCTAAATGGCAAAAAAGCACTTTTGATTTGCCTGATGACCCAGAATTGAACTTGGAATAAAAGTGACAATGCTGGAGAAAGGATAGGTTCAAATTAAGTGCATGTAGCTTTCTATCAAATATATATTGCTATTGACCTGATGAACCCAATCTCTCTCCAACTGCTGGACCCATAGATAATGAAGGTGGGGTATGCACATCCTTGTGGGGTGCGTAAATTGCATTCATTGTTCTCTCTAGCAGAAGAGGAAAACAGTGACTTCATCTCTCACTGCAGTAATTGCAGCTCTGCTCACTGATTAATGTTTATAATCTCAGAATCCTATTTATATTTGAAATGGCTTTTCCTCTTGCCAAGTTTGGTTGAATCTGGTCAATAAATTAAACAAAGAGTAGGTAGCAGGGATAGGGTGATAGATAGATGGATGAGTAAACCATGCAAATGCATTATCTTCATTTCCTCAGAACACCAGAGTGAAAGAATGTCTGCACATATTTGTTTAAGGGGCATACCCAATAGTTTTAGTAGGAGGGTGAGCATTAGTTCATGTTAAGAGAGTACTTGTGTCTGCAGAACAAACTACTTGACAAGGGCCATTAAATTTCTTTCTGAGAGATGTTATTCTGAACTAGTATCACCCAGGGGACACATGAAACAGGTACAAAAAATGTTAGAAAAAGCCCAGTGCTGGAACAAATGACAAGGCATGTGGGAAGAGAACAAAGGCTCCCACCTGAACTTACATTGAATTTACTGATGTCTGTTTTGGAATAGAAGAACAGGATGAAATGTTCAAAGCTTGAATTTTCAGAGAGAGAAATCATTAGCAGTTCTTACTAACATCAGATGAAATTGTGTATTAGGGAAATCAGGCTCTATGAACATCCTTTACTCTTTTTATTTGTTAGAGTGACAAATTCTTATTTGCCAAATAAATTCCATGCAAATAGATCCCAAGATCTTTTCCAGACTTTACCAGCTATTCTACATATGCAACATATTTAATAATTCTCACATCTTTGAAGGTGTGTACAGATATTAAATCAAAACATTCATTTGAGACTGGAAAATATTTTTATGTCATCTTAATAAGGTGAAGTATATTAGACAGGTTGACTGAAGTTCAGCATTACCACTTACTTATTGGTACTTAAATTTAACTCCTCATTGAACAAATGAGTTGTAAAAGGAGACAGAACTGCTTTTCTGTTTCGGTCAAAGAGATCACACAATTAGGATAAAGTGTCTTGTTTAAAAGCCTAGCTTCATGCATACCAGGCTAAAAACTCTATTTGGTGTGGTTTGTCCAGGGACACAGACAAGATCTGAGCCGTACATCTGTTGTTAGTAGTCTCCCACTGCATAGTTACAAAATGATAGTGAAGACCACTGAATATCTAGCTCTGATGGCATACAATAGTTGTTGATAAACTGTGACACTTCCAGAGAAAGAAGTAGTGAACTGCATACCCAAATGAGTATGCAGGGATTACAGAAACTGTGTAAATTGGCCTCGGACCAGGACACTAGGGTTCACATCTATACTGTCAGAGTAACTATATAACTAGTCAGATAAGACAATAATTCTATGTCTTGTCTTGGATAGCCTCAAACACCTGGCATGGGTACTACTTCATTAGCAGCTCAGTGGGAATGCTGCTGAATTTCTACTTGAGTGTTCCCTAAAGGGCTCTCATCTGAGCACTGATTCAGCCTGATGCCACATATCTTTTGAGATCTGAACTCACAGCTTGAGGTGACAAAGGTACAAGCTTAATAGGCATGGTTAGGACGTTCTTTCCATTTTAAGTGCTTAATTTCTGCTGCTTATAACTTTCCAAGCCATTAACTCCTGGAAGGAAATTTCTTAGCCTTTTGCTCAATCCAGAGGTGAAATGCTTAAAAAGTTTGATAAAAATCCATTTGGTTGTTACTGAGGTATCTGAACATAAGGCTAAAGGGGAGTGAGGAAGCAATTCTTATTACACAGGCTATGTATTCCAGATACTCTCTTTGTTTCTGGAAATTATTGGTGTAATTAATTTTCACGCTGACACAGTTCAAGTGGTGACAAAGCTGCCATTGCTCTATGAGGTAATATTCACCCCATACACATTTTAGCTTATCATAAGAGACACATTTTTTGTTGTCTCATATTCCATTTGTGTTCATTTATAGGGCTCAGTGGAAAGAACATAAAACATCTACTTTGGTAGAGGAGATGAGAATAGGCTTAGAAACCACAAAGGTACTCTGAAAAAAGAAGACTGGGAAGAGATTTTAGTCCTTTCTTTAGAGAAATGGTAAAATCTGTTTTGCATTAAGTTTTGGCATTTTCTTGCGTTCTATCAGCAGGAGAACATGAACTCAACACATTCTGGTCTTAAACTGAATCTCCAAAAATTCCAGGATTTTCCTTAAACTGTTCTGAAATCAAAATGAATGTGTAAAATCTTATTTTTATTTCAAAATTTCTGAAAGCAAGCTATTCACCCAAAACTGGACATAGTAGACCAAATCCAGGTTTGAAAAAAATGAGTTGTTTCCCAGGCTGCTTGAAAAGGTGAATACTTCTTATGCACTACTTCTCTATTTGATGCCCTCTCCCATATAATTCACTGTATACTCTGCACTCCATCCTGCCTGTTTTTCTGCATGTCCTTGTTCTGCATATGGGTCTCATGCTCCTTTCAGAGTTGTTTTTCTATCCATCGCATTGCACTGTAAACTGACAATTGTTTTGCTTGTGGGCATGGTGATGGTACCTTTAAAACACCCAGGAAGTCATGGCACTTTTGTTATTAACAGCTGCACTTCCACATGAAGATATTTGAAATGGCAGTTATCCAGTTAGCTTTAATCCTATCGATATTAATAGAACATGAAAACCATATTGAATAAGGGAAAATTCTCACACATCTAGCCTTTAACCATGTTTCTATGTAGCAGGCACCTAAGACTCATTAGAAAACCATTATATTTGACAACACTGCAGGTGTATTCCTGGATCTGAAGAATGAAGTTATTTAAAAGCTACTGTAGCTTGGGTTTTTGTTCATTGCAAAACAAAGACACTTCTCTTGGGTTTCTAACTATTTATTGCACTGGAAACACAAGACTATGGACTTTAAAACCCAATCACTTATAAGGTACAAATTAACTGGGCCTTCTGGCATGTTGGTGTCTGTATCTCTTGAAAGGCCACAGTTATATACAGAAAAATGTATACAGAGGAAACACAGCATCCTACTTCTTAGGAAGGTACTTTGAAAGGTACAGGCTGCATTTAAAGTATTCTGGGAGGGAGAAGCTCACATTTTTATCACAGATGGATACGATGGAGAAGCTTTTTGTCAGGCTACCATGCTCCAGAGTAGCAGGCAGAAGGGAAGAAAAAGTGAGAGGAGCCAAAAAGGTAACTTGTACTAACTTCTGAGAGTACAGAAGCAAATTGGAGACCCAGAGGAATATGAATTTCCTTCCTGAATCATGTGCGTACACCCCATTTCTCCATTATGACTAGACTTCTTGATGTGCAATGGAGGGAGAAAACAAATCATAGAAGATGCTAAAGAATTGGTGCAGAGGGAGTTCCCAGCAACTCCCAAGAGAAAACAGAGTGGGAGGCATTAGCTAAGGAAAAAAAGCTGTTAGAAGTCCTGGGTTTAGTGGTAGTGTGCATGGGAGGAACCTTTGTTAATTGTGCTTCCCATGAGGTACAAATAAAAGATGTGATATCCTCACCTCATGCATGTGGGAAAATTTTCATTTGAAATACATCAATATTTATGTATGGAACAACTTTCCCCAAGATCTAAAAATTAGAAAACAGATCCCACAGACCTGCTGGCTGCAAAATCAGAAAATGTTTTCATGTTGTGAAATTTCAAAACTACTTGTATAGGATTACTATGAATTAGCTTCTTATCCTACTGCATAGAGAAAAGGGAAAATTATACTTACTATGACTCGTAACCCTTCTGTAAAGTGAGCAGCAAACTGAATGAAAATTTCAAGGATTTTTTCTGAACTGTAGAATCTGTTAACCCTTCTAATGTTAGAATCAGTCTTGACCCTCAACCATTACTAGTGTACAGACTGAGAAATAATGTTTACACTTGCCTTGTTATCCAGTTTCTTTTTTATGTAAATTTGAGTGGTTAGGTGAAGAAGTGAAACAGATCCTCCCTTCCCATATTCACTTGTAGCTTAGCACGGTAATCCCTTCTTGGCTCTTGGTTGAGTCTATGCATAACCCTTTGCTGCAATACAAGTAAGTCTTGGATAAAAAACTAGTAAGTCATTCAAAACTGAACTCTGTGTATTATGCTCTGTTGTCTACTGTAGCTACCATATATGCAGGAATTTGCAGTCTCTTAACAGGCAGCAAGTTTCATATTTTGGCAACAAGGCTGGCCCACAGAGGTTGTTTAGTCTCCTGTGGTTTTGGTTTGATTTTGTTCTTCCATTGCCACTGGCTGCTTCGCTGACAAACCAAATAAGAAACAAGAAGTTTTCCTTCTGTTCAGGAAGAAGTGCCAGCACTTAGTAAGTTTTTTGTCAGCAGGCATGTAGCCTATTCCCCCTGTTCATCCTTATCAACATGAATAGTTTCTGTTTTCCTTTTTCTCATCTTCCCTCTCTGCAACATCAGGGAAAAAATATGTTCTGAGAATATTCTTTGAAGAATATTCTTTCCTATTTTTAAACTCACATTTATGATTTCTTTTCTATTCTTATTCCTTTGTAATCTAAACATGTCACTAAATATAAAAGAAACAAAGCATGCAGCTTTTGAAAAATTAAAGTTTACACAAGGCATTTGTGAAACGATTTATTCAACAAGGAAAGCAGAAAAAAATTTTCACTATTCTGTTCTTTCACAAGTCTTTAATTTGTACCCATAAAAAGATGATTGAATGTTATCCTATTACCACTGATGCACATGATTATCCCCATGTGTCTTTAAAACCCAAAGGAAAAAGCAGACATACTAATATATTACTTTATTAAGTTCTTGATTATGTTAATTGGAATTACTTCTATAAAAAAATAGATAATTAATCGACTAGCCCCAGCATAATTTTTGCTTCTGTGATTAAAACTGAAAAAGGAATATATTTGTTGTCAATAAAACTTTATGTTTTAGTCCACTAATTCTTGGGAAGGAGTAAAAAGTTATTTATAAACAGTGAAGAATGAAGATGTTCAGAACACATGACCATTGGCAAATTAGAGAGTTTTCCATTTCTATAAAATACCCAAAAATGCTGTACTCACTCTAACAATGATACGTTCAGAATCAACATACTGTGAAACATGGGCTGCAAGCTTCAGGACCTTTCCACTGAAGGGGGGATATTACCATAAATATCATGATAGGGCCATAGATGTGCCATTCTTAGAATATGATTGTAAGTTCCACAGCAATTTGAATGGGACACTGTATTTAAAGCTTTTCTTTAAATTTTGCATTATCTTTTTGTATTATTATTTTTTATTTTATATGGTAGGATGCCCTATGTGTGGCCTGAAGACTAGATACTTCCTTCTAAAGGAATGCAATTAGATGTTGGTTATCCCTGATGTCTCTTTCCTCATGATCTTCAGATGGGGTTGCAAGCTGAACAAAATATTCTGGTAGATCACAACCCATGGCCTGCTCCTCTCGTCCTGAAATCTTGTAATTCCCACTCAACATGTAACAGAAAATATAGTTATCACTTGAGTGCGTGCTGCCACAGTACTATATGGTGGGACCGCATATGTCATTTGAGTCCCTTGCCTTGCTTTTTTACTTGCCTTTATTTCCCTTCTTTTCCTTTATTACCTTTCTAATTTATCCTCCCTGGACACACATAAAGGGTCACCCTTTTTTTAAGAGACAGTGAAGCCAAGAGAGGCCTATAGTTACAAAGGTGCATAGCAGTGAGTAGATAGAGCAGGTCTGTGTTTTTGCAAGACAATTATGTTGTCCTATGCCCATAGGATCTGCATGATTAGCTGTCTTAGATTATCCTGATCTTATACAGGTGACAGTAAGTAGTGATTATGGTGGCGTAAGGACTGAGTAGAAAATTAATTTTATTTATATTTCCAATTCTTACATCAGTTGTTATTTCCACATGTAGAAAGCACTGTTTGTTGGAGAAAGAATTGAAGAAATAAGCCCAGAATGAACTTTTTTAGAATCTGGAAGACATTAATGGTGAATAGTCATAGTGAGAAACCTCTCTGGGCTAAATTTGAAATGTCATTGACTGTTAAGTACCCTGTTACTGAAATTTAGGGAGAAGAGTTAAGATTTTTCTTGCTCTAGGTAACATTTAGGAAAGAGTTATTTCCTTCTCAAGGCACACTCCCGGTGTTTGGGAAATGCAATAACTAATTTTTTTCTGATGGAAAAATCTCTGTTCTCAATATTGATTTGTCTAATCTGCATCATGCTCGTTTTTTTGCTGTACATGTTAGAGATTGGTGTTGGTTTTTGCAGTTTGCTGTGGTCTGCAGTGATTGGTGATATTCCACTTGGGAGGTTTATTTTTAAAACATTGACCTTGGGCTTAATTTGGTATCTGAATTTCGCAATGAAGCAATTACTGTACTACGGATACCACTTCGTGGAGACAACTAGCAATTATAGTAACTTTTCTGAGAGTTTTTTTATGGAGGAAACACAGAATGGCAGTGTCACTACCTTCTTCTATGATGTTTCCTCCTTCATTACAGTAACTTTTCAGTATTTTGAACAGCCTTGGGTAGTTAAGATACTTCTATTGGTATTTCCTTGGAATATTGTTTTGGATTTGTCTAAAGTTAATAAGCAATTTAAGAATATCATCCAGATATCTGCCCCAAGGCTGGATAGCTATGAGTGGCAGGGTGTGTGGGACAAGATGGGCAAGCACCTAGGCCAATGGGCACCCCCAGTGTTTTGGAACTTCACCCCTGAGCAAGTGCAGAATCCTGAAAAGTTAGTAGAATATTTGGACAAAGTATGCTGTCACCCTGGCAACTCCAGAGAGATGCAGCTCATTGCAACGTGCTGGGGCCTGGCCCATGCCTACCGAGCCCTGTTCAACACCATTCAGTGCCCTCAAAGGGAAGAGGTGGTCTCTGGCTCTGACAGTAAAACGACAGGCCCTGTGGCCACTCAGACCCCAGCGACAGGCCCTGCGGCCACTCAGACCCCGGCGACACGCCCTGTGGCTGAACCAAAAAGCCGACCTGTGCCAGTATCAGTCGCCCCTGTACACAAGAAGAAATCTTGGAAGCGGAAGTCGGCTCGTTTAGTAAGGGAGGAATAAACTTCTTCTAAAAGGGGGCTGGAGGAAGAAGTGGACGAGGCAGACTACTCTGGAGAAGGGCCATCACGAGAACAGGAGGAGGAGGGCCGGCAACTGCTCGGGCAGGAAGAAGAGGAAGAATTCATGAAAGAGGCAGTAACCACCTGATCTCTATCCCTGAGTGAGCTGTGAGATATACGAAAAGATTTCAGCCGTCGTCCAGGTGAGCATATTGTCACCTGACTGCTCCGATGCTGGGATAATGAGGCCAGTAGCCTGGAATGAGAGGGTAAAGAAGCCAAGCAGCTGGGATCCCTTTCTAGGGAAGGGGGCACTGACAAAGCAATTGGAAAAGGGACACGAGTCCTCAGCCTTTGGAGGCGACTCTTGTCAAGCGTGAAGGAAAGGTATCCCTTCAAAGAAGATGTCATATGTCGCCCAGGCAAGCGGACCACCATGGAGAAGGGTATCCGGTTTCTGAGAGAATTAGCTGTTCTGGAGGTGATTTATGGTGACCTGAACAATGAACAGCTATCCAAAGATCCAGATGAAGTCAAGTGCACACAACCCATGTGGCAGAAGTTTGTACGGAGCGCACCATCGTCATATGCCAACTCATTGGCAGTGATGACCTGGAAAGATGGAGAGGAACAAAGGGTGGATGAATTGGCTGGTCAACTCCGGCAATACGAAGAAAGTCTCTCTTCCTCCCTCGTCTCGGCTGTGGAGAAACTGTCCGAAAAACTGTCCCGGGAGATCCAGCAACTCAAAGAGTATAGGTCCTACTCCCCACCTGTACGGACCAATATCTCGGCTATTAGTAGTCCGTGTTCTTTTGCTCAAGAGAGAGAATATAAAGGATACACACCACGGGGCACCCTATGGTTTTACCTGCGTGACCATGGAGGGGACATGAGGAAGTGGGATGGAAAACCTACCGCAGCCCTAGGGGCACGGGTACGCGAATTGCAAGGGAAAACAATCACAGAAAGGGGTTCTTCCAGGAAAATTGCTGCTCCAGTTTCCAGTGGGCAGTTCCGCAGAGAGAGTAGAAGGGCTGATCTTACTCCTGATCTTAATGAAGAAACTTCTGACTCATATGTACAAGAAATGAGAAATGAGTACTGTGATGAGGATTAGAGGGGCCCTGCCTCCAGCCAGGGGGAGGAAAGGGACAAGCGGGTTTACTGGACTGTGTGGATTCGGTGGCCTGGCACATCAGACCCACAGAAGTATAAGGCTCTGGTAGACACCGGTGCACAGTGTACCCTAATGCCATCAAGATATATAGGAACAGAACCCATCTATATTTCTGGGGTGACGGGGGGATCCCAACAGCTATCTGTATTGGAAGCCGAAGTGAGTCTAACTGGGAATGGGTGGCAGAAGCACCCAATTGTAACTGGCCCAGATGCTCCGTGCATCCTTGGCATAGGCTGCCTCAGGAGAGGGTATGTCAAGGACCCAAAAGGGTACAGGTGGGCTTTTGGTATAGCTGCCTTGGAGATGGAGGAAATTAAGCAGCTGTCCACCATGCCTGGTCTCTCGGAGGACCCTTCTGTTGTGGGGTTGCTGAAGGTCGAAGACCAACAAGTGCCAATCGCTACCACCACGGTGCACCGGCGGCAATATCGCACCAACCGAGACTCCCTGATTCCCATTCATGAGCTGATTCGTCGACTGGAGAGCCAAGGAGTGATCAGCAAGACTCGTTCACCCTTTAACAGTCCCATATGGCCAGTGCGGAAGTCTAATGGAGAGTGGAGACTGACAGTAGACTATCGTGGCCTAAATGAAGTCACGCCACCGCTGAGTGCTGCTGTGCCAGACATGCTAGAACTTCAATACGAATTGGAATCAAAGGCAGCCAAGTGGTATGCCACAGTAGATATTGCTAATGCATTTTTCTCAATCCCTTTGGCAGCAGAGTGTAGGCCACAGTTTGCTTTCACTTGGAGGGGCGTCCAGTACACCTGGAACCGACTGCCCCAGGGGTGGAAACACAGCCCCACCATTTGCCATGGACTGATCCAGACTGCACTGGAGCAGGGTGGAGCTCCAGAACACCTGCAATACATTGATGACATCGTCGTGTGGGGCAACACAGCAGGAGAAGTTTTTGAGAAAGGGAAGGAAATAGTCCAAATCCTGCTGAAGGCCGGTTTTGCCATAAAACAAAGTAAGGTCAAGGGACCTGCACAGGAGATCCAGTTTTTAGGAATAAAATGGCAAGATGGACGTCGTCAGATCCCAATGGATGTGATCAACAAAATAACAGCCATGTCTCCACCAACTAGCAAAAAGGGAAACACAAGCTTTCTTAGGCGTTGTGGGTTTTTGGAGAATGCACATTCCAAACTACAGTCTGATCGTAAAGCCTCTCTATCAAGTGACCCGAAAGAAGAATGATTTAAAATGGGGCCCTGAACAACAACAAGCCTTTGAACAAATTAAACAGGAGACAGTTCATACGGTAGCCCTGGGGCCAGTCTGGGCAGGACAAGATGTAAAAAATGTACTCTATACCGCAGCCGGGGAGAATGGCCCTACCTGGAGCCTCTGGCAGAAAGCACCAGGGGAGACTCGAGGTCGACCCCTAGGGTTTTGGAGTCGGGGATACAGAGGATCCAAGGCCTGCTATACTCCAGCTGGAAAAGAGATATTGGCAGCTTATGAAGGGGTTCGAGCTGCTTCAGAAGTGATTGGTACTGAAGCACAGCTCCTCCTGGCACCCCGACTGCCGGTGCTGGGCTGGATGTTCAGAGGGAGGGTCCCCTGTACACATCACGCAACTGATGCTACATGGAGTAAGTGGGTCGCAATGATCACACAACGGGCTCGAATAGGAAACCCCAGTCACCCAGGAATCCTGGAAGTGATCATGGATTGGCCAGAGGGCAAAGATTTTGGAATATCGCCAGAGGAAGAGGTGACGCGTGCTGAAGAGGCCCCACTGTATAATGAACTGCCAGAAAATGAGAAGCAATATGCCCTGTTCACTGACGGGTCCTGTCGTCTTGTGGGAAAGCATCAGAGGTGGAAAGCTGCTATATAGAGTCCTATGCGACAAGTAGTAGAAACTGCTGAAGGAGAAGGTGAATTGAGTTAGTTTGCAGAGGTGAAAGCCATCCAGCTGGCTTTAGACACTGCTGACCGAGAAAAGTGACCAGTGCTCTATCTCTATACTGACTCCTGGATGGTGGCAAATGCCCCGTGGGGGTGGTTGCAGCAATGGGAGCAGAGCAACTGGCAGCGCAGAGGCAAACCCATCTGGGCTGCCGCATTGTGGCAAGATATTGCTGCCCGGGTGGAGAACCTGGTTGTAAAAGTCCGTCACGTAGATGCTCACGTACCCAAGAGCCGGCCACTGAAGAACATCAAAACAACCAGCAGGGGGATCAGGCTGCCAAGACTGAGGTGGCTCAGGTGGATCTGGACTGGCAACAGAAGGGTGAATTATTTCTAGCTTGGTGGGCCCATGACACCTCAGGTCACCAAGGAAGAGATGCAACATACAGATGGGCTTGTGATCAAGGGGCGGACTTTACCATGGACACTATTGCGCAGGTTATCCATGAATGTGAAACATGCGCTGCAATCAAGCAAGCCAAGTGGTTAAAGCCTCTCTGGTATGGAGGACGATGGCTGAAACATAAACATGGGGAGGCCTGGCAGATTGATTATATCACACTCCCACAAACCCGCCAAGGCAAGCGCCATGTGCTTACCATGGTGGAGGCAACCACTGGATGGCTGGAAACATATCCCGTGCCCCATGCCACTGCCCGCAACACTCTCCTGGGCCTTGAAAAGCAAGTCCTATGGCGACATGGCAGCCCAGAAAGAACTGAGTCAGACAACAGGACTCATTTCCGAAACAACCTCATAGACACCTGGGCCAAAGAGCACGGCATTGAGTGGGTGTATCACATCCCCTATCATGCACCAGCCTCTGGGAAAATTGAACGATACAATGGACTGTTAAAGACTGCACTGAGAGCAATGTGTGGCGGGACGTTCAAACATTGGGATACACATTTAGCAAAAGCCACCTGGTTAGTCAACACGAGGGGATCTGCCAATCGAGCTGGCCCTGCCCAGTCAGAACTTTTACGTACTGTAGATGGGAAGAAAGTCCCTGTAGTGCACATAAAAAATATGTTGGGGAAGACAGTTTGGGTTATTCCTGCCTCGGTCAGAGGCAAACCCATCCGTGGGATTGCTTTTGCTCAAGGACCTGGGTGCACTTGGTGGATAATGCGGAAGGATGGGGAAGTCCAATGTGTACCTCAAGGGGATTTGATTTTGGGTGAGAATAGCCAATGATCTGAATTATGTGATGTTAAGTGCTACATAATATTATATGCCATACTAATGATATTACAATAAGAATCACCCAGACTAATGAAGAATAACTTCAGTGAAACCAAGCAAAGCACAGTGATGCTGGTACCAGAACTGACTTTGACATGAAACAATCCAACACCACATACCATCTCCATTTTTCCTACCCTGGAAGATTATTATGACAGATGGAGCCCGAAGTCATGGACTACATGAACTCACCGAACGTTTTAGGGGGATGGCCCATAGACTAAGGGAATGAAATCTGTGTGTGTGTGTGTGTGTGTGTATATTTATATATAAAGAAACCCAGGGTAAGGGGTGGTGATTAATGGAAACGTACTGGAAAATGAGAGACTTGAGCATGATGTAGATGGTATAGAATAAGGGGTGGATATTGTCCTGGTTTCAGCAGGGATAGAGTTAATTTCCTTCCTAGTAGCTGGTACAGTGCTGTGTTTTGGATTTAGGATGAGAACAATGTTGATAACGCACCGATGTTTTAGTTGTTGCTAAGCAGTGCTTACACTAGCCAAGGACTTTTCAGCTTCCCATGCTCTACCAACTGAGAAGGCTGGAGGTGCACAAGAAGCTGGGAGGGGGCACAGCCAGGACAGCTGACCCAAACTGGCCAATGGGACATTCCATACCATGTGACGTCATGCTCAGTACATAAACTGGGGAAAGCTGGCCGGGGGGGGGGCTGCTGCTCGGGGACTGGCTGGTCATCGGTCAGTGGGTGGTGAGCAACTGCATTGTGCATCACTTGTTTTGTGTATTATTGTTATTATTACATTATTATTATTGCTATTATTATTTTATTTCAATTATTAAAGTGTTTTTATCTCAACCCACAAGTTTTTCTCACTTGTGCTCTTCCAATTCTCTCCCCCATCCCACCGGGGGTTGGGGTGGAGTGAGCGAGCGGCTGTGTGGTACTCAGTTGCTGACTGAGGTTAAACCACAACAAGGTAACATTTAGGAAAGAGTTAATTTTCCTTCTCAAGGCACACTCCTGGTGTTTGGGAAATGCAATAACTAATTTTTTTCTGATGGAAATATTTTTAGCTTTGAATTGTGGTACATACCATGTAATAGATTTATTTAGCTTTTTGAAGGTGGCAGAACACAGTTGCACACAAGAAAAGTGTTAAAATATAATAGTATTGAAAATGGGAAAAGAAAAAGGCTTTTTTGAATAGAGTCAAACTCTCTTAAAAACAGCTTGCACTTCATCAAAGTCTCTATTTCGCCTTGACACTTTTTGAGGTATCATTTCTTGCTGTTAATTGCCAGTGAAAAGCATGCTGGCAGTGTGAAGCTTTGGAAATTGTGGAGTATCTCTGTATTAATTGCTGCTTACAGATACTATCATATATACTGTACATAGGGTTTTTTGAATGTGCCACAGGGAAATTTCAATATGACATTAAAAATTGGCTTGTTCTTCTGTTTGTATTTTTCATCAAAACTACAAAATTCTCTCTTGCTTTGCTTATAGAGATGCATAGAAGGAATCCCCAATGTGTAATCAGTCTGAGACCAAAACTCTTACAAACACAGAACTCTTGGGCTTCTGTAGTAATGATAATAGTCATTAAAGTTTATACTTGTGTCTAAAGGGTATTTATATATGTTGCTTGAAGTAGTTAACTAAATCTCTGTATAATTTGGTTTGGTTTGTACAAAAGTATTTTTGGAAAGATAGCTAACCCAAGGTTACTGAGAAATTACCATTAAATGAGAGAATTTTATTTTTTCCCTTGGTCTTTCTATGCTATTAATAAATGGTGACACAAAATGGAGTTAAAACTCTAATGGAAAGCTTAAGAAATGACTGCAATAACAGGCTAATATTAATAAAAAGTAAAGTAATGGTCCTCAGCCACTAGGCAGATTCTAAACATTATCTTCTGTTTTAAGGCCAGATTCCAACACAATTTTCAAGTTCCAGTTACTTTTCCAGCTGTTCTCTTAAAAAAATGTATTGTTTCATCTTCTTCAATAGGTTTGCTGCACCATTGGCATGTATGGCACTTGCTGATTTTGCTGGTGGGAATTTTGTATTGTTAGGAGGGTGGCTAGAGCCTATGTGATGCAATATTCTCTGGGAGGTTTTTGCTGGTTATTTGGTGGGTTACATACATTCTTGGCCACTTCGCAACTGTCCTGAACAAATCAGTTTCCCTAGCTTCCAGTTTCCTTTGTAAACTAAGTGATAGTCTGTATTTTAGAGGCTGGTTGGCATTTCTGTCATCAGATCCTGGAAATTACTTTTCTAGAAATGGTGAACAACACTCTCTTCTGCTATATAGTAATTATAATTGTTTTGAACACAGAAAAGCTGATATAACACGCTGCCAAAACAGATGATAGCTATTTTTTTCATCCACTTGGCAACTACTCTTCCTTTGTGGAAATGCTATGCAAAATGCTGGGCAATGAAGAGTGAAACCCATTAGGTTTCACCTAATTCAAATTAATTTTTTGGGGGGAGGGTTAGCTAGAACATGAGTAAGTTCCAATCAAGTTTGTTCTAAGGTTAGAGTCTTCATGAAGTAGATTGACTAGCAATTAACTGCATTAATTGACAGCTGAATTTATAAAAGTGGTAAAATACAGACAGCATCCATCCAGCGTTTATCTAAAAAACACCTTTTCTATAGAACCTGCTTAGCCTGATTGGCTGAGTGAGCTAAAATGATATCATTTGGAGCACACTGAAAAACTCTCTGTTTAAATGTATCTTTACTTTTTGGATAAGACAAAACCAGGAGTCAAACTGCAGCAGACTCTTTGTTGCACTGAAATACAAGGTTGGGAAAGAAGATGAAAAAATATTTTCCTGCTGCAGGATATCACCTCTCTCAGTCACAGTGCCAGTTTTCAGAGATGGATTTAAGGCAAACTGTTTTATGACACTTCCCTTCCCCTTCTTCCTTTTCTCTTGCATCCTACTCTCACCCCAGTCCTGTAGTGGAAAATCAACTTATTCTATTCCACTAGATTACAAACTTCCCCATGTACAAGATGCATCCTCAGTAGTAAAATAAGTTTTCAAATTGAATATGAGGTTCCCATTTGCCACATTAAAAAATGCCTTTCTGAAGTAATTAAATAAACAAATACAAATAAGTGGTATACATGAATATTTAATAGGTACAAAGTTATGTTTCATTTCAACTTAAAGCTAATTAAATGGCTTTCAGTCAGTGTTCTTAGGATGACATAACTCTGGAGGAAAAATTATATTAATCATTCAGCAGTTACTTCTGTTATAAATGGATTCATTTGTTTTCTATCTTTGTACAATTGGTAAAAGCATCTAGAAACTACAATCTTTACTAAAAACATTCAGAGCTTAAATCTCCTAAGATAGTCTTGTAGAAAGAGAAATTTTGTTCTCTTTTTAATAAAAGTAAAACTTTTATCTAGACAAAGGTAAAACAATTAATTCACCTAAAATAAAAGATTAATCAAAGTCTTGTGGTACCAGCTGAAAAATAAATCTCTGCAACTTTGTATAGCTGTTTTGAGCCACCTGTAGTAACTTCTTTATATGTGGGTGGAGCATGACTAATCAGTTTCTGGGATTTCAATTTGTTTTAGGATTTATTTTAATTTTAGGATTTCAATTTAATTTTAGGATTTCAGTCAGTGCAGTGCTTAGGCAAGATCATGGGATCCAACGCTTAGCCTATGGTTCAATGGGAAATCTCTGATTGACTTCACCAGCGTATATAAATATTTCATATTTATATCATTTATCATGAGTAATAGTACATTACAATGGCAGAAATACTGGGTTCTGATCCTGAAAGGTCTTATGTGGTGTAGATACCTGATGCCTGGACAGAATCCCTTAATCAAATGAGGGCTAAAACTAATGATTATTAATATAAAATTGCTTTCTTAGAGACAGAGACTTTAATTACAGGGACTGTAAACAGAGTCCCCATGACTTCAACAAGCAGAGTTAGAGTATGTGGAAGCACTGGTAAATAGCAGGTGAAAATTGAATAGTTGAAATAGTTGAAATGCTTTATTTAAAATTTCATATTCAAATGTTGTGATAAACACAGAAGCATTTAAGAAGCAACTTGGAATCTTACATACCATGCATGTGCTATGTTTAAAAACAAAAATCCACTATTTTGTGAGAAGTCATAAAGGGACCATTTTTAACATGGTGTACTCTCCATGCAGGGTATGAAAGATGACTTTCAGCTGTTTATAGTGACAACACTAATCCAACCAGTCCTTTTTTTTTTTTGGTTTATATATATTTTCTATAACTCCTTTTATCAGACAAATCAATTGCAATGTACTTGCCGTGGTTTAACCTCAGCCGGCAACTAAGCACCACACAGCCGCTCGCTCATTCCCCCCCGGTGGGATGGGGAGAGAATCGGAAGGGTAAAAGTGAGAAAACTCGTGGGTTGAGATAAAGACAGTTTAATAGGTAAAGCAAAAGCTGCGCACGCAAGCAAAGCAGAACAAGGAATTCATTCACTACTTCCCATGGGCAGGCAGGTGTTCAGCCATCTCCAGGAGAGCAGGGCTCCATCACGCATAATGGTTACTTGGGAAGACAAACACCATAACTCCAAACGTCCCCCCACTTCCTTCTTCTTCCCCCAGCTTTATATGCTGAGCATGACGTCACATGGTATGGAATATCCCTTTGGCCAGTTTGGGTCAGCTGTCCTGGTTGTGCCCCCTCCCAGCTTCTTGGGCACCTCCGGCCTTAGTCGGCAGAGCATGGGGAGCTGAAAAGTCCTTGACTAGTGTAAGCACTGCTTAGCAACAACTAAAACATGGGTGTGTTATCAACATTGTTCTCATCCTAAATCCAAAACCCAGCACTGTACCAGCTACTAGGAAGGAAATTAACTCTATCGCTGCCAAAACCAGGACAGTACTTCTCCCAGTATTCGTTGTACTTATAAGCACCCAGCATAACAGTGAGAATCGTAACTCACCCAAATCCTTGAGAAGGGAGGATGGTGCTCTCGCCCTGGATTTCCGTGCCCAGATGGCTATAATAAGGGTTAACAAACCAGCTGATTTCACACACCTATACTTCATTTTTATAATTAAGCCCTATTCATAACAATATCAAACACCGGTTGCTTCCCAGACAGCAGATCTAATGAAGCTTTTTTTCCTACAGACTTATTTTTAAGTACTAAAGTTCGCTCACTGCACGATGTCATTGTCATTAGACTGGTCTTTACTCCTCACCCTCTGTGTGAAACATACCTTCCTGTGGCCCCTAAACATGCCACAGTAAACACTGGTCCCTTCCACCTGTCCAGCAATTTCAGTGCCATACACCAGCTGTTTCCCTACTCCTTATCCTTCTTTGCATGGCTAGTCAAGTAAGTGCCGCTCCTTGATGTCCTTGATGTAAAGCTGCTTTCTGATTTCCTGTCCTAGTAAATACATCCTGGTTGCCTAGGTACTGGTGGTCAAATGAATGAGGATTACAGATGAACTCACAATTTAGCTGTTCCCACATAGAAGCATTACAAAGATGTCTCTCTTTTACTCTGGTGTCAATTTTCATTCAGCTTGTAGAGGGATAATCTTTTGAAGACTTTCACCCTTTGTTTCCTGCTGCTGTGATTAGGTAGTGGGTTCAAAATGTAGTGGGATAAATCTGGCAGACAAACACACATCCTGTATGAATATGTGAGTTACTTTTCCTAGAGAGTAAATCTAATGATTAGTGGGTTTAGGTTTCTTGAACCTCAGATCCTCCATTTAAAATTTGTTAAACTGACCTGTCACTTACTCAAAAACAAATACACCTTCCTTTTCGTAACTTCTTTTTATTTCTTTGAGTCACAGTTAACAACTATAGTGTGTTCGATTTCAAAGCCAAAACAGCTCTGTTTTCTCTTTAAAGATAAAGGCCAACTTAGGCATAATTATCGACTCAAACCCCTTCATACTCTTCAATTTCTTTTATTTGATTTCAGTAACATACTATTGATTTCCTTTAATCTCTTTGCACATGAAATCTGCTCTAGTATGGAAGGCCAGTCTATAATTTATGTTCTATTTTTAACATGATATGTAGGCCTGTGTCACTTTCTGTACCAGGAAGGTATGTTTTCTTTATTAAAAAGGACTGCTGTAGTAAGTTCTATCAGAATCTAGAAAAACACTGGTATATATTGTTTGTGCATCATTGGTGCATATTAATATTGCTATTATACTGAAAATTTGTTTCTGAAATTGGTACCAATACACCTTTAAACCTTTAAAAACCTTATACTTTTTCTCCCCTCTTTTTAAATTGTTAGATGAAGCAGATTTACAGTATCACCCAAAGGAGTCAGATTCGAGCTATTTTGAATGAAGACAGACACATGATGACACATGAAACCTTAATTGCTGCTTCCTCCTGTTTAGTCAAAGTTGATTTTTTCTGCTGTTCTGAACTGGAGGAGAACGGTGGTGGGAAAGAGGCTGCTCCTCACAAAGTTATTTCATGAGTCTGTAGAGTCGTAGAGGTCAAAACAGCATCTTGATCTGCACGCAGATAGCTACAGAATAACAGTAAGTAAAGGAACATCTGATTTAATGTATTTGCAGCTCTAATAAACAATTGTGATACTACATTCCACTTTTCTGTATTTTTTTTTGTAATTTCCACATGCTGCTCCATATGGAATAATATATGCAGAAGATTAACAAGGAGATTGGTGACCTCTGCAGATTCTAATTCTGAAGACTGTTTGAATTTTATAAATACATTTCAACAAGTAAAACCTGTCTTTCTTGTTACTTGTTTATTTAGACAAGATCAATATTGGTATATGTGCACAATATGAGACCATCTGGCACAGAATGACCCATATTAAATTATCTTTTCCTTTGAACAGGGTGGCTGCAAACACATTGACTGTTGCTACTGATTTCTTTTTTTTTTTTTTTTTTTTTGAGGCTTTTATTACTAAGAGTAATACCTCTTAAAAGGTGTAATCCCAGGCATCAGCTTTACATTGCACCCCCTCTTCTTTCATAAATCATCATTTCACTCTCTTAAGAGGAGAAATAATATGGTTAAATAAAATATGCTTCACTCCAAAGATTTCCATCAGAAGAGGTTGACAGAGGTGATACTGGCTCATCCAAAGGTCAGTAATAATTTTCCAAAACTACTGACATTTTAATTTCATAAATATTGCCACTTTTATTTTACACAATTTTATCATACTGAGACCCCATAGTTATGTCAATGATTTCTTCTTCCAACAAGTTTTCCAATGTTGAGATCCTTTAGTCATCTATTTCAAGTTTCTTCTGTTTTATTCCACTGGGCAAGTGTTGGAGTGCATACCCAGACCTATGACAATGTTTCTGTATTTTTTCCTTTGTGGACAAGAGAGAATACTGTGTTCCTGTTTTGCCAGTTACTTACACAGAATCATAGAATCACAGAATGGTTTGGGTTGGAAGGGACCTCTAAAGGTCATCTAGTCCAACCCCCCTGCAATGAGCAGGGACACCTTCAACTAGATCAGGTTGCTCAGAGCCCCGTCCAACCTGACCTGGAATGTTTCCAGGGATGGGGCATCCACCACCTCTCTGGGCAACCTGTGCCAGTGCTTCACCACCCTCAGTGTAAAAAATTTCCTCCTTATATCTAGTCTGAATCGACCCTCTTTTAGTTTAAAACCATTACCCCTTGCCCTATCACAACAGATCCTACTAAAAAAGTCTGTCTCCAACTATTTATGTCCTGTGCTAACTCCCCAACCACACTCAGGAATTTCTTGCAAGGGTGCTAATCGTAATGGACCACAGTCATGCCATGGACCATTTTGATAACTTAAAAACGCAGAAACAATTGATTTCCTTTACTTGGGAACAGTACCTGGGATTGTTTAATTTCCTAGTATAGATATGGCCTATACCAATGTCCAATCAGACTTTTCAACCGCTGACCTCACCAACCAATTGTACATCAATCTGCAAAAAGAACAGATTTTCCACCATGTCCTCTACTTCCCCTCATACAGCCCTCTGACTTCATAATTTTTTTTATCTGAAGAGAGCTTTGGTCAATTAACCTTCATCTAGCATCCCCACCATAGACACAAGATAGGATCTGACTGTTTTTGCTGGGTCACATGAAACAGACTTTTGGAGCTAATTCCCTGTTATATGACAGGTCACATGTCCTTACTACTTTTCCCAGTGATCTAAACCTAGCTGTTGCCTTAAAACAGTGACAAAATGTAAACTCACATTTTGTTGTTCTTATTTTTAACAGAACAACTCAACATGAAGCTGGAAGTTTCCTCCATTCCTTTACAAATCTGTTGGGAGGATACAAGTTATATTACTTTTTGCAGATTTGAATTTAGTACATAAAAAAGCAGTGAATACAGAATAATACATATTGATAATAAGAAACATTTTTACTATAACTGCATTTAAAATATGTTTTGCATCCAACTTGTAAACATGTTTACTAGTACTCCTGATTCTTTGAACACTTGTGGGTTACAAGCAATCTGATCCTACAGAACAAAAAAAATGATTTCATTCTCTTCTGTTTAAACAAACAAACCAGCTCATGGATATTCACCAGATTTGATCGATTTTACTCAGGAGCCCCTTAAAGACCTTCCATGATTACATTCTCCACAGTGAACCCTAGAGGGGGGAAAAGCTGCATGAATTAGTCAGTCAACTCCAGTGCTTCACCTTTATATCAGCTCACACCACAAAAGAGGGATATTATATGTAAATCACTTCATAGCTTTGCTAATTTCACTCCTCCAAGATCCAAGCATGACACACAGAACTACCATCTCTGGTACAGAACTGTCCACCTCAGAGTTTCACTTTTTGGTCTCTCATTCTTCAGTGATTCCCTAAAGTTGAAACTCTTTTGAGCTTTGTCATTCCTCCATAGCTCTTATAAATTCCTCCATCTTTTCATGTGAAATGACTTTTCCCCTAAGGGAGAAAAAATAAAGCACACAGTATAAATGAACCTAGCTAAAAAAAGTAAAAAAACCCCAGACTTCTCATAAACCATAGAGAAAATATTTTGATCTTTTTATCCCTTTCTCGAGAGTTTTAATGTTTTCAGAAATAAGGGGCCAAGGCACACTTCTCAATTGGGTATGTGAGTTCATAGATCAGTATGGATTTATAAATTTTAAATGTCATTGTTGCTCTGATGCACTATTTTCAGTAAGGTTTTCACAGACAACCCCATGAATGGGGTTTGGAGCAAAGGTTTGTAAACCGTCTGTAATATCAAACTGTTTAAATGCATTTTCAGCCTAGTTTCTTGAAGAAATTAGATGTATGCAGCCATAGTGTCTCTCTATCTGTATATTTGTAAATGTTTCCTAATAACTTTAGAACCTGTTGGTCTTTTCAGTTAAATTTGGCTAAGAGTAGAGTTGTCAAGGGTATTCTATTACTATTAATCCAGTAAAAATTTGTAACCAAGTAGAGAGACATTAGTGAAGGAAACGCAGTTGTAACTCTGGCCTGTATTTCTTCCAGAATGAAGCAAACAGCTACCTAATCAATATACTTGCAGCTCTGAAGTAAACCCAGATTTTTTCCATTAAATGTAAGGAGAAATGGGAGGGAACCTTGTGCAAGGGAGAAAAGAGAGGGCTTTAAGGACATGACAGGGAATAAGGCTACTGGAGAAATGAATGATTAGGAAATAGAACACTACATAAAAATCTGAATTTCATTATCTCTACTTTTCATGCAACAACCTCACTTTATTAGCCATGTCATAATAATAGCATCAGTGGATCAGAAAATGGCAATGACAAGAGAGAGGTGCTAATACAAAGTTCATTGTTTAAGTGCCTTTGAATATAAGGGCAAGAAAAATTTCAAGCAGCTGACATAGCAGGGGCTGCTGACAGGCAGTGTAAGTGCCAAAGACAGCACAGAGGGATTTGTCTGAGGCAGATTTTTAAATGACAAGCAGGAGGTCCATCACTGAAGCATAATATCTGGAGAGTGGCATCTATAAGAAATAGTTGGTTTTCCTGAATTCCACTGAGGTCCAAACTCAGCAAAAAAATCTTGGAGCTGCTGCCTCACCCAGAGACAAAGTACAGCAATTAAGATACTTGGACTCCTTTTCCTCTGAGAGGCAGCATCTTCAGGCTACCACTCCATTCAATCTCCAATTTGAGAATGAAAAAACACAGCCTGGCACAGCAACCTTGAAAGATTGCTGACCCTATGTTGTAGCTTTTACTTTGGGTGCAATCCAAACTACAAGTTGCTTTTTCTCTTGTTTGAGTGGTTCTAATGTTTCAGGAAGAACCATTCCTTTCTTAATTTGCTGTAAGAGAATAGAAAGTCTGGAGGGAAAAAGATAAGCTGTGAAATGTGCGTTTTTTTCAGACCATTGTTTTAATGAAAACTACTGAAATTGACTCTAAACCAGGCTTAGACCTTGATTCACCCTGAAACCTAATCTACTACTTGGTGCCATTCATTTTGCATAGCTGTATTCAAGGAACTTGAATAACTGTCTGGCACCTTAGGTTTGAAACCTTGTGGTAAGGTAAGTGAATAATAATTTTGAATATACTACCACTGCATATATAAGAGCTAAAGCAGATAGATAAATGGATAGATAAACAGAGAGAGAGAGAGAGCTAGCTATCGCCAAAATAGCTAGTGAAGAGGGGAAGCTGTGAAAGACTGTCTCCCCTCAAAGAGCAGGCTTTATGGAAGGATACTACTTGTTTCTGCTCCCCTTCCTTTAATACCTAAGAATAGAAATTATTAATGGAGATTTTATAGTGGTGGGCATGTGCTAAAGTAATCACCATTTTTATATTTATAAGTGTAGATAAAATAAAAATGTTGTGTTTATTTGGAAGATGCTCTGTGCAAGTAGGCATGTAAGTAATACATAAACATGCATTGGCATATATATAGTAAATATAGGCAGAATTGCCTTCCTCTGATCTGCATTGCAGATATCCTATCTACACTGTGAAACTGTGTTGTATATTCTGTAGTCATTTTGGGTACAGAGCAGCCTGACAAAATTTGCATTAGAGTTCCACAATTTATATGATGAGAGTATTTTTTCCTAGATATCTAGAGTGACAGTTGTTTGCTTGTATAGGAACCCTGTTTTTTAATGCAGTTTTCTTGTTCTCATTATTTATTTATTCATTCATTTATTCATTCATTCTTTAATTGTAACATTTATAGGATATGGGGGTTTGTTAGTTGAAACTTTCAGGATTTGATCATCAAAATAAACCTCATTGATTCTGCTTCATTTAAAAAAAAAAAAACATTTTTGCCATGTACTTCAGTGATGACTTACTCTGTGTCTGAAAGAGTTTGCAGGATCATGACCTTATATTCTAGTGCATCTTTTACCCCATTAACACTTTTCAAAGCTAAGTGAAAAATTACAGAAATGAGATTTGTGTGTGTGATGTCGCTAATAGGGCATTATAATTTCATATAGAATTTAATTACATTCTTAATAATCTTCTTTATCTACATAACAACATTTCAAATATCTAAAGGAATGATTACACATTAGCATGTTCATGAACAAACAAGTATATCTTAATGTAAATTGATTTCAGGGAAAGCTTATGGATTAGTTAAACAGAAAGTATTTCAGTGGGATATTGGTGGCACCCTTGTGCATAACTAAAGTTAATGATGCCTTTGACTTTGTACCAATTATAATAAATCTTATTGCAGGCAGAAGATTTGACACTTTTAATATTTTGACATCTTCAAGAATCCCCAGGGAAATAATCCTTTTTCCTTCAAGGCAAACTGCTATGCAATACAGTGCAATGAAAAATTAAGGTCTCGATTTTCAGTGAGCTTTAGGATATCGGTTTGAATCCTTATTGTTTTAGAGTCACTTCGGAATTTCTACAAAGTTACAACTTTCAGTACAGAATGGTAGCAGGAGTATGCATATTCCTTGTCTCATAAGTACTTTCTTGTTATTTGTTTTGTTGGTTTTTTAGTTCTTAAAAGAGAATACATTCTGTGAATATGTTATAAGAACTACTCTTTTGACATGGACCTCAGGCTTATCATTTACATGTGCATCAATAAATGTATTGCAACTACATCAACCATTGCCTGCCTGAAAACTGAAAACAGATTTTTTGCTCTACTGAAATGTTTTTCATTATGTTAGTTTGGTTTGGGTTTTTTTAATGTAAATTTATTGACTGTGTACTCTGCCATTTCCTTGCATTTTGATTTAATATTATGACATGAACCTGTCAATTTCTGTTGCCCATACTTTATAGGATGTTTGCTACAAGAAGTTGCTCAACATAAATTTATTTGTGTAGAAACTAGTATTAAAGATTAACATAGCTCTTCCTCACATGATGTTGTAAAAAATTATTTTATATGCTGTCCTTAATATACAGTATCACAAGCATTTTTTATAAGGAAAAAAAAAAGACAATTTTAATAGGGGATATAGTGAAGATAAAATTCTTGTCTCCATAACAAGGGAAGAATGTTCCAAAGAGGTGAAACATTACAAAAAGGTGGAGATATGAAACTGCAAACAATAATTGAGAAAGTCCAATCTTTCATATCTTAAAATGAAAATAATTTTTCCTACGTATCTAGGAGAGCATGCCACATATAGAATATAATTAGGAAGAGATATAAATAATACATGGTTATATTCTATATGTTACTGTCTTTAGTTTTAAGGGATTTGCCTTAAAATCTCTTCTTCTATCCATTAAATGTAGTCTAAAGAAGAATATATTAAAGAGAAAATATTATCTTGCTCTCTTGAACTGGTTAAAATTGTGTAAAGGCTGTCTGCGTGAAAGTGGAAGAAGTTAGGACCAAGTTTGCAAAATCCAGAATTGTTTTGGCTTTACCAGTAAGTTTAAACTGCTTAGCTACTGCCTCCATTTTCTCCCCAAATTTGCCTTTACCATCAATCACTTTCTGTTTGCTCTTTGAATAAAGCTTGAGTTAGATAGGAAGAATGAAAAATAACATTTTCATAAGAATTTTATCATGATTCTTCCATAAACTTCTGTTTAAGTTATAGAGCACCACTAAATTGGAGGAATATATATACATTATAAAGAACTACTAAACAGAAATGAAATTCAAACTTTGCACTCCTTCACTTGATTTATACTGATAACTGGAGTTTTCTTTATGAACTTTAACAAAGTTACTCTGCCCTTAATGAATTTTTCATTTTTCAGATTAGGAAACAAAGGCAGAAAAATTAGAAGTCAATATGGGAATATTAGAAATATTAATGTAATGACAAAATTCATTTGTTGAAGACCTGATGGTGATCATGAAGTGTGGCTAGCAGGTCCAGGAAGGTGATTCTCCCCCTCTACTCCACTCTGAGACCCCACCTGGAGTACTGTGGTCAGCTCTGGGGCCCCCAGCATAAGAAAGACATGGACCTGTTGGAGCGGGTCCAGAGGAGGGCCACAAACATGATCAGGGGGCTGGAGCACCTCCCCTGTGAGGACAGGCTGAGAGAGTTGGGGTTGTTGAGTCTAGAGAAGAGAAGGCTCCAGGGAGACCTTACAGCAGCCTTCCAGTACTTAAAGGGGTGCCTACAAGAAAGATGGGGAGGGACTCTTTATCAGGGAGTGTAGCGATAAGATGAGGGGTAACAGTTTTAAACTGAAAGAGGGTAGATTTAGATTAGATATTAGTAATAAATTCTTTACTGTGAAGGTGGTGAGAGACTAGAAGAGGTTGGCCCTCTTGTGGATGCCCCATCCCTGGAAGTGTTCAAAGCCAGGTTGGATGAGGCTTTGAGCAACCTGATTTAGTGGGAAGGTGTCCCTGCCCATGGCAGGGGGGTTGGAACTAGATGATCTTTAAGGTCCCTTCCAACCCAAACCATTCTATGATTCTATGATTCTATGTTTCTATGATGCTGTGAGTTAGTGAAGATTTACAAAGCATTGTGGGATTTTAAGAACACCTTCCAGTATTTTCATTTTAGTCTTCAATGAAAACAATGGCAATGATGTTTGACTAACTGCATGATGGATCCAGCATTTTCTAGAATCAACAATTAAAAATTATAACTAGCTAATGTATGTTCAGGGTTTGATTATGTTTTGTACTTCCTCTTCATTCAGTTTCATTTCATTGGTTCATTTGGCATATAAATCAGAAAGAACTCCTCCTTCACAGGTTTTTTTTTTTTTTTTTATTTTACAGTTCTCTTCAAGACACTTTTGTACTGCACTGTACTTTTTCCAAATATAGGATTACTGTCCTTTGCTAGTTGTGAGTGTTCCCTGAAGACTACGAATAGCACCTGAGGTGGTAAAACAGAATTCATCTGACAAGGGAAATATCATTCAGCAGACAATGTAGGTTATGATGTTCTGAGCATTTAGGAGGAACAACAGCAACAAAAGGCAGCAGCCGCCATTCCTGTACAAGTCAGCTGTCCTTATATGCAGCTGCAGTAGCAGCTGTCTTCCACTCCTGAGCTGCAGGCAAAATATATGTTCCTCAGTCATCCTGCATTTGTGCTCTGTCTTGTATCTAACCTAGTTAGACTTGATTGGCATCCACCTTATTTGAGAAAAACCTACACTTAGTTTAGATTTGCTTCAGGCCAGGCCAGGCCAACTACAGACTGTCCCAGAGCTTTTCCTTCTGAAAAAGGCACAAGTCAAAACTGGAGCTTCAAACTATTATTCTAAAAATGTTGATGGACCTCTTTGATACTGAGAAGGAAGTGCTGGATGTTGATTGGTGGCAGTGGGCAAGGAAGTTTATTCTTTGAACAACTATGGAAAACTTAACCATAATTAAAAAGGGATTAAACTATATTTACTAATATTTCTTTGGTAACAGAATCATTCATGATAGCTGCTTTTCTCTTCTTTGGCTTCCAGCTCAGCGGCAGTAGGAACAGCACAGCATGAGAATATGTGGGCATAAAAGAACAGTGGGAAAGATTCAACAAAGGAAAACAGCAAGTAAACAATACCAAAGCTAAGCAAATAAATGAAAGGAGGTATAAAGCTGGTTGAATAAGGCAAAGTGCTAAATAAAATATACAAGAAAACTGAAAACAAATCAAAGCTTTTAAGAGACTCAGTTACCATGGGAGCATTTTCTAAAGTAGTCAGTGCAACAGAAATACAAGTTTCAGACTTATCTCTGGAACAAGTCCATAAATAGGGCCTTTTTTTAAGAAGCACAGCCAGACAAGTCTTATAGAGATCCTTCTACCCATTTCACTCATCCATTTCCTTCAGTTTTCTACCACAATAAAAGCTGGTCATGAATATTTGACTCAGAATAGAACTACAAGTAAAACAAGAGAAGCACACCCAAGAACTGCCAATAGATTCAGCTAAGGGTAAACAACAATCTGGTGACTGAGGCAGTTAATGTGAGATGAGGTTGACATAAGCAGGCTCCCAGAGCTGGATGCTATCTTGATGATAATAGATCTCTTCCTCAGTAGTCTCCCCTCCTCCAACTCCATGTCATGTCTGGACAGGCTGTAAGAGAGAGAAAAAAAAAATCACACACATGTACACATACAGGCTACTATAGATTGTCACATCTTCTTGGTGCTGGAAGAGGTGGTGAGAAGTCACAGAGCTTTGAGTTACAGCTAGGAAAGCAAGACACAGGAGAAGGAGCCTGAGGACAGAATCAGTTCTGACACCTTGATAAATACGCAACTCTGGATGCCTATATGTGCACCACCCAGATCTCAGGGGACCATGTTAGCTACCATTCTGCTTTTTACTAGATCTTGCTTCATGACTCTCCGTTCTTCCTTCCTCCCCTAAAACATCCAAACATACCATTAAAATTCTATAAAGTCTTTGACTGTCTCTTTTTTTGAAATTTCCAAACTCCAGCTAGGGCTGCCTTGTAAAAATATTTTATAAGTTCACAATGAGCATTGCAATACTCCTAATTCAGCCATATTTCATGAGTATGGTACCAGGTACACTGCAGAGATACCGATGCTGCATTGCCTAAGGAAAAGCAGCAGTTTTCTTCACCTTGACCTGGGCAGTACTGATACACTACCAAATGGCTTCTCCTCACAGCAGTCAGTGTGTATGATTATCCAAAATGCAAGTTTTTCTGCAATGCATGTGCCACAGTCACTAATGTGTATTTTCTGAAGAGACTATTTTTGTCTTCACAAAGTAAGTAGGCATATTTTTAAGAAGGACTGTACCTTGTGACACCAGTGAAAATGTATACCTGTCTCCTTCAATGCTTCTGTTGTCCTGTGTTCCTAGCAGGACAAGCATCTAAGAAATACTCTTAAGATTTCGCAGCTCAGTTCCTAATATTGCTAATTCTAATATTTTCTCTTTAGTCAGCGGTGAGACTACAGAGAAAATATCTCTTAATGCAGAGAATTTTCCAGTTCAAAAATGACAACTAATTTCCAGTTTCATGCATTTTGTTCAGAGGAACTTTCTAAATTACTTTACAGATACAGCCAGAAAAAGGACAAATAATGTTTGGATAATGACTAAAAAATCAGTGGATCCTTTATCTAAATGAAATGTATTTAATGCAAGCACACGTCAAAAATTAAAAGGTCTTACTTTATAATCTTCCAAATATGTTTTATTGAACTAAATTATTCTTAGACAAAATGCAAGCAACTACGTGGAGACTTCTTCTGAAATTAATATTACCATGACATTTTTTCAGAACCAAACACTGGAAGGTGGGAGGCAAAGCCAATTTATTGAAGTTGTCTTGAATTGGCCCCATCCTTTTGGACAGAGAATATATTATCTAGACTGCAAATGATTTCTTGTAATATTGAATTGCTTGAAAAATTTTAAAGCACCCCTATATGTGAAATTTTACTGCTGTCTAAAACATGCTTCAAGAGTCATATTTGATATGACTCTTTTGAAGCTATTTGAGAAATAATACATCCTTCTGAAGTCCTTTTCACCATAACCAAAGGACTATTGAACTGCTTATTTAGGATGAGGAATTTTCTTCTCTTTATACAATAACTTTTATTCTGAAGAATATAGAAAACACAAAACATACTGACAAAGACTGAAATATATACCAAGGTTTCATGTATCAGTCAGTCCTTTAAAAATTGCTTCCTATTGCACTCAAACACTGGAGTTCTTTAGAGGGTATCAGAAATGCTGTAAGATGAGTAGGGCAATTATTGTTAAGAAGTTTGTAACTGCGAAGGTAGAATGTAAACAACATATTGAAGCTAAGTTTTCATAAATTAGGAAAAATCTTTGCTTTTCAAGGAAGGAAACTGAATTAAAGCCATAAAGATTTTTTGTTGAAGCACTAGTAGGGAATCACATGAAATTCAGCAGCAAATTGATAAAGTTGCTGATTTGTTTTAGTTATTAAGGTTTAGCTTCATGCATATCAATAGTCAAACTGTACTGTGTTTAAAGACAGTTTAGACAACCACATTTATCTTAACATCAGAAAAGGTGAATTGGTCATCACCTTGAAGAATTATCTATAAAGAGTTTTGATGAAGCTTGGAAACTTGGAAGAGCTAAGAAGGAAAGATTTGTGCTGGTTAACTACATTTTTAGAATGCTAACAGTAGCCTTTATTTCCAAAAAGGCCATTTTTCAAATTTACCACTGTCTGAATAATACTAGTGCAGAGTGACAACCTTAATTATTTTTCTGTGCAATCCTACAACCTTTCTGTGACACTTCATTGTGCCCGAGATAGCTGAACTCATGGTTTCTGAGTGAACTTCACCTCTGTCCATTGTGTCTCCCAAGTTTCTCAAGGCTGAGACAACTGTTCCATCCCTACCAAGGGGATTTTCTTTCTCTTACTCTTTCTCTTACCAGGCCCTGGGTTTCAAATCCTATATGCAATACCTATAAACATCTCAACCAATTTAACTTAAGCTCAAACCATATCTTCCTCTGCAACCCCAGGGCAACGTGTTGAAGATATAATTCAAGATATTTAGAACAAAATTATTTCCAAAACAACTAGGTCCATGAGCACTGGAATATATGGAGCTTGGTTTCTTCTTGACTCATGTTCATCATTATCCATCACTGTTGATGGAATTCAGTGTCTAAGAATTGATGTGTACCAAATAAATGTTCCCTGTGCTGGAGAGTCCTTCTTTTTCTCTACAAACTCATTTTTTTCTGCTTCTCTTCCATAATGGATTACCTAGTAGCTAAACAAGGAATGCCCTCATATTGTTGCCTCTCTATCATGTGACATTTGAAGAGACAGGTCTTTCCTTTATTTACAGAAAATTTTCAAGGAATTTTTAGAAACTTGGTTATCTTCAAGAGCTCTATTTCTAACAAATACAGTTGAAATTGACTGACTAGAAATCTAACAGAGGCAGCAGGGGAATAACACACACACATGCACATACACACTAGTAGAACTCTTTCCTCCACAGGAATTCGGTTTGACAGTCCTTGATTTCATTGTCAAAATAATGAAAAAGGTTAAATTCCTGTCTACCTTACCAGCACCTTATATACAGAGAACCTCTAGATTCTAAGACATCAACATTTTTTTCATCAGCTTTTTTTCTTGTCAGAAATTGACGGCTTTTTTTTATCTTTCACTGCTATATCAAATAATTTAGAAACTGACACTTTTTTTCTCATAACCCCAGTTTTGATAGAGCAAAGTTTCTAACATGCTGGAGACACACATGCACATAAAATTGCTTTTGCAGTACCATCTTTGCATCTTTTAATTTAAATGCCACTGTTACTTTTATTCATTTATCCTTTTAAATTTGATTATGATAACACAAATAGTATTAACTCAGTTGTGGAGGAAATTCAACTGGAATATCCTAGGTTCTCCTAACAAGACATGGTTGAATACAAGTTTAAAATCATTGTACATCAGAATTCATCATCTTATTTTTTTCTCCTTTGCTTGACTGTGGCAGTTTTCCTAGCTGGTTTGACATTAGCCTTGCTTGTCATGTTATTTTCTATTGGCAACTTGAGCTGCCATGAAGGTGTAAAAAAAGGTGATGCCCATATAAATTTTTTTAATAAACTCAACATTACAATTGCATTTAAGTTTCATTTATTCAGGCACTGTGGCAAGCATCTAAGCCTTATTGATTAAAGAGCAACATGCTAGAGTTCAGCTAACTACCATCAGTATGTGAGGACTGCAATCTATAAAGTCTTTTACACATATAATATTACACACCTGTGAATATAATCCCTGTTTGTCTGGCAGAAGTATCCTTTGTTTGGAGCCTGTAAATAAGATTTTGAAAAGAGGTACCATGGAGAGCTATTTTCAAATCCAGTAAGATTCATTTGAATTCCACACATCATATTCTCTATGCAATTGTAATGACATTAACACTGTTCATCATTTAGCTCAGTACAGGATGTATGCTTGTTTTTATTTTACGAGCTTACAATCATATAGATTTAAACTGTTACATTACAGGTTTTCTTCTTTCCTTTTGTTTAGCTTTGTTCATGCACATGGAGGAAGCCTTACAACAGTCTGTAAGGCTTTGTTTTTCGAAATTTTTTCCTCACAGACTCTGAAGGCATTCTAAGGAGACTGCATTGCTTGTAAAATCTGTAAAACCTACTTATTAACAAGGCATATGTAAAAATGCTGGTAAGGGGACGATATATGTTTTACCTTGACAATACCACTTCTCAATTTGATAAAAGCAAGGAAGTGCACTTCCAATTGCCTTAGATGCTGTGAATAACCACACAAAATAAGAAATATCACCTCTATTCATAGGTTCATTTTTTAAGAAAATAATTTTCTTTTATTAAAAATAAGAGTATCTGTAGATACGCAAAAGCAGTATTTCAAAGCCCATTGTTATATAAATCCTTCTGTGTTTCATAAAGCTTTCTGCACTGTAGGACAATTGGTGAGTGCAATAAAATGTTCTCTATCAATCTATGTCATAGCCCGTTGCTTGTTGCCTTGAGTATAGTGTATAAGCCAGCCAGAAGGCAATCTTTTTTCCCTTAGAAAGATAACAGCAGCAATCCAGACTTTGTATTGCAGCTGTCAGAAGTTCAAATAAAATGTGGATAGTAGATGTCACCTACCATGTTTTGGGAGGAGATAGCAAATCCTTTTTAGCCATCTATGCTTTCCATGTCAATTTTAAAGATTTTAAAACTATTCAGGGACACATGTATGAGTCAATTTTTTCATTCACCATTGTACATGCATATTCTTATTGTCGTATACGTGACCCATATGCATAATTTTATTTATGATAATATATTTGTACCTGCAATCATCATAATTATGTTTGTAGTTTAGACACATTTTTTCTGACATTCTTATGTGTGTTGGCAAACGTAAAAGCTTAAAAATGTCACATAATAGTGTCCAGAAATGCTGCACACTATTCCCAGCTGTTTAAATAGACCTAGAAGATATCATGCTTCTCTATAGAATTACTTAAACTAACATTGTTTTTCACTTAGGATTCAGATATAGTGCATACACTGCACCAGAATGGGAGGAATAAGGCAAGTCAATTATGCAGTGGGTATTTAAAATTTTATGACAGAAATAAATATTTTTGCTGATAACAATAAAGGAAAAAGCTAAATTATTTGCATATATGCAATATATATACACATAAAAATGTGTAAAACAGTAGATACACTGATTGTTGTCACAAAGACCATTCAAGTTGTCAGTTTATAGAATTTGATTTAGTGGGCTAAGTCACACAGGTGGAGCATTGCTGAGGTGAAATCTGACTGTGTGTATCCATAAAAAGTTCATAGAAGTTTATAAAAGCCAAATTCCTGCTTATAAAAGAATCACGCAGGAATTAAATGGCAAATACATCTACAGCTACAGAAGCAGTTTTGATTACAGTTCAGAAAATTAAGTTATGATCTAGTAAAATTAACTTTTTCACATCATGTTTTACTAGAAGAAAAATAGAGTAGCCTTAAAATTGGAAAGCTGTAAAATAAATATTTCAAATTACAATATTTAGCATCACACTCATCATTTTGATTATGTAAAATAGGAGAGAAAAAGGGTAAAAGAGGACAGATACATCCCCAGAAAATGGTTAAGAGGCTTTGCGTTCTAGGTAAATTTTACCAAAGCACTCTTGGATGTCTAGCTGCAGCGTGTGATCTTCAAAAAGACATGAAAGATATTTATTCATAAGGCAAATTTAGACAGAGGTACACTGTACCTCAACAGTTACACAGATCAGATGACTTGCTCATTGTCATTCAAAATATCTGTCGCACATGAAAAAAAGAACTCAGAAGTCATATATCAGCAGTCCCAAGTTCCCTCAAAAAACTAAAGATGGATGACTTTTTCAGACTGATGGAGATCAGTAAGATTTTTGAATCATATGAGTGACTTCACTGGGGTCTGTGTAGATAGCAACCTAGGGAAATGTCTGAGGATGACAATAATTTCATCAAGGTCAGCAGAGCATTTCTGAATTTGCTGAACTGGAGCCCTAAAAGGCTTCATCCCAGCAATGCATTGTCAAGGTACTGCAGGTAATGCTTGTTGTAAGACCTTTTTTTTGCAGTGTTTCTAAGGAATTGCTTTTTTGGTTACCTTTCTGTTTACTTTTCATCTAGGGCCTGACATGGTACTTAGAACACATCATGCATAAACATTACAAAGCCTTGGTTAAATACAATTCTTCCCTTCACTCTGAGTGATAGAAATCCCAAGCAGATTGGCTATACTTTTCAATTAACTTGAAAGCCATTCTGTTGACACCAGTCTGAGAGGCTTCTGTGCTCCTCAGGCAAGAAAGTATGAGCAAAGCATAACAACATTTTTCCCAGTAGCTGCTGATGAACTGCATGTCTTAGAGCTTCAACAGACACAGAAAAACCTTTTTCAAAGCCCAAAGCCTATTCTTCATTTACAGGCACAGTTTGGAATGAGAAATAAACTTTAAAATGCAGTAACATTAAATCTATACTTACAGCCTGTCAAGAGGCCAACTACATTTTATATACAAACTTTTCTCTATATTTATGTGCATGTGCTTTATGAAGCTGCATTCAATGGAAGTATTAATGTACATGAATATTTTATTTTTTTAAAATTATCTAAATTTTAATGCATTATCCAAATTTTAATGCATTGTTTTCAGTTATAATTCTATGATAAATGATAATTTGCGCAGAATCAAGTCATGGGAGATGCATGAATTCATCTCAGTAAATGTGTTTCCAGAAGCGTGGAATCAGTGGTGTTTATTTCATAATTTAGCATGTTTGGGAAACAGGATAGGTTTCTTGTGTGCGGCTCACTTTTTACTTGTTAGTACTTGCTCTAGTGGACTTTTCAAGGCTGAATTCAGTTCTTTACAGGTAAAGGGTCATGGTTAACAGAGATATGTTTACATTCTTGTTTATTAGGAATCCTACCAAAATTCAAGTGTGCCAGGAAGACATCCATCATTTACTGACAATTCCTCCTTAGTGCATGGGCATTCAGACCCCCATTTAAGAAGGATTTAATAGACAGTGTGCTGTAATGCTAGAGCCAGACATATCAAAGTTGCAGAAGATGCAGCTTTATGTAACAGTACGACATAGGCTCCAGTATCATTCCACCAACAATGGAGACTCCCTTTGTGAATGAATGAGGCTGAAGCCCTCTCCCTTTACTGGCAGCTCTATGTACTGAATATGAGCATATGTAAAATTTATTTTTTAAATTGAATTTTACATCAGCATATTTTACAAAGGTATCTCCCAAGCATCTCATTTTAACCTACTTGCCACTACACTACAGTCATCTTCTATGCTATTTTCTGACAGTATGCAAGTATTTCTCTCATTGCATTCTCCAAAATGTCAGATTGTAACTGAAAGAACAGCTGTTAAAATGCAAAAAAACAGCCTTTTTTTTTTTTTTTTTTAATTTTCTGTTATTAGGAACACATTTTAAATCACTAGTGGGAAGTTAAGTAAGCTTTGTTTGTTTCATGCTGTATAACCTACACAGGGAGAGGAACAAGAATGAAAGAGGTACTCATCTATGAAATAACTTTAATTCTTGACACTTAGTTTGCTTTAAACTTACTTAATAACTAACATAATTATCTTTGTTTATTTATTGATGGCTTCTAGTTTTGGTCAATGGGATTGCAATACATTTTACAAGTAAATAAACATTAGAAAACTTCTTGATTATGTCATCTTTAAATTTCTGCTCTAAATGGAAACTGAACCGCATACAGAGGAGACCTGCTGCTTGCTCAGCGAAGGTGCCAACATTGCTCCTGACTGTGTTGACTTTCCTGGGCTGTATTCCTCCCTAAATGAACAGGCTGCTTTTAGGATGATAAAACTTTCTTGCATGCACTTGTGATGTGATAATGCAAATGTCAACATGTTCTTGCATTAAGGGTTTTCAATCACAACCTCAGGCAATCCTTGTGAGGGCTTTCTAAGCAGTGTTTCCCCACCTGCCCACCCTCTGCAAAACACCGTTGTCCATGTTAGCCAAAAAGGCAAAACATCCACCCTGAGCAGCCACAAATCACAATCCAGATTATCAACTTGAACCTGCACTCATTTCATATTACCTTAACATGCTGAACTGTGAGCTGTGGCAGCTGAGGAACAGCCCATTCTGCAGCTTGTGGTGCAATCGTGTAGCTGAGGGCTGGGATTGACTGGCTCTTAGCTAGCATGTGGCATGAATACTGCAGGAGTATAAAACAGAACACTTAAATTCATGATACCACAGTTCGGTTCAGCTGAATTAATTGTGGCATATTCGGATCAGCTCACATTTTTCTGAAACAGTTCATTGAGCTCTAATTTTCTGATTTCAACCTCTGTCCTGAAATTACATTCTTGGATCACTAAAGTCCAAGAAGCTCAACAAGGTCTCCAAATAATTGAACAAGATAAAATTCCCTTTGTGAAAGTAAGAACTACCTTTTCTCACTAATGAATTTGCTACAGTAATAACAATAATGACAATAGGAATAAAATAGTCAAGAAAATGGCTTTCTGAAGACAAACATCCACAGCTGCCAGATACCTTTTTCTCTTTACCTTTTTCAAAATACTTTAGATTTTGCTAAAACAGCTTGCACAGAGCAGTGTGACTTCAATTTTCACTAAAAATAATACTGCAGCCTTCAGAGCACTGGAAAGCTTCCTCACTTTAATCATTCCCTTTATATGGGGAAGCTTACTTTTTCCAAGGTTTGGAATCCAACACATTGAGAACAACATCAGGCCCAGCAAGGCAAAAAACATACAACTCTCTGTGGAACTATTCACTCTGTCCACTTAAACATCAGGTTACTTCTTAAAAATAGCAAGTAAATAAAGATTTATCAGGAATAATAGTCCGAGGTCTTCTGGTTTATAATGTAAGGATTTATAGCACTTTGTCGTGGTTTAATTTCAGTCGGCAACTAAGCACCACGCAGCCGCTCGCTCACTCCCCCCCACCCGGTGGGATGGGGGAGAGAATTGGAAGAGCACAAGTTAGAAAAACTCGTGGGTTGAGATAAAAACACTTTAATAATTGAAATAAAATTATAATAATAATATGATAATAATAATAATAATACACAAAACAAGTGATGCACAGTACAATTGCTCACCACCCGCCGACCGATGCCCAGCCAGTCCCCGAGCAGCGGCCCCCCCGGCCAGCTTTCCCCAGTTTATGTACTGAGCATGATGTCACATGGTATGGAATGTCCCTTTGGCCAGTTTGGCTGTGCCCCCTCCCAGCTTCTTGTGCACCTCCAGCCTTCTCAGTCGGTAGAGCATGGGAAGCTGAAAAGTCCTTGGCTAGTGTAAGCATTACCTAGCAACAACTAAAACATCGGTGCATTATCAACTTTGTTCTCATCCTAAATCCAAAACCCAGCACTGTACCAGCTACTAGGAAGGAAATTAACTCTATCCCTGCTGAAACCAGGACAATATCCACCCCTTATTCTATACCATCTGCGTCATGCACAAGTCTCACATTTTCCAGTACATTTTCATTAATCGCCACCCCCTTTTATATATATATATATATATATATATACACACATACACAGATATCATTCCCTTCATCTGTGGGCCATCCCTCTAAAATGTTCGGTGAGTTCATTTAGTCTATGACTTCAGGCTCCATCTGTCATAATAATCTTTCAGGGCAGGAAAAATGGAGATGGTATGTGGTGTTGGATTGTTTCATGTCGAAGTCAGTTCTGGTACCATCATCACTGTGCTTTGCTTGGTTTCACTGAAGTTATTCTTCATTAGTCTGGGTGATTCTTATTGTAATAACATTAGTATGGCATATAATATTATTAGTATGATTAGTATATCTGTGTATTATTAGTATAACTATTATAACTATAATTAGTACTTAACATCACATAATTCAGATCATTGGCTATTCTCACCCAAAATCAAATCCCCTTGAGGTACACATTGGACTTCCCCATCCTTCCGCATTATCCACCAAGTGCACCCAGGTCCTTGAGCAAAAGCAATCCCACGGATGGGTCTGCCTCTGCCCGAGGCAGGAATAACCCAGACTGTCTTCCCCAGCATATTTTTCATGTGCACTACAGGGACTTTATTCCCATCTACAGTACGTAAAAGTTCTGACTGGGCAGGGCCTGCTCGATTGGCAGATCCCCGAGTGTTGACTAACCAGGTGGCCTTTGCTAAATGCGTATCCCAATGTTTAAACATCCCACCACCCATTGCTCTCAGCGTAGTCTTTAACAGTCCATTGCATCGTTCCATTTTCCCAGAGGCTGGTGCATGACAGGGGATGTGATACACCCACTCAATGCCGTGCTCTTTGGCCCAGGTGTCTATGAGGTTGTTTCGGAAATGAGTCCTGTTGTCTGACTCAGTTCTTTCTGGGCTGCCATGTCGCCATAGGACTTGCTTTTCAAGGCCCAGGAGAGTGTTGCGGGCAGTGGCATGGGGCACGGGATATGTTTCCAGCCATCCGGTGGTTGCCTCCACCATTGTAAGCACGTGGCGCTTGCCTTGGCGGGTTTGTGGGAGTGTGATATAATCGATCTGCCAGGCCTCCCCATATTTGTATTTCAGCCATCGTCCTCCATACCAGAGAGGCTTTAGCTGCTTGGCTTGCTTGATTGCAGCGCATGTTTCACATTCATGGATAACCTGCGCAATAGTGTCCATGGTCAAGTCCACCCCTCAATCACAAGCCCATCTGTATGTTGCATCTCTTCCTTGGTGACCTGAGGTGTCATGGGCCCACCGAGCTACAGATCATTCACCCTTATGTTGCCAGTCCAGATCCACCTGAGCCACTTCAATCTTAGCAGCCTGATCCACCTGCTGGTTGTTTTGATGTTCTTCAGTGGCCCGACTCTTGGGTACGTGAGCATCTACGTGACAGACTTTTACAACCAGGTTCTCCACCCGGGCAGCAATATCTTGCCACAATGTGGCAGCCCAGATGGGTTTGCCTCTGCGCTGCCAGTTGCTCTGCTTCCATTGCTGCAACCACCCCCACGGGGCATTTGCCACCATCCAGGAGTCAGTATAGAGATAGAGCACTGGTCACTTTTCTCGGTCAGCAATGTCTAAAGCCAGCTGGATGGCCTTTACTTCTGCAAACTAGCTCGATTCACCTTCTCCTTCAGCCGTTTCTACAACTTGCCGCATAGGACTCCATACAGCAGCTTTCCACCTCTGATGCTTTCCCACAAGACGACAGGACCCGTCAGTGAACAGGGCATATTGCTTCTCATTTTCTGGCAGTTCATTATACAGTGGGGCCTCTTCAGCACGCGTCACCTCCTCCTCTGGCAATACTCCAAAATCTTTGCCCTCTGGCCAATCCATGATCACTTCCAGAATTCCTGGGTGACTGGGGTTTCCTATTCGAGCCCGTTGTGTGATCATTGCGACCCACTTACTCCATGTAGCATCAGTTGCATGATGTGTACAGGGGACCCTCCCTCTGAACATCCAGCCCAGCACCGGCAGTCGGGGTGCCAGGAGGAGCTGTGCTTCAGTGCCAATCACTTCCGAAGCAGCTCGAACCCCTTCATAGGCTGCTAATATCTCTTTTTCAGTTGGAGTATAGCGGGCCTCGGATCCTCTGTATCCCCGACTCCAAAACCCTAGGGGTCGACCTCGAGTCTCCCCTGGTGCTTTCTGCCAGAGGCTCCAGGTAGGGCCATTCTCCCCGGCTGCGTATACAGCACATTTTTTACATCTTGTCCTGCCCGGACTGGCCCCAGGGCTACTGCATGAACTATCTCCCGTTTAATTTGTTCAAAAGCTTGTCGTTGCTCAGGGCCCCATTTGAAATCGTTCTTCTTTCGGGTCACTTGATAGAGAGGCTTTACGATCAGACTGTAATTTGGAATGTGCATTCTCCAAAAACCCACGACGCCTAAGAAAGCTTGTGTTTCCCTTTTTGCTAGTTGGTGGAGACATGGCTGTTATTTTGTTGATCACATCTATTGGGATCTGACGACGTCCATCTTGCCATTTTATTCCTAAAAACTGGATCTCCTGTGCAGGTCCCTTGACCTTACTTTGTTTTATGGCAAAACCGGCCTTCAGCAGGATTTGGACTATTTCCTTCCCTTTCTCAAAAACTTCTCCTGCTGTGTTGCCCCACACGATGATGTCATCAATGTATTGCAGGTGTTCTGGAGCTCCACCCTGCTCCAGTGCAGTCTGGATCAGTCCATGGCAAATGGTGGGGCTGTGTTTCCACCCCTGGGGCAGTCGGTTCCAGGTGTACTGGACGCCCCTCCAAGTGAAAGCAAACTGTGGCCTACACTCTGCTGCCAAAGGGATTGAGAAAAATGCATTAGCAATATCTACTGTGGCATACCACTTGGCTGCCTTTGATTCCAATTCGTATTGAAGTTCTAGCATGTCTGGCACAGCAGCACTCAGCGGTGGCGTGACTTCATTTAGGCCACGATAGTCTACTGTCAGTCTCCACTCTCCATTAGACTTCCGCACTGGCCATATGGGACTGTTAAAGGGTGAACGAGTCTTGCTGATCACTCCTTGGCTCTCCAGTCGACGAATCAGCTCATGGATGGGAATCAGGGAGTCTTGGTTGGTGCGATATTGCCGCCGGTGCACCGTGGTGGTAGCGATTGGCACTTGTTGGTCTTCGACCTTCAGCAACCCCACAACAGAGGGGTCCTCCGAGAGACCAGGCATGGTGGACAGCTGCTTAATTTCCTCCATCTCCAAGGCAGCTATACCAAAAGCCCACCTGTACCCTTTTGGGTCCTTGACATACCCTCTCCTGAGGCAGCCTATGCCAAGGATGCACGGAGCATCTGGGCCAGTTACAATTGGGTGCTTCTGCCACCCATTCCCAGTTAGACTCACTTCGGCTTCCAATACAGATAGCTGTTGGGATCCCCCCGTCACCCCAGAAATATAGATGGGTTCTGTTCCTATATATCTTGATGGCATTAGGGTACACTGTGCACCGGTGTCTACCAGAGCCTTATACTTCTGTGGGTCTGATGTGCCAGGCCACCGAATCCACACAGTCCAGTAAACCCGCTTGTCCCTTTCCTCCCCCTGGCTGGAGGCAGGGCCCCTCTAATCCTCATCACAGTACTCGTTTCTCATTTCTTGTACATATGAGTCAGAAGTTTCTTCATTAAGATCAGGAGTAAGATCAGCCCTTCTACTCTCTCTGCGGAACTGCCCGCTGGAAACTGGAGCAGCAATTTTCCTGGAAGAACCTCTTTCTGTGATTGTTTTCCCTTGCAATTCGCGTACCCGTGCCCCTAGGGCTGCAGTAGGTTTCCCATCCCACTTCCTCATGTCCTCTCCATGGTCACGCAGGTAAAACCATAGGGTGCCCCGTGGTGTGTATCCTTTATATTCTCTCTCTTGAGCAAAAGAACGCTTACTTCTAATAGCCGAGATACTGGTCCGTATAGGTGAGGAGTAGGACCTATCCTCTCTGAGTTGCTGGATCTCCCGGGACAGTTTCTCCACAGCCGAGACGATGGAGGAAGAAAGACTTTCCTTGTATTGCCGGAGTTGACTAGCCAATTCATCCACTGTTTGCTCCTCTCCATCTTTCCAGGTTATCACTGCCAATGAATTGGTGTATGACGATGGTGAGCTCCTTATAAACTTCCGCCACATGGGTCGTGTGCACTTGACTTCGTCTGGATCTTTGGATAGTTGTTTATTGTTCAGGTCATCATAAATCACCTCCAGCACAGCTAATTCTCTCAGAAACTGGATACCCTTCTCCATGGTGGTCCACGTGCTTGGGCGACATATGACATCTTCCTTAAAGGGATACCTTTCCTTCACGCTTGACAGGAGTCGCCTCCAAAGGCTGAGGATACGTGTCCCTTTTCCAATTGCTTTGTCAATGCCCCCTTCCCTAGAAAGGGATCCCAGCTGCTTGGCTTCCCTACCCTCTAATTCCAGGCTACTGGCTCCATTATCCCAGCATCGGAGCAGCCAGGTGACAATATGCTCACTTGGACGGCGGCTGAAATCTTTTCATATATCTCGCAGCTCACTCAGGGATAGAGATCGGGTGGTCACTGCCTCGTTTATGAGTTCTTCCTCTTCCTCCTCCCCGATCAGCGGCCGGCTTTCCTCCTCCCGTTCTCGTGATGGTCCTTCTCCAGGGTCATCTGTCTCGTATACTTCTTCCTCCGGTTCCCTTTTAGAAGAAGCTTCTTCCTCCCTTACTAAACGAGCCGACTTCCGCTTCCAAAATTTCTTCTTGTGTACAGGGGCGACTGATACCGGCACAGGCTGGTTCTTTGGTTCAGCCACAGGGCGTGTTGCAGGGGTTGGAGTGGCCACAGTGCAAGTGCATGTCACTGGAGTCTGAGTGGCCGCAGGGCCTGTTGCCGGGGTTGGAGTGGCCGCGGTACATGTCGCCGGGGTTGGAGTGGCCGCAGTGCAAGTGCATTCACCGGAGTCTGAGTGGCCGCAGGGCCTGTCGCCGGGGTTGGAGTGGCCGCAGTACATGTCGCCGGGGTTGGAGTGGCCGCAGGGCCTGTCGCCGCGGTCGGAGTGGCTGCAGGGCCTGTCGCCGGGGTCTGAGTGGCCGCAGAGCCTGTCGCCGGGGTTGGAGTGGCCGTAGTGCATGTTGCCCGGGTTTGAGTGGCCGCAGGGCGCGTTGCCCGGGTCTGAGTGGCCGCAGTGCAATTTTACTGTCAGAGCCAGAGACCACCTCTTCCCTTTGAGGGTACTGAATGGTGTTGAACAGGGCTCGGTAGGCATGGGCCAGGCCCCAGCATGTTGCAATGAGCTGCATCTCTCTGGAGTTGCCAGGGTGACAGCATACTTTTTCCAAATATTCTACTAACTTTTCAGGATTCTGCATTTGCTCAGGGGTGAAGTTCCAAAACACTGGGGGTGCCCATCGGCCTAGGTACTTGCCCATCTTGTCCCACACACCCTGCCACTCATAATTATTCAGCCTTGGGGCAGATCTCTGGATGATATTCTTAAATTGCTTACCAACTTTAGACAAACCCGAAACAATATTCCCAAGAAGTATTAATATAAGTATCTTAACTGCCCAAGGATGCTCAAAATACTGAAAAGTTACTGTAATGAAGGAGGAAACATAATAGAAGAAGGTAGTGACACTGCCATTCTGTATTTCCTCCGAAAAAAACTCTCAGAAAAGTTACTGCAATTGCTAGTTGTCTCCACGAAATGGTATCCATGGTACAGTAACGGCTTCATTGCGAAGTTTACATACCACAGAAACGTCAAGGTCAATGTTCTAAAAACAAACCTCACAAGCGAGACATTACTGTTCACTGCAGGCCACAGCAAACTGCAAAACCCAACACCAATCTTTAACATGTACAGCAGGAAAAAGAGCGCGATGCAGATTATGCAAATCAATATCGAGAACAGAGAAACCAACATTGTGACCCACAACTACTAACAGATATAAGTTCTTTAATACACTCCGGTTAACCTGTTATTATCTCAAACCCTTCGTGCCCCACGTTGGGCGCCAAAAAGGACTGTCGTGGTTTAATTTCAGTCGGCAACTAAGCACCACGCAGCTGCTCGCTCACTCCCCCCCACCCGGTGGGATGGGGGAGAGAATTGGAAGAGCACAAGTTAGAAAAACTCGTGGGTTGAGATAAAAACACTTTAATAATTGAAATAAAATTATAATAATAATATGATAATAATAATAATAATACACAAAACAAGTGATGCACAGTACAATTGCTCACCACCCGCCGACCGATGCCCAGTCAGTCCCCGAGCAGCGGCCCCCCCCGGCCAGCTTTCCCCAGTTTATGTACTGAGCATGATGTCACATGGTACGGAATGTCCCTTTGGCCAGTTTGGCTGTGCCCCCTCCCAGCTTCTTGTGCACCTCCAGCCTTCTCAGTCGGTAGAGCATGGGAAGCTGAAAAGTCCTTGGCTAGTGTAAGCATTACCTAGCAACAACTAAAACATCGGTGCGTTATCAACTTTGTTCTCATCCTAAATCCAAAACCCAGCACTGTACCAGCTACTAGGAAGGAAATTAACTCTATCCCTGCCGAAACCAGGACACACTTGAAGAAATTTCTAATTTTTACTAACAAGAACTTATCAACCTCTGTATGAAAAATGATAGGTCCCTGTCATTATTGAGAATATCCACACCTGTAAAGAAATGGGGAAACACAATCACAGATTCCCTAGGAGACAGTTAAAAACCACTTGTCAATACATGACACAGTACCGAATGCATTAACAACTCGTTGCTGCTAGTTTACAGTTTGAGGAGACACCATAATAATGATATTCACATACATAACTGGGAAAGCTGTAGACAAAATGTGTTATCACTGTTTGTTTTCACAAACAAGCAGACCTTTTTATCTCCCAAGAATCTTCACAGAAGGAAGGTATTGTATCCCTATGAGTATTACACAAATATAAGTCCTTGTGTTCTGCATATGCAGAAAACTTTCCTAAAATTCACAGGTGCCGAAATAACGCTGAAGAAACTATTCTTACTACCATCTTGGAACCAGATCATGAATTCAGAAATTAATTAGTCAGGGAGGTATAAGAAATAATTTATTACTCTTGAACAATCAGGCAAGATGCAGCCATGGTGAAAATGTTTGTGAGAAGCTAATTGGCAAAGTGGAGTTTTCTTGGTTTGCTCTCTTTTTCTGTAAGATAAATTGTTAAACAAAATATCAAGATTGTGTATATATAGATTTGTTCATTTATTCTTTGTAAACAGCAATGTGTTGAATACAAAATTTATTGTGAATAGTTTACAAAGATGTACCGGGGAGATGTGAAAAATATCTTTTTTTTTTTTTTAACAATAAAAAGAGTTACAGAAACTGATAATATATTTTCAACTAGAACTGGCAGGTTTGTTTCAGATGATACATTTTATTATCCTTTCTGGATACTTCAGGGGCTACAGAAGTATGGTTTTAGTGAAAAATGTCTAGGAAAACAAAAAAACACATTTTCATAAAAGAAAGAAATGGAAAAAAAGCGTGCCCTGCTTTATGGAATTAATGTGTTTGTGTGTATTTTACTGTAATGTCTATTTGCTTCCCAGATATTATCAGAAATAATTTTTACCCTTAAAAGTAAAATCAATAATAAATCATTAAGAATAAAGCAGGGATAATTGCTTGTAAATAGATTTTTGCATTTAAATTTTTCCGTCTAGCTTCATGTTTTTTCACTTTTTTTTTTTTTTTTTAAATCCCATAAGGAACAAGAACACAAAAATATATAGTGTTTATTTTAACACTGTATGCAAGGGTCTGCTACATGTTTCAGTCAGACAGTTGCAGAATATGGAACTGAATTCCAACATTTCAAGCAAGATTTGGGAAAAGTGAGAAAAAATGAGTGGGACAGAGAGCACCCTTCTGCACACACTCAGAATCCAGGCAATCACCAGCCCTTGATCTCTCACGGTCACAGGTCTCGTTTTAACTTTCTTAACATGCAGAGAACTTTGAAAATGGAACATCTCCTTTTGTCAGAAGATGTGCCGCATCCCTCCCACCATATAAGTCTCTGAATGTTTGGAGAGCTTTTCTGGAAATACAGTGTCAGTAACTAGCTTTGGCATGAAAGCAGGATAGTATTAGCATTTTATAATGAGAAACAGCAAAATAACTTTGGTTTCTTAAAGTTTTATCTTTTTTTTTCCTCTTATGTGGCCATAGTGAAATAGAAAATTAAATGGGAGCCTACTAATTTGAAGCATCCAGAATGTTCGTCTTCAAGAAGAATGCTGGAATCACAAGATTCAGGGTAAGGTTGTAAGATCTGACAACACTGATTTTGGTACACAAAAGAAATAAATAAGAACTTGTAATTTTTAGTAAAGACATCAGGATTGTTTTTTTTAGCTTTGTTTCTATAGGAAGTATTATGGAAAAAAAATATAGCTTTATAACTATATGTCCTGAACAGCTTCAGCATCTTTCAAAAACCTCAGAAAAAAAGCTTTTGACTGTGCCTTAAATCATCTACATGGAAGAGTGTCCAAGTATATTGCTCTCATGCTCAAAATCAATTTCCCAAAAGTCAACAGGCAAAATAGTTGTTCAAGATTCAAATCTTGAAAAAAAAAACCCCACAGTGTTTATTTTAACACTGTTTACAGTTCAAGATTCAAATGTTGAACAAGAACAGAAACATCCTCTGATGATAATTTTTAGATACCTAAGTCAGTTCAGGAAATAGTTGTGGCCATGCTAGTTTTCACTGGCAGTAGGTTAAAACAGTGACAGAAAGCACTTCCACTGCAGTAGTCTTTCCTCCCTCCTGAGTGCAGGGTGTAGGCAGTGAAGGAAGATGCTTTTCTTGACAGTTTCACTCCTGTTTGAGGAGACTGTATTGACTCTATTTTTTTCCTAAGCTTTTTATTTAGCAACAATTTGGATAAATCTGTCTGTATGATATCTCTTGTACTTTAAAGGGACTGTCCAGCAGATTTATGGGCAACTTGCCATGTAGGCAGAAGGGAAAGGGATACATATTAGATAACTAATGTTAATGCTGGAAAGCATTTGCTGTCTGGGCTGCATTCCATATGGTAAAAAGTAAAGTTTGGAGGCAGTTTGTGGTACTTGATCTCAGATCAAGACCACAGTCCCCCTGCACCTATGTTTGTGCAGACATAGCCTGGTGTGTACAATTTTCTCTGCCTCTGAGCTCCTTCCACTAACTTTTTTAATTGATGAAATTCTTGAGGGAAAAAAGGTATCAAACAAAGTTACAGTGTTTGGATTTTTTCTGAAAATAAGAGGTAAGCAGAGGAGAAAGACTTCATGCGTCCAGTTGTTTGTAGAGCTGCTGCATGATCTCACTATTAACCAGAGACTCCTACAGAGTGCGCAGATACATACTGCAACTGAAGAGGAACATTTTATATAAAGCATGCTGCAAGTGCTGATTTTTTTTTGCTCATAATTTCACATTGCTTTGAGGAAAATATGTTTAATTAGTTTTGGGAGTAGGAAATGACAGTGTATATCTATATAGATGAAGAGTTTAACTTCTTTATTTCTGGAGTATACAGGTGTGAGATACAGGTGAGGATTCAGGTTATATATGAGCTATGATCTGTCTACAAAAGATAGATCTCCTTTACCCATAGGTCTTCAAAATAGAGATATTCAGCCTTGCTTAAATATCAGAAGCAGTTCAGTTGTAACAGCACAGAACTTGATGAAGGCACTCATGTTTATTCTAGTAGCCTCATGCTGCATTGCCCCAAATAACTTCTGACTGCATTTAGTCATGATGTGATGAAAAGTGAAAGCATTTTGCTGTCTCTCCTTGCACATTTTTCTCCTTGAAACTATGAGAATACCCAGTTTTGTTTTTGTTTTGTTTCTTATTTTTCAAAGGTTGAAGGAAAACATAGTCTCTGTATTGGCATGAGTTATCTGCAGAATAAATAATTGTAAATAATTGATCCATAAAATGCTTGGAAATCACATAGGAGGTGATCAAGTTTGGGAAAGGCAATGAGTTGCATAGCTTTCTATTTTTAAGTTTACTCCTACTTCCATAATAAGGGTTGAAATTGAATCGTGAGGCTGTTCAAACTGAAAAGACAGTATGTCAGCAATATTTTGTCTCCAAAAATAATCACGTTTAATTAAGAGAAACTATTTGGTTCATAGTCATTGAAAGAATAAACTTGCTGCCGTTCAAACATGGACTGTATGTTTTAGACAGCAGATATAGTCTGTAATATAGTTACATTGGGCTTATAAAATATTTTGCTTCAAAAAGAAGAGCCTGGGTTTTTTTGTTTGCAAATAACCCAGGAATGAATCTTGATCATTTTGGTCACATTCATTATTTGTAGTTATTTCATGAATTGTTTAGAGTAAATGACTATTCATTTATCATTTTTTTTTACTATTTTTTCTTTGTCTTGTTTTTTTCTAAGTAACACATTTTTCTACTGCTTGGCCAACTAATGGCAATAGTTTAAATGGGGAAATATTGAATTTCCTTCCAGGAAATTAATGAAGAATTCATCATTCATGCTACCTTACATAAAACTTGTCGTACTTTCATCAGAAATTCCCAAATTCTGTCAGGATAAACTAAAAGTACAAACATAGCCCACTGAGCTTTAAGCTTTTTTCATTTTATCAAACTTTTGTCAAAACTATGAATAGGAGTGTAGGCTTTTGCCTTGCACACTGATATTATAGGAACTGCACTTAAAATATTCAATTTCTTGTGAGCCAATGCAGAAAAGAGAGTGGTGCTAAAAGGAAGGAAAAGGAAAAGTATAAACATGTACTGGCTTTGGCTGGGAGTTAATTATCTTCATAGTGGGTTATATGGTGCTATGTTTTGGATTTGTGCTGAAAACAGCGTGGATAACAGAGGGATTTTTTAGCCATTGCTGAGCAGTGCTTACACAGCGTCAAGGCCTTTTCTGTTTCTCATGTCGTCCCACCAGCGAGTAGGCTGGGGGGGCACAAGAATTTGGGAAGAGACAGCCAGGACAGCTGACCCCAACTGACCAAAGGGATATTCCATACCATATGATGATGTGTTCAGCAATATAAAGCTGAAGGAAGAAGAAGGAAGGGGGGGACATTTTGAGTGATGGTGTTTGTCTTCCCAAGTAACCATTACACGTGATGGAGCCCTGCTCTCCTGGAGATGGCTGAACACCTGCCTGCCCATGGGAAGTAGTGAATGAATTCCTTGATTTGCTTTGCTTGTGCGCGTGGCTTTTGCTTTACCTATTAAACTGTCTTTATCTCAACCCACAAGTTTTCTCACTTTTACCCTTCTGATTCTCTCCCCCGTGTCAATGTGGGGGGAGTGGGCAAGCAGCTGGATGGGGCTGAGCTGCTAGACAGGGTTAAACTGCAACAATATACTTGAGCCATTTCAATAATTTCTATTCGTTAGTTAAATGAAACTCTGACTCTCACTTATTGCTCCACAATTCAGCTTCTGAACTTATCAGAGGACAAGTAAAATTCATCACCTTTCCCAGACAAATTAGAATAACAGGAAATAAGGATAGGTATCAACTGCTCTAGTGATTTCCTGGTGTCCATGCTAAGTCAGATTTGGCTTTGGATGGAAGAGGCCATACAGTGTCTGCAACAAAGAATTTGAAGTGGCTTGCCTTAGAAGTTTCTGAACAGCATGCATTCTTCCACAAAAAAGACAAGATCACAAAAACACATAGACATTGTAACATGAGAAACCACAATGGACAGTCACAAAAGGAAGAGGTGGAAAATCTGAAAGACAAAGCAGATATATATGGGATATATACATAAATAGAAAGGATATGCATCTTTTCAAAAACAGCAAGGTAAATGAGCACTTTCTGCTCCATTGAGCATACATCAAATTGTGCATCCATGGAGAAGAATAACTGGGAAAATAATGATGTTATCTCTTGTGTATGACACAGCAGTAAGTTATCTTGTTCCTTCTCCTAACAGTGTGCATTGCATTTTTTAGTCTTTTGAGATTTATACAGAAATGTGAGTTTTTAAAACAGACTGTGAAGGAAAGCTTGGCTGGATAGGGCAACTAGGCACTAAGATAGATGCCTTCTTTTTTCTTTTTCTTTTTTTTTTTTTTTTAAATGAGCATGTATTCAATTTTCTGTATGTGGAAAGAAAAGACCTTTTTCACACCTTGTTCGAATTTTAACTTGAAAAATTAAAAATTAATGATTGTCCTCTCAATAAAATTTTATAATATTATTTTAGTGTCTATGTAAGTATGTCTTCTGAAATTGATATCAAAAGGAGATCTTGTATTTATGTATCTCTTGATTTTGGAATTTGTCCAAAGTGGATTCACCAAGGAAAAACATGAGCTATTTACATTAAAGCCCAGTATTGACATAAGAACAAATAGAAATATATGAAAAAAAAATTAACCTAGGGGTCAGAAGTTCCCTCATCTGTAGAACAATCAACCTTTGGAAGAGCTCTTCATTTGGAACAGTCGGTGCAAAACATCTGACTAGGTTAAAGGTGGAGCTTGCTAAGCTTGTGAACAAAAGGTACATTGACTAAACTAGGAAGTAACTGGTGTCTGGGGTTGTCCACTTATCATCATATGACATTCAATAATGTAATGTAGTATAGGGATCTTGAATATTTCAAGTTCAGCAAACTGCCATCAAATCTAAAGCAGTTTCATTATGAACCTACTTGGAGTCCTCATGTTTCTGCTATAAAGTGTGTTCCTAGCTATAAGGCTATAGCCCAACTTGCTTCAGAAATAATACCGTATAGCAGAAAAAGAGATTCAAACCCAAATACATGTCCACAGGTTTTCAAGAAAGTAACTTGTCACCAAGTAAATGGATCTATAATGAATTTCAGACTTTCATGATTGATGAGGTAGGAGGATCACAAACCACACTTGTTGCCTGAGCTTTGTTGCACATCAGCTGAGAATATTTTTAGTCTGTTCTTGGACCAGCTCTTAAGAGGTGGGCACAGCTATCCCAACATTGAAGCGACTGATACTTTAAAATACAGTGACACACTATTGACCACTAAGTATGCACTAAAGTACAAATGCTACGTTTGCATTTAGGTTAATTGCAATTAGGTTAAATGCAAAGGCTACATCCTCACTGACAAAGTCAACATCTTCTGAGTTCCTTGTGACTACCTTGCCAGGGCCTAGAACTCAATCTGAACAACAGTGTTACCCACTGGCTCTGCAAAACACATTGCAACTCATGGTGCACCGAAAAAAAAAAAAGACTGGGATTTCTCAGACAGCAGTCAGAAACTGGAAACTTCTTAGAAGACTTTACCTTCAATTTTCACATACATAGCTATTAGATGATGAATGATTGCAGCAAAGTTTACATCATTACACTTGTATGAAACAGATTAACCAATCTTAAAGAAAATCAAAAAGTAAGACATGTATACTGTCAACTGGAAACAAGACCAAACCTTTAACTTTTCATCCTGTTTTTATTTAATATTCAGTTTCGCTAAACCTTCAGTTTCTACTATCTTTGTTTCTGTTTGTGTCACCATGCTCAGTATAAGTTTAGATTTCATGTTTACTTAGTAGCCTTGACTCAGTTGTACCCAAGGCTTTGCTGTACAGTAAGAAACTCTAAAATGGTTGACTTTAAATGTGACATTCAAAGTAATGATACAAGAAAAACAGTTGATGAAGCTTCTCTATATTACAGAAAGCTTTGTGAAATTAAAGAGTTAAGATTCATTAAAAAAATTTGAAGCAGGCAGAGACTTTGATACCTTCAGACAAATCTTTAGAAGGGAAATCTAAGCATCTTTGAACTGCAAAACATCACAGCAAAATTCGGGCCCAATAAGGATGCCTGAGATTCTGCTCAGAAGCTTAGAAATACTGGTTTTCATTTCTGATGTTTCCATCTGCTTTTTATGTTATTTTTGGCCATTTAAATGATTTGCATAATTACAATTATTGTTAAACAGCCTAATGCAGTGATTTGATGGTTATAAAATGTCGTGGAGTTGGATTAATGATAGATTAGAAAAGTCAAATATAGTATATTCTTCAAAGGCTGAATACACCTCAGTATTTCTCAGTGTCTTTAATCTTTATTATGGTGAATTAAATAAGGTTTTTCATGTAGCAGTCAGACCTCTTGACAACCAAGTTTTGTAGATGCTTTCAGCAAATTGAAGGAACTTTTATTTACTTCACATCAAATAAAAATTGGATTCAATTTCACTTTTCATGTGGTTGACACTAACACAAACAGAAAATAATTCAGCAAATGACTGAATTAAATGGTTGGCAAAATCAGATAAGGTTAATGATCCGGTTTAGCCTCACATTTAAAATGTGCCTACTGAGACTACTTTTCACAGAAATTTATTGGGGGTTTATTATGTATACAGTAAGACATAAACTCATTAATAGCATACAAGAAAAAAAACTTTTCTTTTTAAGCATTAAATATAGCTACTTAGGGAAGAAGCAAATGCAAATATATTTGAATGAAAAAAACAGTGAGATCTCAGGTTTATTGGAATAATATATTATTACTCATTTGCATAGCTCATAGTTATGGGTTCCTGTTTGCATTTTAATAAATATAGATCTCACTAGAGGAATAAATAGTGACAAGTTTATTCACAAAGTGCAACTACATTATGTTTATTATGGATCTATTTATTTCTTCTTGGTAATATGGTTATAAAGCTAGAATACACATACTTTCAACAGACAGTCTCAATTTATGGTCATTTACATCACAAGGTACACCTTTATATATTTTCATGGATTTCATAAACATTTTATAGATCATTTCTTGAAGTAAACATGTTAAAATAATGCACCGCACTTAGCATAATTCACGCTAATTTTTAAAGACTTTCTTTTTCTTAGTTGTCAACGATGACATATTTATACTGTGATCATTTAACTATCATTAAAATAGCATAAAGAAATTGTGTAATGCAATAATAGTAATGCATTTGAGCAATGAGTTTTTCTTGCCTTTTTTTTGTGAATATGACCAGGTTCTTAATTACTACTAACAGGAATACAGGATTTTAAAGAGTCTTCATCTACTTTATCATCCACCTGAAAAAAATTTAGACCTAAAGTTTTCTACCTGACACTAATATCATCAAATACATTGCTGTGGTTTAACCTGGCAGGCAGCTAAACACCACACAGCTGTTCTCTCACTCCCCCGCTCCGCAGTGGGATGGGGAGAGAATCGGAAGAAAAACAAAAAAAGTAAAATTTGTGCGTTGAGATAAAGGCAGTTTAATAGGACAGAAAAGGAAGGGAAAATAATAATAATAATAATAATAATAATAATAATAATAATAATAATAATAATAATAATAATAATAAAAGAATATACAAAACAAGTGATGCATAATGCAATTGCTCACCACCCGCCAAAAAATGCCCAGACAGATCCTGAGCAGTGGTCACTGCCCCCCGGCCAGCTTTCCCCAGTTTATGTACTGAGCATGACATCACATGGTATGGAACGTCCCATTGGCCAGTTTGGGTCAGCTGTCCTGGCTGTGCCCCCTCCCAGCTCCTTGTGCACCTCCAGCCTTCTCAGTCGGTAGAGCATGGGAAGCTGACAAGCCCTTGACTAGTGTAAGCACTGCTTAGCAACAACTAAAACATGGGTGTGTTATCAACATTGTTCTCATCCTAAATCCAAAACACAGCACTGTACCAGCTGCTAGGAAGAAAATTAACTCTATCCCAGCTGAAACCAGGGCAGCATCCACCCCTTATTCTATACCATCTACGTCATGCCCAGGTCCCCACGCTTTCCAATACATTCCAATTAATCACCAGCACCTTTCCTGTCTTTTGTGATACACACGGAGATATCTTTCCCTTAGTCTATGGGCCATCCCTATAAAATGTTCATTGAGTTAATTTAGTCCATGACTTTGGGCTCCATCTGTCACAACAGTCCTTCAGGGCAGGAGAGATGGTGTTTGGTGTTGCATTCTTGCATGCTGAAGCCCGTTTTGGTCCCATCACTGCTGCACTTGTCCGGTTCTATCATTGCTGCACTTTGCTCAGTTTCGTCAAAGTTCATTCTTCATTAATCTGGGTGATTTTTACTGTGATACTATTGATACAGCATATAGCCACCACAGAAGTGATGATATACAGTATTATATAGCAATTAACATCACACAATTTAATTCATTGGCTATTCTCACCCAAAATCAAATCCCTTTGAGGGACTTCCTCATCCTTCTGCATCACCCACCAAGTGCACCCAGGTCCTTCAGCAAAAGCAATCCCACAGATGGGTTTGCCTTTGCCCGAGGCAGGAATAACCCAGACTGTCTCCCCCAGCATTTTTTTATGTGCACTGCAGGGACTTTATCCCCTTCTACAGTACGTAAAATTTTTGCCTCGGCAGGGCCAGCTCGATTGGCAGATCCCCTCGTGTTGACTAACCAGGTGGCTTTTGCTAAATGCGTATCCCAATGTTTGAACGTCCCGCCACCCATTGCTCTCAGTGTAGTCTTTAACAGTCCATTGTATCGTTCAATTTTCCCAGAGGCTGGTGCATGATAGGGGATGTGATACACCCACTCAATGCCGTGCTCTCTGGCCCAGGTGTCTATGAGGTTGTTTCGGAAATGAGTCCTGTTGTCTGACTCAGTTCTTTCTGGGCTGCCATGTCACCATAGGACTTGCTTTTCAAGGCCCAGGAGAGTGTTGCGGGCAGTGGCATGGGGCACGGGATATGTTTCCAGCCATCCGGTGGTTGCTTCCACCATGGTAAGCACGTGGCGCTTGCCTTGGCGGGTTTGTGGGAGTGTGATATAATCGATCTGCCAGGCCTCCCCATGTTTATGTTTCAGGCATCGTCCTCCATACCAGAGAGGCTTTAACCACTTGGCTTGCTTGATCGCAGCATGTTTCACATTCATGGATAACCTGGGCTATAGTGTCCATGGTCAAGTCCACCCCTTGATCACAAGCTCATCTGTATGTTGCATCTCTTCCTTGGTGACCTGAGGTGTCATGGGCCCACCGAGCTAGAAATAATTCACCCTGATGTTGCCAGTCCAGATCCACCTGAGCCACCTCAGTCTTGGCAGCCTGATCCACCTGCTGGTTGTTTTGATGTTCTTCAGTGGCCGGCTCTTGGGTACGTGAGCATCTACGTGACGGACTTTTACAACCAGGTTCTCCACCCGGGCAGCAATATCTTGCCACAATGCGGCAGCCCAGATGGATTTGCCTCTGCTCTGCTCCCATTGCTGCAACCACCCCCACAGGGCATTTGCCACCATCCATGAGTCAGTCTAGAGATAGAGCCCTGGCCACTTTTCTCAATCAGCAGTGTCTAAAGCCAGCTGGATGGCTTTCACCTCTACAGACTGACTCGATTCACCTTCTCCTTCAGCAGTTTCTGCAACTTGTCACATATGACTCCATACAGCAGCTTTCCACCTCTGATGCTTTCCCACAAGACGACAGGACCCATCAGTGAACAGGGCATATTGCTTCTCATTTTCTGGCAGTTCATTATACAGTGGGGCCTCTTCAGCACGCGTCACCTCTTCCTCTGGCGATATTCCAAAATCTTTGCCCTCTGGCCAATCCATGATCACTTCCAGGATTCCGTGGTGACTGGGGTTTCCTATTCGAGCCCGTTGTCTGATCAGTGCGACCCACTTACTCCACGTAGCATCAGTTGCATGATGTGTACAGGGGACCCTCCCTCTGAACATCCAGCCCAGCACTGGCAGTCGGGGTGCCAGGAGGAGCTGTGCTTCAGTGCCAATCACTTCCGAAGCAGCTCAAACCCCTTCATAGGCTGCTAATATCTCTTTTTCAGCTGAAGTATAGCAGGCCTTGGATCCTCTGTATCCCCGACTCCAAAACCCTAGAGGTCGACCTCGAGTCTCCCCTGGTGCTTTCTGCCAGAGGCTCCAGGTAGGGCCATTCTCCCCGGCTGCGGTGTAGAGCACATTTTTTACATCTTGTCCTGCCCAGACTGGCCCCAGGGCTACCGTATGAACTGTCTCCTGTTTAATTTGTTCAAAAGCTTGTCGTTGTTCAGGGCCCCATTTGAAATCGTTCTTCTTCCGGGTCACTTGATAGAGAGGGTTTACAATCAGACTGTAATTTGGAATGTGCATTCTCCAAAAACCCACGACGCCTAAGAAAGCTTGTGTTTCCTTTTTGCTAGTTGGTGGAGACATGGCTGTTATTTTGTTGATCACATCCATTGGGATCTGATGACGTCCATCTTGCCATTTTATTCCTAAAATCTGGATCTCCTGTGCAGGTCCCTTGACCTTACTTTGTTTTATGGCAAAACCGGCCTTCAGCAGGATTTGGACTATTTCCTTCCCTTTCTCAAAAACTTCTCCTGCTGTGTTGCCCCACACGACGATGTCATCAATGTATTGCAGGTGTTCCGGAGCCTCACCCTGTTCCAGTGCAGTCTGGATCCATCCATGACAAATGGTGGGGCTGTGTTTCCACCCCTGGGGCAGTTGGTTCCAGGTGTACTGGACGCCCCTCCAAGTGAAAGCAAACTGTGGCCTACACTCTGCTGCCAAAGGGATTGAGAAAAATGCATTAGCGATATCAATTGTGGCATACCACTTGGCTGCCTTTGACTCCAGTTCGTATTGAAGTTCTGGCACATCCGGCACAGCAGCACTCAGCGGTGACGTGACTTCATTTAGGCCACGATAGTCTACTGTCAGTCTCCACTCTCCATTAGACTTCCGCACTGGCCATATGGGACTGTTAAAGGGTGAACGAGTCTTGCTGATCACTCCTTGGCTCTCCAGTTGACGAATCAGCTCATGAATGGGAATCAGGGAGTCTTGGTTGGTGCGATATTGCTGCCAGTGCACTGTTGTGGTAGCGATTGGCACCTGTTGGTCTTCAACCCTCAGCAGCAACCCCACAATAGAAGGGTCCGTCAAGAGACCAGGCAAGGTGGACAGCTGCTTAATTTCCTCCGTCTCCAAGGCAGCTATACCAAAAGCCCACCTGTACCCTTTTGGGTCCTTGACATACCCTCTCCTGAGGCAGTCTATGCCAAGGATGCAGGGAGCCTCTGGGCCAGTCACAATGGGGTGCTTCTGACACTCATTCCCAGTTAGGCTCACTTCGGCTTCCAATACAGTTAGCTGTTGGGCTCCCCCCGTCACCCCAGAAATACAGATGGGTTCTGCCCCTTTATAACTTCATGGCATTAGGGTACACTGTGCACCGGTGTCCACTAGAGCCTTATACTTCTGTGGGTCTGATGTGCCAGGCCATCGAATCCACACAGTCCAGTAAACCCGGTTGTCCCTTTCCTCCACCTGGCTGGGGGCAGGGTCCCTCTAGTCCTGATCATCTTCATCCCTTGCTAAATGAGTTGATTTTCTTGTGTATTTCTTCTCGTGTATAGAGGAGACTGATACCTGCATGGGTTCGTTCTCTGGTTCAACCACAGTGCCTGTCACCAAGGTTTGAGTAGCCACAGTTGCCTGTCGCCAGGGTTTGAGTAGCCACAATGCCTGCCGCTGGGGTTGGAGTAGCTGCAGTGCCTGTTGCGGGGGTTTGAGTAGCCACAGTGCCTGTCACTGGGCTTGATCTCTGGATGGTATTCTTAAATAATTGTTTAACCTTAAACAAGACCTGAGCCCCATTCAGGAGACAGAGCAATAGGACCATGCTGGCTTGAACATCCCAAGGATATTCAAAATTCTCAAGAGCTGTTGTAACTAGCCTGAAGGAGAAAGGCAAGGTGAAGGAGCGGGGGAAAGTGTTCCCCTCCGTCTCCCCCATAGATTGGTTCCCTGAGGAGAAAAGGTAAAAGGTGTAATTATTAATAGTTTCCAAAAGTGGCTCCTGAGGTATGGAGATGATGTCAATGTCAAGTACAAATACAAAAATACAAATACAAAAATTAGTTTCATGACTAATAATATTATCATATCATAAACCAGTAGTGTTACACAGCACAGCAAAATTATATCCTTGATCCAGCTCCCAGAGGTGACAGACAGCACAACAGGGAACATGTACAGCAAGTAAGGTTTTACATGACACAACTCTGAGAGCAAGCTCGACAACTTTGAGAGTAAATTAATCAACATTGTGACCAGCGACTGTTAAACTAATATGATGAATGCTTACAACAAATTTACCTTAACACGCTCGGGTCAGATCTATTGTTATCTCAAGCCTTTGTGTCCCACGTTGGGTGCCAAAAAGACTGTTATGGTTTAACCTGGCAGGCAGCTAAACACCACACAGATGTTCACTCACTCCCCCCCACCCCCTCAGTGGGATGGGAGAGACAACTGGGAAAAAAAAAAAAAAATGTAAAATTAATGGGTTAAGATAAAGGCAGTTTAATAGGACAGAAAAGGAAGGGATAGTAAATAATGATAAAAGAATATACAAAACAAGTGATGTACAATGCAATTGCTCACCACCTGCTGACTGATGCCCAGCCGGTTCCTGAGCAGCGGTCACCGCCCTCCAGCCAGCTTTCCCCAGTTTATATACTGAGCATGATGCCATATGGTATGGAATATCCCCTTGGCCAGTTTGGGTCAACTGTCCTGGCTGTGCCCCCTCCCAGCTTCTTGTGCACCTCCAGCCTTCTCAGCCGGTAGAGCATGGGAAGCTGACAAGTCCTTGACTAGTGTAAGCACTGCTTAGCAACAACTAAAACATCGGTGTGTTACCAACATTACTCTCATCCTAAATCCAAAACCCAGCACTGTACCAGCTACTAGGAAGGAAATTAACTCTATCCCAGCTGAAACCAGGACATACATTTGAACTGACTTGGCACTCTTAGAAATGAATTGCTGTAAAATCTATACGGGTCCACAAGCAGTTACATAAAAACATTCTCCTTCAAATCCTAATTCCAGTATCTTGCTATTCAGTTCACCCTTTTACGTTAACCTCAGAGTGCTGTGGACCTTTTGGATCACACATATATAGTTATATATACACACACATTTTCATATGCAAGTTCATACATCATATACATATATACACACATATATACACACACATACATATATACATATACATACACATATACATACACATACACACACATATATACATACACACACACACATATATATGCTGACCAAAGATCACTCAGGAAAGGGACATGATAAAAGACAGCAACTTTCTGAGTATTTGTGATTGGGACGTCATAAAGTCCCAGTCACAAATTTCAGTTTCGTATTTGTGATTGGGACTTTCAGTGGGCACAAACTGAAACACAGGAGGTTCCCTCTGAACATCAGAAAACATTTTGTTACTGTGAGGGTGACCAAGTCCTGGCATAGTTTGCCTGGAGAGGTTGTGGAGTCTCCATCCTTGAAGATATTCAAAAGCCATCTGGACATGGTCCTGGGCAACAGCCTCTAGGTGGAAGGGTGGTTGGACCAGATGATCTCCAGAGGTCTCTTCCAATCTCAACCATTCTGTGATTCTGTGATAAAAGCCCATTTGACACCTAGTCTTGAAACAGTGTCTTCTTAACCTCTTGATTTCACATTTCTCTAACTTATATTTATGAGTTGTGGTGTGGTGTTGTCCTTCACAGAGTCTTCAGATCAAAAGGAACTGTGGAGATTTCCTAGTGTCAGTCTCCTCCCGTGGTGTTTCAATCACAAAGACCACTGGTCCTATTAGGAATCAACACACCTGATCAGAAACAAAGATTCCAACTGGGTTCGGTAAAAGCTTCAACAGTTTGGAAACTATTCAAAAATCCCTTTTCCTATGTCCTTTTGCTAGCTTTTTCTTATCTCACTTTCAGTCTCTTAATCCAGTTTAAAAAGATAGAGTTCATTTAAGGAATGATTTAAGAGCATGCATTAACTGTAGTTTACATCCAGAACAAAACCCAGCCTAAAAAAATAACCTTCCCTACATATAAACACAGACAAACATGGCAAACAAACACCTTTTAACTCTACGGAAATGCATATCAAGCAGTCCAGCAAGATGAAGAAAATAGTACCTCTGGGAAACTTCTATTTAGTCACCAAGCACAACAAGAAGGATAAATGATGAAATGATACATTCTGCAATGTTTCAGTTGGCTAAAATTCATGTTTATTACCTGGTGTTTTTAAATTAAATTTGTTTTATGATGGTGCTTATGAATAATAAAACAAGTACTAAAGAAAACGGCCATAAAGAACTAATGTTTGGAACTTTGCTAGTCTTCTCAGGCAGGTAACATTTTACATCAATTTACAGTGTTTGTAATGCTCAGATATTGCAAGTTTCGTGTCATAGGAGTATTTAAATAAACATGACCCAAATAGATAATATTTTTTCTCTAGTTACAATATTAACCAGCCCAATACCCATCAGAAAATGAAACACAAGAGATCTATACCTGTCCACAGAATTGTCAGCAAGTATTGATCAGTTTTAAATACCTGACCATATATTGACTCTTTTCTTACTACTATTTTTCTTAACATACCCATGAAACATTATTCTTAGGCTTTAGCTATTCTGAGGAGTGTATTAACAGGCATGTAGTATATTATCTGATGCTCTAGCTGCACAATTACTGTGTGCAGATCATGTTGTGAAAAACTTCCCTACTCATTCATCATCAACCTTCTATGAGGTAAACAGAGCAAATGATTACATGCATGATTCTTAATAGTGCACTATTTGTGTTTATGGAAAATATCTAACTTTGACTTGTGAATTTTGGAGCATTTAAACCAAACCTTTCTCTCAGTTGCAGGATGTTGTGTGAACACCACATAACTTAAAAGAGAAATGGCTTTGAACTCTCTGGAATGTGATCCTTCCCCCCAGCCTCATGCCCATTCCCAGTTTTCTTACATTTTTATTTGAAATGATACAGTAAAATAGTATTTTCAACTTTTCAACATAAATACAACCTGTCATTTTGAAGGGAACACTATGCACCTATAAAGAATGCTCATTTTGGAGATTTCTAAAGATAAACGGATAGCACTTCAATCATCAAGGATTTTTCTGTATTGTCTGTAATTCTGAGGGAGTGTACATGTGAGCTCTGAGAGCTTTTCTAAACGTTGATGTCAGGTTGCCTAGAACACCGTGTTGTCTTACTTCATAGAACACCTAATATAGAACCTATTAGAGTTGTTGAGGTATGTCACACTGTTTTTACTATAAATAAATAAAGTATATCACACAGAAATCATGAAGAAAAGTGGAAAGAAATTCTTTTGTTAGTAAATATGAAGGAGAGAAAAATATCTTTGCACCAAATTCAGGATCATGTCTGTGTACTCTTTTAAAAAGAGTCATGCATGTCTCAATACACTGGAGTCAGAGAGTGGTATCTGACGCATGATGAACATTGGTCCATGAGTAATCCAGTTAAGATGATGTGATCACTTATCATATAAAATATAAATAAATGTGAGGAGTATTTTCAAAATCTGATATCTAGATATAAGATAAGTATTCTAACCTGTTAAATCTATAACAGAAATCCAAGGACATAATAAAAAAAAAAAACTAAAGGCATTATTTTCCACAATATTTTTCATATATAGTATTAAATGAATACGTAATATCACAGTATACCTTGTTAAATATTATTATTATTTGAGGGTCATAATTAGCCTCAAGATTGAAAAATCACACAAGGACTGATTGTAACAACTAATTTTCCAATAATAATATTCTGTATTTTCAGAGCAATGGTGAAAATAGCTATACTTTTCTGAGAACAGAGTTAATGAAAAGAGTTCCCTGTATTCAAGCTATTTCCAAGACATTTTTAGGGCTTAATAAGTATGGTTTTGCAGCGTTTTACATTTTATTTCACCAGTCATTGATGTCCAGTGCTTTAAGTGGTTATTTTACTCCAGAAACTAGAGATCAAGAGTAAATGAACACCTCAGGTTTTGTATTTAATCAGTGCCAGCTGTTCAGTTCCTTGCTGTTCAGTTCCTTACTGTTCAAACTGAGAAAACTGCACCATGTTCTCAGCTGATGGAGATCTGAAGAACTCTCTTACTTCAGTGAGGAAATACTAATCTACACCACTTTAATAGATGGACACCATTTACCACCCCTTTTTACATCTTCATGGTTCAATATTTACAGTGGAACTTAATGAAAGGAGAACCTCTGGAAGGGCTCTACTGGACATAAAAAGGAGGTTTAAATATTCACAAAGGAGATCTTGTGGAGTGATCATTGGAGGTGATCACATATTATTTAGTCTTGTACCTCCTTAGGAAGCATTTCCAAATCTAGCTGTTACAACTGGTAAAGCTTAAATTCATTTCTAAAAGGTATCTATAAATGTTTATACAAATCCCTGAAAAACAGTAGGTTTTTTCATGTAAATATTTGAATGTTGACAATAGTTACTCATGTTATTTGGTTTTCATTCTTTTCCTTAATTTGTTGATCAAAATTACTTACAAAGGAAATCAAAAGTATAGAATATATATATATTTTTTTTTTCAGGTGTAGAACAATTACATAGAAATGTGAAAATAAATGTGAAAATAAATATTTGATGTGAAAATTTTCTCAGGGGAAAAGTGTAATTCATTATGCCAGTGTAGTGCCTACCATACTAAAAAAACCCTACAGCCTGGTCCCTCTCAAAGAAAAGATAAAAATCAACACAAAGTGTATCCATTGGTGAATATATTAAGATCAAATATAGCAGGATCAAGGTAGAGCTCTCCTGTTCATTACACATTTGCGAACATATAGCCTCACTATGCTGACACCACCTGTTAACTACATATTGCTCTGTGTTGCATGTCTCAAAATAAGTTTGCTTTTTTTCAAATACCTTATCTTGGAAAGTGTACAAGGTCATAAAATTTTTCTTATGGCAAGTACAAAATGAACCAGAGACTGATCATAAAGAGACAGCTCTGTATTAGCTGAAATCCTAACTGAAAAAAATAATGGCTTATACAAATGGAACGATATGGTGAATAATTCCCATACAGAGTCACATGTACTCAGTCTGTGTTGCAATTGACAAATTTGAGTTCTTTGGAAAGAGAAGCCTCTTTCACATTTTTTTGTGCAGTGAGATTATCTTTAGAAGGACAGGATCTATGGAGAGTGAATAGCCTTTCAAATGCTTCCTAGAGTCCTGACAGCTTTCAGTCCTGATATTTTTTCTCCTTGTTCTTTAAAAGACTTGTCATTTTCCTGGCTTTTGGCAGGTGGATGCTCATACACTCATCAGTGAGTCTTTGGCATCCCATTTCTCCCTGCCTCTGTCAATAATCACTCCCAAGCTTGGCAGATACTGCTGATTTCTCCTTCGCTGCTGATTTGCTCACTTTAAAATAACTGTTCTCGTTTCTGTGTCTGGAACATATTGCATTTTGTTTAGTGCTCTTCTCCATAGCACAGGAATCCTCTCCCCTCACATCATTCCCTGCTAATGTCACTCCTCTACTGCCTTGCTTTAATGAGCTATTTACTTTCCTGATGTGTGATGACTGTCATTATCAATGTTTTCAGTGCTTGCCAGTATGCCGATTCCTGAAGACTCACATGATCATGAGAGCACACTTTTAAATATAAGTGGCTGGCTGGATGCAGATGCAGATATGTACTGTCTGTATTTTCAAATGTCCTGTAAGCCTAAATGTACCTGGGTGGTTGTTGGCCTTAAAAATTTAGTGATAGACACAATATTTTATAAGCTAAAAATTGTAATGGTCTTTGAAACATAGACCATGTGTCTACACAGTTTTCCAAATTTCAGAAATGTTTGCACCTCTCAAGGCACATAACCAACACAGATTTTATTAGGGATCCCTGTTGTTTTGTAGCTTTTAAACTATTTTATACAGGCTGTTCTAAAATTGAAATTATAAGATATTAAATGCTACATTATTAATTGAACTGGGGACTGATGTGATGTTCACAAAAATAGATTGGGGAATCAGTGGGGAAAGTGGATGTTCTTCACCTTGAGAAAGAGATTGGATATGGTTGTCTGCACTCACAGTGTTCTGGGCCTTCTAAAAAGGCTTTCTTTTACGGGTAATTTAGAAACATACACATTTTCCGTAAGGTATAATTATGAGCAAGAAGCAGTATTTCCTTACCATCAAGTCTGAGAGCTATTTTCTAAATTATCTTTCAACTTCAACCAGGCTCAGTAGGTCAGAGTCCCCCACATGTAAGATGTTATTACTGGAAATCAGAAGCAACTAGCTGGTGCAGCAGTTGTTTCATGAAAAAAGTCAGAGAAAGGGACTGTAAATAGTAAAACTTCAGGAAAAGAACTCACTAGATATTAGGTGTTGCCCAGTTAATCTATGTTACTGAATTTCTCTCTCTAATGAAATGCTGTTCATTAAATGAATTGATTTGTGTTTTAAGAGGGGAAAATGAATTCACTGAGCACCAGAAGTTTCAGATCAATTTTCCCAGATTCCTGTGTGGTGTATGAGGTCAGTGTATTATTATGGACCCATAAAATTGAAAAATGGCCTACCTGTCATCAGATCCTTGAAGAGGAATTTAACAGGTAATTAGCTTGCTAAGTAAAAATTCTTACTGATGGTTGTGCTTGCCTGTGATTTCTAATACATATGTTCTGAGCTGATCTTATAATAATTCATTTTTCTTTGTACAAAATAATTTCTTTTGTATTTGTTATATGTGAATGGTATGAATTCATGTATATGAACTTGAAGGAGCAGTTTTCAGCTATGCACCTCTACAAAGTTTTTATATCTATTATTTAGGTATACTCACTTGAATTGATGTGTTTTTCAAAAGTACTGAAGACCCACTATTTCCATTTGAGTCAAGTAGTTCTGTGAATCCTACACATCACTCAGAAAGACTCTCATGTCACTCCCGAATCCAAGTGGTAAAGGTAGCACTTATCAAAACATCTGTGAAAAATCCACGTGTTCCTGTAGTATATCTGAATAGCAGAGAACTGAGCTGTTTTTATTTTTTTATTTTAATTTGTGAAAATACTTGGATATCAAACTGGCTTGTTGCTTATTTAACTGTGCAAGGCACTGAAGTTTACTTTTCTTTACATAGGCTTTTGCAGGATAGGGAGCATTCAGATTCCAGATTTGGGAATATTGTTCTTCAATATCTGTTATCTAACTTTTTCTCTAAATATCAAGACATTATAGTATATATGTACAATTGGAATCATTATGCTTAAAAAAAACTAATTTCAAAATAAGCCCTAGAGAATATTACATATTTTCATGCATTTTTCAGACATTCAGTTGCCAAGCTTCAGCTTCCAACAACTCACAATTTCACTGTGCTTCACAGAGATTTCATTGTGTTGCTTTTTACTGTAACTACAGTTTGTTCTTCTTTACATTAATTTTTATAGTAATTGTTTTCTTTACATTAATATTTATATTAATTCCTCAGAAAGTGGGATTTTTTTTAGAATGTGATGTAGTGAAAGGATCTTCTTATACTGCAATTTTTCCACCCAAGTAGAGGGTAACTGTTACTTTGCATTAATGGATTAATCTTCCATTTCCCACCAGCAGTTTTAGCTTTAGCAGCATATTGACAAAGTACCTTTCTTTGGAAAAAAGCATAAGTAGTATGTACTGTTGTTTTCTAGATGATCATAGAATCATAGAATCATAGAATCATTTAGTTTGGAAAAGACCCTTAAGATCATCGAGTTCATCGAGTTCAACTGTTAACCTAACACTGCCAAGTCCATCACTAAACCATGTCCCTAAGCGCCACATCTACACGTCTTGTAAACACCTCCAGGGATGGTGACTCAACCACTTCCCTGGGCAGCCTCTTCCAATGCTTGACAACACTCTCGGTGAAGACATTTTTCCTCATAGCCAATCTAAACCTCCCCTGGCGCAACTTGAAGCCATTTCCTCTCGTCCTATCACTAGTTACTTGGGAGAAGAGACCAACACCCACCTCACTACAACCTCCTTTCAGGTAGTTGTAGAGAGCAATAAGGTCTCCCCTCAGCCTCCTTTTCTCCAGGCTAAACAACCCCAGGTCCCTCAGCCGCTCCTCATAAGACTTGTTCTCCAGACCCCTCACCAGCCTCGTTGCCCTTCTCTGGACACGCTCCAGCACCTCGACGTCCTTTTTGTAGTGAGGGGCCCAAAACTGAACACAGTATTGGAGGTGCGGCCTCACCAGTGCCGAGTACAGGGGGACGATCCCTTCCCTACTCCTGCTGGCCACACTATTTCTGATACAGGCCAGGATGCCATTGGCCTTCTTGGCCACCTGGGCACACTGCCGGCTCATGTTCAGCCGGCTGTCAACCAACACCCCCAGGTCCTTTTCCGCTGTGCAGCTTTCCAGCCACTCTTCCCCAAGCCTGTAGCGCTGCATGGGGTTGTTGTGGCCGAAGTGCAGGACCCGGCACTTGTCCTTGTTGAACCTCATACAGTTGGCCTCGGCCCATCGATCCAGCCTGTCCAGATCCCTCTGCAAAGCCTTCCTACCCTCGAGCAGATCAACACTCCCACCCAGCTTGGTCTTACCTGCAAATTTACTGAGGGTGCACTCAGTCTCCTCATCCAGATCATTGATGATGATCCCATCCAGCAAAAGATGTATCCAAATACTTCAGTTCAATGAATGAACTTGTTCTGTTGAGTTAAACAGAAAAAAAAAAAAAAAGCCCCAAGCTCAGACTGTATTTAGCAGACCTGTTAAAGTCAGTATTTAAGTTTGCAGGAATACATTTATCCTCAGTGTAATTCTATAGACTTTATAGTTTTCATCCAAGAAAAAAATAGTTAGCTTTCAAGGCATGCCAGACTGGTGCCATTATTGAAGACAGTAGAGTTTCATGGAGCCTTTTAGCACATTCTTCTCCCTCAATGGGAAGATTGCTTCAGTAAAAAAGAGAATGGTAATTATTAAAGAGAGACACCCAGGCACTGCCTAAAATGTGCAGCTCCTCTATAATATTGAGTGTTGGAGATTATGATAACAGAAACAACAAGACTTCAAGGTGAAATGAAAATTGATTTGCCCTCACTTTTCTGAAAGATACCAGAGCCTGTTCCCCACTGAGTCTGTATTTAGCAAGGAAAGCCATATTTCAGTCATTAAAAAAGACCTAGTAAGGACAACTTGCTCTAGAAAAAGTGTTTTGTTTTCAAGGGTTTGGTCATGTCCCAGAGAACAAATGCAGAGACACCTATTTATTAACTGGGAAAAACATCTTTCTGGGCTAGTTTGGCCTCTGGACTACCTGAACGTGTCTTTTTCTAAACTGCCAGACAAGAAGGCTGATAAGCTGACAGCTTAAATAAATGATTAAAAAACCATACAGTATCTAGCCATAGCCACTTAATGACAACAAAGATAATTTTGAGAAAAAAGATATAGTTACTATTTTACTTCCAAAATCAGAAGATACAGATGGAGAAGGTGATAAATAGATGGAATTTAATTAAAAAAAAACGTAGATCCCCAGGCTCATAAAATAACATGAGATCAATTTCTTAATTGTTTATTGTTTTCTTACATCTTTAACTTTTATCTGAAATATGTTTACAAAAAAATTCTTTTGCTGTGTGTTTCTCAGCATTGCTATAATGTCATTTCTGAAAGGAAAGTATATCTTCCACACTTGCAAGAGCAGTAACAGAATCATGTCTACTCTACTGTGGCTGCATCCATGAGGGCTACAAGCCAGACTTCATAATTCATGAAAAGGATGTCTTACATGGAACTTATTTCTGGGAAGTATTGACTCAACTATGCAGAATGGTTAGGGGCAGGTGTGAGCTTCCTGCTTGTTTGAATGTGAATCAGTTGCAGCCAAGAAACCATTAACTTTGTCTGGTGCTGTGCCTAAACTAACATAGTTTTCCTCTCAAAAAAAAACCCCGAAACATAAACAAATAGAGCATGCAGTCAAGAGTTGGCTCCAACTTTAATTACAAATACTAGTTCAGAAAAAATAAAATACTAATTTCCTACTGTGTTTCAAAGAGAACCACTATTTTGACTCAAGCAGAGTCAATATATTTTAAAATATGACTTTAATCAAACTGTTTAAGTCCACACAAAACAGTTTCATCTATCTCTGTGTTCTTTCATTAGAAGCTAACAAAATGAACAGTGCTCACAGGAATCATTCTCTAAAATGCATTACCCTCTCTGCATTCTTTCCACAGCCCAGAATTTTTATTATGTGTTGAATGTCTGCTGGCATTTAATGCTCATTATCTGAAAGCAAATATCTTGAAGGATTTCAGAAGTGATCCTAATGACGTCCTTATACTTTAATGGAAGACAATGAATGTTCTAGCAACTATGTTGTGAAGGGCAAGCATATGGAAAATACATAGAATTTCTAAAATGCATTGACAGATTGATTGATGAGATATGGTCAAATTGCTCAGGAGAACTTCAGAGAATACTGAATCATTACCTGATAATAAATCGACTGGAAATACCAAAGGAAATGCAAGCCAAGCCTGCAATATTAGTCTAGTCAATGCCCACATTTCTACTTTTATTGATTTTTAGAAATGATCATCTGTTCCAGCTTGGGCATGACTGTCAGCATGGGACTGAACCTGTTATCTGTGATAACCTTTTGCTGAGGAAAACAATGAACTGAAAAATCTCTCAGTCACCTTTAATCACCATTTACTCTTCAGTTCCTACACAGGAAGGCATTAAGCCACAACAAAAGGTATTTCAAGAACCACTTCAGCTGTGAGAAAAGCCTGTTTTTAAAGGTGAATTCCAAAACATTTTACTCCTCAGCCCTTTATGAGATGCCATGGGGTTTTTTGGTTTTTTGGGTTTTTTTTTGTTTTGTTTTTGTTTTTTAATAATTTGGCTAATCTAAACTGTAATTTATTCAATGTACTAGAAAAAAAGTTCTGCATGTTTTCTTTAAGCAGTCAAACTAGCTATTTATTTCAGCACCTCAAATATGGGTGTTGGAATGTTTTAACTCCTACAGAATTCATCAAATTTCATACAAGACTCGATTTTGCAATGTTGCACTAACGTGGTAGTGGTTTTTAACCCAAAATCTCTGTGGTTTTCTTGATTATTGCTATTATTTTTATGACTTAGTATTTATATTAATCATACTGATTCTGCTGAGATAAACGGACTTCACTCTAATCAACCTTAATCTTTGCCAGGGTTCAGGGAGCAGTAGATCCATTCTGAAAACTGGGGAATTGTAACAGCCCTTTGACAACAGCCTTCCTCCTACACCATGCTGTTTTATCAGAAGTTCAGTGAAGCAGAGTCTGAACCGATATCTGCAAAGAAAAGATTGGGTTTAGGTCAGGTTAGAGTCAAGCAACACTTGTATTTTGCTCTGTGTAGATTTTTCTTTTTGTTTTTGAGTTTGCTCTGAATCCCACATGGATACATTTAACTTCCTAAAATGTCCCTTCCTAGATGTCCTAGACAGCCTCACATACCTAAAGCTTACTTAGCCATTTACTGTAAGCAAAACAGAACAAATAATTTAAGAAAAACATAATCTATATCCTAGAGAAGGACCCAGGAAAATATATCTCTGGGAAGTGTATAGAGGCAAGGGACAGAAACCCAAGGGCTAAAGTGCTTACTGAGGAATAGGTCTGGCAGCCTGATTCCAAGGCTTCCCCCAAATATAAATTACATTTTTTTCCTCTTACTGAGGATTTGTATAAGAAAGCATTCACAACGCAGCACAGCCTGTCATTGTCAGCACATGCCATAGCCCTGGTAAAGTAGCCGCTCTTAGAGCTCATGAAATACAAGTAGACCAAGAGCCACAAGCTGCTTCCCCTGACCTATCCTGTTCATCAGCCCAGGAAGGATAATGCTCTTTAAATGTGAGAACATGGGTTGGAATTTTGTCACATTTACAAGCAATGTATCTTTTTTATTCAGTTTGCAAATTCATTATAGCTTTAAACATTGATCATGTTAATGCAGCACAGAGTAGAACTGTGTCCAGTATTCCCATAATAAAACCTTGTTTTAAGTTTTTTTATCTCAGGCATTGAAATGCAATTTGGATGCAACCTGGCATGTGTGAATTTCATTTTGGGAAGAATGGTTTACACTTGCTGCGACTAAGGTGTGATTGGTTTCTTTTTCTAATTATTTATAGGTCCATAAAATGTTTTTTCTTCAGAGGATTTCTCGTTTGCAACCACAGACACACACATGAAACTGCTACATTCTATTTCATAAGAAATATAACCCTTCCAGTACAGAACCCTACTTTGTCTTTTTCATAGACAGAAATAAAACCCCTGATTTAATATATACTGTAATTATTTTTCCTTAGAATAAAGATTATTGTTTTACCAAGGATCTTCAGATATAGTTCCACATTGTTAAATAGTTTCAAAAATCCATGAAGCATTAAAAGGATTTAATGAAAAGTGGACCTAAAGTAGATCTTAGTATCTCAACATTTTGAACAGTGAGAACGTACATTTAGGGTCTCAAATTTAAATGGCATATTTATTTCACAATGAAAAAATAATCTATTTCTGTGTCTTTTTGACAAAGTCAAGATATTTTTTCAAGGGAAACATTGTAAAGATGCTTTTTTCCATACAGTCAGGTCCATTTTTTCCATTTTGATATGGACAGGAGACACTATTTGCAATGCCACTGCAGAGTTTGTGTGAATGAGTGAACTGCAAATTGCAAACAGTTAACAAGTGTTATACCATAGGTTCTGATATGGATCATCATTAAATTCACAACGGGTGAAACCAACCAGTCCTCATTCACACTGTAATTATTTTTGACTCTTACTTTGCAAAAGGAAACTTACTGAAATAGATGAGACTGTGTATGAACAAAGAATAAGAAAAGCATTATTCTGACTAGGGAATATGTCTTACCAAAGCTGATCTTGGAAGAGAGAATGACACATGCATATTGTTTTTTATTTCTTAATCATCCCCCCTTTTTTTTTTCCACCAAAAGACTTGAAAGGTAGATTTTGTTGCGAAAAAAACAAAACCAAAACAAACAAAAAAACAAAACCCAACAAAAACAACAAAAACCAAACCAAAAAAACCACCACCAAAAACCAGCACTCAAGTCTCATTTTTATTTTTAATAGTTGCAGTTGGGCTTCTGTTTGGTCAATATTTTTGTGATCCTACTTGCAATATGATTTTCACTGATGACAGGTGGTGTTTATATATGTACATTAAGCATTCTGGAAAGTGCATGATTATTCAGTGTAAAGTGGGATATGGTGACAAAAACAGAGCCCATGAAGTTAGGCACCTAGAACTGCTGGAATTAAGTTTTGAAATTCTTAAAATGCCAGACTATGTCCTTCCTGTTAAATATGATCAAACTTTGCATTTTCTTTTAAAACCAACAAGTCTTTTCATACCTGAGTATAGTATATTCAGGTGAAATTTTTGTGGCTGTACTAGTTTTGGCTGGGATAGAGTTAATTTTTTTCATAGTAGCTTGTACGGGGCTGTGTTTTGGATTTGTACTGAATCAAACAGTGTTGATAACACAGGGATGTTTTAGCCATTGCAGAGCAGTGCTTACACAGAGTCAAGGCCTTTTCTGCTTCTCGCAGCACCCCACCAGCGAGTAGGCTGGGGGGGCACAAGAAGTTGGGAGGGGACACAGCTGGGACAGCTGACCCCAACTGACCAAAGGGATATTCCATACCATATGACATCATGCTCAGCATATAAAGCTGGGGGAAGAAGAAGGAAGGCGGGGATATTCAGGGTGATGATGTTTGTCTTCCCAAGTGTCCTGGTTTCGGCAGGGATAGAGTTAATTGCCTTCCTAGTAGCTGGTACAGTGCTGTGTTTTGGATTTAGGATGAGAACAAAGTTGATAACGCACCGATGTTTCAGTTGTTGCTAAGTAGTGCTTACACTAGCCAAGGACTTTTTAGTTTTCCATGCTCTACTGAGAAGGCTGGAGGTGCACAAGAAGCTGGGAGGGGGCACAGCCAAACTGGCCCAAGGGACATTCCATACCATGTGATGTCATGCTCAGTACATAAACTGGGGAAAGCTGGCCGGGGGGGGCCGCTGCTTGGGGACTGGCTGGGCATTGGTCGGCGGGTGGTGAGCAATTGCATTGTGCATCACTTGCTTTGTGTATTTATTATTATTATTATTATTATTATTATTATTATTATTATTATTATTATATTTCAATTATTAAAGTGTTTTGATCTCAACCCACAAGTTTTTCTCACTTGTGCTCTTCCAATTCTCTCCCCCATCCCACTGGGTGGGGGGGAGTAAGCGAGCGTCTGTGTGGTGCTCAGTTGCCGACTGAGGTTAAACCACGACACCAAGTAACCCTTGCACATGATGGAGCCCTGCTTTCCTGGAGATGGCTGAACACCTGCCTGCCCATGGGAAGTAGTGAATGAACTCCTTATTTTGCTTTGCTTGCATGTGCAGCTTTTGCTTTACCTATTAAACTGCATTTATCTCAACCCACGAGTTTTCCCACTTTTACCCTTCTGATTCTCTCCCCCATGCCACCGCGGGGGAGTGAGCAAAGCACTGGGTGCGGTTTAGCTGCCGGCCACTGTTAAACCACGACAGTGGTATACTGTCATTTCTACAGGTTTAAAAGGAATTCCAATATAAACATTTTTTCAGGCAAATTTCAGTGGCAATCATGCTTTTCTAAAGAGTACAGGAGTTACCAGAATAAATTTTTGTACATGCTCAGATAAATTAGACATGTTAAACCTAAACCTGGCTAATTAAATGGGCTTTTGTTCACTTAAATATATACATTTTATTTAGACATTCAGCTTTTGAAATTTAGCTCCTACAAGACAATCCTGAGAATAAACATCTAGAAAGCACAAAATGGCAAAGAGGGTGTAGACATTACCAAAAAAATCCCATCTTCATTTTGTTTTCTCAAAATGATTTATTAATATTCCCATATGGACTTGGAAATAGCTAACATTATGTCAAGAGATATATATATGCAGATAACTGCAAAGTATAAGTGCAAATATTTAGATATTCTGGAACACAGATGAGGATAGAATATGTGTAACTGTAGCATGTATGTATGAAATGTTTAATATGGCTATCAAATATAATTTTAAAATTAATAGTGAAAGTTACACTAGCAGGCAGGAATTGACAAATGTTGATCCTTCCTTTATGCTTTGCATTTCTTCTGTCAGAAGAACTCCTCCTTGCTAGCAAGCAGGATATGTAACAGGTATACACAGAACTCATCAAAATAGTAAAACAAAAATTTAGCTGTCAAATTAAAGCAGAACTGTTCTGGAACAGAAACCGTTCAGAAACAGCTGGTGCTTGTGTACCAGCTTGTGCTTCACAAGCACTCTTGCAATTCTCAACTTAAATTTCCTCAAAAAAAGGACAGAGCATCATAAGCTCTAACAGTGACAAAGAAAGCACTTGAAAAGATTGTAAGAGATGCAGCAATCTGCAATACACCTGAACAGCAGTATAAGCAGTTTGTTTCATGAAAGCAATGGGTTAATTCAGCTACTCAGTAGTGGTAATTGAAATACCCAGCTTGTCTACTGTTACCACTCCTTTACTTGGAAGAATTATTAAATGACAGAACTAACACATATCAGCACAGCACTCTGTTTTGGTGTTCTAAGCGGACCAGGGAGATGCTCCCCATGACTCTTCCTGTGAAAGAAAAGAAGCCCTGTGGTCTCACTCAAGCTCCACAGTCACCTACCAGCAGTAAACCCAGAAGATTTATGCGAGGTTGTGCCCCAAATGTGACAGCTTTCCACAGTCTACAGTGGACAGCTCCTGCTTCTGGCCATCCTATCATTGACTACTTGCACTTTGGGCAAAACAGAATAAACTTCTCACCTTATGATCTTAACCTTCAGGATGGAAGGAGACGTTTTAAACACTTGCCTAGTTATTCTAAAATATTTTATTAATCAAGAAATACAATAATATTAAAGAAGATATAAACTCAGTCTTTGCTAACTTTTGCTTGCCTCTTGTGATTAACAGAAGGGGCTCCCACCTACCTTATTGCCAAAATACAGACCTTTCTGCCACTAAATGGCCTTCTTAGATCTACTTAAGCAGCAAACATTGCATAAAAACTTATTAAATCCTAAAGGATGAGAAAAAAAGCACCACTCACTGGCTAGATAATTTTGATAGGAACTTCTGTAAAAATTGTCTAGTAGAAGTTTGTAATGTGCTTCAAGGAGTAATTAAATAACATAACCACAGGAAAAACTATCTTACTCGTGGTTACTAGTGCTCATCAAATATGTTATTTCTAAACTTGATCAATGAGTTCCTATTAAACATTTTCTTGACAGGCTTAGCTGTGCCCTGCAGTGGGGCCGTTGGAACCGGCTGTGTCTGGCACGGGGCAGCCCCAGCCGATCCTCACAGGGGTCGCCCCTGCAGCCCACCCCCCTGCTGCTGCTGCTGCTGCTGCTGCTGCCAGCACCTGGGCACCTGCACCTGGTACAATCCTGCATTCTCAAAATTGATTATTTGTCAATATACTCAATGTTGGAAATTGTGCATTGCCTGAGCTTCTATAACAGATTTTTTTTGACTGAAACACATGAGCACACCCACAAAGCTCAACCCAGAAGACTGACTGGTACTCTTTTTTTCACCCTGCTCTGCCTCTTTCTGACCATGAGAGTAAGTGGAAGTACTGAAACGTGAGGAAAGTTTTCTTTACCCACTGCTCTTAACCCACCCAGGAGAGGGAGAGTTGCTAGAACTTACCCCTCTCTCCCACTCTTCCCTTGTCCCTATCTGAAGAGAAGTCTGTTGTTTGGGAGATTTCTAACCCATGTTTCCAGGCTCAGGAGGATAGTGAGGCAGATTTAGGCTCTGAGGATGAATGTGATCATCTAGTCCCCTACTTCAATCTAGATTATTGCTGTTTAATCATCACAAATTTTTTCATATTTCTGTGTACATTTTAAATGATGGGCTGTAAATCATAGCTCAAAATATTTTGGTCCTGTATAATTTATCATGCTTTGTATTTTTACTGAAGTGGAAAGATACAAACTCAACAGATGAACTGGCTGTGCCTTTACTGATAATGACAGTCACAGAAGAAAAATACGATTAGGAAACAAAGAACAAGAAGGAAAATTAGCCTAATATTCATTATAATTATCACAATTCGATGTAATTATAACAAATATGTAAATCAGATTTATGTTACACCGGGGTTTCTTATTGTATAGTTTATCATCTTTTGATGGTCTATAAATCAGTATGAACAGGTTGATAAAACTACCCCAAGAAAAAACAAATAAATAAGTAAACAAAAATACCCCAAACCACAAAAATCCCCAGTCTTCATTCCCCTTCATATATACATTCCTAACTTCAAACATGAAAAATGTATGCAAATAAAAATAAACTTTTAGAGATAAATACAATCAGTCTGGTAATGAAAATGCTTATTGAACCTTTTAGTTGACAATCTTTGATTTTTTTTTTCACAAACAGCATGTGGTTTATTGAATTTTATATAGGCTGAAAAACAATGGACAATACTACTTACTCAAGGCAAGCATGAGCTACTCCCTGAATGAAAAACAAGTTAAATTACAGTACCATCACTGACTTCTGTTACTCAGAAGGGTCCCCAAACAATCTGATGCAAGAAGAAGATAATAATGTGATAGGATAACTTGAAATGTGATGGTCTATGGTTATCTCATGTGATCAGACAAGAAAAACAGAGGTTAATTTTCTTTTCTCTTTTTAGCAGTTTGCTTGATTAAAATGACTGGCATTTTCTCTCCTTATCACTTTCAAGATGAACAGCCTCTGCAAACTGAAATGATCAACAAGGATATGTCACATAAGAGGAAAATGCTGTGAACTTTGATTGTTCTTTCTAAGGAAGATTGAACTACCTGTACAGCTACTGATAGCTTTATATTTTTATGGAAAGGCTGGAGTGAAGGGCTAACTGGAAAGGGGAATTGAACTCTTCCTGCACTGAATGAGACCTTCAAACTCTTGCTTTAGGATGGATAAAACTCACTCTCAAGAAGAGACTGTGTGCTTGTGCTGATCTATACCAGCAGCTGCAGACTTAGTGGTTGGTTACTCCAACTAGTGTTGCAGAAGTAGATAGATAAAGAACTGCACAACTCTCCGAGCTTCTTGTTTATACTCTTGTTTATAAGGCAAATCTTCAGTCCTCTGCTAGAGTGCGTAATTAATGCCAGAAATAAAACTTTCTAAGGATTGGAGACAGGAGGATTTTAACCACTAACCACTCCACTTCTACCATTTCAGTGTTAGAATAAAATTAAAACGGAGGGGTATCCTTACTCATACTTAGCAAAAGACAACATGTTCTGGAATGGTTCCCAAAGTTACTTGTGATGCTTCTCTTAGCATAGAACAGCACCCAATCTACGTCCACACACCATGGCCCATATCTCCACCCTCACTTTTCTACTCCAGCTCTCAGGTTTGGAAAACTATAGTTACAGCCAGCCATTCATAGACAGAGCTGGCCTCTGCCCAGCAGCAAGGATTTGCCTGGTATTAACAAGAGATATTGGCTGTGGAAAATAATTCAGTAGCAATGTAGCAATCTTGCAGGAGGGCCTCTTCAGCTCATTTTTCACTCCTAATGACAAAGGCGGCCCAGAACCAAGAGTTTTGGCTTCTAAAGATCCATCCTTTTGTGGTTCACATGCAGGCCAGTTCTGAGACTGTGGAGGTGTGCTCCCCCTGCCCTGCATACGCAATGACCACCGGTGGGGGACGTTGTGGCTACATCCAGCTTATGCTGGACTTTGGGAATGGATGGCAACACAGTAGCCAAGGGCTGTCTGGAGCAGTGACCCAAACATCTTGCTGATATGCAAACATGACTATAAGTCAATCATCTTACTCTATAAATAGTGGACAGCCCAGGGCCTGTTGAGCTCTCGTGCATGGCAGTGGGCTGCACACCAGGATCTCCCCTGGAGCAGGGACACCTCTCAAAGTTACTCCTCGAGGTTGAGAGATTCCTTGCCACCACAGATCCTCGGTAAGTGACTAATAGCATGCTAAACATTGAAATCTTAGCTAAGTGATAGAAAGGGTTGATTGCACATATATAATCCTTTAGACATAAACCGTTGACCAAGTCTGGGACTAGGATTGAATCCAGACGCACCTAGACTCCTCTCTGAGAAGGAGTTTAGAAAGCAAGGGGGTCCTTTCTGACCCTCATGGCTCAACGGGAGGGTCTCCCTGAGAGTTTTGTCTGACCCTGGACTCTATGCAGTAAATAATCAAGTGTACCTTGCCATCGAATCTTGTTCACTGTCGCAGATATTCACAGATTGCCAGTGATACCATGGCTTTCTTCCAGTAAAAAACTTGGTCCAGATTTGTAGATTGCAAAAATATTTGATGCGCTGCCCCAGACTTTTTCCTGTTCATCTCCTCACATTTGAAGTACCAGTTTGCCATGATTCCATCAGATCCAGCAGCAGTGAGCTAACAAACCTCTTCTAACAAACATCTCAGCATACTGGGACCTGATTCTGTGCCACTGAAGCACCTTCTTTTTCTTTTTTGAAAGCTTCTTAGGCTATGAGGAATGTTATGAAATGGATGGAGGTCTCTGCTCAGGAAGGCAGGGAAAGCACAGCTGACATGATGCATGTCCACAGTACTGCTAAGGAAGGTTCCCACAAGTGGAGGGGTCTCGCACGCACCACAGTGCTGTCTGCTATGGAAATTAATCCCCTGGATGAGTTGGGCCCTGCCATGTGAGATTCAGAAATGCAGAACACCAAAGGCTGCACACCAAAATGAGTGTGAACATTCCCATACTTTTTCTATGGCCAACAAAAAACAACATCTGTGTTTCATCATTTTACACTAAGAAGCAACTGAAACCATGTGGGAGATTTTAAAATTTATTTTACCTACTGACTATGCTGTTTACATATTGTATTGCCTCTGTTATGATTATTCTCTGTTATGATTATGAGGCAGTAGAAGCAAATGAACACAAGAAAAATAAACTCTTTTTATGCACACATACTTTGTAATGACCGGGAGCAATGAAATATACAGAAAATGTCATATTGAATGAACAGCTGTTTCAAAATATAATGGTCTCTAAAGGAAAAAAATTAATAAGGTACCAGCAGTTCTTTATGGAAGCAAATACTCATTTTTATGCCATTAGCTGTTAACCATCCCTTGATATAGAAAGCTTAATGGTGCAGAGAAGTTTACACAAGCCTTTTGCAATAGGTTGTATTGGATCAATAACATAAACATGGACACATATATGCAAACACACAGGTGTGGAGAGTAATTACTTCAGGTTAGAGTTGCCACAATAGAAAGCTAAAGATTCATCCAATCCTTAACCAATGTATTGGAAAACATTTGCTTTCTTTCTTTGTGGTTTATGCTTTGTACTAGCTTCTGTTCTGTTAAAAAGATTGCTTCTTTGTGCTGTCCTGGTAGCTGCACAGAGAGTCAGGTGTAAATATATGAAGGAGGGAGAACTTGCTTCTGAGAAAAACTGACAAATATTCGTGCAGAGAAGTTTCCAGGGCATGAGGGTAGGACATCCATGAAAAGAGATTAAGTGTGTGAGAAACACAGCCAGCACTGACTTAACAGCACAGTAGAGAACAGGAAAAGGCTCAGAAGAGCAAGACATTCGAGCAAGGCATCAGACGTAACACAATGAAAAAGACTCCCTGGGGATGCAGAAAGGTCTGTGTAATGTCTCCTGCAAACCAGAAAGTCTCCAAAAGGCTGCTGGCCTGCTTGGGAACCTGTAAGAAAGAAAGTAATACTGATGATGGAAACACAGGGGGAGAAGACTAACCCTCCCTCACTGGGTCACTTTTGGTCAGGTGTCTTTTATTCTGTGAAAGAGATTCTGCCAGCAGGATGTAAACAATTTAAAGCATAGAATAATTATTTATTCACTAATACATGCAGTAGGTAGGTAGGACGACCATGTTACTATGCTAAGCATTAGCATAGTTGCTCTGAACATCTCCCTGCTACATCTTGCACTCAGCTCTTCTGACTGGACTCTCAAGCTGTTTAATTTCCCTCCAAACCTCCAGCCTCCTCTCAGCCCTAGATCCTACTCCTGGTCTCGGATTTTCCTTTACTAAACACCCACTAGCTCTCCTAACTCTCCATTAAGACTGTCCTTTTCAGCTGTCTTTTCCCATTTGTGTCATCAGATACTTGCTGCTTCCTCCCCCATCCCACACTCTACACTTCCTTGCTCCCACTGGTTAGAGGTTATTTCCTTAAACCTTTTGGTGACTACTGGGGCTGAGTTCTGTGAGGGCAGGAAGGGAGGACGCAGACAAAAAAGGAACAGCTATCTCATAGTGCCCTGCTCCTGACCATTTCTTCTGCAGCCGGGGCTGTAGAGCTTCCTGAGGAGACCCTAGTCAAGCTCTGAAAAATAGCCCCTGAGCTAAAACATGGGAGGTTTCTGAGAATATATAGCATATTTAAGGCAGACATGATGAGGGCTGCATATGCTGTAAACACAGCTGCTGTGTACGTTGCTGCTCCTGAAGAATGAAAATCCAGTCAATGTGATTAGATGTTATCATCTGTTGGAAAAGCATATCTGTGATATGCTTCATGGACACGTGGGCAGCAATTCTGTTGCCCAAACACAGACATCTAGTGCTATTTTAGGTGCTCTAGGTTATCTGAAAAATCCTCAGAGGGCTGGCAGATACAGCCAAGAGAAGACCCAAGTCCTTGTGGAGAACAAGCTGTTTGTACAATACCCATGCAGACAATACCCATTAATAGCTTCAGTGGCACTATGCTTAGGCAATCGAGCTGGCTAAAATGCTCCCTAATGATCCCTGACCTATGAACTACTCTTTGCACGGTTGAGAAAAGCCTGTTGTAATCATTGAGAATAAATTGTACTTCATGAATTTTTACTTTTATTGCAATTTTTATCTGTCTAGTGGTTTGCCTCTTGTAATAAATGTTATCCCAAATCTGTATGCTGCTCAGCTGTGTTTCAGAGGTTTCTATGCAATTTAGGTTTCCAAGTGATTTTTCTGCTACATTGATAAATTCCTTATAAATAAAAATATCTATTCATTTCTTTGCAAATCCTGGATAGGCAGGATTCTTTTTAAAAAAAAAACAAACAGGTATCTCAAGGGATAAAAAAAGAACATTTTACAGACAGACCAGTTACAATCCAAACTGAACTTTTTAAAGTGTATTGCAATGAAATGTGACAGGAATAAGCATAGGAGAAATACAATATGATGCAAAAGCAATAAAATAACCCAACATGACTTAACAGAATCTTGCAGGCAGCTTCAGTATTAGTATCATAAATTGTCTGTAGTGACCCTGTTATTGATTGCACAGGAATAGGTGTGTTGACTGCATAAAGTCATACTAGAGCTACAAATAGGAAGGAATTAGGGTCTTAAAACTGTGGTTCCATGTACATTTCTCATACAGTGTTAGCTTAAACAACCCCTGTCCTGTGTCAGCACAACTACTGATATGACGGACCAGTTCCGGGAATTCATACTGTTGAAAAACATTGCTTCAAATAGAGGTGTTATTTTGCAGCTAGGCTAGTTACTGTTTCTCCAGTATGACTCAATGCATGACCGCACAAACAAATGTTCCTACAAAAGAGTTTTAAGAGAAGTGGAAGACATGGGAGGAGGAATGAGCAGATACAAGCAGGGATCCTGAGCAGACCTGGGCAGCTTTGGCATCAAATGTGAAACTATAGTCAAAAAGACTTATCAGACAAGAATAATTTGTCCTTGGCACATATGAATGCATGTATATTTTTATTTTCTAATGGAGGAAAAAAAAAGAAAAGCCTTTTGCTGGTTTCCCTTTAATGTGCTGGAGGTTACAATGAGTCTGGTTTGCTAAAAATGTATAAAGTTTTACATCAATGATTTAGATATTTGATCTTTTTGACCATATTGAAGATAGGAATGTAAATTTATGTACATTGATGATTGATCAATGAAATAAACCACCCCCAAAGATGTTGCGAGGTATGTGTAAATAAGTAGGTACACCAGGAAGTTTTGGTCACAAAAAGACGTACTTGAAAAGGGGTTCTTCACTAGCCCACTTTTCTTCTTTTTCCCATTTGGTTAAACATTTGTATTTCTTTTTACTGTAGTATCTCCCATGCTTGCTGGATCTTTTTGTACTACTCTTCTTCCATTGTATCTCTGCAACTCAGTCATCTGCATCTCTCCTTCATTCCCCTCACAGCTAACTTCCCGCATGCCAACCCTTCTGTGCAGGAGTTAGTTTTTCTGAGCTAAAAATTGCTGACAAGATTATGAAAGAGGGAGGTCTGTTTTTAAGGAAAAAAAAAGGAAAGAAATATACCTCATCTCAGGGCAGAGATTTCAGTTGTTATCATTTTTATACGGCTCTATTTGTCATATGTGAGATCTGATAAGCAGAAGGTAGAGGTGCAAATGTAGGCAGAGGAAAGCTATGCACTGCCTGGTAAAAGCACTCAACTCTCCTTTTAAAAACACTACCTTTTTAAATCAGTTCTTTCTGAAGCTGAAAAGTTAAGTTCTGGCCCTGTGAAGTGCCAGTTAACTTCCTCATAGAGAGGGCAAATAAAGGACATATTGGTGGATCTTTACCTAATACTCTGGCCTTATGAATGAGGTTCTTAAGAGAATTGGATCTGCTCTTGCCATTGGAAACCTTCTGGCTGAATGTCCAACTAACCACTAGCTTTAAGGAGCCATTGTAGTTATATAAATTATTGGAATTATTTTTAAGATAGTGCTCCTGGGAATACTCTCTCCAGGCAACAATTATGTGCAGAGTTAGCAGTTGTACCAAATAGCAAGGACAGTCTGAACTATTAACATATTTTCAGATTCCCATACCATCCTATGTGATTGGGGAAACTATAATTATTATTGCACTGCATGAATGGAATATGCAGGTAGCACAGGGCAATACTAAAGGGGAGATGACTGCACTCACACCTGATGGGAATAGCATCATCTTGATTCTTGGGAGCATTACTGTGTAGTTTAAGTAGCTAGTTGATTAGTTAAGGTTTTCTGAAGTTCTAAATCCACATTTCCTCTTGTGGCAAATTGCTTCAGTTAAAAAAAACAGTATTTCAAAGAGAAAAATGTGTCTAAACTATTAAGCAATGTCTTTCAGTGAATGTGAAACTTGGGAAAATGCTATGCTCTGGATGGTCTTTCCCAATTCTATCTCATTGTGTTACTTTGACTTAAGGCAAACACAAGTTTTACAGATACCAGAGGCAAAAATGCCTATGAATACTAATGCATTCAAGTTTGGAAAATAAAATAAAATTACAAAACATTCTGGATTCTCTTTGAAAATAACCTGATATTTTTGTTACCAATTATGTCTACCATCAAAACAAAACTGTGTTTTAATTTTCCTGTATTATAGTATGCAAGATACCTTAAAACAATATGGCCCTTCATTTCTCCTCTTTGAAGCTGTAAGGGAAAAAAAAAAAGGAGGAAAAAAAAAATCTATAGTATGGCTTGTAGTTTCAAAGCTAAATGGTAGCACTTACAACAAAGCTTCACCTGGAAACCAGGAACCAATCTGAATTAGACAAGGTTGAGACTTGCAACACATGTCAGTGAGAGAAAGTGTGACTAAACATCTCCAATTCCATTCATTAATTTATCACTGATTTCATTCATTAAACAATAATCTCAGTTTGCCATCCAAACTACCATTTGTGACCTATATCTCTCTTTTCTTAATTCTCTAGTAACTTATTAGGTTAGAGAAGAGGTCCATCTAGCCTGTTATCCTGTTTATGACACTTGTGAAGAATGAGCACCTGATGGAAGAAGGAGAAACAGGGCAAACATCTAGTGATATTTCTCCAGTATACTTTGCTGGTCTCTAGTGATTTGTGCCTGAGACTGCCTGAATCCTATCCACATCTTAGTGGTTTAATAATCCTTTCTCTCCACACTCCCTGGTTTGTTTTTTTTTTGTGTGTGTGTGTTTTGTTTTTGTTTAGTTGGTTTGTCTTGTTTAGCTGGTTGGTTGGTTGGTTTTGATTCACCTTTTGAACTCTTACACAATTTTAGCACATATAATGTCCTTTTACCTGACCGTGGCTACTTATTAGATGAAAGGAACCTTGTTTGTTACAAGCCTTCCCTTCCACACTCCTTTGTTGAATTGTTCCATTGCAAGGATAATAAACATGCGCTTAAAAATACCATTGTATTTTCAGGACTTAACAGTACTACGAAAAATCACAGTGTGCTGTGGGAGTAGATAATTGAATGACTGCTCAGGTTCAGGTTGCTTTTCTGATTGTGTTTTATCCGATTCCACACAATTGCCATAGGCTTAGGCACAGGCACTTAGACGTCATGGTGTGATTCTGTGCAGCACGTATCTGGGACACAGAGGATCATCTGCAACCTGGCATGCACAGAGATTTTCAATCTGCATTAAAGTATTTTACCTGCTCTGGGGACTACCACAATACAGCAAGAATAAGATCAGCCTTTAGGCAAAATAAAGGGCTACTTTAACTCTTAGTAGTAGTCTTTATTCCTGTTTCCTCCAGCCAGAAGAACTTTTTCACCAAGAATGATACTGTCTTCCTTTCCAGCTAAGAAGATGAAATGCATTGATGTCTGTGTAACATTATTTTAAAAGTATCAAATGAAGCATGATTTTTTATTAGATTGTGTATATGACTGTATTTTCACAGCTAGCTCTGTTTTCTGGGGGTTTTGCCTTTAATGTTCTATTCCTGAAAGCTTATGAAGGCTTGGGATTTCAGAGAAGTCTAACTTATACATCCAGCTTGTATTTAGAGGTAGTGATAAATGCGGTTTAAGTCCTTTAGGATCCTGTGGAGAGACAGAGCACAAAAATCTTTTCTGAGATGTATTCAAAGGGATCATTAATGACCAGGTTAATTTGCAGAATATTTGATTTAGGAATTAAAAGGCACAATTTATCCCAAGATCTAGCTGCCAAAGAAGGTAAGTGGGATACAGGGAAATATTCAAGAATGTATAGAAAAGTTGCTTTTCTATTTATCTATTGACAAATGCCTAAGGCGAGATCTATGGAGAAAAATGTGTTCATGAAGTTATATGGAACAGGTTTTTTTTTTAAACACAGAATTCCCAGGGGGTGAATACTAGGAGTATTTGAGGACAGAAAGTCCTAGAAATAGGTTGGTTCAGCCAAGCAAAGCATGGATGGATTATTACCAGCAAGCTAAAAGTATCATAACTTGTATGTAGTGCAAATGCATTTACTGGGGAAGAAAAAAAAAAAAGGAAAAAAAATCAGACAGCATTTGTAACCTCAGTATTAATTAGGTGGCTTTCTGTACTCTCTTCATTTTGATGGTGTCATTGGTGATATGTTTTTAAGGAAAAAAAACCCCATTATTATTTAAAGAAATAATCATTTTGCTGGAGACAGGAAAAAAAGCTGCTTTTATTTTGCAGGATTTTACTCCTGCCTGTCAAAGAAATATCAAAATGGGATGGATGTGTCTGCTGGCATGTCAGTGACAGTGAAGTGACAGTACAGACACCTGCAGCCTATCTGTATGAGCAAGAAAAGGCTACTGCAACGAAGTCTCCTGAGGAATTTCTGAAAGTAAGCTCTGTTCCAGATAGAGCCAGGAAAAAAAGTCAGGTTAAAGAAATACAGAACAACAAGAAAAGGACTCCTTGGCATACTACAGTAGATAAGAATCCTGCAATAATGCAGTAAATATGGAAAAAATTAAATGCAAAAAACAAGCTTCCAAATTTAGATTTCTAAATAATGTCACAAAGAACCAATTCAGAAAGGGGACAAGAATACATCTTTCTGACAGCTGAAGTATTTTTAGGTATGCTAACAGTGTGCTATAAAGGTTGCCCAAATGCACTGCACTCCGAGCAATACATATTCTGCTGCTAAGCAAGAGAACAGTTAGATGTGACTCCTCACATTCTTAGCAGTCAGCAGCCCTACAAATACAGGCCAAAAAAATATTAAAAAACACAGAGCCTTTGCAAATATTATAAAAAAGGAAATAGGGGGCTGTCGTGCAATGTGGTCACTGGAGTGTTTTCTGGCCTCAGTGCCAGCATTTGAAAGTCATATGTGGGATCAAGCTATTTTTTCTGCAGTTTTCTTTTGAGTATTGGACCAGCGTATGTCAACATTTGATTTGTGGAAATCCTATGCCCATTGTGAACCATTTAGAATCATAGAATCATTGAGGTTGGAAAAGACCTCTAAGATCATCGAGTCCAACCGTCAACCCAACACCACCATGCCCACTAAACCATGTCCCTAAGCGCCTCGTCTACACGTCTTTTAAATACCTCCAGGGATGGGGACTCCACCACTTCCCTGGGCAGCCTCTTCCAATGTTTCACCACTCTTTCAGTAAAGAAATTTTTCCTTACATCCAATCTAAACCTCCCCTGCCGCAACTTGAGGCCATTTCCTCTCGTCCTATCACTTGTTACTTCGGAGAAAAGACCAACACCCGCCTCGCTACAACCTCCTTTCAGGTAGTTGTAGAGAGCGATGAGGTCTCCCCTCAGCCTCCTTTTCTCCAGGCTAAACAACCCCAGTTCCCTCAGCCGCTCCTCATAAGACTTGTTCTCCAGACCCCTCACCAGCCTCGTTGCCCTTCTCTGGACACGCTCCAGCACCTCAATGTCCTTCTTGTAGTGAGGGGCCCAAAACTGAACACAGTATTCGAGGTGCGGCCTCACCAGTGCCGAGTACAGGGGGACGATCCCTTCCCTACTCCTGCTGGCCACACTATTTCTGATACAGGCCAGGATGCCATTGGCCTTCTTGGCCGCCTGGGCACACTGCCGGCTCATGTTCAGCTGGCTGTCGACCAACACCCCCAGGTCCTTCTCTGCTGGGCAGCTTTCCAGCCACTCTTCCCCAAGCCTGTACCACTGCATGGGGTTGTTGTGGCCAAAGTGCAGGACCCGGCACTTGTCCTTGTTGAACCTCATACAGTTGGCCTCGGCCCATCGATCCAGCCTGTCCAGGTCCCTCTGCAGAGCCTTCCTACCCTCGAGCAGATCAACACTCCCACCCACCTTGGTGTCGTCTGCAAACTTACTGAGGGTGCACTCAATCCCCTCATCCAGATCATCAATAAAGATATTAAACAAGACCGGCCCCCAGTACTGAGCCCTGGGGAACACCGCTCGTGACCGGCCGCCAACTGGATGTAACTCCATTCACCACAACTCTCTGGGCCCGGCCATCCAGCCAGTTTTTGAACCAGCGCAGAGTCCACCTGTCTAAGCCGTGAGCCGCCAGCTTCTCAAGGAGAATGCTGTGGGAGACAGTGTCAAAGGCCTTGCTGAAGTCCAGGTAGACCACATCCACAGCCTTTCCCTCATCCACTAGGCGGGTCACCTGGTCATAGAAGGAGATCAGGTTGGTCAAGCAGGACCTGCCTTTCATGAACCCGTGCTGGCTAGGCCGGATCCCCTGGTTGTCCCGCTCATGCCTTGTGAGCGCCCTCAACATGAACCGCTCCATAATCTTCCCCAGCACCGAGGTCAGGCTGACAGGCCTGTAGTTCCCCGGATTCCCCTTCCGGCCCTTCTTGTGGATGGGCGTCACACTGGCAAGCCTCCAGTCATCCGGGACCTCCCCCGTTAACCAGGACTGCTGATAAATGCTGGAGAGTGGCTTGGCGAGCACCTCTGCCAGCTCCCTCAGCACTCTCGGGTGGATCCCATCCGGCCCCATAGACTTGTGGGCGTCCAGGTGGTGTAGCAGGTCATTGACTGCTTCCTCTTGGATTACGGGGGGTTCATCCTGCTTGCCGTCCCCGTCTTCCAGCTTGGGGGGCCGAGTACCCTGAGGATAACTGGTCTGCCTGTTACAGACTGAGGCAAAGAAGGCATTAAGTACCTCAGCCTTTTCCTCATCCTTGGTGACAATGTTCCCCTCCTCATCCAATAAATGATGGAGATTCTCCTTGGCTCTCTTCTTGTCATTAATATATTTGTAAAAGCTTTTTTTGTTGTCTTTAACGACAGCGGCCAGATTGCGTTCTAGCTGGGCTTTTGCCTTTCTCATTTCTTCTCTGCACAACCTAAAGAGATCCCTGTACTCTTCTTGAGTCGCCTGCCCCTTCTTCCACAAGCGGTAAACTCTCCTTTTTTTCCTGAGTCCCAGCAAGAGCTCCCCGTTCAGCCAGGCCGGTCGTCTTCCCCGCCCATTCTTCTTACGGCGTACAGGGACAGCCTGCTCCTGCGCCTTTAAGACTTCCTTCTTGAAGATCGTCCAGCCTTCCTGGACCCCTTTGCCCTTCAGGACCGTCTCCCACGGGACTCTCTCAACCAACGTCCTGAACAGGCCAAAGTCCACCCTCCAGAAGTCCATGGTTGTGGTTTTGCTGCCCCCCCTCCTTACTTCACCAAGAAGCGAGAATTCTATCATTTCATGGTCGCTAAGCCCAAGACGGCCTCCGACCACCACATCTCCCACCAGTCCTTCTCTGTTTGTAAACAGCAGGTCGAGCGAGGCACCTCCCCTGGTAGGCTCACTTACCAGCTGTGTCAGGAAGTTGTCTTCCACACACTCCAGGAACCTCCTAGACTGCTTCCTCTCTGCCGTGTTGTATTTCCAGCAGACGTCCGGGAAGTTGAAGTCCCCCACGAGAACAAGGGCTAGCGATTGAGAGACTTCTGCCAGCCGCTTATAGAACGCTTCATCCACCCCTTCATCCTGGTTGGGTGGTCTATAACAGACTCCCAGCAGGATATCTGCCTCGTTGGCCTTCCCCCTCATCCTTACCCATAGACACTCAACCGTACCATCATCACAATCGTTGAGCTCTATACAATCAAAACACTCCCTAACATACAGGGCCACCCCCCCGCCTCTCCTTCCTCGCCTGTCCCTTCTGAAGAGTCTGTAGCCATCCATTGCAGCACTCCAGTCATGAGAGTCACCCCACCATGTTTCTGTGAGGGCGACTAAGTCATATCTCTCCCGCTGCACAATGGCTTCCAGCTCCTCCTGCTTGCTGCCCATGCTGTGTGCATTGGTGTAGATGCGCTTGAGCTGGGCTATCGATTTCGCCCCCGGCATTGGCACGCCACCCCTCGGCTCATCTCTAGTGAGCCTGGCTTTATCCCCTTCCCCCTTCAAACCTAGTTTAAAGCCCTCTCAATGAGCCCTGCCAATTCATGAGCCATGATCCTTTTTCCCTTGTGAGACAGCTGGACTCCGTCTGTCACCAGCAGGCCCGGTGCCGTGTAAACCTCCCCATGATCAAAAAAGCCAAAATTCCTCCGATGGCACCAGCCCCTGAGCCACGTGTTGATCAGGTGTGTTTTCCTGCTCCTTTCAGTATCCTTCCCTGCCACTGTAGGGATAGAGGAAAACACTACCTGTGCTCCCGATCCTTGAACCAGTCGCCCCAGTGCCCTGAAGTCCCTTTTGATCGCTGCAGGACTTCTCTCTGCAACCTCATCACTGCCAGCCTGTATAACCAGCAGCGGGTAGTAATCAGAAGGCCGTACCAGACCAGGGAGCTTCCTAGTGATGTCTCTGACCCGGGCCCCAGGGAGGCAGCAGACTTCCCTGTGGGACGGGTCCAGTCGGCATATCGGGCCCTCTGTTCCCCTCAGAAGGGAATCGCCTATGACAATTACCCTCCTTTTTTTCTTAGCAGCGGCAGTCGTAATGCGTGGGGCTGACTGCCTCACCCTAGGCGACCCCCCGGATGGACCTTCGTCTACATCCTCATTTGCCTGGCCCTCAAGTTCCAGGGCCCCATATCTGTTCTGTAAGGGCAACCGGGAAGGTGGGGGAGGCCGGGCAGGGGTTCGCCTGGCACCCCGAGCAGGGACCTGTTTCCATTCCCCCCCGTCGCTTAGGTCCCCTCCTTCTGCCTGGTGGCAAGAGGGCAGGGGATCCTCTGCTTCTTGTGGAGCCTCCATCTGCTGCCTTTGCCTCAGGGACGGTAGGGTGCGGCTCCACCAATCCATCTCCCTCTCACACTCCTGGATACTCCTCAACCTTTCCACCTCCTCCTTCAGCTCTGCCACCAGGCTGAGCAGATCATCCACCTGGTCACACCGCACACAGGTGTTGTCTCTGCTGCCCTCCGGTAGAGCTGACAGGCTCAGGCACTCCCTGCAGCCAGAGACCTGGACAGCTGTATGCTTGCGTGTGAGCTCCGTCTGGGTCGCCACATTCCTTCTGGCGACGGCTTTCGGCCGAGTGGAAACCATAGCCGGTCCTCTTCTCGGAAGCCTACGATTACCAGTTGAGTTGGCCTCTGGAGCCGGGAGCGGGGCTGCGCCTTGCCCGCTCGCCTTCCCTGCACGCCCTGCCCGCGTCAACTGCCGCGCAAACTGCCGCGCCACGCCCTTCTGACGCGCCACGTCCTGTTTGCCCGCCCTGTTCGCCGCGCTCCAGGTCGCTCGCACTCCCTGGGGCTGCTCTTCTAAGTGAGGGGGTTTGGCTGCCGCCCCTCTTGTCCCCGCCCACGCTGAGTCAGAGCTGCCGCTCGTCAGGAACGCCCTCCTCCGGCCCGGGGAATGGGGGGGCTGGGGCTCCCTCTCGCTCCCTGCGCTTTTGCTTTTCGCGGGTTTGGCCGCGGTTTTGCCGCTTCAGGAAGGGTCCCCCGTCGCGATCCTCCGCTCCGGAGCCCTTCGCCTCGGTGGCTTCATTTGGACTTAACAATGGATGTTTGGCTAGCCTGTTGCATGCTGTTATTTTTTTCAAATAACAAAGAGTTGGAGTTAAGAAATAAACCTTTAAACAAAGGCCCTTTATACTGGACTGAGTTCCATTCTGCCACTTTTCCCATCCTCTACTCTGGGGCTGCAAAATATATCAGAACAAAGTTTGTCATGCACCAGCTGCTGAAATGACATTTTCTCTGTCCAAATAACCATGGGGTTTTAATTAGGGAACTTAATCTAAAGCACTCATCCTTATAGAGTGATAAAGGGTGTATATGAAGTCTGTTTAGATCAGGAAACACTAACTGTGTCCCTAAACTTCTAATATACACACTAGATTGCAAGCAATAGGTAGAAAGACATAACCTTGTCATGGGTCAGTTGTCAGTTTGACTACTTACTGACATGTATATAGAAAGAGCTGTCTGTGCTTCTACAGAGGAGTTATCACACTTACCTTCTGCCTTGCATACCTGTTTCACCTGTCCAGAGGGAATGCATCCACACTGCGACCTGAAAACACAAAGCAGGAGAGCTGAGTTCAGTATAGCTCAAACAGGGAGATGAAAGTAGTATCAGATCAGTTCATTTTAGTCGTGCTGGGAGTTGCTCCTATTAGGCAATTGAAGCAAACCACTGGTGAGCTGCCAGGTACGGCTGTGCAGAGCATTCCTGCGGTTGTGATTTTCACTGCCTTGGCGCAAATGTGAAGGACAGCAGAAGAGCTGATAAAGTGTCTGTGAGATCAGCTTAGGCAAGTAGGAATTGCACTGGTAATCAAAACTGTGATTCCAGTCTTGCAAATCAGCTTTTAAAATAATTTTTGGTGTGAAAATAAATCCTGTGTACACACACAGCACTATGGGAGGGCAGAGATGGCAGTTTCCAGAAAAGTTGACCGAGTAGACAGTTCAATGTAGTTGGGTGGGTTTCAAAATAATTATAGACAAACTGAAATCTGATTGAAATGGCAATATTTTTTTTTTCCATGTCTGTCTTATAAGCTATGTATGCAGGACTGTTCCTGAGCAGTTGTTTGTAATAAACATTACAGAGATCATGAATGCTGTAAGATTTTTATTTTTATGTACTTTTCCCTTCCCCTTTCCCCTATAGATTGTCATCCTACTGACCACAGTACTCACAGGCTGGAATCAGAATTTCTTCTGATACCAGTAGCAATTTTCGTCCTACGCCTCCATAAATTTGTAGGCTATTATTTCATTTTTGTGCACTCTACCCATGAAAATAGAGGGCTGGATTTGGGAGGAATGCCACTGTTTCTTAATTTCTGAAAAATCCAGCATATTTTACTGAGCATCAGAGAAAATAAATGCTGACTGGTATTTTTCGGTGGGACTCAGTAGACAACTCAAAGGCTGTAGCCCATCAGCAAGATAAAGGCATCCACCTGGCTGTTGGTTTTCTGGATAAAATTGGAGCAGATGTTTGGAAAGCACATTTTACCCTAAAAGCCAAATCTCTTACCTTGTGAATGCCTTGCAATGAGCTGAAAGTTGCACGTGTAACAGAAGGGGGCATCACAGGTCTGAAGACACCCCTCCTCCTGTGCCTGCACCACCCAGCACAAAGTCAAGTACTGCCTCTCCTCTCACACAGGAGAGGGGAGTCCAAAATTGAGACTTATCCCTCCCTGTTGTTGAGGTTGGACTAGATTGTAAAACCAGTGGTGAGATGCTTCACTGCAGTTAGTCAGGCTTACTGCACTCAACAAAATCACATCTCATGGATAATACTGCAGCTTAGGTGACTCAGAGACACTGTGAATGTGGGAATATGGGGCCATAATTCAGTACATAGTCCTGGTCAGCACACAGTACCTAGTAGTCCAATAAATTTTACATAGTACACAGTACATAGTATCTGTGTCAGTATATCTAGAGAAAGATAGGTCAGGAAGTACAAGGTTTTTGCTGCAAGTATGGGACCATTTAATAATTACCTCTTCCAGATAAGCCCTGTAGCTTCCTTAAGAAGCAATGAGCTGTTTTTGGACGCCTGTCCACTAAATGCAGGAGGTACAAAATTCATACTCTCACATTTGCAGAATGAATTGCGTACATATATATTTACTATATCTTCTGTGATCAAAGACTCCCAAGCCCATTATGCAAACACAAACACACTTGGAAAACGAATTTTGAAAGTAAAAATTCATTGTTTTCATAAAATGTAAATATTTTCATCATTTCAATTAGGATGAAACCATATTTGACTGAAATTAGGGTTGAGTCTAGCAGAAGGGTTTCTAAGAGCTCAGAAAGGCACTTAAGGAGCAGATCTCACCTGTGTTCTCAGACACTTTGGTCATTGCAAATGTGGGTAAGATGTGAAATGAAACTAGTCAGGTGGGTTCACAATACCTCAGTGAGTCTAAAGAGGAAGCAGACCTTTCTGATTTGTGACCCAGAAAAGAAAACTGGCATTTCCTGAATTATCTTCTTTGCAGTTAATAATTTCAAGCTCTTCAGAGACCCTCTGACTTCCTCTTAGACCTTCACATTGCATCCATTCAAGGAATAAAAGCTATACGTGAATGAACGGACATCATTAGCCAACACTGTTCACATGTTATCTTTCCTATATATTTAGAATGTTAAATGTCCCCAGTATCCATAATCAATGTACACTTATCAACTTCTCAAATACGTCCATATCAAGTAAGTCAAATAAACAAAATTGTGATTTACTTGCAAAAAGAAGGCTACATTCATATATTGGTGGAACTGTTGTCCGTTGATTAGGCAAATTGGGCTTGTGAATGTGGTTAAGTGACTTATCCATTCATGTAGGTGTGAGTCATCATCAGATTTAAACGCGGTGTAACTGCCACCAAACGTCACTCGCAGAGGCGATCAGCTCTGGTGCAGGCACGTCTCGCAGCGGAGCGGTGGATTGCGGCATACAGGGGGGTTTCCTGAGCCAAGGAAACCCCTGGGAAACACAGGGACCTGCCGGGAGCCTGTTTTCACGAGGGCAGCTGATGAGGTGTGGGCCAGCAGTAACAGCTGCCACCACCCACTCCCACTAAAGGCAGCCCCAGGGAGCGCTGGCAACCAGGAGCGCTGCGACCAGGATGGGCAAACAGGGTGTGGCACGTCAGCTAGGGCGTGGCGCAGCAGTTTGCACAGCAGTTCACGAGGGAGGGCGTGCAGGGAGGGCGCCTCTTCGAAGGAGAGGCATTCCATGGGCCGAGTGGGGGACTCGGCATACACATAACCCAGCAACTGGGCACAGGTCAAGGGCACTCATCCTACCTGACCCTCAAGGCAGAATGGTGGGCACTCGTCTGAGAACAAAGGCCGTGGCTCCAGCTGGGGGGTCTGCACCATCTACCCCAGCGGTGACCAATGCCTCCACCCAGATGGAGCTGCTGAAGGGAGAGGCTGCAGTGCAGACCTCAGGCTGCAGGAAGGGGCCTAGACCTTTCTCCTGGGGCAGGGACAGGCAGCAGACCCACCTGCAAAAGGTATGCCCAGGTGGAGGACCTCTTGCAGCAGGTGGCTGAGCTGCAGGAGGCAGTGAGAAGGCTGAGTAACATCAGGGAGGCAGAGAAGGAGCTAGATGGCTGGTTCCAAGCGCAGTCTGCAGCAGACCCGCAGCCCATGGCCAAACAGCCAAAAACTCCCCCACTGGCACACGCAGAAGGGAGTGGGAGGGCCAATAATGCAGAAGAATGGATGGTTGCAAAGGCAAGGACCAGCAGGAGGAAGAGACTTCCCCCGAAGCCTGAGGTGCCCTTGCAGAACTGCTTCACCGCTCTGCAGACTGAAGAAGAAAGACCCATCACATCAGGAGAGACGCTGGAGCTGAGTAAGGCAGCCTGATCTGCCCCCCATATAACAACCAGCGCAACTAAGAAAAGGCAACGGGTGATAGTAGCAGGTGACTCTCTTCTGAGAGGTATGGAGGCACCCATTTGTCGACCGAACGCGCTCTCTAGAGAGGTGTGCTGCTTACCGGGGGCTCACATCAGGGATGTCACCAAGAGGCTACCAAGCCTCGTACAATCCACTGACTATTATCCGCTGCTGCTGTTTCACGTGGGCACCAGTGACACAGCCAGGAGCAGTCTGAGGACTATCAAGAATGATTACAGAGCCCTGGCAGTGGCAGTAAGGGACTCTGGAGCACAGGTAGTGTTCTCATCAATCCTCCTGGTCAAAGGGAAGGGGTTTGAAAGGGCCAGTCGAATCTGGTGAGTCAACAAATGGTTATGGGACTGGTGCCACAGCCAGGGGTTTGGCTGCTTAAACCATGGGACTCGCTTTGAGAAACCTGGTCTACTGGGGGCTGACGGGGTCCATCTATCAGAGGAGGGGAAGAGCATCTTCAGTCATAGGCTTGCCAAGCTGGTAAAGAGGGCTTTAAACTAGAGATGCTGGGGGAGGTGAACCTCAATCCATCCCACTCCTACCAGGTTGATGCCAGGGCCAGCAATAGGTGCCCAGAGCCTGGAGGAGGATCACAGGTCAGCAGGAGAGTGCCTGAAGAGCAGCACAAAGGAACTCCAGCCAGTAAGACAGCTTCATCGGGGGCCCAACTTAAATGCCTCTGTGCAAACACACATATCATGGGGAATAAACAAGAGGAGTTAGAGACGTGCACACGCCTGCAGGGCTACAACCTTATTGGCATCACGGAGATGTCGTGGGATGGCTCCTATGATTGGAGTGTTGGGATGGAGGGATACAGGTTCTTTAGGAAGGACAGGCAGGGGAGACGAGGAGGGGCTGTCACCCTCTATGTCAATGACCAGCTGGAGTGCATGGAGCTCTGCCTGGGGATGGATGAGGAGCCGACTGAGAGCTTATGGGTAAGGATTAAAGGGAGGCCAGGGACAAGTGACATTACAGTGGGGGTCTGCTACAGGCCACCTGACCAGGAAGACCGAGTGGATGAGGCCCTCTATAGACAGATAGGAGCAGCCTCATGCTCACAAACCCTGGTCCTCATGGGGGACTTCAACCACCCCGACATCTGTTGGAGGGACAACACGGCAGGGCATAAGCAATCAGGGAGGTTCCTGGAATGTGTCGATGATAACTTCCTTCTCCAAGTTGTAGAGGAGCCAACGAGGAGAGGTGTTACGCTGGACCTGGTTCTCACCAACAAGGAGGGGCTGGTGGGGAATGTGAAACTCAAGGGCAGCCTGGGCTGCAGTGACCGCAAAATGGTGGAGTTCAAGATCCTTAGGGCAGCGAGGAGGGTGCACAGCAAGCTCACTCCCCTGGCCTTCAGGAGAGCAGACTTTGGCCCCTTCAGGGATCTGCTTGGTAGAGTGTCATGGGACAAAGCCCTAGAGGGAAGAGGGGCACAAGAAATCTGCTTAATATTCAAGGATCACCTCCTTCAAGCTCAGGAGTGATGCATCCCCACATAGAGGAAGTCAGGCAAAAACACCAGGTCTGCATGGATGAACAAGGAGCTCCTGGGCAAACTCAAACATAAAAAGGAAGCCTACAGAGGGTGGAAGCAAGGACAGGTAGCCTGGGAGGAATACAGAGAAGTTGTCCGAGCAGCCAGGGATCAGGTTAGGAAAGCTAAAGCCCTGCTTGAATTAAATCTGGCCAGGGAGGTCAAGGGCAACAAGAAAAGATTCTATAGGTATGCTGGGGATAAAAGGAAGACAAGGGAAAATGTGGGCCCTCTCTGGAATGAAACGGGAGACCTGGTTACCCGGGACATGGAGAAGGCGGAGGTACTCAATGACTTTTTTGCCTCGGTCTTCACTGGCAAGTACTCAAGCCTCACCACCCAAGCCACAGAAGGCAAAGGCGGGGACTGGGAGAATGAAGAACTGTCCACTGTGGGAGAACATCAGGTTCGAGACCATCTAAGGCACCTGAAGGTGCACAAGTCCATGGGACATGATGAGATCCATCCGTGGGTCCTGAAGAAACTGGCAGATAAAGTTGCTAAGCCACTATCCATCATATTTGAGAAGTTGTGGCAGTCCGGTGAAGTTCCCACTGACTGGAAAAGGGGAAACATAATCCCCATTTTTAAAAAGGGAAAAAAGGAAGACCCGGGGAACTACAGGCCAGTCAGTCTCACGTCTGTGCTTGGGAAGATCTTGGAACAGATCCTCCTGGAAGCTATGCGAAGGCACATGGAGGACAGGGAGGTGATTCGAGACAGCCAGCATGGCTTCACCAAGGGCAAGTCCTGCCTGACTAACCTAGTGGCCTTCTATGGTGGAGTGACTACATCAGTGGACACGGGAAGGGCTGCAGATGTCATCCATCTGGACCTCTGTAAGGCCTTTGACACGGTCCCCCACAACATCCTTCTCTCTAAACTGGGGAGGTATGGATTTGATGGGTGGACTGACCAGTGGGTGAGGAATTGGTTGGATGGTTGCATCCAGAGGGTAGTGGTCAACAGCTCAATGTCCAGATGGAGATCAGTGACAAGTGGTGTCCCTCAGGGGTACGTATTGGGACCAGTACTGTTTAATATGTTCATCAATGACATAGACAGTGGGATCGAGTGCACCCTCAGCAAGTTTGCAGATGACACCAAGCTGAGTGGTGTGGTTGATACGCCTGAGGGACGGGTTGCCATCCAGAGGGACCTGGACAAGCTCAAGAAGTGGGCCCATGTGAAGCTCATGAGGTTCAACAAGGCCAAGTGCAAGGTCCTGCACCTGGGTCAGGGCAATCCCCAGTATCAATCCAGGCTGGGGGATGAAGGGATTGAGAGCAGCCCTGCCGAGAAGGACTTGGGGGTACTGGTGGATGAAAAGCTGGACATGAGCTGGCAATGTGTGCTCGCAGCCCAGAAGGCCAACCGTATCCTGGGCTGCATCCAAAGAAGCGTGGCCAGTAGCTCGAGGGAGGTGATTCTGCCCCTCTACTCTGCTCTGGGGAGACCCCACCTGGAGTCCTGTGTCCAGCTCTGGAGCCCTCAGCACAAGAAAGACATGGACCTGTTGGAGCGGGTCCAGAAGAGGGCCAGAAAAATGATGAAAGGAACGGAAAACCTCTCCTGTGAAGAAAGGCTGAGAGAGTTGGGGTTGTTCAGCCTAGAGAAGAGAAGGCTTCGGGGAGACCTTATTGCAGCCTTTCAGTACTTAAAGGGGGCTTATAAAAAAGAAGGCGGCAAACTTTTTAGCAGGGCCTGTTGTGACAGGACAAGGGGGAATGGCTTTAAACTAAAGGGAGGGAGGTTTAGACTAGATATAAGGAAGAAATTTTTTGCACTGAGGGTGGTGAAGCACTGGCACAGGTTGCCCAGAGAGGTGGTGGATGCCCCATCCCTGGAAACATTCAAGGTCAGGCTGGACGGGGCTCTGAGCAACCTGACCTAGTTGAAGATGTCCCTGCTCGTTGCAGGGGGCGTTGGACTAGATGACCTTTAAAAGTCCTTTCCAACCCAAACTATTCTATGATTCTATGATTCTATGATCTGTTTTTTGTATGTGAAGCAAAATATATTATAGTTTGTTTACAAGAGAAGCTGAACCTTGCAGATTTAATTCAATACAATAGATTCTGCTGGTTTTGTAATATAATTGTAATATCTTGAGTGAAACTTGAGAATTGTATCCCTGTATGGATATAAATTAAAAAGTGTTCACTAAAACCCATTTGAAACAAGCTTGCTACACTTTTCCCAAATGTTGCTTTAAGTAGATTTTTTTAACAGAGTAAACCTGTATCTCCTGTACTAACATGATTGATGTATTTCTGCTTTCCAACATTGCCTAGCCTCTCATTTAGAAGGGCAATATAAGTATTCTTTTCTTCTTTTCTTTGCAGATTAGGAATATAAATCTGATTTTTTTTTTTTCTTTCCAGATTAAGTACATAATCAGGACTTATTATAGCTAGCAGTGATAAGCCAAGGGGAAAAAGAGATGGGTGCTGGTTTTTTTTTTTGAGAACTACAATTTGTATCTTGTGCTGATAGTATGCCTTATGACATTTCCTTGGCCATCTACACACTATAATTATCTTTCCTTCCTACGGCATTTTTTCCCTGCTTTTTTCTCTTCTTTGTCCTCCCCTCACCATCCCCATTCCCATAATATAGAAAATCTCTTCTAGAGTTAACATTTCAGGCTTTTCGTTTGTCATTTTGTATAATAAGATTAAATTTCATAGTTTACACAGGGTAGGCCTACAGGAATATACTGATAAAGAATGGTTCTACTAGCAGGTACCTATTTTGCTCTCTTCTTTCCTCTCTGATTGCAACAAGCAAACAAATTACTTGCAGTAATACTATAAAATATATTATTTAGGCCTGTCAGAAAAATGACAAGTATTTACTTCGGGAAATACAAATACACTGTAAGATAGATATATTTTCTAAATAATCATCAAAATACTTAATTTTAAGTTTTTCATAAAATTTTAAGTATTCTTAAAATATCCTTAAGAAAAAAATAATAATAATAATAAAAAAAAAAGGACCTAGAGGTCTTTAACGGTTTTGTACATATCTGCTTGCAGGAAATCCTAAGAAATAAATATTGAAGTAAATTCAAATCTGTATTGGTCATAAAATCCTGCTGAAGGCAATAGGGTTGCAATAGGTAAAGAGGAACAGAAATTGTCAGAATACAGTGTTGCTGAAACTTTTCAATATGGTGACAAATGGACACTAAGAAGGATTAAGAACACTTCCTTTGTGTCTTTCAGAGCAGACTGTCTGGTAGTGATGCATCCCACTGCAGTCATCAAGACATCAGCTGTTCATCTTACATGTCTTCATGCTGCTATACTGAGTAGTACAGGGAAAAAAAAAAAAAAGGTTATTATATTATATATGTTAACTTTTCTGTTTGCATATAATAAAACAAATTTGTTTTTTTTTCTAGAACCAAAGGTAATGCAACTATTCTGTGTATCTGCCTGTCCATCTGCTTCGAATACTTTTTGAATCTGTTATCTAATTGGACAAATCTGAGAGAACACTGGGTATTAAGCATGATGATTTTGTCTAATTTATACAAAAATGCTTTAATGGTCTTTCAGAGAAAAGTCCTGATCCAGTGCCCTCATGAATCATAGAATCATAGAATAGTTAGGGTTGGAAGGGACCTCTAAAGGTCATCTAGTCCAACCCCCCTGCCATGGGCAGGGACATCTTCAGCTAAATCAGGTTGCTCAGGGCCCTGTCCAACCTGACCTAGGTTTCATCAAAGATGAAAGCAAGGACGTTACTTCCAGTGACTTCAGAACACTGATATCAGACTTCCTTCTAATTATGCAATACATCTTCCAATGTATGTCTTCTTCCTTGTAAACAATGAGTCTCTTACACTATCTGCTACTTACAGTAAAATTCCTTTAGCTCTCTGAAAGGTCAGATGTTGAGACCATTTCAAAGCATGAAGACCTGACACTGTGTATAGACTTACAATCTCAGATTGCCTTAATAAATTTATTTTTAATGTTATAAACCTACTGAAAATGTGAGATTATGTGTACCTAAAATGAAGTTTTAGTGCTTTCCTACATAAGTTCATTATTAGAAATATTCTAATTATGTTATTGTTATTTTTACCCTAAAGAAAACGTGTTTTTCATCTGGACTGAAGTTCTGCTGAGATGCTAGAAATCTATTATGGTGCTAACACATGGAAACATTTCTGACTGACAATGAAAGTATAATGAATTTAATAAATGTCGTTTCCCAGGGTGTGTGAACTACAAAATGTACATACTAACTATAATCTTGTATAACATTTACATGTACATCACGTAATTTAAAACAAATGAATTGATGAAGATGAATACTCCTGTCAAAGATGCCTGAGCATAAGTGACTATGGACGACTTGATCATATTCCTTGGTACTATTTCACTTTACTGTTCCATTAGAAAAAAAATATACAACCTTTAAGTAGCTTAAAAACCTCCAGATTTGTTGAGAAAGCTCAAATTTCTACCTATACTGTTCTCCCTCTAAAAATGCATGAGGAGAAAAGGAAAGAAACAGAAATCAATAACATCTTATGTTATTTTTTAATTATTTTCCTGATTGTTTCTTTTTTCAAACTTGAGGCTGTGAAAAATCAAAAGGAAAGTAGTGGAAAAGTCTGTCCATTTTCCCCATCTTCTATGTAAAAATTAAGAAAGGTATTTACGGAGAACAAAAGATCACATGATTTTCTTTTTTTTCTACAAAAAATTATCCTGAGAAATTTCCCTATTTCTGAACAGTGATATTTTGTCTTGCTGGGTGTAACCAGAAAAAAATGGTGAAACATGCGACTAAGTCCAAATATTCTCATTCTGAATTTTTGTGCCAACTCCCGTGTAAACATAATCAACACACATTTCTTTCAGTTCTAATTGTAAAGCATTACTATCAGACTGTCCTGTAAATGTAAACCTCTTTTACAAATATTTTTAGACTAAGGCAAGTATAATCTGTGTATAGTTCACTAAAAACATAGGAAAGGATAATTACATTTTAAAAAATATTAGATTTTCAGTCCAATGGCTATCTTTAATAAGTATGAGAAAAGGGACTTCCTATCTCACCGTGCATGTTGCAGCTTAATGATGTGTTTTGGAAGACTGGTCTCCACCATCCTTTTCTTCCCTGAGAAGGACAATATCTGATATACTGGTCCAACACATTCATGACATCATTCATGACACTTGGCCTCAGTAGAGTAAAATAACAGCAGGTATTTTAGTGGTTAAAAAGAAATGTTTTGGGTGATCTAATCAAAAAGTATTGAAAGAATAGGAGAAATTTCTTGTTTTCTTTAACTAACATGTCAACTGATGCCTAAAGAGATGCCTGAAGTTCAGCATTTCACCAAGGTGGCATATCCTCACAGGTAGGAGGAATACAGGACAAAACTTTGTTACGTGTCATTCTCTTAAAAAAATACATTTTTCCCTACCCTTGAGCTTCACCTCTCTGCATTCAGATTTCAACTTTAGCCATCTGTTTCAGAACCACTGGCACCATATCCTTCAACTGAGAAAGAGCACATGTACTCTAGAGAAGTGTAGATAAAGCTTTAGGTTTGTGTGCTGTGGGTGTTATTATCTACACTTCTGTAATTCTTAAGGGCTGCATATCAGCACTAAAAAAAGGCTGAACAGAATTATGCCTTGTGGAGTTCAGATGCCAGGGCACCTATAAATAATTCATAACTGGGATCTTTTCTTATAATAATGGTAAAATCCACTTATTATCCTGAGCCTTTAAATTTTATTTCACAAGTGCAACCTACTCACAGAGCATTCTTGTTGGCATCAGTGACAGTAGACATATACTTTCACCACTGAAGGCTCTGCTGTTGCTTCAGGTGGACGTAAGCAAATATTTTACAGCAGTTGCACTTTTGCTCAATTGTTCACTTCACCAGCATTCAGCAATGTTCTTATCTCATGAAGGAAGATGAGAAGAGCCAGTTTGCATGTCTTTTGCACAAATAGCTCCCAGACATAATCTTGATGAGAGTTACCAGTTCCCTCAGCCACTTCTTATAAGACTTGTTCTCCAGACCCTTCATCAGCTTCGTTGCCCTTCTCTGGACACGCTCCAGCACCTCAATGTCCTTCTTGTAGTGAGGGGCCCAAAACTGAACACAGTATTGGAGGTGCGGCCTCACCAGGGCCGAGTACAGGGGCACGATCACTTCCCTACTCCTGCTGGCCACACTAATTCTGATACAGGCCAGGATGCCATTGGCCTTCTTGGCCACCTGGGCACACTGCCAGCTCATGTTCAGCTGGCTGTCAACCATCACCCCCAGGTCCTTTTCCGCTGTGCAGCTTTCCAGCCACTCTTCTCCAAGCCTCAATCAGCTCAAGAGCAAAGAGTAGTAGATTTGTCCTCCCTGCAAGCAGCATATTGGGGAGTGCTGTCCAAGTGCAACTGAGGTGCCCTCTGTTGCAAAGGCAGTACCATCTGTCTGAGTGTAGCCACCAGCTCAATCACTGCCAGGCAGTTAGGATGCTGCCACATACATTAAGCCAGATTATTCACAAGCATCCTGGAAGCGTTTTTGAAGACTTAACTGTAGATCTTTCAGCAATGCCTATGAGTTCAAGTCTTGCACTGAGATTCCATTATGCTGGTAATTGATGTGATTAGAAAATAAATGGAGGGCTCTGTCCTGAGGTGAGTTCCTCTAACAATAAACTTAAACTAATTTTGTGATTCCCACCTGGACATGTAAGATCTTCACTTCCTCGCTACTTAACATTTAAAACTTGAGCAAGATTGATTCCTACCAGGCTGGCCATGTCTAAGTTTAAAATTCATTAAGAATTTAATTGTTGCTACTTTTATGTCTGTCTAACCAAATAAGCAGACGCTGTGTATTTCTTTCATGAAATACTTCTTTTATATTACTTTTATTCATTTGCGATGTTCTGTAACGACAAAAAGATTCTTTTTGAATGAAATATTTTGCATTTCTGGGACTGACATTTTGATCTTTTGATTCCTAACTCATGCCTGGGATCAACAGTGTGCAAGATATCTGTGAGATCCCCCAGTGGTGAATAAGTCCTGGGACACACCATATTCTCAGCCACTGACAATGTGCAAACAGTGCCTAGACACATTTAGAGCAAGGCCCTTGCAAGGTAAAACATTTGCCTTGATTAGAGAGGACTCCAACATGGTTAGCAGGTCCCCCTTCTCCAGCTGTTTTCTGTTAGAATGGCAGCAGGTATCACAGGGTTTTCAATACCAAAAATATTTGTCACTTTCCTTTCTGTGATAATAGCTTTCATTCTGACAAAAAGAAGCATTTCTAGCATTTGTGGTCATAGGAAAAACTTGAAAAGCTGGATTCAAAAGGAATGAACTTTTGAGGACAAATAATAAAGAACCAACAGCTATTTTTAAAAGGTTTCTATCTAATTTGATATGGTTAGACTTCTTTCATAACTAATGAATGCATGCAACTAATTCCATCAGTATCATGACCAAAGCAAAATTAAAGGCAGATAAGATCTTGTCCTGCTTATGCTCTAGACCAACCAAAAAACCAGCTGTGTTTATTACGGTCTTGTGCTGGGAACTAAGAAACATTGCATAAGCTTAGGCATACTATATATTGTGCTTGGCTATAGGCTTGGCATTGTAGTAACAAGGTTCCATCAGTTTTGGACTATGAAAGGCAGTTTGAAAGCTATGAACAGTGTCCAGCCATGCTGTCTGTTGAATGAAGGAACCTGCGAAAGGGAAGTTTTTAAAAATATGTGGAGCACAAAAGGGATGAGTTTGTATCTGTCCCCTGTACATTGTATAGATATATTCTAGATTCTAAACTAACTCTCTTCATCTTTTTTTTTTCTCCTATTTTAGGTAGAGCTGATTGTATTAGGTGAAAAACATTGCAACTTGTCATTCCACTTCTTTCATCTTTAGTTTTGCAAACAGGCACCCACACATTACATATGTTTAATGCTTATTTAAAATTTCAGTAAATCTACTCAATACCAAGTAATAGAGTTTATAAAAGATTTTAGTTTTAACAACAGAATTCATGTTATTATAAAAATATAAAATTAAAACCAACAACATTCTAAAATAAAATCATAACAGCGGGATGATAGTAAATGTACTACAAATATGCTATTAGAATGCCTGAGGATTTTTCTTTTTATTCTGCAGATTACTTTTGCTTCTAGGAATTTCATGTTAATTGGGCCAGAGTTCAGTTTGTTCTCTTTTCTTTCCATTTTGATAAATGTGAACCTGACTTGGCTGTAAATAAGCTTTTCCTTCAATCATTTTTTTTGCATTTCTGGAAAAAAGATTTCTGGAGAAGATAATATGTTCAGTGCTACGTATTCCTAACAACTGGGCTAATGATTGTAGCTACTAGACTGAGACCAAGTATATATATCTAAGGGATCATGAAACAGAGCACTGTGACTTTGGCAATTCTATAAACAAGGGAATAAAACAAGTGATTATGACTTACTTATATGGAAAAAATACAGACAGAAAAGAGGGAAAAAAAAGTTGTTAAGGTATGAGTGATCTGACTTATTTCAGATGTTTCCTTTAGGATGAGATGAACTTGCCCTAGAAGTGTCTCTTTCCACTGGCAATAACAAAGCCTGAGATTATTAATTTGGATAGAAACCTTTGCATTGAGAAATTGGCCATATCTAAATAAGGACACATTTAATCCTGTTGTAGAAATCTGACTATTGAGATTCTGGGCCTTACTGTCTCTGCACCTCATTGTGATGTTAGTGTAAGTGGTGCTAAGAAAGATGGGGGGGGTCCTTTAATAGGGATATGTACAGAAATATTAAATTCAAATTACCCTGATTTTTTAATCCTTTTTGCTTTAAAATATTATTATTTTATATTATTTTTAAATTATCTATATATCCACTGGAGATTTTTAATTATATACTGACATATCTTTCAGTATATATTTTTTTTATAAATATATACTGAAACTATAAAAATTTATAGTTGCTGAATTAGCAACTATACAGTTTTAGTTTAATAACAGAAATCAGTTATGTATTTTATCTTCTTGATGAAATGTGGAAGTCAATGGGAAATATTTTGATCTTTTCTTATGTTTGTCAGTTTACAAGATTTCTTTTGTTATGATAGTTGGATTGATGCATAATTGTCTGGTATGTATAATTTATATTATTTTGTTTTTACTAATTGGTTCCTGATCCTTTCTCATTCTACTTTTGTAATTTAAATAGTTACTGAGTTATGTAATAGTTACCTAAGCCAGTGCTTGCAAATTACTCTGGAACCTGGTCTCATTGTTTGGCAATTGATTAAATTTCTGTATCTCAGCTTCTCCTCGCTATTTTATCCAGCTATGACTTCCTATTGTTTCTTCCATATGTTCTCCTCAGAGGATGATTTTATTTATTATAAGATATTTATTAATTGTTTGCATAGTCATAAATACTCAGCACTCACATACCATGAACAAGTTTCTCTCATTTTTATGTTGTTTGCTTCTTCATATAGTTTTAGTGACTGTATTTCTGCTTTTTTCCCCCTCATATTGATATATAGAAACATTTCAAGGCTGAAAGTACTTGTGGTATTCCAAACGGTATAACCACATTAGAGAAATAATATCTGATCATCTCCTTTTTATGTTGCCGAATATTTGAAGTTCAATGGAAATTATAGTGTTAATTATTCAGCATGAAGGAGTTGACCTTTCATTTTTTATCAAATCAGATGTCATTAACCAAATAGCTGACCCAAATTTTGCCTGCTTATTGGCCAAACAGTGTTTAGTTTTCCCAGGAGACTGTAGCAAAGTTCATGACAGAGGAGTAACTTCCATCTGCTAAGAACAAGGTTTTGGCTTCTGATGATGTTCTCCCAGAGGTGTCTTCTGAAATAGTTTTACTTGCAAATTATTTGTAGTGATGAAGTGCCCATTTCCCAGCCAGGAGCAGGGCTTTCTTGTGCTGCATACACAACATGAAAGGTCTCAAACACAAGAGCTTACAATACAGACTATGGTACAGCTGACATTCTCTCAGGAGTTGAGAAAAGGGAGGGGATGGTCACAATGAGAATACAAGATCATAGTCACTCAGGTCAAGGTGCTTTCATGGGCTTCCTTTTTCTTCTTGATACTATACCCTGAAGGAAGAAAGTGAAGAACTGTTCATTTTAAACTGATGGTTCCCAAATTCTGATTCATGGAACACCACAGGCTCCTTATGTTCATTACATTTGACATGCTTTCAATATTCTCTCTTATTTTAAGAGTGCATGGTCATTTGCAGGAAATTTTGAATGTTAGAAATTGTCCATGTTCAGAAAAAGTTTTGTAACCACTGGCCTAAACCAGAAAATTTCTTCTTCTTGGGAGTAAATATTTCAAGAGGTCAAAGTAGTTCTAAATCAATTTTGGGGTTCAAGTTCATTTGCAATGTTACTATCTACTAGCAATACATATTACTGAGTGTTTTGTTTATGGCAGGAATGTCATAAAATTTAATCAAAGTTCTCATGTTTTTAGCAGTCTTGAAATGTATACCTAAATGTTATACTGCTTTTCAGTGATGGGCTTTGGTAGTAAATGGTTAAGGAAGAATGAAGAGTATATTAAGTGGTATAAAACTCATTGGAATGTCAAAGTTCTCCTAGGCTGTAGTACATTTTTTTCTTCTTTTTTTTTCCCAAGAAAATAAAGGTACATGGAGTTGGGTCAGGATAGAGGGTGAAGGAGGGAAAGGGAAGAGAGGGATATTGCCTTAATTTATGAATGCAACTGAGATATCAACATGATATTATTTAAGTAAATATTTTGTGTTGTAAAAAAGATTGTTGACCTATGAGCAGCAATAAACTTATTTCATGTGTGTTTAAAGAATTTTCATTAATACATTACATCTTCATCCAGCTTCCTCAAATGCTCCAGTTTCCTCAAATTCTCTGTTCTATGCAGTCATTACTCACAGTACTAACCTGATAGAGAATGTCACTTCCAAAGCCTGAGGTGACAGTATTTCAGAGAAAGCAGCCAAATTTTTTCCCTCACATCTTTTTATTTGGTGTTCTGATAGGAACATAATATGCTATGGAATAGGTGAGTTGCCTATCTATCTAGTCTAGTATCAGACAACAGCAAATATTACATGCACCAAAAGGTAAATTCTCCATAGTGTATAAAACAACAGAAAAATCTTTTGCTCTTAATTTCATACCCTAAATGTAGGATATTGATAGGGATTTTGTTTTCTTTTTTTTTTTAATAATTTACTGTCATAATGATTGAGAATAAATGGTTATGAAACATAAATGATTCTGTGAAGCCTTTTTTATGCGGACAAAAAATCTTCAGTGGCATTCATGATGAGTCTAACACTTCAGAAAACTAGGACTTGTTATTCTTGAAAAAGAATAAAGTCCAGTTGCCTCTGATGTTCTTTCCTTCTTTTTATTTTTTTTTTCTGTGGTTGAACCTGGCACAGAATCCTTTGGTTTGGGAGCTGGAAAGGATCCAGATTTCAATAAATCTATTTTTTTCTTGAACTCTCTCCAGTCTTCATCTGTTGGTATGACAGAAAGTTGTTATTCTTAATAAAAAGGAATAGTTATCAGAACATTCAATTTTAAGGATTTTAAATTGCAGCACAGAAAATTTTATGTTGAGGGAAATTACCTAGTCTTACCACAGCTAATGACAACAGCAAACTGGTAATAAAACCTTGTAGTCCAGTATTTAAATTGACCTGTAACTTCCAGAAGTTAGGATGAGACTTGAGCAACTTCTTATATCTGTTCTCTAGATATGTTCTATGGGTTACTATCAGTAACTGGATGTTGGGCTAAAATGCACTCTTGGTTCTGCAGTCCTTATGATAATTTGTAGAAAAGTAGAGTCATATTTAAAATGATGCTAGTGAATGAGATGTGATTTTATTATGGAATGAGAAGAAATTGTGACATGTTTTTTGAAGAATACTGCAGTACAAAAGTCCAACTGTAATGGCTTGTTTGTTTGTTTGTTTGTTTTCTTATTCAACATAAATCATAATATTCTTTTCTAAATGAACATGGTCAGATAACAGAGGAAATAAGGAACTCCATACTAACCTACCCAGACTGTGAAACAACTGGGGTAGGGAACATCTCTTTTCAAGATCAGTGCTTAAGATGACGTTTCTTCATCTAGGAATTCCTGCATGTAATATCATTCATGTAACAACAATTCTTGTGTGTAACAACAGCAGCAATGACAATTCTACTTTTACCATATTGCACCCCATCCAAACTTGCCAACTTTTGCATAGAAATTTTCTCCGTTAGTCTTGGACTCATGCTACTTAATACTGGATGATCAACAGTTACTTAAGTTAGGAGCTCAGTGTCTAATAGCCAAGGGAAGAATAAACACTGCTGAAACACTGTTCAGGTCTTTGATGGGTTGTCTAAGTTTTGGCATCGCAGCTACAGAAAGATGCAATGTCTTTTTTCCCTCACCATGGACTAAAGAAACAAGCCATCAGTAACTTGAAACTTTGGAAGAAGACCTTAGGAAGATGACAGACACTATCTGTTATAAAAACTCTCTAAGTGTTCTTCCTTGTTATTACTATTTTTGAAACCATCAAACACTGAAAAGAGTCCATATTAGGAATTAATGAGGTTTTTTGAAGCCAGTGGACAGCAGCAAAAATAAAAGTGAACGTGGCTGAATTTCTTTGCTGACTTTCAATATTAGAAAATGTAGCTTTTTTCTTAACATTATTCACCTGAATACTATTGCAGAAGAGTTAAAAGGCAAACTTTAACAGGATGTTGCTTTGTTACAAGCAGCCATTCATTTAATTTTGTACTTGATGAGCATTGATTTTTATGTGCACACTAGTATCTATGGCAATCATTGTATCAGAAAGATTGTCAGGAAGCATTGGAAGCCAATTTCACTGTATTTTTCAAAGATAATTTGAATTGTTTGGTCTTTTGCATTAAAAAGGAACCATATTTTCACTTATGAATAAGTGAAGCCAAATCCTTAAAACAAAGTCTACAGAGTCTGTCTGACAAGGAATCATATCTGAGCTCAGAGACACTCAGAATTTTGACTGCAGTTAGGTACGCAAAGAAATGGCAGGAAATAATAGAAATGCAAATTTCTTTCAGTTTATAAATAACTGAAAATTGGCCCTGTAATTCTTGACACTGCCTTCTTAGGAGAGTCAAAAGGGAAATCTGAAAATGCCAGTATGAAACTTGATTGTATTGTAGACCATGTTATATGCCATTTTTTGAATATGCATGGATATATGTTTGATATTCTGGAAGCTGCTGGTATTACATACTCTTGGTTACTAGCCCATTTTATCTGCTGTTTGTGAATAGGTTGCTGATATTATTTAGAAATTGAACTGCAGTCAGTACTATAAAGATTTTTCCCCTGTTAAAGGGAATTTTAAAACTTGAAAATCTCTTTTGAAATAATTTCCTGTTTTGACTAATATTATAGTTGCGCTCATTGTTTAGATACTGGTGGTACTGAAAATGTGAGCAAACAGAGTATGCAAACCTCAAAATACAGTCCTTTAAAAACATTAGCACACAGACTTCAACCATCCTGGTCAGAAACAATGATGTATTTGGAGCAAAAAGTCAAAGATGCTTAGTGTGATGCAGGGCAGCTAAGTCAAATAGTCAGTGAAGAGGCTCAGTGCAAGACGGGATCAACAGGTAGGAAAAGTCCAGCTTCTCTGGAGTGAGTATAAAGAAAAACAGTCAGTCTAAGGCAGAGACATTCAGGCGTGGTTTCCTGCAGATAAAGAGCGGATATCAAGTAATGACTGGTAAAAAGGTCTGCGGGATAGTACAGACTGGCATGAAGTCTGCCAGTTGTACTGGGTCTGGTTGGGATAGAATTAATTTTCTTCATAACAGCCCGTATCATGCTGTGTTTTAGGTTTGTGACCCAAGTAGTGTTGATAAAGCACCAGTGTTTTGGCTATAAATGAACAGTGCTTGCACAGCATCAAGTCCTTCTCGGTTTCCCCCACTGTCCCTCAGTGAGTAGGTTGGGGGTGTGCAAGATGTTGGAAGGGGACACAGCCAGGACAGGTGACCCCAACTGACCAAAAGGATATTCCATGCCATATGATGTCGTGCTCAACAATAAAACTTGGGTGGGAGTTTCTCCAAAGTAGCAATTGCTCAGAGTCTGGCTGGGCATCAGTCTGCTGGTGATGAGTGATTTCTTTTGCATCAGTTCTTTCTTTTTCTTTTTTTTTTCTTCACTTATTAAACTGTCTTTATCTTAGGTATTTGTTTTGTTTTGTTCACCTTCCAATTCTTTCCTTGATCCCACTGGCAAAAAGTGAGTGAGCAACTGGCTGGGGGCTTACCTGCCAGCCAGGTAAGCCAACTGACCAAAAGATAACCTTTGTTCACATGAACTGGTGAAGTGGGTTTATATTGGGTCATCCCTTTTTGATGCAGGACCATGGTGGTTTTAATCTATATAAGGATTATCTTAAAGCTGATTTCAGTGAACTGTTAAACACGTCTTCACACTCTGGAAAAGGCCTATGGTTTTGTGTTCTGTAGCGATAAGGTGTCTCTGTGAGCTGAATTCAAATTTCTTCTGTACTGAGTAACTGTTCTAACTCCTAAGCACTGGAGTGAAAGTGAGTCACCACATCCTGTGACTCCAAATACAGGACACTGGCTAGGATGCTGGCAGAGGATGTCTAGGCTGCTGCCATTCCACTACACTCAGTACCTGGAATTATCTGGATTAAAGCTATTGGAAATATGTCTTTGCATGCAGCAGTTACACTTCTGGGAACAGTGTAGCTAAGTTGTTAGGTATACACAACATCTTCCTACTATCAGTGTTTGCACTGAAATCAAAAAGTCAATCAGATCAGCAAAGTTAATCAGATATGCAAATGTCTGCAGGACAAACATCTTTGTGAATAATATATGTAATTTCATCTCTTGTTAATACCCTGATAGATCATCCTGAGGACCTATAGGCACGAAATACTGTCACACAGGTTGCCCTCTGACCCTCCAGATCTATAAGATATGACTAAATAGATATGTCTTGGCACTTTGCTAATGGGAGATGATAAAAACTAATGGCAGTTTTCTTCATACTGCGTATGGTATCAGAGAGTACTATGTATTTAGAAAAGAAGTCATGGCTTCTACAAATTGAATAATTATGCACTTTTGGCTGCCCTGTTTTCTTTTGATATTTCTTGGAAATTCAAGTCTTATTTTATCGATGATTGTTGCAGGACACATTAATGTAAACAACTTTGTCATTTATGAACTTTCAAATGGAACAGGTTTATTTTCTGTGATGTTAATACTAAGAAACCCAGTTAATGCTTCTGACGAGTGCCAGTAAACGTAAGTTTAGAAATTATTCTTTCAGATAACGAAAATAAAAATAATTAGGATTTGATTTTATGATGTTCTGAAGTCAATAACTCTAACAATGAAAGGAGAATTTAGATTGATATTTGCACAAAAAATAATGTGTTTGGCTATGTCATTCATCCTTTCTCAGCCATCTTTGTTCTTATACTTAGAAATTATCTTTCAGCTTTCTAATAAGAAAACTCTGCATAGAAAAATTTGCCAGTAATTCTATTTTTGTTAAGGAGAACAAATATTGATCAGGTCATAAACGTGGCCTTTGGGGTACCAGCAACTTTCTTCCTACAGTGATTTGTAATATTAGCTCACTTCACAGTCCAGAAATAAAATAGAAATGTTGACAGCTGACAAAACCTGTTTTAGCCAGCACTGAATTAATTGACTCATAAAAAAAGAAAATAATAATCCTAAGTGCACTACTTTAACTGAAAGCTAATATGCAAATGAATGCCTCTGACATCCTTTAAAAAACATTGAAGAAGGAAGAGAGTCCATGAAGGTGATTCTTACAGAGAAATTCTATGAAATATAATGGAATTTGACAAACTTTTGTAGACTTCTAAACAACTTAGAGAAAAAAAAAGTGAGAGATTCTTGTCATCCTGTTATGTAGAATGTTTAAAAAAATACTATGACAAGCATCTCATTTCCTGAACATTTTTTTTTGTTTGTGAGACCTTTGGAATCCATATTTCTGTATTAATTTTGTTTGTATTCAATTTCTTGGACAAAACTGAGCTCATGCTGTACCCAACAAGTAGCTGGAGAGACACTGTGGTGATGCCATGGTGCTTTGAGGGCTGGCGGCTCCTCAGCACTGCAGGGCTCCCTGGGGCCCTGCCACCAGCACTGTCAGGGGCTCCCCAGGTCAGTCAGGGGACCTGGTCCTGGCAGCCAAGGCCCATCCCACTCCCCCAGCCAGGAGCAGGGCAGATGATTTTCAGTTTTAACAAAAAGAAAGTGGGAGTGTTGGGAGAGGGAAGGACTTAGGGAAAGTATTAGGGAGCATTGTTATCCGTGTTGATATGGACTACACCTCAGCTCAGGATTTTTACCATGACTATAGAGTTCCATTTCCTGTGGATTCAGCAAAACTTTGGTTCATACCCATAGTGATGTAATTCATTGGCATTCAGCATGCAATGTGTTCCCCTTTTAAAAAATTTCACAGCTGTGACTCCCCAGTAAGAGTAATTGATAAAGTGTAGAACAGTGGAAACTATCTGATTTTGCAAAGGAAGTTAGAATCTTCTTCTATATATGTTGAAATAGAGTTATATAATGTAAACTTATAAATATATGTTTCTTTACAATACGACATTAGTAAATTTCTGTTACTGCAATTGTATGTGAAGCTCACAACTCTGTTGTATTTAGATAAACCACTGGCATCTTTTAACCCAGTAAGAGAAATTGGTACATGTATTGAACTAGCTATGCTTGCAGAAGGGACAAGAGCTTTAAGTGGTCAAAAAACCTGGATCGCAATTAAGGCCACATTGAGTTTTCATTCTACTAGCAGTATGGAATGTACTTGATAAAACCTCTCAAACATGTCAGTATGCATGTATAATGTTGCATGTTTATTTGTAGGATCAGAACCTTGCATCTTAGCATTCATAAATATTTCCACACAAAAAGTGTTTTTCTAGAAACTAATAATCACAGAAATAGGCATAGATGCGTAGATGAGCAACAAAAAAGCTTCTATATCAGTTAGCAATGATTAATAACAGACCTCTGAAATCCTAGGAATATAATAATTTTCAGATTTCTTATTGCTAACATGGATGACATCCCATGGGCTGCATAGCTTGGCATGGTGGTGCTTATAAAGTTCGGTTACCCTAGGAACACCAGTAAAGCTCCTTTAGGATTTAAAATATACATCCCACCAATCTTTTTTTTCTGAAGTTATAATGCTTTCTTAGTCATTTGATAGAATTATTAATATGAAGTAATATTTAAGTTAACTGATAAATTAATCTCTCTAAACCAATTAAGCTATTTTGCAATAAAGCAAACAATTAGGTCGAGAACACAGTTTATTTATTCTTGAAATTAAAATCTGACACTATAAAGAAATGAGCAAGTGTTATTAGAAATTTTCAGCTGTGAGCTAATCAGTGCTTAGCTGGCTCTAGAGCAGCAGTGCAATCTGCATTGCAATCTGTTACTGAACATGGTGCTATTATAAAAAAGTCAGTTAAACATGAAATGCTACAGAGAACTGCAGTTATGAAAGTTAGATTCATGCTATTCTAAAGAGTAATCTTTTAAAAGGGTACAATTCTAAGGGACTGCATATTGCACAGCAGATATCTGTGATCTGTGAAAGGCTGCAAAGTAAACATTTAAATAAATGGTTAAGTGAGCAGTTGCACCCATGTGAACATTTTTTCCCTCTGGATTTGTGTTTCAAGGATGAACTCTGTGAGGATTGCTTGACATATAATGAGGGCGAAATTCCTGAAGCAGACTTTTCCGCAGTGTGGGACTTTCCTTTTTCCCTTGTCTGCTCACACAAACCTAACACAAAATTAACGCCTTCCTTCCTCTTATCTTTCTCTGGTTTGGTTGTAATTAGCCAGCACGTTTTAAAAATATTAGAGGGAGCTAACAGATAATAAAACAAACAGCATAAATTAAAAGAACATATGATCATTTAAACCTTATTTTCATTTGGTCTTTGGATCTATCTTCACATATAAAACATGGGTTCTGTTTATTTGAAAGTGAAATATATTGAATGACAATTTTTTTTAAAGAAAACCCAATTAACTCAAACCAGTAGATTTTGTTTTATTCTCTAACTTACAATGGATATTCTGTCAAATCATTCATTACTTTTATACTTCAGCAGACTGAGAGGGCACAGTGATTCGAAAAATTTTCTTCATAGGTGCTACAGAGTTGACATATTCATAACATTATTTTTGCGTATTAGCAGTGTTAGTTATTTATTGGTGCTAAGAGAACAGAGACATGGAACACAGTCAACTTTATTTTCATAGGATCCATAATGTATACTTTTTTTTTTCTGAATGAGCAGACTGATGATTTCAATGTGGAAAATGTAGAGACATACTCAAGTTAGTTTTAAACTAGCTGGCCCAGGTACCAAGAGCAGTATGGACATGACAGCACAGAACTCGGTGTGGACAAGTTACTCGAACACTGGTCAGGATCCCAAGGATGGTTTTTCAGCTTGTGTTGAGTTCTTTGGTCTTTCAGTTACTTTATTATTGTCACCTATACTAGATTATTGAAAGGTACTTTGCATTTTGACAACAAAAGGTATAATCATGCTGTGACTGCAAGGTAGATTTACCCTCCACAATACTGTCCTGTGTACTGTGTACAGCTGCAGTGACCAAACTGTACACAATACACTGGACAGTATTTTGACCTTGACCAAACAAGGTGGATTACTTTTAAAGCATAGGCTTCCTCCTTTTTTTTTTTTTTTCTCCTTTAAAATAGCTCAACATATGGTGAACCTACCATCACATGATGGGAACTTCTGCAGTTTAGTTATGTGGCAGACCTGTAGTGAAATGACTTTAGGAGAGAGGTACTGTAATCCAGGAAAGCGCTGCTCCCCTCTTGATGAAAAGCTGGACAATGCTTATATGTATGTCAGAACATCAACAAGTTCTCTGTCAAGGCTGACCACAAATTCAGTCTATGTCCTGGGTTACCATAATAAAAGAATAGATTAGAAAACTTGAAACGTGGTGGGACCCTCTAACTTTGTTTAGCAGTCATTATCTTGTCAAATCTGCCAGAACCCAGATGACCCAGTGGAAATACGTAGCTAGACTTTATTCAATAAACACGGGTAGTTGAACAGCAATGTTTCCTGGCTTTTTATATAAAAGCATAAGATGCCACCTGCTTTCCAAAGAGCCATTGGAGCTTTTGTAACCTCTGGAAATGTTTCTATGTAACATTGTCCTAAACCTGTGCACTGCCAATACAGGAGTGAATTAATCAGACGCAACTGGTGCTTCTGATGGATTTAATGAAACAGCATGCTTGGGATTTCCAACTGCTTGTAGCAGAAGCACATAGCTCTGGCTAACATTCCTTGAGAGTGGCCTTAAGTGAGCAGCAAAGGTTGGCAAATTTAAATTGGACCTGATGATCAAGTGCTGAGGGGATGAGTGTCTACAGACCCAAATACATCATCTGCAGGCAGAGAAAAGAGATCTGAAATTTTAATTGTCTTTCCCAGTGAGAAAACTTGCTGGGATAACAGCAGTTTTGTCATTACTGTATTTTATCTTCTAAGGTAATTTAGACCTTTCAAAAATACATGTAGGAAATGTTTTTTTTTATTTTTTAATATTCAGGCTTGTCTAGAATCATGTATTAGATGTGCAGATTTTTAATATGCAAACTGAGCACTTGATAAAGGCCTTTGTGAAATATGTCAACTCAATATGAGGTACAGAAATACCTACTTGGCAAAAATACAGCTATGTGTAGTCCCAGGTTGTGCTCCATTTCGCATGCCACTTTGAGTCATTGCTCAGCTTGCTGTACAGAAAATGCCAATGATAGAAGCGTTGAACTGTCATAGGGAATAAAAATAAGAAATATTGTTTTGTGGATTTCATTTTCAGCCAGTTGAATTAAGCAATATTTAGAAAAAATGAACTCTCACAAGAATAGTGATAATAGTTAGCAGGCTGCTAGACTGCTGATAGAATCCAAGTTTTATGACTTTTAGCAACACACAAAATGTGTAGCTATATTGCACAGTTCTGTCAGGTCACTTCTCATTCTTTTCAGTTTTATTAGTGCTGAACACCTTAATCTGACAGTAGGAATAGTGCAGCAGTCTTATTTGGTGATGATGCCTAGGTATTTATTTTTTGTGACTAGGATCTAATCTGCCATAAATTCTAGTAATATGCTTTTAAATAAAAATAATGAAGTGGCACTACCTGAATAGTACCTGAAACGGAAAGCAAAAATATTATACAGGAGTTATATGTTACGTTAAGTTATCAATCATAAAATAAAGTGATTCAACAGCAGCAGAAACACAAGTAGCATTTTGTGTCTTGTTCTAGTCTGTTAAAGACAAAGAAATAAGTTCATTAGTAGAGAGAAGTCAGCCTGGAATATGATTTCCACCTTGTTTTCTCAGAAAAGCTTGCTTTCTTGTTCCTGCAAACTTGTGCATGTGACTCTGTTGTGGTTTAACCTCAGTCAGCAACTGAGCACCACACAGACGCTCGCTCACTCCTCCCCCCCTCCCCCTGGTGGGATGGGGGAGAGAATTGGAAGAGCACAAGTGAGAAAAACTCATGGATTGAGATAAAAACAGTTTCATAATTGAAATATAATAATAATAATAATAATAATAATAATAATAATAATAATAATAATACACAAAGCAAGTGATGCACAGTACAATTGCTCACCACCCGCCGACCGATGCCCAGCCAGTCCCCGAGCAGCGGCCCCCCCGGCCAGCTTTCCCCAGTTTATGTACTGAGCATGACGTCACATGGTATGGAATGTCCCTTGGGCCAGTTTGGCTGTGCCCCCTCCCAGCTTCTTGTGCACCTCCAGCCTTCTCAGTCGGTAGAGCATGGAAAACTAAAAGGTCCTTGGCTAGTGTAAGCATTACCTAGCAACAACTGAAACATCGGTGCGTTATCAACTTTGTTCTCATTCTAACTCCAAAACACAGCACTGTACCAGCTACTAGGAAGGAAATTAACTCTATCCCTGCCGAAACCAGGACAGACTTCTACCCAAAAAGTATCATTTAAGAAAATCTGAAACAAAGTGGGTAATGTATATATTTTTAAATCATTAGCTTGCCCCAAAATGTACATAAGAAGTCTATTGCAAAGCATGTCTTCTCATAACTCTTTCTTTCTATATTAAGTTTTACAGTAAATAACAAAAACGCTTGCTGTTTTTCTAAATTAATTTTTCTGCTCACCATTCTTTCTTCTCTCTTCACATTGGATTCCCTCAACCGCTTCCCTTAATATTGTCACCAGAGGAAGAAGGATAGGAGAAGGTAAGGGTTACAAGGGAAGTCTGCACCCTCTCTTATAGAAGGAAAAATTTTGCAGGCAATCAGCAGATTCTTCTGAAATATCAGATGCTTACTATCCGACACTGAATTATCCTCACAATATAATAACGTCATTCTTTGAGGCACTTAAACATGGAAGTATTGGAGTGTAGTATCCAGCTGATTATTTTAATCCCCTGGGTCACAGGAAGACCAACTGCTTTGCTTCAGATGTTAACAGGATGAAGGAAGAAACTGAATGCTCGTATCCCAAATCCCAGAATAATCCCCCAAACACTGAAATTTTCCCTCTTCGTATGTATGACTGTAGCATAAGTAGATTGCATCAATTAACTAAAAAGGACTGAAATACTCTCTGAGGGTACTGCAAGGTAAAATCTGTTAGTGGGTTGACATGTAGGCTCGTAGACATGCAGGAGCACTCTCCTGGGAATCTAGCTTACGAACTGGACAGGAATGAGGTGCAACTCAGAAGCTGTGTAATGGCAAATAAAACTAAAACAAACAAACAAACAAACAAATAAAATAAAATTTAAAAACTTTGGACAAGCCAAAATGGAGCTTTGTACTGAATTAGCAGCTGCCTTTTTCTCTGCTATCTGCACACAGAAACCAGAAATTTCTGCTATTCATATCACTTATTTCCAAGTTAGTTTTGTAGGTACATCGTTGTATGAGCCTAAGTCCCATCAGATGTTAGTTGCTATACAAATAAAAGGTAATGTTTCTATATTTTCATTGTTGTAACACTTTTAGAATTGCTTCAGAAGGATAATGTATGACTTCATGAGCATTTCACACAGCTGACTAAATCTGTTAAAACAGTTTCAAAATTCAATTTATGCTGCTGCAGAATTCAAGACCTCTCTTGCATAAACTGTGAGTCTTGTTACTTTATGTGAACTGTGTTAGATAGTATATAAATTGCCAAACAGACAAAAATTTTAGATTTGTATTAATCCTTAAGTAGTTATTTTTATATTTTTTAAATAAAGTTGACTGCTTTATTTGACAAAATGAAAATTTAGATTTTAAAGGTCACTCAATCTCAGCAATGCTAAAAAATTTCACAATTAGTTTTCTGGAATATATCACCTTTGATGTGTACAGACCTTTCTGAAGTCCTAAACTACGCTCACCTCTGCCAGTCTTTAGAAAAAGGTTTTGACTTACTATCTTTTGATAGATGTGATTATCATAAATATCTCTTATTTTGTTCTAATTTTCAACGACTGACATTGTAAACAATTCCTATGTGCTTGTTTCTTGTCATTATATCCCTTATATTCTAATTAACCCTCAAATATATACAGATTGACATTTTGAATCACACGGTGGCTGAATTTGTTTGTTGATTAACTTTCCATTGTTCAGTTACCCAGAATAACTTTCAGTTTTTCGGTGAAGTTTGGAACCAAACCATTGTGAAGAGATTGTTTGTTTTTCATAGCATTCCAGTCTAGCAGAAGATTTCCATTGTTTTGGAAACTCATTTAAAACAATAAAAGCACTACAGACAATCTGGACATCATTCTGCTATTTACTTCTTAAAAATACCTGTTGCTTCACTCAAAATCAGTGAGTGAAATACAATCATATAATTTTAGCTGCGTCCTCTGAATATTTATCCAGAATTGGCTTGCTGTTATGCCACGAGTAAATGAACAATCTCAGAAACTGTTCTTACTTTACATGAGGCAGATGGCAGTAGTACCAAATCCCAGAAGACTGGGACCCAGAACTGCTGTCATGACTATAATCACCTCTGAGCCAAACAAATATTTAGGAAGAGTTTGAGAGATGTGCTCATTTAGCACAGTGTGAAGAAGAAGAGGGGGAGAAAGTAAGTTATAGAAAACTCAAACTCTTTGAATCCCTGGCCAGTCTGTTAACACAGCTTTAATTGAAAGAGTTAACTATTTCCAATGAAGTATGCAGGGCACTAATCCAATGAGATAAGCTAAAGTAGAGAAACTAATTGCAATTCCCTTCCAGATGGGAAAAGACCAAATATTGGTTTTGTTACTCAGAAAATGGCTTAGCAGCAGATGAACATTCCAATTCTAAAGTGTCAAAGCTGCCACTGAGTGAAATGCTGCTATTCGTAGCAAGATCTTAGTTTTGTTTGCTACCATATTTTCATGTCTATAACAATTTTCATTAGGTTTTCCCCAGTTTTGCTCTGCATTTAATGAACTGGTGTGGATATTAGAGTGCCTAACACTAAAGTACTTAGAAGTTTGTACTCTCTCATATTCAATGAAATAAACCTCTCTAGGCAGAGATTCACGGCACCTGATTTAAACAGCAGGTGTCATCTACAAAAGAGGGAAGCCAGATTTGCCTCTTGTGTGCTATCCTAATCTTTAAAGGAGCAGAGTTTCATTGCTATCAAAGGAAAAAGTAGGAAGAAGCAGAAAAACCTCTCCTTGACCCTTTCCATGTGACCCAATTGTTTGAATTCAGTGGGGATAATAATCTTGTTAGTCCTTTTCCAGGACAGCAGTTGAGTCTCACTTTTACAGGCAACTGAAATATTGTTTGAGCGGAATTAAAGAAAAGATTAGTGTTAGCAATTTATAACTGTGATAGGCCAAAAGATGCATGGAGGATAATGAAGGAGGTATTGAAACACAAAGCCTAATTTCAAATTTATGTATCACTTTTCGGCATAGTCCTGAACAAATCCAGATGCATCCTAAAAATAATATTATTATTAATAATAATCCTCTAGAATATTAGACATTAGATAGATAAAAAAGCAACTTGCTGCAGACTAAGACTAGCTGAATGAAGTGACCAGTTTGCAAATCTCTGTGCAAAAGACATCATAAGACATCTTTTCTGGGTGCCATTTATTTGTGAATAATTGCATAGCAAAGTTTGATCCAGAATAGCTTAGTTACATTTTGGATTTTTTATTCCTGCTTCCTGGCAGCTGTTCTGAGCAGTCCTTTCATAAGCTAATTTTCCAGGCCCTTCTTCCCTATTTCATTATTTTAATCTTTAATTAAATATTACTTAATAGTACTTACTACTATGCTACTTCCAAAAATGAAAAAAAGAAAAAAAAAAGGCAAAATGGAAAACTGGCAACTTCTACACGTTCTGCAACCATCTGACCCCTACTTATTGTTACTTCACATTACATATATTCCACCATGGCCACTCCAGCCTATTTTTCGGTGTCATTGGGAAACTTAGAGTCCACCTTATTGTTCCTAAAGAACATGGAGGCAAGAAGAAATTTGTACACAACTTTTTGGTAAAGGATTTGGAATCATGATTTTCAGAGGAAATAGGAAGGGGTGGGCTGTCATACTTCTAGGATTCAAACCCATGATGCATGCTGGTTTCTTCTACTTACAAAGGCAGCTTCTCTCACGTTCAGTGGGATAGCACGGGAGTTGGTAAGTAAGTTGTAGCACCTTGTGAATAGTTCTGCCTAGAACTGTTCTACCCTGCACTTTTCATGATCTCCTAGCATGCATGTTGCAGGTTCCTTTCAATTACAAAATGTTCCTTTGTTAATGGTTCTGGAGTGATGGAATACGGTGGACTGTAAGTCGATGGCAGAGGCTCTGTTGACAGAGGAGGCAACTAAAGTGCATTTGCTTAGGCTATAAAAGGAGGAAGTGTTAGCAGGCCCTAGGCAGGGCAGTGGTCATGTTGAGACACTTCTGCAGAAAGCAGTGGCCAGATCTCAGAAGTATAACGAAATTATATTCCTTTCACAACAACAATTTTGCAAATTACAGCTGCATTATTTTTGGCAATTTTTAATAAAACAGAATGGCCTTGAAATGTGAGATGGCTCATGAACAGCTTTAGGAATCCAAGTATCAAGACAGTGATGGTGAATCCCTGGGTGCTGGTATAATCATTCCCTTCATCTCCCAAAGAATAAGCATTCAGTCATAAATCCTTATCATCACAGGAAGCGGAGCAAGCCGTTCTAGAAACCAAGGACGTTATGTACAAAAAAATTAGTATTTTTGTTTAGTAATTGTAAATTATTATGTTGGTTTGTATTAAAATCAAAATATATTCCTTAAGAGAGAATATTTTGCTAAATTAGTCACTCTTCCTTTTTCTTTAACTTAACACAGTTTGTAAAGATTGCATGGAGTTTTCTTTAAAGATTTCCATGGTTTCTCTTTTTGGCTAAAGAATATCAAATGACCAAATGTATTAATTTTCAGTAATAATATAGAGACAGTATCTGTGTTTATATTTTCTGTTGTTAACTTGATGCAAGTTTAGAAATATATAAAAACAGGTATGCTGAAAGGCTACACTTGATTAGTCTTACTTCTCTCATCTCTCTTGCACTTTTCTAACCCTGCCATATTCCTGAAGCACCTTGAATTCAATGAATATATCATATGCTTATTTATGCACTTATAGTTAAAGCTCATATTTCTGAGGCATAATTTGTAAGGGCATATCCCATATATTTTTCCTGATATGAAACTACTTCCTGGTAGAACAGCTTCCTTACTCTCCTTCCATCTTCTTGCTGATCCATGTGTCTTCTAGCATCACCTCTGATATTTGGATACAATCACTCTTTTGCTCTCTTAAAATAAATGGAAATCTGGTCATACATTACAGAAGATGCAAGGTGACAATGAGAGCATGAAAACCGGTTGAATTATGTGGGTTTTTATTATTTATTTATTATTACTTCATTTATTATTATTATGTGTTCTGTATCACACCCTCAGGTAGATATACATATACCTCAATCTCCCATTCTTATATTTAAATAATTGAATTATAGCATACTCACAAAACTAGGAAATAAACCTCCATTTTAATTAGACCTGCAAGTTAGTTGGCAGTTTACCTTTACACATCTCCAAGCTCCAAGCTAGTAAGTAAAAGATTGTGTCCCATGTGAAAACAGTATTTAATATTTATTGTTGTTATATGAAAGTATCTGATTGAAATATCCGTCTTTCAAAGGGAAGGAAAATGCACCTAAGAAATCATAATGACGACAGTTACTTCTAACGGAAATAATTGCTATATGCAAAGGAATATTTCTGCAAATGTTGATCTCTTGAGTGTAAATCTTCCTAATACTCAAAGTTTCATTTCTGATGTGTAGCCCATAGAGCTCAAGTGAGTGGTAAGCATTCAGGACCTGTCTTAAAAAGGCCACTATTGATTTTCAATGGGGTTAAAAGAAAGCAGATCCTGATTTAAAAAAAAAAAAAAGAAGAAAAAAAAGAAAGAAAAAGAAAAGGCTGTATGTTCAGATGTTTTCAATTTATCTCTTATAACATTAGAAAGCTTTGTTTTGTTTTCAAACAGAATAGGAAGGTTTGACCCTCAAAGGCTTTACACTCAGATCTTAGTCCAAATAACATTCATCCAGGTTTTTGCCTGAACCTCTTGTGTTGCTATAAGCTGAAAATATCAGAAGATCAGGTTCTCTGCTAGGATTTATAACACTTCTGCTATCTTCAGGGACACTCAGTAAAATCGATTCAAATTAAGTTGGGATGTGAATTTAAAATTGATTGGTTATCTACACTAAATCTTTGTGTGGACACTGATTTAAGATTAAAGTGGTTTTAACTTATCTTTATTAACTCCCTAAGTTTCCAAATAAGGGCTTAATGCCATTAAACTAACCAGGTTTGCCATTCTGATTAACTTTCCTGAATGTTCAGGAAAGAGAAGTGCTCACTTACAGAAACCCTACAAGCAGGAGCTGTTCCTTTACAGTGTTTCAATTCTTCTGGGTCTGAAAGCAAAAGATAGGAAACACACATGAACATTTGTTTCCTTTAAATGGCTGAATTTGATTTCAGTTAAGAATGGCCTCAGATTAGGGGAGATTCTATTCCATCCACAGCAATTTGCCCATGTATTATTTTATTCTTGTCTATCTCTTCATAAGTACATACCTATCCCTAGGGGCTCTGTCAATCATGACTTGAATCCAGCAGACTTAAAAAAAAAAAGAGCAGAATCATTCCCACTTTTCAGGCAGAGCAATTTAAGAGTGAATCATTCAGTCAACACAATATCTGAGGAAACACAACTGAAAATCATATACTGATATCACTCTCAAAAGATCCTGACTCAGGAGGTATGAAAGTCACTCTGCATCTGGAAGCTCATTAACAGCTAACTTTTGCTTCTTTTTAAGGGTTAGTGAAAAAGTTATGTTACAAAACCTTCTACCTTTGATTCCAAATGCAGAAAGGTATAAAATCATGTTTTTAATGGTATTTATTTCCAGCACATAAGCAAAATATGAACCTTATTGTGTTTTTAAAGATAAAAATGGAAGGAACTTCCAAACTTCATCTGAGGTATATACCTTTTTTGCAGACATTTGTAAAGCAAATCACTTATTTGCACACTGTGTTGTCAGCTACTGAGCTGCCACCTGAAGTATTCTGTGACACATGCTGAAATTTATTTTCAATTTTTTAACTGTGGTTCTGTTCTTTTTTTTTTTTCATATACTGGGTTGAGGCAAAGATAAGGTTCTGCTACAGGTTTAGTTTGGTAAATCTATTGGGGATTATCTTCTTAGAAACATGAGGTTTTGTACCATGGAAGTATAGAGATAACTACCATGCAAATAAAAATTTGTGGAGCATCAAAAATCCCTTAAAGTTAACTGTTCTTTGAGCAGGCTTAAATTTTAAATGTATGTTACTTGCAAAGGAAAATAACGTTACATTGGATTGAGAGACTGAAATCAAACTATGTGAAAATAGTTCAGTTTGGATTGTCTTATGTCCAGCTGAGCTATATGCCACCTTTGGAAATCAGTGTTTTATTCACTGGACTTTTTTTTATTATTATTTTTTTTAATAAGACATAAGCATCCCTTAAGAGGTGTTGACTTAATGCAATTATACCAAAGTTGAGATCGTTCAGCCCATTTTTAAGAGGGACTGAGAATCACAGGAAACAATTCTTGTGTCATTGCACTGGCCAGAATGTCCACACCACATACTCATCTGCAAGACTGTCAGGCAACGCTCTGCAGAAATCTGTGTGATTGAATTTTATATGTCTGTGCTACATTCATGATAACTATTATAGCATATCAGGCTATAGCAGCATGGAGATCAATACAGAAGTTAAAAATTACTGGAGAAACTGGGTAGATATTCCATCACTAATCTGTGCCAGGCTTTGTGGATAGTTTTCTACTAGTGCCAATTAAAAACTAGTGCAGGTCTGTGTGCATTAGTGTAGTTGCCCGTATGACTAGCCCAGACAGAAAGTTGTAAAAGCCACTTAATTCTGGCTAAAGCTGAAAGAATTTAGGAAATATGGAACAGGCTAGCAAAATCTGGAAGCTGTTACACTTTACTAACACTCCCCCTCTCCCATGTTTGCAACTACTTATTCATAGTCTTTCACAAATCACTTTCACAAATATAGGTTTAAATGATAGTGTAGTGATTGAATCCAGTATTACATCAGTGTATGTTTATTCATGGATAAAGCTAGGAAAAAACAGAAGTGAGTAGTTAAAAAAAAAAAACCACATAAAAATTGGCTTGGTAGACTAAGCTACTTTAGAAAATAAATTATAGAGAAATTTAATTTCTTTTCTCTATGATTCTAGGTGTCATACCATTTCATAAACTATCTCCCTGTGTAGCATACTGTGTAATATTCTTGCTTAATGAAAATGCTGAAGCCAGCACAAATGTCTGCAGTAAATTTAGGTATTTGTAAAGTATCAATTTATAATAATTTGAATTTTAAAATTTAAGAAAAACAAGGTGTACAACTACTACTTATATACAAATAGGAATCTCACTTGTTACTGTGTCAGAAGAATTGAAACATCATTCCTGCCAGACACTGTCTACAGTTAGTCAGTTGGTTTAAGCAAATAAGACAGGTACTTCTGAACAGGAACATGATCGCTGCAAATTGACAAAACAACTATTTTATTTATTTAATAAAACCCGATCTAAAATACTATTATTAAGTTAAACATTTGATTTTGTTGTAGCTCTTTATAGTCTCTGTTTTTTTATCAAATGCTTCCTTTATCACCTCCTCCTTACAGTTGTATATATACTGGAAAGTTCTCAATTTTTTATCAGAAACTTTACAAAATTTTTCAGCAATTCTGTTGGAAATAATGGTAATTACATAGCATTCATTTTGCTGCTAGTGCATGATGTCTAGGTGATTTTGTAACTAATTTCTGTCATCACTAGACTTCCCACAGAAATAATCGCCAGTTATGAGATTTACTGAGGAGAGAGACAAGGAGGAAGGGAAGGAGAAGGCAGAGAATTATTAATAATTTGACAGAGAAAGTCCAACATGTGGCTGAGAAACTTGTCTTTTTTTACTGCTTTCTTTATTTCTTAGATTTTTCTTCTTCTTACCTATCTCCTTAATTTTATGAGGCTGAGGACAAATGTTAATGAGTCTGTAATTGGCCTAAACCCCAGAAGATTACTTTGGAGAATTTGTATTTCAAATGCAGGAGTTAAATTTTTGCAGATAATTAGCAAGTGAGTTAAACTAAATTTCCTGCTACTGGTAGGCATATACAGTCAAATGTAACCTTATTTTACTCCTACATACACCTACTTAAAAATTATTTGTAAAAAGGTTAAGATTTAAAAACAGAGTGTGTATAGAGGAGGAAATTTAGTTATGCTCAGTAATGATTATTTAAAAACTAATTAGTTATATAAATCTTCTTGATTTTTGCTTTTGTTATATGCGTGCATGTTTTTCTTGGGGAAAATTTTACACATCTCAAGTCTTTCATTCCTCCAACTAATGCTGGCACTGCAGAAAGGATAGAAGCATACCTAGTTGTTATAGTGCAAAAATAACTTTGCTTTCATAAAGTTGCCATTACATAATACTGCCTCCCCTCTTATTTAAATTTAGGATGCTTTAGAAAGGAAAGATATTTTCACAAAATTCTCTCCAGGATTCAACCTCTTTAAGGGTCAAAGTTGTGGGGGAAGGGCCAGGAATGAATACATCTTAATTCAAACAACTCTACTTCAAGCACAACTCGTTACAAAATGGGGATTAGTAGCGGTCTTAAAAAAAAAAAGCTTGTCTATCCCAACAGTTTAATACAGACACAAACTCACTTGAAAGAATCCCAAACCCAGATGTTTCACTCTCCTTATTTCTATTGCATCCTGTAGCTCTTGTCAAATGTGTCCAGTTTGGAGTCCTATTTCCCAGGTGCAGCTATGCACACTATCAAGCTGGAAGCTTTCTAGGAATGAGTTTATACTTGATATTTCTCTGTCCTCTGAAATCCCAGTCACAAGTCATGCGTCCCTTCAAAGCTGTACTGCTCAGTTTGGAGTGGTCGTAGCAGCGTGAAGGAACTGGGAATACAGCATGAGATGTTTCGGTTGCTGCAGTGCCTCTGGGATGGAAGCCAAGGGGAACATTAATACATCCAACACGGTCACAGCCACAAACTGCCAGACTTCCTGCTGTGGAAGCAAAAACATGTATGTTAAGTTTCCAGTGTTGTGGATTCCCAGTGCTCTCCATTTCTAGCAGCAACTGCAAAGTGGCATTTCTCGGCTAGAAAAGCTGGCACAAGGTAGCAGAATATGCTACTTCTGCAAGCATATGATGATCACACAGAATTTCTGTGTGAAGAAGCAGCCCCATCTGACCAAAAAGCTTGCACAGATCTTCCAATGTCAGTGTCAGGGGACATCAACAATAAAGGAATGGGTAGCCATCAGAGGGTGGAGAGTCACAAGCTCAGACTGCTACTAGACCATAGCTAACCAGTTTGCTACAGGCAAGCCAACTGTTGGGATAGTGCTACTGGAGATTTATGTTGCTATGCTGACCGAGATGTGTCTGCTAATCTATGAGCTTTTAAAATCTGAGATGTGTTTGAAGGAGCAGACGGCTCCTGGTTCTGTTCTCTGTGGTAGAACCTGAGATAGTTTACATGCAGTCTGCACTCCTAAACAGAGACCAAACGTGCTACCCTCCAGGCACAGCATTCCCTGATTCACCAGGACCTGGGCAACCACAGGAGGAGGTTCATGGCAATCAGAGAAGAAAGGGTTAAACTCCCCAACTGTGTATCTTTGACTGTCCTTGAGTTGTTTCAACTTTTTTTATTGTATGAAATTTTGTAATAGTTAGTTTGTGCTAATGTATCATTAATTCACAGACTGTGTGTGCTATTTTTATCTTTGTCGTTCTTTAGTAAGACCTCTTAGCAAGGCCGCAGTTTCTTATTAGAATTGGACAGTAAACATATACTTCTAACAGCTCAGTTATTAAGTTGGAGACATTGATAAATAAAGCATGGATGACAAATAGAAAAATTCCTAACAAACTAAAAGAAATTATAGAACTGATGAAACTGCAAAAAAGAAAAAAATAAAAGTTTGAATTAGAAAAAATGTTATGGAGTTGTTCCTCCAAAGCCAAAGAAAATTAAGACATTTGCTAATCAATTAACTATATATAAGGGAATCAAAATAAAGTAGCTATGTGGAAAGAGCAATCTTCCCACTTCCTACCAATTCCAAAATGAATGAAATGTGTAGACGTGGAGGTATGAACGAGGTGTATTGTGAACAGCATTTTAAGGCCATCTCTTAAGACATAAGGCAGTAATGTTTACTGAGTCCTTTCCCATACCTTTCTTCCCTTCCCTATCTCCTTCCTGTGGGTGTTTGTGATGTGACATAAAAAGTCAAGATAGGAAGGCATTGCTTGTTCAGTAGAATAAACATAGAGTCAGATAATAATGTAGGGAATCCCACTTTTGCTTACTCTACTGCTGCTCACATTCATCCTTACATACTTTTGTGAATTTCTTCATCTGTCAGCCAGGCGTCCTATTTGTTATCAGCTCACCTGCTTGATGTTGATAATGAATGATGCCATTCTCTCATGATCAAGATGGAATGACAAATTTTACAAGTCTGAGGCTTTGGTGCTTCAGACTGGGGGGAGGGGTGGTGGTGTTTGCAATGGAAACGCAGAGGTAATATTCTTTTTATTAAAGAAAAAATAGTTCCTAACAGGTTGATGTACTGGGTCAAGTAGCAGAGGATCAGAAAGCCATGTTTGCTAGGATGGCAGTAACTCTGCCATCAATGCTCTTAGACAGAATTTGATGAGAATAAAGGGATAAAGAAGAAACAAGGGATTCAGTAACACAGCCATCTTCTGGGTGACAGAGAAAGAAAACATAGGAGGGAGAGAAAAAAAATTGCTGTTTATGAAATTCTTGTAAGTTAAATTTCACATTTTCCACTTTAACTAAATTCCCTGACTAGGGCTGAAATGCAGCTGGCATTTGAGCTTAAGAGTTAGGGTATGTTTGGTCAGCAAATTTGCCAAGTATAAACTTTGGAGCTTGTGTAGGCCTCAATCTAAGTGCTGATGTCACCATCCCCTTGGGAACTCAACCAAATGGTGCCCACTGCAGTCCACTGTTCTCCAGGTCTGTAGTTGCAGCACAGTGAAGCTGTCCGAGTTACCTTCAGTTAGACACTGGTTTAAGTTTACTGTAGACAATTATGCCAAATCTGGAACATGTTAATACTAATCTACCAGATAGTCTTTTCTGCTTTTAAACATGGTAAATGTGAAAAGCTTGCTTTGTAATTATTGTACCTTTAACTATTTTTTAACTTTAAAAAAAAAAAATGTTACTAGAAAAGAGGACAGAAAGTGAAATGAGGAATTCACCAAAGATTTAAACAACTTTTATGAGTTTTTTCCCTAATCTCAGAGTCACTATCCAACCACAGATTAGTCTTGCGTAGTCTTTCTCATTGGTGCTATCTGTGACCACTTGTTAAGTGAGCATTTGCATGGCAAAATGGTCTGGTTCCTTCTAGACCTAATCCTGCAGTACTGGTTAGCAGTCAGCTGCTGATGTGAGTGACACCTCATCAGTTCAAAATCAAATGCAGCAGATACATGATGCTGAAAATATCGGTGGTATGCTGCCGGCCACGGATGCTGGCGTGCTTTAGCCATGTGAATCTGATGAGCTGCCCAGTCGAAGGTAGTTGTATTTGGGGGTTCTCAGCACCTCACTAAGCTGGATCATTAGACTACAGATGAACACCCAGTTTGTTTTACTGGGAAGTAAAATGTATGCATGTGATTTTATTTTCATATGATTTGGCACTTAACAGAGCTTCAGTCTGAACCTGTATCTCTACTGTGTCCAACCAGAGCATCTTTATTTGATACCTTAACCACGAACTGCTAAACCTTCTGTGCAGTTCTACAGAAGCCCTTCCCATGGCCACATCCACTGACAAAGGGCAACAGATCAAATCTTTGTTGTACATCAATGTACATCAAATACATAAGAGAGAACTCTGTGGGATGGGAAGCTATTCTTGCCATTCTCCTCCCTATATGTAGGCAGAAAACACTCTATAACATCTCTGTAACATTTCCCACCCTTGCTTTTTAAGAATATTAGAAACCAGGGACTGATTCCTACATGACATTTTTTTTCCCCCTGGTTAAAATATATATTAAAAAAGCCATAGATAAATATGTCAGCTTTGGAGAACTGAAGAGAGGGCTGCAGGCATAGGAAGCTATTGAGCAAAGACAAGTCAGGCACAATTAAATAATGAAACCTTACAGTTAATTTGATGTGCTAGCTCACCTCTAGAGGATGCCAAATTTACTCAGATATTTCCAAGCCTGGAGCACATGGCACACAGGCAACCTTGCAGTTGTTGTTTGAAGGGAGTTGAGCACCTGGAAATTACTTGGTGTCAGGAGACAAATCGTGTTGAATGTCTTTCTGCCACAATGAATTTTAAAAACTAAAAATGTGTGTCTTGGGCTTACTCTTTTCAGACTGTAAAAAATAAACTTGAACTTTTCAAGTTGGATAATTTTAAGTTGTTACTTTGCATTCCTTTGGATACATGTCTTCATTCTACCCCCCGACTTCATCAAAAATACTTGGTATAGTCATATTTTACCTAGTGATTGTAATCACGACAGAATTGCAGTTGTACCTAAGATGCAATAGTAGCAATACAAAAAAAAGAGACAATGGAAATGGAATAGCTTTAAGGAATGTTAGTCTTTCTGGTACACAAACAGACTCCACAAACAATTGCCTGTTGTGAAATGTATGAACTACTAAGAGAAAAGCACTGTTGAAGTTGAGCCCCAGTGGTAGAATCTTTTCTAAAATAGTTTTGGTTTTGCTGTGCAGTTCTGTTATGTATTTTAAAACAACACAAGCCAAGTGTAGTTGTTTTGAAGGAAGCAAGAGGAAAGGAAAACTTTGCTCTTGGGACTATCACTGAGCAAACTCTTAAGAAAAAAAAAAAACATTTCTTAAAAGTTAATGCTAAGATCAAAAATTTTAAATGTCAGTACATTAAAAAGCATCTTGATACAGCACTATTTTATTCTTCCCCATGCACAAGGTAGGCACAAAGCCTTATGCAATTCCTAGCATTCCCTCTGCAGTAAGCATTCTTCACTCTTTTCACTCCTCTGTGACTTTCAAAAAGAGTTTTCATTCTCCCTAGCTAAAATAGTGGGGAGGGGGGGCGGAGTTTGGGGGTTGGTTTGTTTGTTTCTTGTTTTTTTCTTGTAACATACAAATGCTTTTTCTTTCATTCTTGTGACATATGTAGGAACAAGAGACCAAGGGTGTTACACACATTGCACAAATCCCTTTTGGAAAAAGTAGATGTAGCAAAAATGAAGGAGATATCACTTAGGTTTTGGTATGCAGCACTTAAATTCTGCATTAGGTATGAACTAGGTAACTGTGCTCCTGTGACTGATTCTGTGGGAGCTCTGCAGCCTTGTAGCTTGGGAAGAAAAGAACTGAGAGGCAGATAGAAAAAGCCATTTTCTATGAGAAAGACAACAAACAATTGATGACTGATTATCTGGTAGCTGTCATAGGCTACTGGAGCTCAGCAGCCCCCAGTGAGTGGCAGTGACTACTGGATCACAGCATCTGTTGTTTATCTCAGAAACTGCTGAAGACTCGTGTGATCCAGCAGTTACAGTCACGTAGCGTAATGAGATATTGCCTACCAGGGTGGCCAGGTGTCCCAGATCCTGTCACAATGAGTGTCACTGGGAGCTAGATCTCAGGTCTGTTCCATTGCATAGTACTGACTGCACAGTGTAGAGGCAAGAGATGACCTTCATTTACTTGGTCTAGCAATCTCCCTTTGTTTAAAATACAGTAGAGCCACAGAGAGTTGGCTGATACCGTGTGCTGGGAAGGTGAGACCTTATGTCTCTGAATCACAGAGCTGCCAGCCACCCACTAAGCTCAGAAATCAGCAGGAGCTGTCAGTCAGGGGCTGCAGAACAGCCATAACAATGATCAGTTGTCCAGAAACATACTTCCATTATTAGAAGCTGGACTCACAAGCTCCCTCCATGCACAGAAATCTAGCTTTCTTAATGAAGCTGACACTCCCAAAAGATAATGGGCACATAAAAGCAGTGGTTTTAGTGGAAAAATATACCTCAAGAAGTAGTTACAAAAAATAGAACACCTGAAACAAAAAGCTTTAAAGTAAAAAAGGGAGTTAAAACTTAGAAAAAAGAAAAAAAAAATTACCATTTTGTATCTTAGTTCCCCATTGTAGGGAACAGAGGATTCAAGAGCCTCAAATTAGCCTTAAAGGGGTTGCAGGTGATGGCTAAGACCACTCTAAATTGCTACATGAGCACAAGTGTCCTGGTTTCAGCAGGGATAGAGTTAATTTCCTTCCTTGTAGCTGGTACAGTGCTGTGTTTTGGATTTAGGGTGAGAACAATGTTGATAACACACCAATGTTTTAGTTGTTGCTAGGTAGTGTTTACACTGGTCAAGGACTTTTCAGCTTCCCATGCTCTACCGACTGAGAAGGCTGGAGGTGCACAAGAAGCTGGGAGGGGGCACAGCCAGGACAGCTGACCGAAACTGGCCAAAGGGATATTCCATACCATGTGACGTCATGCTCAGTATATAAAGCTGGGGGAAGAAGAAGGAAGGGGGGGACGTTTGGAGTGATGGCGTTTGTCTTCCCAAGTAACCGTTACGCGTGATGGAGCCCTGCTTTCCTGGAGATGGCTGAACACCTGCCTGCCCATGGGAAGTAGTGAATGAATTCCTTATTTTGCTTTGCTTGCATGTGTGGCTTTTGCTTTCCCTATTAAACTGCCTTTATCTCAACCCATGAGTTTTCTCACTTTTACCCTTCCGATTCTCTCCCCCATCCCACCGGGGGGGAGTGAGCGAGCGGCTGCGTGGTGCTTAGTTGCCGGCTGAGGTTAAACCACGACAGTCCTTTTTGGCGCCCAACGTGGGGCTCGAAGGGTTCGAGATAATGACAGGTTTGATTGGAATGTGCTAGATCGAATTTATACCTGTTATAGCTGTTTAGCTATTAATTGGCAGGCTCCTGTGCTTGCCATGGGGCTTGCTTGCCTTACTGTATATTAGTGGCTCGTTAGTGGCTGTTTTTTGCTTTCACTGCTTGCTGTACTGCTGTACTGCTTATCATCGTATTCTGCTGTGCCTGGGAACATTTTGATAACGCAATGGCGATGTGCCTGGGCTGGCAGATGGCCAGGGCATCCCTGCTGTTTCTGTGCTGCTGTACTGGACAGGCTGGAACTCCAGTGTGAACTCGAGTCGAAGGGACTGTGACCTGTGGATGAGTCCATGCGGGAGCAGGACACCCCAAAGCGTCTGTGGCCGTGGATAAGCCCATGCCAGAGCAGGTACATCTCGAAGCGTCTGTGGCCGCGGTTACGTTTGTGCTACAGCAGGTTTACTTCTGAAGGGACTGTGGCTGCGAGTAAGGCCACGCTGGAGCAGGTATATCTCTGAAGACATTGTGGCCCATGGAGAAGGCCGTGCTGGAACAGGTGCATCTCAAAGTGACTGTGGATAAGTCTATGCCGCAGCAGGCGTACCCCTGGAGAGACTGTGGCTCATAGATAAGGCTCCACTTGGAGCAGGTACTACCCTAAGGGACTGCAGTCTGTGGATAAGTCCAAGCCAGAGCAGGGGCAAGGGGAGGAGTTCATTGCAATGTTAAACCCTATGGTTTGATCTGAAGGGACCAGGGGTGGAGATTGTAATGGAAACACCTTTAAATTGTTGTAACCCATGATTTGAGTTGCGTGTTATAGGAATTACTATAGCAGGAACCACCCGAACAAGTGGAGGACAAGCCTTACAAGAAGCAGTGCAAGTGCAGCAGTGACCTGACCTGAGCTGGCTTTGGTACCCAGTAACTCCACGCAACACACCACCTCTCCTGTCTTGAGTGACCACCATCACAGATGGAGCCCAAAGTCACGGACTAAATGAACTCAATGGATATTTCATGGACATTTCTGGACATTTTACAGACATTCCACAAGGGTGGTTGATAGACTAAGGGAATGATATCTGTGTGTTATATCAAAGGATGGAAAGCGGGGTGGTTGGTTAATGAGGTTGCACTGGAAAATATGGGACTTGAGCATGACGTAGATGGTATAGAATAAGGGGTGGATACTGTCCTGGTTTCAGCAGGGATAGAGTTAATTTCCTTCCTTGTAGCTGGTACAGTGCTGTGTTTGGGATTTAGGGTGAGAACAATGTTGATAACACACCAATGTTTTAGTTGTTGCTAGGTAGTGTTTACACTGGTCAAGGACTTTTCAGCTTCCCATGCTCTACCGACTGAGAAGGCTGGAGGTGCACAAGAAGCTGGGAGGGGGCACAGCCAGGACAGCTGACCGAAACTGGCCAAAGGGATATTCCATACCATGTGACGTCATGCTCAGTATATAAAGCTGGGGGAAGAAGAAGGAAGGGGGGGACGTTTGGAGTGATGGCGTTTGTCTTCCCAAGTAACCGTTACGCGTGATGGAGCCCTGCTTTCCTGGAGATGGCTGAACACCTGCCTGCCCATGGGAAGTAGTGAATGAATTCCTTATTTTGCTTTGCTTGCATGTGTGGCTTTTGCTTTCCCTATTAAACTGCCTTTATCTCAACCCATGAGTTTTCTCACTTTTACCCTTCCGATTCTCTCCCCCATCCCACCGGGGGGGAGTGAGCGAGCGGCTGCGTGGTGCTTAGTTGCCGGCTGAGGTTAAACCACGACAACAAGTTATTGGGCTGTGTTTTCACAATGCCTAGTGCAATGAGGTCGTACACCTGGCTAGTTGCTGGATGTTAGCATAATAACCATGATTAATGACACTTACATATCTCAGAAATTGTATTTGGCTTTCTAACTTTTTGCTACAATTAATCCATTTTTGCCACGATGAACAAAGCTAAATTAGCTCTGGATTTCTGTTTTCTTTCCAGAGGATTTAGGATCCTTTCTTTCTCTCTCCATTATCTTGATCTAAAATTGAAGTTAATGGCATATTACCATTTATGTCAGTGGATTTTGAATGAGGCTGCCTAAGCACTGTCCTGGAAATGATGCTTCTCCTTTGTTTATGGAATAAACAACTCTATAACAGATTATCTCTCCTGTAAGATTACAATATAAACAAAATATTATTCTAAGAAGTACTTAGGACAAAAATCAGTGTTGTACTCTTCAAGTTTATAAAGGGTAGAGAGCTACAGCTCCCTATTGCAGTCTGGTTCCTTTAGACATTGCTAAATTTTGTAGTAAGGTAAAGTCTCCTTTTCTCAAGGTCTACAGGATTTCTTTATAACATGACCTAACAGTTGAGTATTTGCTGAATGATATGACTTAATAAGAACTAATTAAGACTCAAGATCCATTTTGCCAAATGGCACACAAAAGCAGTTGGAGAAAGGCTGTTTCTTTCACTTTGGCTTACAGGCTAAAGATGGAAGACAGAAAAAGTTCTGAGAAAAACAATTACTGCTCTTTTATTTCTGAAAAAAAAAAAGCAGAGTGAGAAATTATGCAAAAGGGAAATCAAACAACTTGCTACAAGCCAATGACAAAATAAATAACCATAACCAGATCTCAAGTCCAAACTATGGATAGAGTAGCATACAGCATAGACCATATCATTTAGTATAGATCACCTAGGAAGATCAAATAGGAAGACAGAGAACAAATGACAAACAAAATGACAGAACAAATGACAAACAAATGACTTAAGAAAAACATGAGTAACTTGAAGGAAGAAACACTAAAGCAAATAAAGTACAGTTTTAAGGACTGCAAATTGTTATTGGCACAGTAAGAACAAAACTGTCGAGATTTAGAGGAGGCTACAAGTTTGCAGATATTGAGAGAGTGGGCTTTTCCTGCATATGAAAAGCAAGAATGTTTTGGGGAAAAATAGATTAGAGAGATGATGGTGAAGGCTGGGATCAACTGCTGAAAAAAAAAAAGGAAGTGGTTAATGGTGCAAGATGGTCTAACAGGCAGGGCATGGGCCAAAACATTAAGGACACAAAGACAAGGATAATACGATTTTGTATGATTATATGGTGAACATGAAGCAAAGAAAGAGCATAAGAGGGGAGACGGAGGCACATGTACTTAACAAAGCCAACAGTTAAGAAGGCAGTTAAGAAAACATTTCCATAAGCATGACAGGTTTAGTATTTTGTGCCTGCAACAGAAAATATTCTAAAATCAGTGGAGTATATGTTTTCATACTATAATTCTCTAGATTATTTGGCTTGAATATATGCTGACTTATTTAATATATTTGAAAGACCATCCTAGTATTTTATTTACCTTTATTTTAATAAGAAAATTAAATAAACATTGGTATGTAAGAAATACAGATAGGTGGATTTAAAATTCTGTTTTTAATAAACACTTAAAGAGTGACTTTTTGGAAGTGCCATTAAAATAATATCTTTATTTTCAGGTACCTAAAAAGTTTTTAGTTCTTTGAATACATCATGCAAAGATGTAATTGCAAGACTTAAAATCCCTGTTTGGGAATCCAAACTTCAGTATCCAGACATTTTCCCCCTGTTATTCTTTCAATAGTAAGAATTTAACATCACAATAACCTTGTGATAAGTGTTGCTAAGCAATAATTGTTTTGGTCTGTTCTAAAGTAATTTAAATAAAATGACTGGCTGCCTGCTGCAAAGTTGTAAACATACTTATTCCCAATTAATCTGCAAATTATCTAAGCAATTATCTAAAATGTTTTTACACATTGTATTTGTTGAATAAAAATTAAAATAAAAAGTAACCACATGTTTGTTTGGCATATAATATATAGAGTCAAATTCCCTAGTTTATGTAAAACAACAACTGAAGTGAAGTAAAAGTTAATCATAACTGACACGTAAAATCCTGGAAAAAAAAATTTAGTGACTTAATCTGTTAATATAAATGAAATAAGAGAATGCAGTTTGGGTTTGATAATAAGCAAAGAAGACAATTATCTCAATGCTTTGCAATTAAGAGCATAACACTGAGTACTGAAAATTTATGCTGCACCTGTAAAAACTGTAATGCATGTCAACATTGTCAAGCTGAACAGTTTGCTTGAAGTGGTATGCAAGATATTTAAAAGTTACAAGTCAAGATTCTTACAACGGCAACAGTGAGGACAGCTTTTCCAGACTCCCTTTACAATCTGTGACACTGTAGAAAACAGAGGTGATCCAAACAAGCAGTTTAGTTTCTGTTCTTCATTGCCTCTTTGTTCCTTGCACTGAGTAAGCTGAGGATTTTGCCCTCAGGAGGCTAACATGAACTTATGGACTTTCTCATAAGAGACCAAGATCTACATCTACATCTACATCTACATTGATATCTATCTAGATCACCTATCTATATCTAGATCACCTATCTATATGTAGATCATCTATATCTGTATCATCTATGTCTATCCCTATCCCTACGACATCTACATCTACATCGACATTTAAATCCATATCTACATCTACGTCTATCTCATCTATACAATCTATAACTATATGTGCACCCATATCCATATCCATATCTATATCATCTATAACAGTGGCCTGTGTATGGGTTATACACAGCAAGGATTTGGTAGCAGGTGTGGCCTCTGTGAGAAGAGACCAGGAGCTGCCTCCATGTTGAACAGAGATATTTTCAGCTGGCTCCAAAATTGACCCACCGCTGACCAAAGCTGAGCCCATCAGTGGTGTAGTGGCGCCTCTGTGATAACATACTTAAGAAAGGGTGAAAAACAGTGCACGGCACCCGTGAGAGAAGAGTAAGAAAAATGTGAAAGAAAACAACTATGCTGACACCAAGGTCCGTGAAGGAGGAGGGGAAGGAGGGGGTCCAGGTGCCAGAGCCGAGATTCCCCTGCAGCCCATGGAGACGACCATGATCATAGAATCATAGAATCATAGAATCATTGAGGTTGGAAAAGACCTCTAAGATCATCGAGTCCAACCGTCAACCCAACACCACCATGTCCACTAAACCATGTCCCTAAGTGCATCATCTACTCGTCTTTTAAAGATGAAGACAATCTCGTCTTTCCCATGATGAAGCAGGTTGCCCCCTTGCAGCACATGGAGGACCCCACACTGCAGCAGGTGGATGTGCCCTGAAGGAAACTGCAGCCCATGGAGAGCCCATACAGGAGCAGGCTTTCTGTCATGAACTGTGTCCCACTGGGGACCCACACTGGAGTAATCTGTTCCTGAAGGACCGTACCCTATGGAAAAGACCCATAATGGAGCAGTTCTTGAAGAACTGCAGCCTGTGGGAAGGACCCATGTTGAAGCAGTTCATGAAGGACTGTATCCTGTGGCAGTGACCCCACACTGGAGCAGGGGAAGAGTGTGAGAAGGAAGGAGAGGCAGAGATGAAGCCTTATGGACTGACTGCAACCCCCATTCCCCATCCCCCTGCGCCACCCTGGGGAGAGGAGGTAGAAGAGTGATGAATGAAGGAGTTAAGTTGAGGCTGAGAAGAAAAGGGGGGGGGGGGGGGGGGGAGGTGTTTTTTAGTTTTGTTTTTGTTTCTCACTATCCTACTCTATTTTGAATTGGAAATAAGTTAAAATAATCTTCCCCAAGTTAAGCCTGTTTTGCCCGTGGCGGTAATTGTGAGCGATTTCCCTGTCCTTATCTCCACTCACAATCTTTTTCATCTTATTTTCTCCCCATCTTGCTGAGGAGGGGAAGTGAGAGAGCAGCTGGGTGAGCACCTGGTAGCCAACCAAGTTTAACCTACCACAGCCTGGAAGGTATAAAGCTCCTTTATATCAACTTAATTACCAAATATTAAGCATGGGCACCATGTTGTCCTTCCACTGTGTTTGAGGCTTTCAGATACAAACTGCTTTGAACTCAAACAACTCAATTCCCATATATATCAAACATATGGCTGTCTATCCACAAATATGTCACCATTTTCCTAGATCTCTTCCAATACTACTGACTTTCAGAAAATTGCCATGAATTAGCTTTAGGCATCAGTAAAACTGCATTTCTGAACCATTTTTGCCTTTTTTTTTTTTTTTTTTTGCAAATCAGCAAACCCTGAAATTTAATAACTGCAATCCAAAAATCACAAGAAGAAATTTTCAAAATGGTGGGAAGGTTTTGGTATTTATTATGTAAAACTATCTATCAGACAGAATTTAGATTTGCCATGCTGAATCAGATCTAGTGTAGTAGTGTCAGATAGGGGGAGTATCAGATAATTCAAAAGATCTTTACTACCTGTAGTAGTTAGTTATTTTTCCCATAAAACATCATTCTTTTTCTCTAGCAAAGAAGCAGTGACATAAGTGCAGAAATACAAGAATGCAAGCATGGTCCAAGGGAGACATAGGACTGAAGTACAGGAAAAGGTACAGAAGTTTAAACTTCTCTTGATATTTTGCAGGTGTTTGGATAACTCAGATAAGTTTTGCATAACTGTGCAATTGTTTGATTTACATTCAATGTTGAGCTGAAATGATTGGTTTCTCCCTAAGTGCTCTGATATTTTCTCATTTATAATGCAGAGAAGAGCCTTTCATAAAGTAGGTAAAAATGGAGGCCTATATTGAGCCCTAGATATTACTTTAGAAATAGCAACAGTGTAAGGAACCTGCACCGAGGCTTTCCTGGTAATAGAATAAAACAATATATTTAACAATTTAATTATACAATACAAAGAATAGATGAATAATAGCTTAATATAGATATGACATGGCAAACGTACTACAACAAAATGAAATGTATGCAAATGATAATGATGTGCCTTAGGAATAAAAATTTAAAGAATAGGAAAAATCAGAAGTGAATATGAATTTTAAATGAAGAGTAAAATTTGATTCAAAGAAACAGTAATAGTAAAATCACCTGTCAGGACACAATATCTTTCATAACTTACAACTTCAACAACTAAATTTAAAGAAGGGCTTGGGCGTATGCAGATAGGAACTCTGAATTAACTATCCAGGGAAGAAAAATGCTTTCTCAGGATTTCAGATCCCTATTCTATTATCTCAGTTAATAATCCTATCTTAATCTAAATTAAGTAAATATTCTATTTTCTGGTAACTTAGCACTGAACATTTTCCTCTAACCTTTTGCATCTGAAAAGCCCAAACTCATCTCTTACTCACACTTTGGATAATTCTTGATCATCTAACTTTCACTTGACCAAACTAATGCTAGAAATGGATTTAAACTATCTGCAATATTTATAAATTATGCTATATGCTAATTTACTTCCTACAGTTTTATTGTAGTCTCAAAATAATTGTTATTTAGTATTCTGTATATTATGTTAAATACTTACTACACGTAAGACTATTAAAAAAGTAATGATTAAGCTATAAATCTACAGCAGTCCAGCTTATTTATCCTTAACTCTAATTTATCTAAGGGGAGTTTCAGGAAGATAGTACAACTTTGGAAATAAGACCTTTGGAAGTCTTCATCTCCAGAAGTAAATCAAGCTGAAAGAACATATACCCCCCAGAAAGCTCTCTAGTTTCTTTAATTACATTTTTCATTCTAGAAGGTAGCAAGATAGTCCCTCTTTTAGTATTACTCCTTTCCATCTTGTACATATGTCAAGATACTTGTTATTCAATTTCAGAACTAAAATCTGGAGAATGTTTGTTACTCTCATACCTGGACACAGCATACAGAGGAACATTTTTCTAGGCCACATGAGACAAAACAGGATCTTTCCAGAATTCAGTTATCGAAAGACCTGAACTGGGTCTTGAGATAAACTCAAATGAAAATAAAACTTGATCGTTGTTTCCTTTAGAAGATGAGCAGAACTACAAAATCAAATTAATTTCTCTGCAAATTATCTTCTGGGAGTATGTAATACAGTCACCCATGGTCACATATAAGAGAATAAAATATGAGTAGTCCATGGAAAGCCAGCAATGTAGTTGATATAAGCATTGACAGTTTGTGAAAAACATGTATCAGTTGAGACAGGGGACAGTGGGTATTTAGACAACTCAATATTTTTCTCATTAACATTGATCTTCTAAATGAGGCAGTCTAGGGTTTTAACTGCTATCAGAGCAAGCTGCTCAGGGTTGGAACCCTGTGCAGTAAACTGCGGTTCCCGTCGTTCATTCAGCAAGTACTCCACTTTCAAAGTCAAAATGATACCGCACAAGTAAACAACCAAAGTAAATACCTATTTTGGAAGGGCTTTTTGTTGTTGTTGTTGTTTTATTTGATTTTTTTTTTTAGACACACAAGCACCTCAGAGAAGACTAGTGAATTTTTGAACAAGGAGCCAAGACTCTACAATACATGACAATTTATTCACAAATTCATAAATGTAATAAAAATAAGATGTAAACAAAATAAAAAAAAAACCTGACCACTTCAGTAAACTTCAGTTTGAAGTAAACAGAAATTTGTAGGGAAATCCTCCATGCTTTTTAATCTAGTGCTAATCTTTGAAGAAAACTTTCAAATTAATGGAGAATAAAGAAGTGCTTAATATTCAGTTTCAAGGTATATTTTTCAGCTTCTCTGATTTAGATTGGACACGTATATGTTCAAGCTGTGATGATCCTAAAACATATGTGCTTGATTTTATTTGTTAAAATTAAATATGACGGTTCAACATTCTGCTTAGTGGTTGTACCAAATCTTAAGTGAAGTGTTACTATTTTAATACAGAATAAACAATTGAGGAAAAAAAAGAATTATTAATATAACACTGACTATATTAAATTTGACAACACCACCAAGAGGGTTGCCAATGCTGCAAATCTGTGAAAGGCAGAGCACACAATAAAAGAGGAAAAATATTTACAAGAACCTCATCTGAGATATTCAATAATGCATTTGAACAATTCAGTTTTCCTTAAGACTGGGTAACCAAAAAAGGGAAACCATTGTCTGAAAGAAGCAACGGTATATATTTCCTCCTTCTGAAAGAATCCAAAAGCATTTCTCAATTCATAGAGCTCAATTCATATGACCATTAAATAGATAAAAATGAAAACACAGGATTCAAGAGAAAATAAAGAAATTGAAGTAGGTATGCAAAATCCATATCCATTCTACATGTTTGCATGGTGCAAGCAAAGCAGTCAGCAATTCCCAATCTAAGAAAATTAATTCACTCTACTGTTTAATGATGCAGTGTACATAGTCATGCAAGAACTTAGAAAGGTGTCCTTTAGGAACACGATTCACATCAAGAGTTAAACCATATGGTCTGTCATTATGGAAAGAGCCAAGAAACTACGTTCACTGCTACCTGCTAGATGTAAATGTGGATAAAGGAGAGTGAGCAACTAAGCATCTGAAAATATAATTCATTAGCAGTGAGTTGTAATGAAGTCTACTAAATAATGTTTATGTTTAAAAAGCCTTCATTTGAAAAAAAAAAATCTTGTTGTTGGAAAAAACCAGTTAAGTTCTCTTTTTTTCTATATTATATATAGTCCATAATCATTCACTATACCTGAGCATTTCATCTATCCAGTCTTCCAGGTATGAATTGGTAATAAGAGTACATTTATCTATGCTCTACAATATAATGTATGCAAGATCCATTATGTTTTATTATTCTTTCTGTACTTCTATTGTAACTATTAAAATGATCTTGACAAAGTCACAACCCTGAAAATTGTCACTGAAAATTACAAGATTTTATTATTTGATCATCTCAAGTCCATACACACAGCAGATTATTGTTGCCTATTCCTGCTGGTCACTTGCTATACATTATAATCCAGCAGTGAAATTAAAATAATGTTAAGCTTTTAAATAAAACATAATCACTGGATTTAATATTGTTGCTTTTTGCAGAAGTGACTTTCTGTATATCTTTGAATGAAACAAGTATGAGAAGTGGATAGTTTTAAAAGAATGTTTTAACATAATTATTTTTCAATGTACATTGAATTTGAGTTGTTTTGAATCAATACTAAATTGCGGATGTAACTGGAAATGTGATTTTAAGAGATTAGATTGGTGAGGGAAAGGGGTAAAGAGCTACCTGTGGTTATACAAGAATATTAAAAAGCAATCTCCTAGTGAAAAAACAGTTAATGAAGTTGAACTGGTTCTTTCAACATCTGACAATTTAGCAAATGCCACATTTAATGTCATTTCATCTCTCTTGTCAGATATTTCACAACACTGATTAGATAATTAAACCCCTAAGGGGATGCTTTACATCTTAGTTTTCAAAATTTCACTGCTTATGTAGCTCATTTACGGTATTAAGATACAAAAAGTTTTATTATTATAAACAAACTTTTAAGGTTAAAAAGTGACTGGTTACTATCTCAAGTCATCTTTTACCTTTTTGGCGTTACTTTCTGAAATGTATCTGTATTCTTCAGCCTGTCTAAAAATTCAGTAGTACATTATGGGTTAACCTGGACTCAGAGCCACCTGTAAGACTCATTGCACTTAGCATTTAGATACAAGCCCTTTACCTCTACAGGTATTCCAGGTTTCACTACCTTTTAACAGTTTTTTTTAGTAAAACAGTAATAGTAGAACTATTCTGGAAACCAGTATAAAAGCTAAGGTTTCCTTTGTAATTTAATTGAAAACATTTCCTTGTCCTTATCTTTTCAGGTCCTGGTGTGCCTTTGCCTGATTTATGAATGCTGAGCAATTTCTGACTTGGATATATATTTACTTTTGTCAACTTTCCTCTCTTTATTATACATCAGCTTTTATGAAATAGCAAAATAGCTGCTTTAATTTTTCTGCAACCTAGAATGTTGTTTATTTATCCTATGGACCTTGCTCTTAAATTTTGGGATTATGGTTTCTTAAGTATAGAACAAAAGACTCTTTGGCAAGTCCTACTTACCTGTCACATTTTTCAGTTCCACATATGTGCATCCCCAAGGACTTTTTGACTTTATCTATACATTAACAAATTATCATCAAAACTGTCATGGCTTTCTACTTTCAAAGATTTCTCTCTAATACAAGTTCATGAGCTTCAGGTTTCTTGTCATAGTCAGTACCTCCTTGGAATATTAATTACCATTTTAAAGTGCTATTTGGATAGAGTTTCTTACCTTGTCAGGCATTCTTTACTATTTATGAATATGGTATACTATTTTGTTAAGACACCCCCCCCCCCCCCCCCCGATTTCCTAGGTAATCTACAAATAAATCTCTTCATTACTTTATGGAAGTATTTTAAATTAAGACATTTGCTTTTCACAGAACCAGAAAATCGTTAAGGTTGGAAGGCACCTCTGGATATCACCTAGTCCAAACCCCTGCTTAGAGCAGGGTTACATAGATCAGGTTGCTCAGGTCCGTATCCAGTTGAGTTTTGAGTATCATTTAAAACAACCTCTCTGGGCAGCCTGAGTGTTTGACCACCCATCCATAAAGACCTTATTACAGCATAAGCTAAATATCAGCAAATTTAGCTGTCCAAGAAATCTCATTAAGTGGTATATGTACATTTAAATCTAACATACAAAAGAGTAGTTTTCACTATGTGTTAATTTCTTGCATCCAAGTTATAGAAAAGGTTACTTGAGTTTGTACCTGTTTGTTATACTTAAAATTTTGTTATGGGAAAAAGGATTATACCATAATGCAAAGCCAAGAAGTTATTGTTAGCTTAATTAAGGCCTTAACCATCCTATCAAAGAATTATTATTACCTTAGTGGTAGCAATACTAGCATCTCTTGTTATATACAGTTAAAATGAGATACACATAAACTTTTAAGTTACTACCAATTTTTCTAGTATTAAGCTTATCCAATTAAGGTTGCCAGCTTCACTCAATCCAGCATACCAGTGTTTGCAGCCAGTCATTGGCATCCTGAGTCCTTGACCTGGCAGAGTAAGAGGTTGAGATTGATGGTTTCATCCTCCACACGTTAGGATGCTTGTGGTCATTTTTGCATGTTTGCACATATTTTACAGCTGGCTTTTTCTTCACTGGTCTATAAGGCCATGTTACATACAGATTTACTTTCTATGATGTGCTTTACATATGTTGGATACTTGTTCTTTGTTCTCTGATATCACTAAAACTGATGTTACTAAGCTCCCAAGGGTGCTTTCTTTTGATGACCAGTAATTGGACGACTGGTGAGCAACAGGAATTCCTGGATGCCTGCCTACCTTATAAGCTCTGTGAGCAACCAGTTAGACATTTGAAATGAAATCACTAACTAAAAAAAAAAAAAAGTCCTTTTCACTCTTTAGAAACCTGTGGACACTTTTCTCAGTTTTTCTTCAGTGGGATCCTCTACAGTTAAATAATTTAAAGATTTATTCTTATATCAATCTATTAGCCATTATTATTCCTACTGCATGCTAAATTTAGGAAAGAGTATTGAAGATCTTTCATACATTCTAGATGCTGAATAGCTAAGAAAATCAAGCATTAGTAAAAGATCTGCTGAGCTTAACAGTAATAATATTCTAAAAGATGCTTTCTAATGATAACATTATGTATGGAAACCGCATGGGGAATACAAAAGTTCCATTCAGCTTCCCTAGCACATTATTCTAATAAAAATAAAATAAAATAAAATAAAATAAAATAAAATAAAATAAAATAAAATAAAATAAAATAAAATAAAATAAAAAATCCCTCTTTCATAGGACAGGTAGCTACATAGTAGGACAGCCTGCAACATAGTTGGAATAATTAAATTATAGTGACCATCTATAGATTATGATATGGAATTGCAGATGTTCATATTGCTTGTTTACTGCCTTTGCCAGAATACAAATATCTGTGTAAATTCATGAAACCTGTCTTGTGAAGGGAGCAAAATTAAGATTATCAGAACTGGACAACAAAAGCTGACATAGTTGATATAAACTCTGGAATTGTGTCTTTATAGTGTTCCATGATGACAGCTTTAAAGAAAAACATGGAAGAGTATTGCATCTCTCTAATTTGTTAGATTCAATGCATTACTCATAAGTAGCTAGACTGGTTGACAAGAGCCATATGATTCCCTCGTGTAAAAGAAAAGGACACTCACGGGAAAACCAAGTGGTGATCTCCTTCAACTGGGGATTAGCATCCACCATAATTGCACATCACTGAATAATGTGGAGATTCTTTGGGTTTAGGTCAATTAGTCCCATAGAATGTTTAGGCATTATTTCAAGGTAGTAGATATATTTTGTGATATTTATGACAATGGTGATTCCAGTGAAAAGAAAGACAAAATCAATAATCTGTTTTTCTGAAAGGCTCCTATTTCTATTCTTTCGAGTAATAACACAAGCAGAGGTCTGCTTCTTTTTAAAATAGGCTTACTAGGCATGAGAAGGGTTTGTGTGTGTGTGTCTTTGTGTGTCGGTGTGTATACATATAATTGTATGTATTCTGAGTGCAACTTATTTTACTCTCAATCCTTGGGCAAAGACAGCCACCCAACATACAGCAACTCTCCTTCAGAGATCCTCCAAGGATGTCAGTGACTATGTCAATCCTTTAAGAATCATTTTCGCTTCAAGAATTTACTTAACGTATGTCATGTTTAGAATGTGGACAAGCATTAGAGTAAGTGGACTAAATATGCGTTGAGGCATCAAAGCATTTTGATCACAATTAGCTCCTTATGTTTTGCTGGCTCACCTTAGTATTTTCTAAATAACCTAAAGTAGACAGAATATGCAGAATGCAAGACCACTTGCTTATCATACCTTCTTTAAATAGAATGGTGTTCCAGCAATACCTCATGAAATAAAAGCTTTTCTCATGCTCTAAGAAAAACAGCCTTACAAATCTAACTATTGGTACCATATGGAGATCTCCTATCAATGGCACTCTCTTCATAGGGGACTTAAAGCTGTGTGCAACTATTAAGAGTGAAGCCATAAATTTCTCAGTGGGTAATTTTCTTTGATGCACAATGCTTATCTTATGTCTACATTATTAAAGTGATCCACTCATTTCTCTGCTATGCCATAGAAGGGCCTTTTGCAACTTAAATAGCTGTGTTACTTTATAGCTCATAAATATTTCTCCAAAGGTACTTTTTTAATGTTCTGATGAATGTTGTTTTCTGTAAGTTTTATGACTCAAGCAACATAATTATTTATTGAAAACAGCCACAACTGCCTGTAATGCAGATGAAAACAAAGAAAAATACATAATTCAGACTACTACTGCTTGCTCTTTGCTGTAGATTCGGAAGTGTCACCTATTACAATGGCTTCAAACTAGCTCTTGCATATGTCCCCATTCCTTTGCTTCAACATAATTCTGATGTTAAACATATCAGGAAATACACATACATTTTCTATAGTTCAGGATTTTTGTATAATCCTAGCTTTTTTCTCATTATTTTTCAATATAGATAAAACTATATTAGCATCAAAAAAGTTAAAAAGCTATAATCCTTTTGCTTATTAATACTTCAGGTTCGAGTTGAAAAGAACAAAGTCTTTAACACACTTCATCCATTAACATGAATGAGAGAAAATGTAATGTAAAAATGTTTGCTAAGTATGGATTTGTTCCATTTTTCAACTTTTTTTCTTAAATAAAAGGTATATAACTTCATACATATAATAAAAAAGAGTGAAAGAATGTATATATTATAAGATTGTCTTCTCAATCTCATGTTACAGAGAGGTCAGAAATCTCTGACTCGTAAGGTTACTTGAGAAAACCCAGGCTAGGGTTCCTTCTACCAGGACTACCTTGCTACTGTCCCATTATTCTCTCTACATATGACTGTTACACACAAATCTATTTTTTGTATAAATGTACTGTGCATATAAATTTCATATGAAAGTATTGTGTAACTGATTATTGTATTTACAATATGTCTGACCAAATCCTCAAATATTGGAGTTACTTCCAAGTGGATGGTACAAGTCAGACTCCTGCTCAGACTAAACAAGCAGTAAGTCCAGCTGGGCTGTTGCAGGTTCAGAAGGCCAGAACAAACATAAAAAGTATGTAGGCTTTGTCTAAATGACATTTCTGGACAGGAAAAATGGGAAAAGTCCACGTAAGATTTAAGGTGCCTTGTATCTGAAACTTGGTCTATTTCTGCTACTGTAGGTGTGCCCAAACGCTAGTGCTTCCAAAAAAAAAGGGCTAGAAGCTGCAGAACCTTTTGCTGGGGGGAACCAAAACATACCTAGCCATCTGTGCATAATGAAAAAAAGCACACCTTTGGTAACTATTAAAGCCTCAAAGTCCAAAATTCTGTTGAAATGGAAAACAAAATTAAACATTTAACATGACACAAAAGTAACCTGGAAAAGGCTTCTGGAAATCTTGGTAAGCCCTTCTATTTTGTATCATTTTAAACCAAGGGCTCGTGATTTCTTTCCAGTTCAGTAAGGATTATTCTTATATGAATTCAGGCCATTATGACTGTAGCACTCTTTCTAAGAGGTTTACATGAAAGCTATTTGCAACTATGCATTACATGGTGCAAAGGGTCATGTTACAAAGATTATACACAGAAAGTGAAAAAAATAGATTGATTTGTTTTAAACTTTAAATCCAGTAAAAAGCCAACCAACCAACCAATCAAAAAGACAGGGAAAAGACTAGCTAAAACTGAAACAGTTCCACCTGTTTTATCATGAATATTGTGGGCTTTATTTCACCATTAATTTAAGATTTACTTTAAATCTAAGAATCAAAAGGGCACAACTCATTTTAGGGCTCTTAAATGAAAGCAGCCAGTAATTTTTTTCTGATTATTAACTGCCAAACTCTAGTCTAAACCAATCTCAATTGAAAATGATTTGGTAAATCGTGTTCTGTCTGCAAGGGAAAGGATACCAATTACCACGATATTAGACTTTTACAAGATCCTTTGGACTAAAATACATACAATTGTAAGCCTTTTGTCTCCTTATTATAACACGCTGCTTCTCACTGCTCATCTATGCAACATATAGTGCTACAGGCTTGGGGAAGAGTGGCTGGAAAGCTGCTCAGCAGAGAAGGACCTGGGGGTGTTGGTCGACAGCCGGCTGAACATGAGCCGGCAGTGTGCCCAGGCGGCCAAGAAGGCCAATGGCATCCTGGCCTGTATCAGAAATGGTGTGGCCAGCAGGAGTAGGGAAGGGATCGTCCCCCTGTACTCGGCACTGGTGAGGCCGCACCTCCAATACTGTGTTCAGTTTTGGGCCCCTCACTACAAGAAGGACATCGAGGTGCTGGAGCGTGTCCAGAGAAGGGCAACGAGGCTGGTGAGGGGTCTGGAGAACAAGTCTGATGAGGAGCGGCTGAGGGAACTGGGGTTGTTTAGCCTGGAGAAAAGGAGGCTGAGGGGAGACCTCATCGCTCTCTACAACTACCTGAAAGGAGGTTGTAGCAAGGTGGGTGTTGGTCTTTTCTCCGAAGTAACAAGTGATAGGACGAGAGGAAATGGCCTCAAGTTGCGGCAGGGGAGGTTTAGATTGGATGTAAGGAAAAATTTCTTTACTGAAAGAGTGGTGAAACATTGGAACAGGCTGCCCAGGGAAGTGGTGGAGTCCCCATCCCTGGAGGTATTTAAAAGACGTGTAGATGAGGCACTTAGGGACATGGTTTAGTGGGCATGGTGGTGTTGGGTTGACGGTTGGACTCGATGATCTTAGAGGTCTTTTCCAACCTCAATGAATCTATGATTCTATGATTCTATATGGACAAATACATTGCCAGCACAATCTAAAGTCTTGCTTGTAGTGAGCATATACCATGGCAACAGCTGTCAGTGGTCAGACTCCAGTGCAAACTCCTGTGGTGGGAAATGCAAAAATGTTATTTGCAATTACTATGGTTTCATGGAAGGATTCACTGCACTTATGCAAACTGTAAACAGGATTTACTTTTAGTGCCTAACCCATGAGTATTGTTATGCATTAAATGAAATGAATGCAGTGACACATTCACCCCAGTGAAAAACATTGTCTGCTGTGTTATGTGAAGACTGAGTGCGTCTTGAAAGGTATCGGTTAACAGCATCAAATTAATGGGTTTGAAGTATACAGTATACAGAAGTATACAGTATACCCCTACATACATGATATTTTAATTTATCCCATACAGTCTATTCTCATAAATGCGGCTCTTTTTATGAAATCTATTGTTTGCTCAGTCTCCCTCGTGGAATCATTCTATGCACACCCAACGGGATTTCTCATATATTTTAGCTTGGCCATGATTTTAAACAAAAGAAATCGTCCAATGCAAAACAAACAAAATGCTATGTTTTTGTCATCTAATTGTGATTTGTATGGTGAAAAATTCCTGTTAAAACAATACTGATGTAAGCTGCATGCATTAACATTCTTCACAAGTCTTATAAATGCAGAGTATAATTAGAATGCAATTTATGGTTGTTACTAGAAGATGTAAATATTTACTTAGTTCGCTATTATTGAATCTGATATCAAAAGTGGCAATGGCATACAACATAATTAGAAAAGAAAAACATGTAAATAATAAGACTTTCCTTCAATAAATCATTTTTTTCCTTTCTGCATCTACCAAACAAATGCTTAATAAAAACAGCTCTTTTCTTAGTACAGAAAGATCCTTTAGGGAAATGTGAAGAAGAAATATTTAGTTAAAATATAAACTGCAACATGGTATGGATGCCAATAGTTATCTTATTTAACCAGTTCAATAGTTGTATGAGAAAATAATATACTCAACATACCTAATTTATTTTTACAGATAAACATTGTATTTGACACTCAGATTGGAAAACAGTTACTGATATACATAATAAATGCTAGATAAACACTTAAAATAACTTGCAAAAGGGCACTGCTTCTTTAGTAGCCTTACTTGCAATGAAGAAGTACAGTGAGAGAGATTTCAATTTAATTTACTACGGCATGAAAACAGAATAAATCTACTGAAGTCAGCACAGAATACCACTGTAAAACAACATCAAGTCAGGTGAAGACAGTAGAACTAATGCTATGGAAGAGAAACACTCAACAAAGGGATTAAATAAAACACATCTTAAATTTTTTATATACATAATAATTTTTTTAATGATTTATATGAATCCTGAGACTATTTTGAGCATTTTCATGTGTTTAGTGTAGTATTTTTTAAACTTTAGTCTTCTTCATTTTATACCATTCTAGCTCTGCCTATAATTTTCTTGGAAAAAAAAAAAAAATTAAGATTTTCAGTTCCTTAAATGTTTTAGTTCTTTAACATTATTTTATTATTAAATTTATTTTAATTTCAAATATTTAACATTTTCATTTTCTTTTACCATATTGCTCTGGTTTTCACTGCTTTGATATGTAACATTAAGGCATACCACAAACACCATGACTTAATCCATCAGACTTCATACTATCACAATCTCTTCACTATTTGATGTATAGGTCACTCCCCAAGACAACCTGGAGAATCCAAAAGAGCTTCTTAAAGAGAGAACTGATAAACATTTGTACTATGGAAAGGTTTAAAAGTTATGTTAATATATTTTATCTAGTAGCTGATTTGAATCATACTTGATACTCACAAAATTAAAGAACTATACTTCTATAAAGTGGAGGTTTTTGTGTAGACATTTACATGTGCTTCAAAGAAAACACTTCATCTTTAAAGGTTGAGTCATTTTACTGATGCTAGTATTTATCAGAAATTATTATTTATTTCCATTTTTTTGAGCAAATTTGAGTACAGCTTAGAGAAAAAAAAAGAATACAAGTCAGACTGGAGGTAAAATCTCATAAATTCAACAAATACCATTAATATCTCTGTTGAAAAGCTGTGGAAGTCAGTGCAATTGTCCTAGGAATGAAATTTGTTCTTCTGTGGCATATGACTTAATTATGCCATAAAATTTAAAAAATCACTAAAATTCAAATGAAGGGAGAAATTATGCAAAAGGGAAAAAATGTCCAAAAGAGACAGTTCAATATCTTCTTTGATACCTATAAAAATGGAATTGCCTTGCAGATGGGTGTGTTGCCCTTCAAGGTTCTGCTGAGAAACTGTATGATTGTTCATCAACCTTTAGTCCACTTGCTAAAAACCAGCACAACGTATTGCATGCTGAAAACAACTGTTATTTCTTAATCTCACTGAATTGTGCTCTTCTTCGGCAACAATAACATGAGCCATTAAGTGAACTAATTAAGATATGGTTCCCATTTGTAATGTGACTTAGTATTTAATATTGGTAGAAATCAAATTATGGGTTTCATTAGGAATAAGATGGAGCCAAGAAATGTTAGTATTCACAATGTCTACAGCAACTGGGGAATGCCACGGCATTCAGATAAGAGACATTTGTCTTGCACTTACTTGTAGCTGTCTCCTGTGAAATTAGGAGTCAGTAGATTTTAAATCTCAATGGTAAAAACTGCTATACACAATCAATTTGACTTAACATGTAGAATGCTACCCATGCAATAAGACAGCACATAAATTAATTCATAATGTTATAAAAATAATTTAAAAATCAAATAGTTTTGTTGATCTTTCAAACACTCCAACAGATCTACTTGTTTACACTGATGAGAAGATTTAGTAAAAAGTTATGTTTTCTGTGAAAGGAAAGTTATAACCTTTCAAAATTTCCCTTTTGATTTATTTCTTTAGGACCCCCACTTCCAAAATGATGAAATTGTTTCATCTGACTGAATTTTTTTAATGGCTTCAACAGAACGTCTCAGTTCTATTGAAGCAGGTTCCAGTATTCACACTAAAAAATAGTTCTATCAGGACATATTCAAACACCTCTACACATGAACTAGCAATCATGAAGAGGGGAAATAATACAAGGTTTATAGGCCCTACATAAGGTGAGTTTCAAGAGATATGTGTCTGCAGGTCATGGGCAGGAGGAAGAAGACAGAACACTTGAACCTTTTTATTCTGTGACAATAGAATTCCTTTTGAAGCTGTAGAATGTTCCTGGGCAACTAAAAAATGTTATGTTGTCCAAGGTTTATACACGCATCGGAGCTCTTCAACCACCAAACTGATGTTGAGAATGAAAAATAATGATAAATAATGATAATAATGATAAATAAATAAATATGAAAAATAGGTCACAAGATCAAGAAATCTTAGAACTTTATGACACTAAGGGTGTTCCAATATTTCCAGTTAGGAAAGGTCAAACAGGTAATAACATAGAATGTCAGACATTAGCAGCAGTGTCATGACCTACTGGCAGCTTTTTTACGTTAAACTGCTTTGATGGTGTCTCAAAGAGACTGTTAATATCTGTGGACTATAGATGTATCAGTGCTGCAGACTGCATTTGCTGCAGGTACACTCTACACAGTCAACATTTGCTAGTTGACAGGTATTCATGGATGAATGACCATGAAACATACTAAATCCCAGTTAGAAATGGGCTTTGTTAGTACAAGAATCATAATACAGAACATTACAGAAATTTACACTATATTTTTGTAATATGCTACATTTTGCATATTCTCATATTCTGCAATTACTTATTACAGAAATATGCAAAACATGCAGCATATCACAGAAATGTCAATAATTCAGTGTATTTCAGAAGAAAAGAAGTATAAGAAAGTAAAAGGTTTTCTTTTGCTAAGCTTGCTACTCCACCTTTGTTTCTAAGATGATTTATGAACTTTATACATTTAATCCAAATCAGTTTTGTTAATGTTTTGATTTTAAAAAGAAAGTATTATTAGGGAAAAAGTTACAAGCTGTGAGAAATTATTTAGATTTTCTGACTGTGTATCAACAGCCTAAATCAATGCTCCAGTCCTCTTTGGCAAGACGTATTAGTCCCTATGTATAGTCATACTGCTATAGCTAGATTGCTCCCAAGCCTTAAGTCAGCTTCCTTATCTCTGCATGAACTGCAGTCTGAACTCTCCTTGACTTCTCATTGTAACTTTCCAAAATAACTCAATACATGAGTTACTGATCCAACTGATGTACTGTATTCTATGGTTTACTCAGTACTTCTAAAACTTTGCGGATCCACCAGTGCAGAATTTCAAAAGATGGTTAGAGGTCATTGTGTTGTGACAAAAGTTACAATACTTACTTTTGTTGGAGCTCAAAGTGTTAGAATGATGCAATTAAGGACTCTCAGCATGCTTTATTTGTTTTTGGTTTAAAGTATGTTTCAATTGCCTACTATGCAAAAGCAATTTAAAGTGTGACCCAAGTCCAAATCTAAAGGAAAAGAAAACTCCCTTCCCCATAAAGCGCGCGCTCTCAGTTTTGTTTTGGGTTTTGGGGTTTTTTTTTTGTTCTGTCCTGGGTTTGTTTTTTTTGTTTTTATTCTCATTGATTCTGTGAGGCAAGAACGATGATCTGTGAATGTTTGAGTGTCACGTATATGAAACAAGCTTCAGTTGAGATAGCCAGATATGAAATTACTCAATTGTATGACAACAGGAGACTGAAGATTTGTTCAAGCATTATAAGATTAGATTCTATACACTAGAAAACCAGGAGCTGCCAATCTGAACAGATGACTGAATTTTATATGGAGGTTTTTCCTGAAATAAAAATGAATACATTCCCACTTACTTGTTGGGGTACCGTGGCTCTTGCTCTCATTCTACCCCTTGTCTTTCCTTATGTGGAGATCAGGAAAAAGAGGGGAAATATACCTGGGTATTGCTAAGTGTCCTCTGAGTTTGGATTTGCCTGGAGTATAAGCTTGAAAACTCTTCTGAGTTGCACAGTTTAAATTAAGCCATCAAATCCAGAGAACCAACATAGTCTATATTATAAAGAAAATAGTGTATGTTACACTGGAAGTCTTAGATACTCGGGATGTTCTTTGTAACTAAAATTGGCAGTCATTTTCAGAGAAAAGAAATTAGTTAATAATGATAGAAACAGCAAGTTTCTTTGCACAGTGAAGCAGAATTTAACTGCAGCAGAAATGCAAACATAAAACATATTTGGTTGAGGAAAGTAAAAGTTGCACGTATCGGCAATAGTGACTGTAAAAAGATTCAAATATTTCCCACACAACCTTTTTAGAAAGATTTGCAAAGATGACAAAATAAAGTTGAAATCAAACCACTTACAGAAATCTCTATAGCAGCAAAAGGCAAGCAATGTTGTCAAGCCTTTTTAGCCAGACTAGGTTTTTAATGAGGAGAATAATGAGAAGATATTTTGACTTTAACTGCACAGAAACAGTTTGCTCCTTGAAGTGTATCAGGAGAGGTTTCATTGTTATTAATCCTATAGTTCTGATTACACCCACACACATTCTAACTGCACAGGGAAGAAATCTGACAGCAAATTTATTACAAAGATCTGCAGAAGTAATTTCTTCTTTGTTCTGTTTTCCTCCTGAATCTAATAATATCCCCCACCCCGCCCTGCTATGTCTAGGGAACTGGGTGGTGTCATTTCCAAGTATTGTCACTGACCATGTTTTATATAATAAATGTTCACCAAAATGATGCAACAAGCAAAGTGAGAAAGGATAATCCCAGGATTACACAACTAATGCACCAAAACCCTTTATAAATGCATCTTCAAAATTTTTATGCTGATGGAATGGGCAAATGTGGGAGAAAACAGGACTTGTGCACAGAAAATGCAGTTTTCATATTCAATTTGCATATTTACATTTCTTGTAGTCCTTTGATTGCCACTTGTTGCCCATTACATATTGTTCTGTTAGCTATAAATTACTCTATTTTTCTGGGTGACGATCTCATTTTTCATTGGTATACTGACACCACAGTTCCGTCAGTGTGAAGTATCAGTAAGAAATGTTACTGTCTGTCTTTCATCAATGCAATATTAGGATTACTTTATGTATTGTATATTAGTCATATACAATATTAGGATTACGTTAAGAAAATATTAATATTATAATATTAATATTAATTTTATACATTATATTATATATTATAATATATAATATATCATAATATTAATATATTTTTATACTCATAATAAAAACTGTGTGATAAAGAGTAATTGTTTCATGTTTCAGGATTTTCAGAATCTGTTTCAGATTTTGTTAATTAGAACTAAACCCCTAAAATTCAATGTTATTTTCAAAGGAAGATCTTCTTCAAGTCAATTACAAGGTTCATTAAGGTGCTGAGTTTATTTTACATTATATGAAAAAAAAATCTAAGCTCTATCCAAACATATATGAAAAGGAAACTTTTAATTGCATTCTGAAAAATATCAGATGGATGTTTCACCAAACTCAAACTTTTTCCTTCTTGTTCAAAAAAAAAAAAAGTCTTTTTTTTTAAATTTTACTGAAGCTTCAATCTCCGTAAAAAACATTTTCATTACTTTTCTCCATTTTCCTGTCACATAACAGCATACTCTTTGTATCTTCCAGGGCAAATTATGTAAAATATGGTATACTATTTTGTTAAGACACCCCCCCCCCCCCCCCCGATTTCCTAGGTAATCTACAAATAAATCTCTTCATTACTTTATGGAAGTATTTTAAATTAAGACATTTGCTTTTCACAGAACCAGAAAATCGTTAAGGTTGGAAGGCACCTCTGGATATCACCTAGTCCAAACCCCTGCTTAGAGCAGGGTTACATAGATCAGGTTGCTCAGGTCCGTATCCAGTTGAGTTTTGAGTATCATTTAAAACAACCTCTCTGGGCAGCCTGAGTGTTTGACCACCCATCCATAAAGACCTTATTACAGCATAAGCTAAATATCAGCAAATTTAGCTGTCCAAGAAATCTCATTAAGTGGTATATGTACATTTAAATCTAACATACAAAAGAGTAGTTTTCACTATGTGTTAATTTCTTGCATCCAAGTTATAGAAAAGGTTACTTGAGTTTGTACCTGTTTGTTATACTTAAAATTTTGTTATGGGAAAAAGGATTATACCATAATGCAAAGCCAAGAAGTTATTGTTAGCTTAATTAAGGCCTTAACCATCCTATCAAAGAATTATTATTACCTTAGTGGTAGCAATACTAGCATCTCTTGTTATATACAGTTAAAATGAGATACACATAAACTTTTAAGTTACTACCAATTTTTCTAGTATTAAGCTTATCCAATTAAGGTTGCCAGCTTCACTCAATCCAGCATACCAGTGTTTGCAGCCAGTCATTGGCATCCTGAGTCCTTGACCTGGCAGAGTAAGAGGTTGAGATTGATGGTTTCATCCTCCACACGTTAGGATGCTTGTGGTCATTTTTGCATGTTTGCACATATTTTACAGCTGGCTTTTTCTTCACTGGTCTATAAGGCCATGTTACATACAGATTTACTTTCTATGATGTGCTTTACATATGTTGGATACTTGTTCTTTGTTCTCTGATATCACTAAAACTGATGTTACTAAGCTCCCAAGGGTGCTTTCTTTTGATGACCAGTAATTGGACGACTGGTGAGCAACAGGAATTCCTGGATGCCTGCCTACCTTATAAGCTCTGTGAGCAACCAGTTAGACATTTGAAATGAAATCACTAACTAAAAAAAAAAAAAAGTCCTTTTCACTCTTTAGAAACCTGTGGACACTTTTCTCAGTTTTTCTTCAGTGGGATCCTCTACAGTTAAATAATTTAAAGATTTATTCTTATATCAATCTATTAGCCATTATTATTCCTACTGCATGCTAAATTTAGGAAAGAGTATTGAAGATCTTTCATACATTCTAGATGCTGAATAGCTAAGAAAATCAAGCATTAGTAAAAGATCTGCTGAGCTTAACAGTAATAATATTCTAAAAGATGCTTTCTAATGATAACATTATGTATGGAAACCGCATGGGGAATACAAAAGTTCCATTCAGCTTCCCTAGCACATTATTCTAATAAAAATAAAATAAAATAAAATAAAATAAAATAAAATAAAATAAAATAAAATAAAATAAAATAAAATAAAAAATCCCTCTTTCATAGGACAGGTAGCTACATAGTAGGACAGCCTGCAACATAGTTGGAATAATTAAATTATAGTGACCATCTATAGATTATGATATGGAATTGCAGATGTTCATATTGCTTGTTTACTGCCTTTGCCAGAATACAAATATCTGTGTAAATTCATGAAACCTGTCTTGTGAAGGGAGCAAAATTAAGATTATCAGAACTGGACAACAAAAGCTGACATAGTTGATATAAACTCTGGAATTGTGTCTTTATAGTGTTCCATGATGACAGCTTTAAAGAAAAACATGGAAGAGTATTGCATCTCTCTAATTTGTTAGATTCAATGCATTACTCATAAGTAGCTAGACTGGTTGACAAGAGCCATATGATTCCCTCGTGTAAAAGAAAAGGACACTCACGGGAAAACCAAGTGGTGATCTCCTTCAACTGGGGATTAGCATCCACCATAATTGCACATCACTGAATAATGTGGAGATTCTTTGGGTTTAGGTCAATTAGTCCCATAGAATGTTTAGGCATTATTTCAAGGTAGTAGATATATTTTGTGATATTTATGACAATGGTGATTCCAGTGAAAAGAAAGACAAAATCAATAATCTGTTTTTCTGAAAGGCTCCTATTTCTATTCTTTCGAGTAATAACACAAGCAGAGGTCTGCTTCTTTTTAAAATAGGCTTACTAGGCATGAGAAGGGTTTGTGTGTGTGTGTCTTTGTGTGTCGGTGTGTATACATATAATTGTATGTATTCTGAGTGCAACTTATTTTACTCTCAATCCTTGGGCAAAGACAGCCACCCAACATACAGCAACTCTCCTTCAGAGATCCTCCAAGGATGTCAGTGACTATGTCAATCCTTTAAGAATCATTTTCGCTTCAAGAATTTACTTAACGTATGTCATGTTTAGAATGTGGACAAGCATTAGAGTAAGTGGACTAAATATGCGTTGAGGCATCAAAGCATTTTGATCACAATTAGCTCCTTATGTTTTGCTGGCTCACCTTAGTATTTTCTAAATAACCTAAAGTAGACAGAATATGCAGAATGCAAGACCACTTGCTTATCATACCTTCTTTAAATAGAATGGTGTTCCAGCAATACCTCATGAAATAAAAGCTTTTCTCATGCTCTAAGAAAAACAGCCTTACAAATCTAACTATTGGTACCATATGGAGATCTCCTATCAATGGCACTCTCTTCATAGGGGACTTAAAGCTGTGTGCAACTATTAAGAGTGAAGCCATAAATTTCTCAGTGGGTAATTTTCTTTGATGCACAATGCTTATCTTATGTCTACATTATTAAAGTGATCCACTCATTTCTCTGCTATGCCATAGAAGGGCCTTTTGCAACTTAAATAGCTGTGTTACTTTATAGCTCATAAATATTTCTCCAAAGGTACTTTTTTAATGTTCTGATGAATGTTGTTTTCTGTAAGTTTTATGACTCAAGCAACATAATTATTTATTGAAAACAGCCACAACTGCCTGTAATGCAGATGAAAACAAAGAAAAATACATAATTCAGACTACTACTGCTTGCTCTTTGCTGTAGATTCGGAAGTGTCACCTATTACAATGGCTTCAAACTAGCTCTTGCATATGTCCCCATTCCTTTGCTTCAACATAATTCTGATGTTAAACATATCAGGAAATACACATACATTTTCTATAGTTCAGGATTTTTGTATAATCCTAGCTTTTTTCTCATTATTTTTCAATATAGATAAAACTATATTAGCATCAAAAAAGTTAAAAAGCTATAATCCTTTTGCTTATTAATACTTCAGGTTCGAGTTGAAAAGAACAAAGTCTTTAACACACTTCATCCATTAACATGAATGAGAGAAAATGTAATGTAAAAATGTTTGCTAAGTATGGATTTGTTCCATTTTTCAACTTTTTTTCTTAAATAAAAGGTATATAACTTCATACATATAATAAAAAAGAGTGAAAGAATGTATATATTATAAGATTGTCTTCTCAATCTCATGTTACAGAGAGGTCAGAAATCTCTGACTCGTAAGGTTACTTGAGAAAACCCAGGCTAGGGTTCCTTCTACCAGGACTACCTTGCTACTGTCCCATTATTCTCTCTACATATGACTGTTACACACAAATCTATTTTTTGTATAAATGTACTGTGCATATAAATTTCATATGAAAGTATTGTGTAACTGATTATTGTATTTACAATATGTCTGACCAAATCCTCAAATATTGGAGTTACTTCCAAGTGGATGGTACAAGTCAGACTCCTGCTCAGACTAAACAAGCAGTAAGTCCAGCTGGGCTGTTGCAGGTTCAGAAGGCCAGAACAAACATAAAAAGTATGTAGGCTTTGTCTAAATGACATTTCTGGACAGGAAAAATGGGAAAAGTCCACGTAAGATTTAAGGTGCCTTGTATCTGAAACTTGGTCTATTTCTGCTACTGTAGGTGTGCCCAAACGCTAGTGCTTCCAAAAAAAAAGGGCTAGAAGCTGCAGAACCTTTTGCTGGGGGGAACCAAAACATACCTAGCCATCTGTGCATAATGAAAAAAAGCACACCTTTGGTAACTATTAAAGCCTCAAAGTCCAAAATTCTGTTGAAATGGAAAACAAAATTAAACATTTAACATGACACAAAAGTAACCTGGAAAAGGCTTCTGGAAATCTTGGTAAGCCCTTCTATTTTGTATCATTTTAAACCAAGGGCTCGTGATTTCTTTCCAGTTCAGTAAGGATTATTCTTATATGAATTCAGGCCATTATGACTGTAGCACTCTTTCTAAGAGGTTTACATGAAAGCTATTTGCAACTATGCATTACATGGTGCAAAGGGTCATGTTACAAAGATTATACACAGAAAGTGAAAAAAATAGATTGATTTGTTTTAAACTTTAAATCCAGTAAAAAGCCAACCAACCAACCAATCAAAAAGACAGGGAAAAGACTAGCTAAAACTGAAACAGTTCCACCTGTTTTATCATGAATATTGTGGGCTTTATTTCACCATTAATTTAAGATTTACTTTAAATCTAAGAATCAAAAGGGCACAACTCATTTTAGGGCTCTTAAATGAAAGCAGCCAGTAATTTTTTTCTGATTATTAACTGCCAAACTCTAGTCTAAACCAATCTCAATTGAAAATGATTTGGTAAATCGTGTTCTGTCTGCAAGGGAAAGGATACCAATTACCACGATATTAGACTTTTACAAGATCCTTTGGACTAAAATACATACAATTGTAAGCCTTTTGTCTCCTTATTATAACACGCTGCTTCTCACTGCTCATCTATGCAACATATAGTGCTACAGGCTTGGGGAAGAGTGGCTGGAAAGCTGCTCAGCAGAGAAGGACCTGGGGGTGTTGGTCGACAGCCGGCTGAACATGAGCCGGCAGTGTGCCCAGGCGGCCAAGAAGGCCAATGGCATCCTGGCCTGTATCAGAAATGGTGTGGCCAGCAGGAGTAGGGAAGGGATCGTCCCCCTGTACTCGGCACTGGTGAGGCCGCACCTCCAATACTGTGTTCAGTTTTGGGCCCCTCACTACAAGAAGGACATCGAGGTGCTGGAGCGTGTCCAGAGAAGGGCAACGAGGCTGGTGAGGGGTCTGGAGAACAAGTCTGATGAGGAGCGGCTGAGGGAACTGGGGTTGTTTAGCCTGGAGAAAAGGAGGCTGAGGGGAGACCTCATCGCTCTCTACAACTACCTGAAAGGAGGTTGTAGCAAGGTGGGTGTTGGTCTTTTCTCCGAAGTAACAAGTGATAGGACGAGAGGAAATGGCCTCAAGTTGCGGCAGGGGAGGTTTAGATTGGATGTAAGGAAAAATTTCTTTACTGAAAGAGTGGTGAAACATTGGAACAGGCTGCCCAGGGAAGTGGTGGAGTCCCCATCCCTGGAGGTATTTAAAAGACGTGTAGATGAGGCACTTAGGGACATGGTTTAGTGGGCATGGTGGTGTTGGGTTGACGGTTGGACTCGATGATCTTAGAGGTCTTTTCCAACCTCAATGAATCTATGATTCTATGATTCTATATGGACAAATACATTGCCAGCACAATCTAAAGTCTTGCTTGTAGTGAGCATATACCATGGCAACAGCTGTCAGTGGTCAGACTCCAGTGCAAACTCCTGTGGTGGGAAATGCAAAAATGTTATTTGCAATTACTATGGTTTCATGGAAGGATTCACTGCACTTATGCAAACTGTAAACAGGATTTACTTTTAGTGCCTAACCCATGAGTATTGTTATGCATTAAATGAAATGAATGCAGTGACACATTCACCCCAGTGAAAAACATTGTCTGCTGTGTTATGTGAAGACTGAGTGCGTCTTGAAAGGTATCGGTTAACAGCATCAAATTAATGGGTTTGAAGTATACAGTATACAGAAGTATACAGTATACCCCTACATACATGATATTTTAATTTATCCCATACAGTCTATTCTCATAAATGCGGCTCTTTTTATGAAATCTATTGTTTGCTCAGTCTCCCTCGTGGAATCATTCTATGCACACCCAACGGGATTTCTCATATATTTTAGCTTGGCCATGATTTTAAACAAAAGAAATCGTCCAATGCAAAACAAACAAAATGCTATGTTTTTGTCATCTAATTGTGATTTGTATGGTGAAAAATTCCTGTTAAAACAATACTGATGTAAGCTGCATGCATTAACATTCTTCACAAGTCTTATAAATGCAGAGTATAATTAGAATGCAATTTATGGTTGTTACTAGAAGATGTAAATATTTACTTAGTTCGCTATTATTGAATCTGATATCAAAAGTGGCAATGGCATACAACATAATTAGAAAAGAAAAACATGTAAATAATAAGACTTTCCTTCAATAAATCATTTTTTTCCTTTCTGCATCTACCAAACAAATGCTTAATAAAAACAGCTCTTTTCTTAGTACAGAAAGATCCTTTAGGGAAATGTGAAGAAGAAATATTTAGTTAAAATATAAACTGCAACATGGTATGGATGCCAATAGTTATCTTATTTAACCAGTTCAATAGTTGTATGAGAAAATAATATACTCAACATACCTAATTTATTTTTACAGATAAACATTGTATTTGACACTCAGATTGGAAAACAGTTACTGATATACATAATAAATGCTAGATAAACACTTAAAATAACTTGCAAAAGGGCACTGCTTCTTTAGTAGCCTTACTTGCAATGAAGAAGTACAGTGAGAGAGATTTCAATTTAATTTACTACGGCATGAAAACAGAATAAATCTACTGAAGTCAGCACAGAATACCACTGTAAAACAACATCAAGTCAGGTGAAGACAGTAGAACTAATGCTATGGAAGAGAAACACTCAACAAAGGGATTAAATAAAACACATCTTAAATTTTTTATATACATAATAATTTTTTTAATGATTTATATGAATCCTGAGACTATTTTGAGCATTTTCATGTGTTTAGTGTAGTATTTTTTAAACTTTAGTCTTCTTCATTTTATACCATTCTAGCTCTGCCTATAATTTTCTTGGAAAAAAAAAAAAAAATTAAGATTTTCAGTTCCTTAAATGTTTTAGTTCTTTAACATTATTTTATTATTAAATTTATTTTAATTTCAAATATTTAACATTTTCATTTTCTTTTACCATATTGCTCTGGTTTTCACTGCTTTGATATGTAACATTAAGGCATACCACAAACACCATGACTTAATCCATCAGACTTCATACTATCACAATCTCTTCACTATTTGATGTATAGGTCACTCCCCAAGACAACCTGGAGAATCCAAAAGAGCTTCTTAAAGAGAGAACTGATAAACATTTGTACTATGGAAAGGTTTAAAAGTTATGTTAATATATTTTATCTAGTAGCTGATTTGAATCATACTTGATACTCACAAAATTAAAGAACTATACTTCTATAAAGTGGAGGTTTTTGTGTAGACATTTACATGTGCTTCAAAGAAAACACTTCATCTTTAAAGGTTGAGTCATTTTACTGATGCTAGTATTTATCAGAAATTATTATTTATTTCCATTTTTTTGAGCAAATTTGAGTACAGCTTAGAGAAAAAAAAAGAATACAAGTCAGACTGGAGGTAAAATCTCATAAATTCAACAAATACCATTAATATCTCTGTTGAAAAGCTGTGGAAGTCAGTGCAATTGTCCTAGGAATGAAATTTGTTCTTCTGTGGCATATGACTTAATTATGCCATAAAATTTAAAAAATCACTAAAATTCAAATGAAGGGAGAAATTATGCAAAAGGGAAAAAATGTCCAAAAGAGACAGTTCAATATCTTCTTTGATACCTATAAAAATGGAATTGCCTTGCAGATGGGTGTGTTGCCCTTCAAGGTTCTGCTGAGAAACTGTATGATTGTTCATCAACCTTTAGTCCACTTGCTAAAAACCAGCACAACGTATTGCATGCTGAAAACAACTGTTATTTCTTAATCTCACTGAATTGTGCTCTTCTTCGGCAACAATAACATGAGCCATTAAGTGAACTAATTAAGATATGGTTCCCATTTGTAATGTGACTTAGTATTTAATATTGGTAGAAATCAAATTATGGGTTTCATTAGGAATAAGATGGAGCCAAGAAATGTTAGTATTCACAATGTCTACAGCAACTGGGGAATGCCACGGCATTCAGATAAGAGACATTTGTCTTGCACTTACTTGTAGCTGTCTCCTGTGAAATTAGGAGTCAGTAGATTTTAAATCTCAATGGTAAAAACTGCTATACACAATCAATTTGACTTAACATGTAGAATGCTACCCATGCAATAAGACAGCACATAAATTAATTCATAATGTTATAAAAATAATTTAAAAATCAAATAGTTTTGTTGATCTTTCAAACACTCCAACAGATCTACTTGTTTACACTGATGAGAAGATTTAGTAAAAAGTTATGTTTTCTGTGAAAGGAAAGTTATAACCTTTCAAAATTTCCCTTTTGATTTATTTCTTTAGGACCCCCACTTCCAAAATGATGAAATTGTTTCATCTGACTGAATTTTTTTAATGGCTTCAACAGAACGTCTCAGTTCTATTGAAGCAGGTTCCAGTATTCACACTAAAAAATAGTTCTATCAGGACATATTCAAACACCTCTACACATGAACTAGCAATCATGAAGAGGGGAAATAATACAAGGTTTATAGGCCCTACATAAGGTGAGTTTCAAGAGATATGTGTCTGCAGGTCATGGGCAGGAGGAAGAAGACAGAACACTTGAACCTTTTTATTCTGTGACAATAGAATTCCTTTTGAAGCTGTAGAATGTTCCTGGGCAACTAAAAAATGTTATGTTGTCCAAGGTTTATACACGCATCGGAGCTCTTCAACCACCAAACTGATGTTGAGAATGAAAAATAATGATAAATAATGATAATAATGATAAATAAATAAATATGAAAAATAGGTCACAAGATCAAGAAATCTTAGAACTTTATGACACTAAGGGTGTTCCAATATTTCCAGTTAGGAAAGGTCAAACAGGTAATAACATAGAATGTCAGACATTAGCAGCAGTGTCATGACCTACTGGCAGCTTTTTTACGTTAAACTGCTTTGATGGTGTCTCAAAGAGACTGTTAATATCTGTGGACTATAGATGTATCAGTGCTGCAGACTGCATTTGCTGCAGGTACACTCTACACAGTCAACATTTGCTAGTTGACAGGTATTCATGGATGAATGACCATGAAACATACTAAATCCCAGTTAGAAATGGGCTTTGTTAGTACAAGAATCATAATACAGAACATTACAGAAATTTACACTATATTTTTGTAATATGCTACATTTTGCATATTCTCATATTCTGCAATTACTTATTACAGAAATATGCAAAACATGCAGCATATCACAGAAATGTCAATAATTCAGTGTATTTCAGAAGAAAAGAAGTATAAGAAAGTAAAAGGTTTTCTTTTGCTAAGCTTGCTACTCCACCTTTGTTTCTAAGATGATTTATGAACTTTATACATTTAATCCAAATCAGTTTTGTTAATGTTTTGATTTTAAAAAGAAAGTATTATTAGGGAAAAAGTTACAAGCTGTGAGAAATTATTTAGATTTTCTGACTGTGTATCAACAGCCTAAATCAATGCTCCAGTCCTCTTTGGCAAGACGTATTAGTCCCTATGTATAGTCATACTGCTATAGCTAGATTGCTCCCAAGCCTTAAGTCAGCTTCCTTATCTCTGCATGAACTGCAGTCTGAACTCTCCTTGACTTCTCATTGTAACTTTCCAAAATAACTCAATACATGAGTTACTGATCCAACTGATGTACTGTATTCTATGGTTTACTCAGTACTTCTAAAACTTTGCGGATCCACCAGTGCAGAATTTCAAAAGATGGTTAGAGGTCATTGTGTTGTGACAAAAGTTACAATACTTACTTTTGTTGGAGCTCAAAGTGTTAGAATGATGCAATTAAGGACTCTCAGCATGCTTTATTTGTTTTTGGTTTAAAGTATGTTTCAATTGCCTACTATGCAAAAGCAATTTAAAGTGTGACCCAAGTCCAAATCTAAAGGAAAAGAAAACTCCCTTCCCCATAAAGCGCGCGCTCTCAGTTTTGTTTTGGGTTTTGGGGTTTTTTTTTTGTTCTGTCCTGGGTTTGTTTTTTTTGTTTTTATTCTCATTGATTCTGTGAGGCAAGAACGATGATCTGTGAATGTTTGAGTGTCACGTATATGAAACAAGCTTCAGTTGAGATAGCCAGATATGAAATTACTCAATTGTATGACAACAGGAGACTGAAGATTTGTTCAAGCATTATAAGATTAGATTCTATACACTAGAAAACCAGGAGCTGCCAATCTGAACAGATGACTGAATTTTATATGGAGGTTTTTCCTGAAATAAAAATGAATACATTCCCACTTACTTGTTGGGGTACCGTGGCTCTTGCTCTCATTCTACCCCTTGTCTTTCCTTATGTGGAGATCAGGAAAAAGAGGGGAAATATACCTGGGTATTGCTAAGTGTCCTCTGAGTTTGGATTTGCCTGGAGTATAAGCTTGAAAACTCTTCTGAGTTGCACAGTTTAAATTAAGCCATCAAATCCAGAGAACCAACATAGTCTATATTATAAAGAAAATAGTGTATGTTACACTGGAAGTCTTAGATACTCGGGATGTTCTTTGTAACTAAAATTGGCAGTCATTTTCAGAGAAAAGAAATTAGTTAATAATGATAGAAACAGCAAGTTTCTTTGCACAGTGAAGCAGAATTTAACTGCAGCAGAAATGCAAACATAAAACATATTTGGTTGAGGAAAGTAAAAGTTGCACGTATCGGCAATAGTGACTGTAAAAAGATTCAAATATTTCCCACACAACCTTTTTAGAAAGATTTGCAAAGATGACAAAATAAAGTTGAAATCAAACCACTTACAGAAATCTCTATAGCAGCAAAAGGCAAGCAATGTTGTCAAGCCTTTTTAGCCAGACTAGGTTTTTAATGAGGAGAATAATGAGAAGATATTTTGACTTTAACTGCACAGAAACAGTTTGCTCCTTGAAGTGTATCAGGAGAGGTTTCATTGTTATTAATCCTATAGTTCTGATTACACCCACACACATTCTAACTGCACAGGGAAGAAATCTGACAGCAAATTTATTACAAAGATCTGCAGAAGTAATTTCTTCTTTGTTCTGTTTTCCTCCTGAATCTAATAATATCCCCCACCCCGCCCTGCTATGTCTAGGGAACTGGGTGGTGTCATTTCCAAGTATTGTCACTGACCATGTTTTATATAATAAATGTTCACCAAAATGATGCAACAAGCAAAGTGAGAAAGGATAATCCCAGGATTACACAACTAATGCACCAAAACCCTTTATAAATGCATCTTCAAAATTTTTATGCTGATGGAATGGGCAAATGTGGGAGAAAACAGGACTTGTGCACAGAAAATGCAGTTTTCATATTCAATTTGCATATTTACATTTCTTGTAGTCCTTTGATTGCCACTTGTTGCCCATTACATATTGTTCTGTTAGCTATAAATTACTCTATTTTTCTGGGTGACGATCTCATTTTTCATTGGTATACTGACACCACAGTTCCGTCAGTGTGAAGTATCAGTAAGAAATGTTACTGTCTGTCTTTCATCAATGCAATATTAGGATTACTTTATGTATTGTATATTAGTCATATACAATATTAGGATTACGTTAAGAAAATATTAATATTATAATATTAATATTAATTTTATACATTATATTATATATTATAATATATAATATATCATAATATTAATATATTTTTATACTCATAATAAAAACTGTGTGATAAAGAGTAATTGTTTCATGTTTCAGGATTTTCAGAATCTGTTTCAGATTTTGTTAATTAGAACTAAACCCCTAAAATTCAATGTTATTTTCAAAGGAAGATCTTCTTCAAGTCAATTACAAGGTTCATTAAGGTGCTGAGTTTATTTTACATTATATGAAAAAAAAATCTAAGCTCTATCCAAACATATATGAAAAGGAAACTTTTAATTGCATTCTGAAAAATATCAGATGGATGTTTCACCAAACTCAAACTTTTTCCTTCTTGTTCAAAAAAAAAAAAAGTCTTTTTTTTTAAATTTTACTGAAGCTTCAATCTCCGTAAAAAACATTTTCATTACTTTTCTCCATTTTCCTGTCACATAACAGCATACTCTTTGTATCTTCCAGGGCAAATTTCCTTCCTAAAACTCAATCCATTAAATAAAGCTTTCCACCTATTGCAGTACCACAGTATAGTTGCTGAAAAGTAGAGAAGAATGCTCAAAAAAAGAGAAATAACAATAATATTCTTGGGCTTACATGACTGACTTTTTGGTAGATGCCATTCTCTTTTGCTATCTCTCCTCATGTCATACTGTGTTGTTACAAGTTTTTTCCCTTCTTAAAACTTCACTCATCTTTTTCAATAAACTGCATGTTATCCTTCCCTTTCAACAGTTATTCCCATGCCTCTTCCTGATCCTCAGCTGCTTTCAAATGTTTGCCCTGTATTGGAAAACATTCTTATCTTACACTGGACAATATTATTCTCCTCATCAGATCAATTTACATTCTAAACAATAAGCTATGAAAAACAAGTACTGCTATGATGGAGTAAAATATGACCATGAAATTGCAAGCTCTCAAGGGGAAGGGAATGTGTTTAAATGATCTGCTAAAACATTGCTAAAGTGCATTACTGTAGTTGTAATTACTAAACAACTATTTTATTATGTGTACATAATACCTCTCTACCACACAGCATTCTTGAAAAATCATGTTATGTTTCAGGTCATGAAATTGGCATTCTTTTGGCATGCATATGGCAGTTTACTGGCAAGCAATTAAGTTTTAATATTAGAATAAATTAAATTTATTTCTGACTGCTTTGATGATAAAAATCATACTCCTACAGATAAAGCACATTAACAGGAAAAAATTAAATTCTAAACCTATTAAAAATTGTCATTGACAGTTGGCTAGGTTTTCACTCAGTATTTTGGAATTTTCATTGCATTATCACCAGAAGTGAAAAGATAAACTTATTAAGGTCGAACTAATATTAACTTAATAATTTAATTATTTCTCATCTGCTTCTGCAAATGCTGGATCCCACTGTGAAAGTACATGGAAGTACTACTAGCCCTAAGAAAAGCTGCTTTATGGTATTTCTGTTTCAAATATTAGAAATACGACAGTTTATCAGCTTATCGTATCCAAACAATCTGCAAGCTTTGGATCAGAATTTTCCACTTCTTTTGAAGTAAGTATTGCATAGCTCTATTGAGTCCAACACAATATTCAAAAGGAGTGAAAACTCTGAATTCTGGCCTCTAGAACTTATAACTTTCTGCAGGAACCAATAATATCTATTGTTATTTTTACAGTAAATGGCATTGTACTAGTATTTCATGACAATGTTCATGACATTTATGAAAATATTATATAGTATGCTGAGAAAACTAAATAGTAAATCTTTTGAAGCCACACAGAAATGGTTCATGTCAAACATCTTTTCCTTTCTCATGGGAGATATAAATAAAGTATGCAGATAAGAGAATACCTTCTCAGTTTATTACTCTACTAAAAAGAAAATTACTCTCAGAGCTGGATCAGACACACAAAACTGGGAAAACAGTATTCTAGCTATTTCAACAGTTAGAATTACAATTTAACCACCAGAAAAAATAAATTGTTCAAAACAGAATGTCTAAAGTCACATTTGACGATCGTTTAGTTATTTAAGAGTCAAACTATTAAGTGGGATTCCAGCACTTAAACAAAGGCAGCTATTGGCATTTGCAAAGCCTTAAACTACCCAACTAGCCTCCAGATGCTTCTCCACAAGGGTGGAGGTCTCCAGGAATCTTGTGCCATTTCTGCCAGCCTGATGCAGATGTTTTGGTCATCCTTAGACTTCTAAAATTATATCAGCTTCTTATGATTATTCAATGGTATCCTTCTTTTATGAGGAATAAATCAATGTCTGAGTCAGCTAAAGGAGGAGTAAAAATCAGTAAATATTTGTTCATACTGAGAAGATAATGATCTCAAAAAAAGTCAGCTGTCAGGGGTCAGGGAATTAGCAGTCTACATACCACCAAAAAACATGTTTCTTTTTTCTCTCTATCAAGTTCAGATTTGTCACATGTATACATTACCAGAAGGAGAAGAAGAGATTTCTTGATAGATCACATGCATCCAGTGCTCATCCAGTGCATCAGCATTGTTGGAGAAGAAGGAAGTTCAGGATGCGTGAGTGGGAAAAAGGAAAGTTTTATAATTTCCTTTGAACTCCATTCACCTAATGGTAACAACGCCCAGGGTTAAGAAAGAGAAAGAGATGATCCTTACTTCAATGTATCAAAATCAGGAGTTAGCAATCTTCTTACTGGAAAACTTTCCACCCCTCCATGACAATTAACTAGTAAGTATTTAACAGATAGCCATTGGTTGCTTCTTCAAAAACAGTAAGCAAACAAGTTATTAAATAGACACAGAAGGTGTGAGTCCTTCAGTGAATTAAATGAGAAACAAAGCAGAATTCATCTGATCCAGGAAGGAACTTCTCTATATTATTATATATGGTAAGTAGCATAGTCTTCTTTTCTGTCTAACAATGCCTTTGAAATTAAGGGTGAATATGGTCAAGCAGCACAGGTTTTTTTCCAGTGGCTGCAATGACACCATGAAATGCATACATAGGCATATCACAGTAACATTTGTTACCACTTGCACAGGGCAGCAAGAAGAAAGATTCCTTATTCTTTTTATCCTTCCTTATCTATGTAACTAGATAAGGAATCATCATCTCTCTTAACTAGAGATGATGTGGCCTTTACAAAAATAAGGAAGCTATTAACACCCTCCAGAGAAGATACAGTATTCATTATTACAACGAATAAAAACAGTCCTAAAATATACTTCTGAAGGAAAGATGGTGAAAGGTATTTTGGACATCTTTCTTCCAGATTTGGGAAACAGTCTGAAAGAGTGATGCAGTAAAACAGCTCTAGGGCACTGAAGAAGTTGGAGAGAGATAGATGAAAAAAGAACACCTTTCACAGACTGAAAGCAGAAGCTTCTTGTCAGTGGAAGGGACCTGAAGGAGAAACGAGGTTATTAGTATCCTACCAAAACAGTGCTTAAGATAGATTTTGTTCATCTTAGATCTCATGACTTGAAAAAAGGACTCTGTAGAGTAGTGAGGAAGTCTTCTAATGATTGAAAATGGATGATCATATCACAAGAAGAGAGTGGTAGCATCTAGCTCAGCTTGGAAAGAATAGGAACTAAGCATATAAAAGAGCTGGAGATTATTTTGGTGGAAGGAATATGACATACTATCTATGGGCATTTCATATTTACACACACACACTCAGAGTTATATTAACAAATGCCTGTCTATACCTTCCATCTTTTTTTACACTCACAGGATCTTTAAATTGAGACTTCCTTAAAGCAAAGGCCTCTCTTTTTTGTTGTCTGGAAATTTTCTGTGGGGAAAAAAAAAGAATTAAATGTGAAATGTGTGGCTGCTCTGTTCGTAGTTGAACACTGCACAAAATCAATGTCTCATAAGTTTTCATGCAAAGTTAGAAAAATAGCCTAAGATCATTCCTCCACAAAAAATATTTTAACTCAAATTTCTTTTGCATGGATAGCTCTCCTAATTATTTCTCTGTTAACCTAAAAGGTGAAAAAGTTGTTCTTTAAATTTACCCCAATCTGTTCAAACTCTCTCATATAGTTCTGTCTTAGAAAAATAAGAAAAGGAAGAAAACCTTTTGTTTGTGAACTGATTTATCTTTTTGATTTCAGTAGTGTCTGGAGCTGGCTGCACCAGCTCCATTTTCACCACACTGCACTGACAGACCATACCTGCAAAGTAATTTATCTTCAAGTTAATCAATAGGAAAGAAAAGAAGAAAAGGAAAATATATTCCCATTTAAAAATTTCTGTAGGGTGCAGATCTGGACACATTGCACAGCTGGGCATCTCAGACACTGACATCAATTTCATCTTGCTGAGACCTTTGTAATTTTATTTTCAGTTAACAAATAAACATGAGCAAAAGAAGCACACCTACATTCTTTGGAATGTCCTATATGACAGCACTAACTTCACTGAAACCCACTAAATCATGGATGTGACTACTAGACTTCAAAAAAAGATACTGGGCCAAACAAAACACAACCAAAACTTCCAATTTAGATTTCCTAGCTCTTTCATGTATTTCTTGTGAGTCTTGAGACACCTCCCATTACTCTGATGCCATAGTTTAATAGTCTGCAGTAAAAATAGTCTCTGAAATCAGTTGCCACACTTACTGGAGATGGTCTGGTCCTTCAGAATGTGAGTGTTCTCTGGCCCACGAAGTTAACTTTATCAATAGAATCACTTCTGATGCAGTGGCATTCTGCTAAATTGGTCTGAAAAAATGTAAAAATAATCCTTACAATTCAAGAAGTCTGATGGCTAATGTTTTGCTGACTATCAGTCTAAGAAAATTTTGTCACATGATTGAAAGCCAGCACTGAATAAACTGCAAGTTGTGCCCTTTCTTTCTTTCTACCAGGAATATGCAGTAGGCAGATTTATCCAGCCAAGCAAGGGAGGGAATAACCTTCCCTTCAATATCCTGGCTGCACCCTAGTGTATATAGCCCAGGGTGCTATTGGCCACAGGCTCTACTCTACGTTCTTGCACCAGTGCTTCCTGCCTGGGGGCAGCACTTGGAGGTTGTCCTTGATGAATTTCGTTAGGTTTCCTCTGGCCCATTCCTTTGGCATTTCTAGGTCCCTGTGGATGGCAGCCCTACCTGCAGGCCTATTGGCTTTTTCTCCCAATTTGGTGTTGCCTGCAAACTTAGTGAACGTGCCCTCTGTAACCTCCTCTGGGCCATTGACAAAGACATTGAACAGGAGAGGTCCCAGCATAGACGCCTGTAGTACTCCACTTGTCAAAGACATTGAGTGTGACCCATCAACCACTATCCTCTGGGCCCAATTATCCACCGAGATTTTTACCTATCTAGTTGTCTAGTCCTCCAGACTGTAACAGCTCTGCTAAAGACAAGGTAAATCACAGAAGGCAATGGGTCACATCTGATTTACCCTTAGTAAATCCATGCTGACTGTTCCCAGACACTTTCCTCTTCTGCATGTGCCCTGAAATGAGCTCCAAGAGGACTTGCTCCATGATTTTCTCAGGAGCCAAAGTGAGGCTAACTGGCTTACAGATCCCCAGATCATCCTTTTTGCCCTTTTTTGAAGATGGAGGCAATATTTGCCTTCCTCTATACATTGAGAAGTCCCCTGATCTCCACAGTCTCTCAAAGATTATAGAGAGCAGCTTTGCTAGCACATTAGCTAGTTCTCTCAGCAGCCTTGCATGCAGTTTTACCCACCATGAGTTTTTTATGGAAACTGAGCATATGTTAGAAATAAAACAGCAATTGAACAACAGCAGATAGAACAGATAGAATAGCAACAGAACATTAATACTACACAGGATTATACTATCAAACCCATTAGACTTACATGTCATATAATTGATTAATTTTCACATTTGCCAGAAGAACCCTAGAAAAACTCAATGGGAAAATGATAGCAATGTGTCACACTTCTCTTTCATGATAACAAATCAGGCAAGTAGGTATGTTTGACATTTGCTGCCTTCTAATTTCAGAACAAGCTGCCAGAGGCAGAAAAATATTAAACTAAAAATTAAAGTTTCCTTCAGTCACTTGGGTATTACACAATTAAATCAGCCACTGGTATAGAAATCCTATGTGCTTGAAAATGTTCACGTTCAGTGACATATGTGCTTGAAAATGTTCACGTTCAGTGACATATGGCTTGTCGAACTACTACCAACATGTGTGAAGGAGATGTTCAAATATTATCACAATATATGTAACACAAAACTTTTTTTTTCTTTTTCTTTTTTCTTTTTCGTTTTCCTTTTTCTATAGAAAGAAACAACAGGACAATAAATGAACACTGATCATGCTGAATAATCATCACAGGTTGATTGACTACTGCATGAGTTACCTTTTAAGGAAGAGAGGTAGAAGTGCACACTACTAAAGTAAGCTACCTACTTTGCAACTCTTTTGCTACTACTTGATTGTATTTTCTTTCTTGCTAAGACAAAGCTATTGAAAGCTGTCAGAACACAACCAAAGTTTCAGTCCTGACACAATGATGTTCATCCTGTTCTGCTACCTTTTGTAAATACAGAGTAACAGCAGTGTTTCAGCAAAGCTACACCAGAGTTACATTGGGTCAACTTGGAATGTGGTTCCAGACCTTTGCTATTGACTCAGATCTAGTTAGATCAATGTATCAACAAGCCTGAGTGGTCATCTAAGTGGCCAGCTTTTCTGACTCAAAAACTTGTGTAGCTGAGAGGCCAAAGATGGGTACCCCATGCCTCAGAGATCCAAAGGAAGGAGACGCTCCAAGACAGTGCACAGTTTGGAGATAAGATGCTTAGCTGGGCACAGAACTAGATCACAGTGTGACACCAGGATGTAAGTCTTACCAACCATGTTGCTGCATTTCTTCATACAGGCAAGGATTTATCCAGCAGATTCTGTGCTGGTGTAGCCTCACCCTTAATCATATGATGTAACAGTAGTTACACATGACCTACATTTCCAACATACACAAACCATGGTGATCAGTAGATGTGAGTAGTGGCTTACTGTCTATGTCCGGCCTGTTGAAATTTCTTCTCTGAGCTGGGCTAAGCAGAGCTGTTGCAAAGGTTTAGTACCCTACGCACATTCCCTCATCTAAAATTTTTTTTCAGAACAGATCTTTCAGAGGAAAACATCACAGTTCTTATCATAGGCATAAGAGAATTTTAAGCATGCTAAAAAGTTATGCGCCATAAGAATTCTTTGAGTGTTAAATCTAGTTGTTCCCCTGTGGCTTTCTGGTCCTCCGCCAAACCTTCTCTTATTGCAGGTATGGCTCATACAGTGCAACAGGCAATGTGCTAAGCTTTGGGACCATAGAGTATATACGGGATACACCATACTACCCCAGGAGGAATTAATTCAATTTGCCTTCATTTGATGCTAATCACACTTTCATCTGCTAGTTGCAGCACTGAGTACCTGCAGCTTACAGTTTTAATTAACAGCACTGTTGTAGCTGCAACTGGGGGAATATCAAAAGTGCATATTCACAATTCAGTTGAACTTTATACCCTTCTTTAATTTTACAGGACACACCATCCCCTTCAATTTTTATAGTACATGAACGGGATTTTATGTTTGCATCTTCACCTAAATATAAACCACAGCAGGAATATTACTTTAGCAAAACAGGATACACAAAGTCAAAGGTTTTAGATATACCACAATACAAATTTAGTTGCAGTTGGCTACTCCAAAACTGGTCTCGTAAAATTAATTTGAATATGACACAAAAGAATAACTTCAATCATTTCAGGAACTTCGGTATTTCCTCAGAAGACTACCCTTTCTGAAGTAATCATTATTCCTCCTTTTAAGTCTGCCCTTCAACTACTCACCTCAAATCCTGCAGCAAAGAATATCACTGGGAAAAGTCAGAGCAAACAGGAGGAGCTCAGAAGAACACTGTTACAGAGCAAGAAAAGAACAAATTGTTCCATTTCTATTCTACCCAGCAAATGAATGTTCCTTTGTTATATAACTGAAATAATAGTCACACTGATGAAATGTAATGTGTATTCATAATAAACAATTTCTGATTATTGAAAATGCTAAGTTTTTATTTGCCATGTAATCAACTATGGATGATTACCTCTCAGGAACAAATATTACTGCTTGCATATTTTGTGTATAAATATCTGTTATCATGGATTTTGAATGCTTTTTCAGAATAATTTTTTGAGTAATTAAGAAGAAGAAGAAGAAAGCTTAACAATTTTTTCTTTTAAATGGATGATGTAATACTACTCCAGGCAAAATATTCCATTGTGATACTCCAAAAATACAGTAAGAGATAATTTCTGACCAACAAACAAACAATAATGCTTGTTAAGACAAGAAGGTAAGAAAAATTACTGAGCAGTCTGGGAATTAAACTATTGAAAAAAGCTAGTGATTAAGGTCAGAAAGTCGTTTCTGTCATATCATAAACACATTTAATTTCAGTCTTTCAATTTCACTGAGTTATTCAACTACATTTTCTCGCATGGAAAAGTGAAAAAACCCAGACCTAATTTGTGAGGTGAGATGTTACTAAATAAGAAAAAGAAGTCAAACTTGTTCAGAGTATGCTTACTGGGGAGCCACAGTTGGAGACTCCTGGGTTATGTATGTAGTCTTTGCATCAGATTCTGGCAGTATTTTGAACCTCTTTAAAATAAAATCAGTTTGTGTTTTCTTAGTGGCCAGGGCTGTACATGCATGTATTTGGTGAAGCAGTGGGAGATACTACAACCCATGAGAAATTTTTTTTAGTGATTAAGCATTCCGTTAAACAGGAATGCCTTAATTAAATTTCTGCTTGCAGAAGGATGCAAAACTCATTTCTATTCAAGGGATTACAGAGGGCTGTAAATAGGTGTAAATACCAATCTTGTTTGCAAATCTAGCTTCTAATCCAAGTCCATCAGAGATTCATGAGAAACCAATTTATTTTATCTAGGTTAACAGGCTACAGAAGTATTTGACAAGCCTATGCACCTTGATGACAAGCGCTGGAACAGTGCTGATAGAGAACTACTATTAATGAGCTCAATTGGAGGTTAATTTTGCTAGGGCATATTTTTTCTGGGAAAGCAACAACCAGAAAAGAAGAGTTTATGAGGGTCATGCAATTTACATGTGTCACAACTAAAAATATTATAATATTGAAAAATTAATTCCAACATATTAAGATGATATCAGAAGTACAACAGTTATACTGCAAATGTATTATGACTTCCAGAAAGCTCAACAATTTTATTCAGATTTGATTTTGTTCTTTTGTCTGTAAGTATCCATCTGTTGTCCTTTGTTATAGACAATTAACTCCAGAGATAGATTGGTGTTGGTCTACAAAAAGTCTTTTTGCTCTGTGTTTGTTCAACACCTTGAAACAGGGTTTAGGAATGTGACATGGATTACAAAGTGTTATGGCTATTCAGATGATAAATATATGTATATATAAATGAACTTCAAAAAGTCAACAGATAGATCAGTCATAAAATGCTACTACCATATAGCTATCCTCTGACTGCAGAAGTCAAGTTCTGACAGATGCCCCCAACAAACAGCTGTGTTGGTTTAACAAGTTTCCAGACACTAAACTGTTATTCTACATTTGCTGGGGGTTATTGCCACCCCCAAAAGCTGGATATCTTCATGTGAATGGTACCGGATCTTCTCCAGTCCAAATCAGGCAGTGTTAATTTCAATAATTTTAAGGGCAGTTTGAGCTAATCCATCTGATTTTGCCTGAATTGTAACAGGGGGCAGTTCCCCAAAGTGCTCTCCTTTCAGAGATGAGGGGTAGCAGCCTCCTGCAGAGCAGATGGAACAGGCTGCTTAGGCATCAGTATTTTAAGCAAATCCAGGACAGAAGACAATCACTGTATATGCAGTTCAAACTGATGCAACTTAAATACAGGAAAAAAGCAAGATTCACCTTTTAGGTTTGTGTGCTCCCTTGAGGTAAACTGTTTTTCCCCTTGACCCTACCAGTAGGGTGACATTTCTTCATCTTTGTTGAAATTTTTCAGTGCTTAGCCTCTGTCACTGGTGTCCTTACTTAAACTTTGCACATTGTTTTACACCTCTGCAAAACTGAGTATAAAGTGGTGCCAGTGAGATATGCAGTATTTTTAACAAATAAATGACACATGTATTAATGCCTTTCACTTCAGGGCATGATCTTCCACACCTTTCTTGCACAACTGACTTGTGAGATCATTTCAGTTCTAGATAAAGTTATTACACAAAAGTTTATCTGATTAGGTGTTTTTTCTGTAGCACATCAAGTAAGAAATATCATGCATATAGAGTAAGTACACTTTACTGTCTGTCCTCATACCCTTGTCTCGCCTTTTGAAAGACAGCTTTGTATTACAGGAAGTGATGAGAAGAAAAGTACAGAGGAATCACAAGGCACCTGAAATCCTGAACTTTGTATCTTCTCCATTATTTTTCAGATATGTTGATATGCTACTTGTGACTGGACTTTTGTCAGCCTTCTGCTATACCGTCTGTCATGAGAGGAGCTTTCCTATTCCCAGGATCTACTGTTCTTTTTTTTTCCCCAAAACCTGCTCAATATTTTATATTGCAGTTGTTTATTGTTTCCTACCACGTTTTACATTCAGGGAACTTGCATGGATTCTGCCTTGAATTTATAACTGTTGTTAAGAGTTTTTGTCCAATTGGATTTACTCCTTGTGAATCCAGCTCAGAGAACCTAAATACAAGATCTTCCCTTGAAGTTAGGCACTCAGTGACTTCACGCACTTTGTCCCGGAAAATTTAGGTACCTAAATGATATCACAGATGTACAAATTATCTAATCCAGGATTCTCAAAATATCTACTCAGATGCTGTGTAACCTCACTTCAGATGTATAGACTGAAATAGTTATTAAATTAGAAGACAACTCCAATGACTTAAAACTGTATTATTTCATTTCATTTGCCACCACGCACTAGTGGGACATCATGAATTACTTACGGTAAAAGGGTGTAATGGTTTAGGAAGAAGTGATAAAGGTACACATTTTCTACCAGTGTCCCAAGTATCTATCAGGAAAGTTTCCTCTCTGAGCCTGCTCAGAACTGATTCCATACTTCCTGAGAAATCAGGCACAAAGGTGGTCAGAATGTTTTAGATGAAAACAAAGTTTTATTTTAAATTGCCAGTTCTTCAATATCAAAATGGTTCATCCAAAACAGTTCAGTTTTGATAAATTTTCCCCCAAAGCAGGAAAGGGCATCCATGGAAATCCTGGGTGGATTCTTGGTCAAATACATCACTGCCACAAAATCAGTGTTTTCTGATTCTGCAGTTACAGAGCATTCAGACTTGCTGAGTTTTCAGGTTGGCTCGCCTGAAATGCAGAGACTCAGCTGTAACTGGGATTTAGTTCTCTGCACTGTGTCTGGGCTCTGGGAACCTTGGATAATCCCGCCTGAAGTCCCAGCTGCCTGGTCATTGAGACCCACTGGAGGAGAACTGGAGTTTGGAGCCCAGAAGTCCCAAGACAGTTGTTGTGACACCTGGTCCCAGAGGTCCCTAACAACATTGCACTGAAAACTGACAGTTTTCTAACACAACTGCTGATCTTTAAGTATGCTACACCTTAAGGGACCAACAACATTATTTAATGGTTAACTTAACTGGCAACTCCCTTAAGAAAATGGCTTTTGCAATTTTTATTTTCATTGAATGTAGAGTCAGTCCTGTTCCACAAAATGGGATATTGCTAGAAGACCTTTTGATCTATCTTTACATGGCACATCCAAAATTACACAGGAAGCTTGTATCAGAGAAAGAATTTGCACCAAGTATTCCCAAATAGTGGCTTAGCACCGAGCAAATTTTCCTCTCCACAAGTGTACAGTAATTAATCTGGGGAAGGAAAAAACATTCTTTTTGCACCTTTTCCACATGCATTTCTTCAAAGGATCTTTAGGAAGTGAATGAACAGGAAAATGTGTGCTTCACTACAACTTTACCATCTTCACAGATCAAAATTGCTTAATTTGTGTCTAGTGTGTAAACACCAAAGTGCTTAAATATTGAAAAGACATACTTTGTGATGCTAATTAAAATTTTATATTATCCACATTCTATATTATCCAAAGTGTTATTTCAACTTTTCCAGGTTCTGGTAAAAGTTGTTGTGAAACAATTTCTTTAAAGGAGATATGGTAAATTTTTCTGGTTTTATCTTTTCACTCTCACTCAAACAATGTTTTCAAAATATATCAAATATACATTAGCAATACATTAAAAGCAGTCTCTAACATAGCACGTGGCTCACTCTAAAGGAATACTACATTGCCCGACTATTTTGCTTTTCATGTTATATATCTGTCGCAGTTTAACCTCAGCCGGCAACTGAGCACCACACAGCCACTTGCTCACTCCCCTCCCCGCCCGGTGGGATGGGGGAGAGAATCAGAAGAGTAAAAGTGAGAAAACTCATGGGTTGAGATAAGAACAGTTTAATAATTGAAATAAAGTAAAATAATATTAATAATAACAATAATAATAAGAAGAATATACAAAGCAAGTGATGCACGATGCAATTGCTCACCACCTGCCGACCGATGCCCAGCCAGTCCCCAAGCAGCGGCCCCCCCGGCCAGCTTTCCCCCAGTTTATGTACTGAGCATGACGTCACATGGTATGGAATGTCCCTTGGGCCAGTTTGGGTCAGCTGTCCTGGCTGTGCCCCCTCCCAGCTTCTTGGGCACCTCCAGCCTTCTCAGTCAGTAGAGCATGGGAAGCTGAAAAGTCCTTGGCTAGTGTAAGCATTACCTAGCAACAACTAAAACATGGGTGTGTTATCAACATTATTCTCATCCTAACTCCAAAACACAGCACTGTACCAGCTACTAGGAAGGAAATTAACTCTATCCCAGCTGAAACCGGGACAATGTCTTTTCTGATTTTTCAGCATTGCAGTTATGTGTTAAATCTCCCATATTCTCAAATTTAATGGAACACATTTTAGAGAAAAAATATAGCTAAGTACATCTGTCTCGGGGACTTACTTATTTACTTGTTCATAAGAGATACTGAAACTGGACTTGTCACCTTGCCAGAGACCAAGGTCCTGGACCCCAGGCCAGCTAGAATCTACTGTCTTGCATCCTTACTGTATATATAGTGCAGGACCTGGAACAACCTGTCCTCTGAGTAGAACAGAAATCTGACCATCAAATTGCATGTGAATGTTATTGACACTACGCAAAGATTATGTGTTTTGGGGAGCCTGTGAACACAGTGGTTTTGCAATCTGTCCACATTTTGCAGCTGCTTTAATAAAACCCCAAATAATAAGTCAGCAGTCTTTTCTGTTTAAATATTATATTCCTTGTCGCAAGACTAAATTTGTGCATGCATGTATAAGAGATATTTATTTTTCTCATGTAGAGATTTCATAGATTAAAGAACTTTCTGCTCTCTACTAACGAATGTATGGTTAAGAAAATGCACTGGCACAAATACATCCTAGATAAAGTTCTTTATGTTGTTTCATTAGAAAATACTGATCTCTGCTTTTCTTCTTTGCTTTCTGTTGCTACGCTCTCCCTATCAATGGGCTTAAGTGGCCTTAAGACAGATGCAAGCACTGATGGGGCAACTTTAAGAATTCAAATGACACTAGGAAAGGAACAGATTCATGCAATGATATTTCTCTGCCATAAATGCATAATTTAGGGCAACAATACTACTTCTGCCCCAGTTTTACAGCCTCTCAAAAAAGAAGGGAAAACTAGCTCCCTGCTCTTTTGGCCAACAGTACCCATTAAAAGTGTAAGTCAGCTCTTGGGTTTCCCATGCTCTTTTGCTGTTTTATTCCATTTAAAAAATGCAATTTTCTCTTGGCTTCTTTATGCCAATCTCTTCTATGCAGAAGATAAACACAGTAGCACTCAAATCTTACATATTTGAAATAATTATATTTGGAGTTTTTTTGAAGTGAGATCCAATGGAGTCTAATAAGCTGAGTCTGAAAGTGTAAAAGCACTTATTTTGTTTATATTAAACCTATGTCTGTGATATAGTCATGGTTTACAAGATGATGTATTTCTACTTATAATAATTTTAGGTGGAATTGTTTTTACCGTTTTGCTGTATCAATTAGATTTTTTCAGGAAAATATAAGTGAAAAGGCAAAACTGGTTACCATTATTATATATTCAATACTCTGCTCAGTTTGGGGAGAGGGGTTCTATTCATTTAAAGCTTCTTCAGTTAAAAGAAAAAAAAATCAATTCACAAAAGACAGTCCTATGGACAGAACAGGGACTATCATAAGCCTTTCTTTTTCTTCCGATTTAGATTTTGACTAAATAATTAAAAATCCTGTATGTTTGAGTTTAGCTTAAAGAGGGATTCTTTTATATAATGTTGCCATTTGATTAATCAACCGCTTTTAAATATGATCTTGCATTGCCTTTGTTTTATATGCAATGAGTCAGAAAGATTTTTTTTTTTTCCTAATAAGAACCAAAGCAGTGTCAGTCCAGAAGAACAGTTTTGACCTATCCCTGTCTGTTGGAAGTGATCTCACTCATGTGTTTGTGTGCTGAAATAGAAAAGCAAGCTCAGGAAAAGCTGCTTGCTATATGCAAAAATTATATGGCTGTTGTTGAGTATCAAAGTCTTCTAAAACAATGGGAGTCCAAAAGTGATGTTAAAAGGATCTGTGGGTGCCTCTGTCAACCTGTGATTCCTACCATGGTTCCTAGCATCCATTTGCTGAGGCAGCTATTCATGATTTTTGACATACTTCTCTTCATCTGCAGCCTTCTGGCATCTCTGTTTCCTTATCCTCATGCTCGGGTAGGTGGTAAAAATGGCATATAATGGGAAGGATTAATTTATAAGAGAAGGTATTTCAGAAACTTAGCTGGGTGGCACAGAACTCATGAGAAGTTACAGACATTTAAAACCTGGCAGGAAAAACAAGAGGAAGAGAATAGCAGCGCTGGAGGAAGACTAGTAGAAATGACACTGATCTTGAGATGACCTCAATATCCCATCAGGAGCTTGTCAGATTCTCAGAGCTCTGACTGAGCTCCTTATGAAAACTGCGGCACCTCTCTATGGTGTACAGTGCATTTAGCCAACACAGACGCTTGTGGTGAGGACACACACTGCCAGTGCAAGTGCAGTGATATGTAAGGGCTTTGATGTCTTTATATTATTGCTTCATGTGCCTGATCTGAGCTCACAGACTTCGTACTGAAGAAACTGTTATATCTGTGACTGCCATTGATATAATCTTAAACTAAATAGCAGCATCGAAAAATAATAATTTCTTTGGCTGAACAGCAGCTAGATCAGTAGATCAAATATTCAAAACAAGTGACTGTTGCTGTTAGAAAAAAAGATTACAGGTAGCTCACTGGCCAGTTGGAAGAATATACTGATGGAGTTTTTGAAACTTAGTCTTTAGATGAAGTTAGGTAAGATTTCTTCCCTAATAGGTTTACCAACAAAAAATTGTTCTGTCCCATTTCTTATTTCTATTGAATTATTCTTCATTTCTTTACCAAATTGTGTGGAGGTCTGGAAATACTCTGCAGCTGTTTTTCCTTGTTCTGCTTTTATTCCACATGCGCATTAATTACTTGAATGTGCAATACACAGGTATTTATTAAATCTGCAGATGATACTAGGCAGAAATGGAATGAAATAACTTTGAAGGATAGGATTGGAATTGGAGAAATTATCAGAAGCATCCAGGTTGCAATTCAGCAAGTTCAAGGACAAAAGTATCACACTTATGAAGAAATGATACAAGAACAAGGTGGGAAATGGCTTGGGTCAGCTGTTACACAGAAGAAGATGTGGAGCTTACAGTATTTCACAAATTGACAACAAGATAACATGTTTTTTAGCAGAGAAAAACAAAGTTTTTATTGAGAGGAATTAACAGGAAGGTTGCAATGTAGAACACATGAAGAAATATTTCTAGTATTGGTAAGGCCTCAGCTGAATTGTTATTGTCACGAGCCAGCACACACTTCTGTAAAACTGTAGGAAGTTGAGAAAAAAGGAGAATAATCACAAGTATGAGAAACTATGTTTGAGATTAATTAGCTATAACTGGGGTTTGTTTAGTCTGGCGGAAAGCATATATGAAGGGAGATGTGATTAAAATGTTGTACATATAAATGACTTCAGTAAAAAAGGAAGGCAATTTTCCATGCTTATTGTGAATATGACAAGAAGCAACAGGCTCACACTATAATAAGGGGAAAACTTTGTTATTTTAAGGTTGTCTAAATTCCATCATGGATTCCTTACAGAAGCTGTAGAGATAGCTTGGAAAGTTTTAAGAGCTGGTTAGGCAGACACCTTTCAAGTATGTGTTACCTACAAATGCACCTAATTTGAGACAGAACAATACTGTAGATGTCTTTTGAGATGCCTTTCAGGTCTATCATTTGTAATCAGTACTACATTAAAACTTTATGAACAAATACATAAGCTACCATATATAAAGCTCTCAAAATTCCATTAATTTTCAGACTTCAGCTGGAAAAACAAAACATAATGTTAAGACAGTTCCTTAAAATATTCACCTATCTGATGGCATTTCAATTCAAATCCAACAGAGAGGACTCTCAGGATTATCTTTTTTTCAGTCACCTTTTTAATCACCTTTCAAAACAATTTTGCCCCACAGACTGTTTTAGCCAGGCTGTTCTTTATTCATTCTTTGCAGTTTACTACCTTAGTAGTATTAAATTACACTTTCTTGTATGCCTTCCCAGGAAACCACATGATCTCTTTAAACATCTTTTGTATTAGTATTTCTTCTGCATTCCTCTAACAGAGAGTTTCACATCTCGCACCAGTAGTTTGTGTTGTTCCGCTTTTTCACAGGCCTCTTTCATCAATACAGAAACATATCAGTTGTTTGTGTTCACACCTACTTTCCTAGGAAAACTGAACACAGTTCTTCCATTGTCTGCATCACCTACCCAGCCTCTGCTCACAAGGATACTAATAGTTTCTTTCTCTTTGCCATTCCTACTTCTAACTTCTAGCATTCTTCTATCCACCGCTCTATCTCTCATTGACCTGATTTTTCTGTTCTGATGCTTTAAAGTCAGACATGGTAAGCATGCTTTTATTCAGTACAAAATATTATAAAAGATATCTTCTCCAAAATAACATTACATAATTTTGACCTGAAGATAGTTTTAATGGAACATAACTACATATTCCAATGGAATTATTTTCAATTTATGCTTTTGTAATTGAAAGAAGAATCAAATACTGTTTATAGTATTTCTCTTTGATTGCCATACAAAATGTGTGTCTTGTTAAACACGTCAATTCTCATGATCTGTCAGGGAACATAATTTAAGAAATAATTGAAACAAAATAATTTTTTTAAATTTCAATACTTTTTCCTCTGAAACTGTCATCTTTTTCATAGTGTTTTTGAGCAATTTTCCTCAAATAACTGATTCCTTCTAGACAACAGATGACATTGTTACTCTGTGGTATATGCAATTTTACCTAATTTGCTTTACTTTTACAGGACTCTAGGGAAAAAATATAATTCAGGCTTCCAACATTATCCATGGTATTGTATACTCAAAGTAATTTAAGATGCAAGTGTTAACGACAATTTTTTGTGTACATAGTAATGTACAAAATAAATAATGTGTAAGAACTAACCATTCATTAACAGAAGTGTCATTGGTGGATTAATTTAGTAAAGTTTACTTTAAAGTTTAAAACTGGCCTGACTTGTCAGTCTTCTGAACACTCCCATCACAATAATCTCTAATTCCCTAACTGATATACCAAGCCCTGCTTCCCCCGAGTATATTCAGATACTACAATGGACTGTGCAATTTGTTCCTGATCTTCAACAATTACCATGTCATCATGAAACACACCGTGCAATAGAAAATGATTCATTATCACTGTTGCAATAGACTGACATATGCAATATCCTGTCCTAGTTCTCTTTTCCTGCCATTTTGGCAGATCATAGATGGTATTCTTCACCTCAGATTTCATGGTTTCACCAAGACTTCAACATTGGTCTTTCACTTCCCAGCTGACTATTTGAATTGCTGGAGTACTGAATGAATCTTTAATAATCTGTCCTGCTGCAGTTTATCTACTCTTTCATCAACAATTACCACTTGAACAAAGGAGGAAGACTACCTCATTGTGTACAACAGTAACTTTTTACATGAAAGGATGAGATTCAAATTATTCAACATCTGATGAAAGTCTACACAAATAGGAAAAGATTTCACAGTACAGATTCACAACAAAGTATCTTGGTAATTAAGGCATTTATGTGTACTGTAGAAGATCTGCTAAAGCTCCAGATTCAAATTACCCATAAGGCAGAGAACAGAGCTCTGATTTCTCAAATCCAGAGGAAAATCCTAACCAATAGGCTTTTACTGTTCTGTGGAGGATTAGTCTCTTCAGTGATTTCCAGCAAATTCTTGAAAGACTTATTTATAAACAGAACACAGTAAGATTAAAGATTACTATTAATATTTCAAGTGTGCTTTAACCAATGATTGGTAACAACCACAACAGCAACAAAAAGGGGAATCCTTGGAAAATCTGAAAAACAAATCACGGTCTATTTCTGATTCCTTAAACTTCTGAGAACACAAATATATCAGCTGAAATCTAAGGACATTCATTGCCATAGAAACAAGTAAGGAATAGATTTTCACCAGCTGACAGCGTATGTTTTGTAAGATTGATAAAAGGGGGAACAGGCATCCATATACTATAAGCAGTGCAAATGTTTTGTAATTTTGTTGGAGTTCTTGCCTAAACAGCATACCCAGGCTTGAGGTCCTGCTGAGTCATTCATTGGTAAGGTATTTCCACAAGGTGATTCATGTAAAAGCCAAATCATCCTTTTAATCTTTCTCCGCTGATTAGATAGGAAATTTACATTTCTGTATTTCTGTAGTGACTCAGTTTCAGTAGAATGAATCAAGATCCTAGAGGCCTTATTTTTTTGCTTCAGGTATGCTTAAACTGACACATAGTGAATAAGACTAGCTTCCAGAAATGCGGTCTAGATGATCAAAACCACATAAAGATTACAGAAAATGTTTTATGGCAGATGTTCCTGGCAGAACACGTGGTATATACATATAAAAAAAGAGTATTTGTTTTCAAATACCTGAAGTAACCTTAGGATATAAATACAGATAACTAAAAGAGGAACCATTATTCAACTAGGGGCTGACTGATATTTACTAAAAAAATTGAAACAAAATGCTGTATTAAGAACACTCCTAAAAATAGTGTGGGAGGTGGCATTTTTGAAGAGGTTGAAAACATGATATTTTTATATAACTTTCAAAATTGTTAGTGATATTTTTGATAAATTATTTTTAATAATTTTTAATACTTAATTGAGCACAAGTTTTAATTAACTATTGAGGATGAAATACTTTCATGGCCCAAAAATATTTTACCTTTATAGAAGCAATCTAAGCATGTACAAACTGATACCCTATTATGGTGTAAATAGTTCTCTGAGGCTTGTTTGTGGCTGCCTTTATTTGTTATGGTAATCAGAAAGGTTCAAATTGATTTTGTAGAAAGCTAATTTTACTATTCATTTTTCAGAAGGCTACTTCACAAAGTGTTTTTCACATAACTAAGGTGAAATTGCATGAACACTTTTTAAATTTTGACCATTTACATGCAGATAAGAGGAATTTGGCTGAAACTTTCAAGTAGGTTTTTTTGTAATGGAATCATCTATAATTAATAACTTTAAAAATAACATATAGTAATTTGAAGTGCCATTGCCACACCTTATGGGAAATGCATATATTATCTTACATATGAATCTTTGACACCTTTACATGACTCAAAGGACAAGACATTTCTAAATTGTTATGTCTTGTATCATGATCCCATATGCAATGTGTTACTACTAAGCACAGAATGTTAAAGATCTTGCTGCTGCTTCAACATAAATGTTATTCCAAATCATGCACGGAGTGTTAAAAAGGCAATTCCTTTTGACAGAAGGAACATTGATAGAAAGAGAGGCTGAAATAGCATAGAAATTTGACAGCATTTCTTGAACACAGCACTCAGAGAGACGCCATGGTGCTTAGACTAGATGGTCTTGCACACGCCTCATCTTTCTTCTTTCTACCTATCTCATTGAGAGAACTCAGTAACTATCGGTACAACTGGTCATTTCCCAAATAGACAACTATTTTCAGACATCAGTTGTCTTTTAAAAGAGGCATGAGCTATTATCTTTTTAGAAAGTTTACTTAATGATCACTTGATAAGACAATGACTAAAAAAGAAAATGAATTAGTCAATCCAAGTTGCATGTCCTTTCTTAGCGTAGCTGTAGAAGATTTTGTTACAGAATTTCCATTCCTGGTACTGGTGAAGATTACTTTTTTCACATCTGGACTATTTAGGGATGACCTTTACTGGGATTCCTGCCTCTCCCTGAAGTGCACTCAACTTCACCACACGCTCCTTTCACAATGTGCAGCTCAACATTCCCAGCATCCTGAAGATAAGAACTTTACTTTAAAAAATAATAATGAAAAATCTTAATTCTAATATATATCTTTAAAGTTTTTATTTTCAGCCTGTGCATGATAATCCTCAGCAGGATAATGTAGAAATTACTGGTTCAAGGATACTATATTGAAAGTTCAGGAAATCAGGGAGTTTAACTGAGTCCAAATCATTGTTCCTCCACTTTTCTCCTGGATGGCAGGGTTGTCTATTACACACCAGAAACTGTCTATGAAGTTGCATCCATTTCTTCTGTCTTTATGTGAATTACAATTAAAACAGAGCGATGTCACATTTTGGGCCTGAACTACACTGGTAGGGGAAAGTGGCAGACATGAATATTCAGTCTATCCTAAATAAGGAAAAAAGTCCAAGGAGCAACAGATACAGAAGTTTGGCCTTTTCAAACCTGTCACAGTAACATGGGCAGGTGCTTTGCTGAGTTTTCCTACAAAGAACAACTGAAGTAGCAAGACTTCACTGTCTGTGCATTTCCTTTTCTCTATAAGATTGGAATGGTTTAGCTATTCTCTCTAAAACAAATTCAATTCCCTTTATTGGACCTGGTGAAGTGTTATTATCACAGACAGCTCATGAAATATTGCGAACAATTGTGTGCATTGACATGGAGGCTGTGATTTTCAAGGAAACCTCCTGGAGATGGAGATTTCAAGGAAACCCTAGGAAGTTCACTTTCTGAGGTGTTTTGCAAGTACTGCAAAGGCATAGGAGCAGGCTGTCCCTGTACGCTGTAAGAAGAACGGGCGGGGAAGACGACCGGCCTGGCTGAACGGGGAGCTCTTGCTGGGACTCAGGAAAAAAAGGAGAGTTTACCGCTTGTGGAAGAAGAGGCAGGTGACTCAAGAAGAGTACAGGGATCTCGTTAGGTCGTGCAGAGAAGAAATGAGAAAGGCAAAAGCCCAGCTAGAACGCAATCTGGCCGCTGTCGTTAAAGACAACAAAAAAAGCTTTTACAAATATATTAATGACAAGAAGAGAGCCAAGGAGAATCTCCATCATTTATTGGATGAGGAGGGGAACATTGTCACTGAGGATGAGGAAAAGGCTGAGGTACTCAATGCCTTCTTTGCCTCAGTCTGTAACAGGCAGACCAGTTATCCTCAGGGTACTCAGCCCCCCGAGCTGGAAGACAGGGACGGCGAGCAGGATGAACCCCCCATAACCCAAGAGGAAGCAGTCAATGACCTGCTACACCACCTGGATGCTCACAAGTCTATGGGGCCAGATGGGATCCACCCGAGAGTGCTGAGGGAGCTGGCAGAGGTGCTCGCCAAGCCGCTCTCCATCATTTATCAGCAGTCCAGGTTAACGGGGGAGGTCCCAGGCAACTGGAGGCTTGCCAATGTGACGCCCATCTACAAGAAGGGCCGGAAGGAGGATGCGGGGAACTACAGGCCTGTCAGCCTGACCTCGGTGCCGGGGAAGATTATGGAGTGGTTCATGTTGAGGGTGCTCACAAGGCATGAGCGGGACAACCAGGGGATCCGGCCTAGCCAGCACGGATTCATGAAAGGCAGGTCCTGCTTGACCAACCTAATCTCCTTCTATGACCAGGTGACCCACCTAGTGGATGAGGGAAAGGCTGTGGATGTGGTCTACCTGGACTTCAGCAAGGCCTTTGACACTGTCTCCCACAGCATTCTCCTAGAGAAGCTGGCAGCTCACGGCTTAGACAGGTGGACTCTGCGCTGGGTCAAAAACTGGCTGGACGGCCGGGCCCAGAGAGTTGTGGTGAATGGAGTTACATCCAGTTGGCGGCCGGTCACGAGCGGTGTTCCCCAGGGCTCAGTGTTGGGGCCGGTCTTGTTTAATATCTTTATCGATGATCTGGATGAGGGGATCGAGTGCACCCTCAGTAAGTTTGCAGACGACACCAAGCTGGGCGGGAGTGTTGATCTGCTCGAGGGTAGGAAGGCTCTGCAGAGGGACCTGGACAGGCTGGATCGATGGGCCGAGGCCAACTGTATGAGATTCAACAAGGCCAAGTGCCGGGTCCTGCACTTGGGTCACAACAACCCCATGCAGCGCTACAGGCTTGGGGAAGAGTGGCTGGAAAGCTGCCCAGCAGAGAAGGACCTGGGGGTGTTGGTTGACAGCCAGCTGAACATGAGCTGGCAGTGTGCCCAGGCGGCCAAGAAGGCCAATGGCATCCTGGCCTGTATCAGAACTAGTGTGGCCAGCAGGAGTAGGGAAGTGATCGTGCCCCTGTACTCGGCACTGGTGAGGCCGCACCTCCAATACTGTGTTCAGTTTTGGGCCCCTCACCACAAGAAGGACATTGAGGTGCTGGAGCGTGTCCAGAGAAGGGCAACGAGGCTGGTGAAGGGTCTGGAGAACAAGTCTTATGAGGATCGGCTGAGGGAACTGGGGTTGTTTAGCCTGGAGAAGAGGAGGCTGAGGGGAGACCTCATCGCGCTCTACAACTACCTGAAAGGAGGTTGTAGCGAGGTGGGTGTTGGTCTCTTCTCCCAAGTAACTAGCGATAGGACGAGAGGAAATGGCCTCAAGTTGCGGCAGGGGAGGTTTAGATTGGATGTAAGGAAAAATTTCTTTACTGAAAGAGTGGTTAAACATTGGGACAGGCTGCCCAGGGAAGTGGTTGAGTCCCCATCCCTGGAAGTATTTAAAAGACGAGTAGATGAGGCACTTAGGGACATGGTTTAGTGGGCATGGTGGTGTTGGGTTGACGGTTGGACTCGATGATCTTAGAGGTCTTTTCCAACCTCAATGATTCTATGATTCTATTCTCTGATTCTACTGCTGGCCTTCATGTGAGCTGTAGAACTACCAGGTTCTCTAGCATCACAAAGGAATTATGTCCTGCTCTTGTGACAGATTTCACTCCCAGATGTTAAGTACCTTACAGTACAGATGAAAGCACATTATTGAAGACAATATGATTTTTACAGCTTTCATTTTCTTAACACTTCAATAGCTGACAGAAAAAAAATGAGCACCTTAGCTCTCTGAAAAACATTTATTTTAAATCATCAAGGGCATTGCATAAAGGTCAATTTAGGCATTAAAAGTCACAGACAATACACAAGAAGTGATTATCCTAGAGAGGTAGACTGGTATGCTGTTCATACAGCATAAATTAGGAGACTTGAAAGTACAGTCTTAAATGTTCTGTATATGTATATTTTCTAAGCTACAAGGGGACAGTGTTGGTATATACAGTGTAAGAAAAATATATTAATGGAATAGATAACTTTAGAAAATGATCTTGTATCTACCAATATTTTTTTTTTCAGAAATGAAGGTGAAAATAGGTGATGAACATGAAAGCTACTTTTAATGTAAGATGGTATCTTACATTAACATAGGACTAGGTCAATAGTAAATTAATAAATGACATGTTTTAAAGACCATGCTATTAATACTCTCCAATGGACTTCCACTTGTGGGTTAAATACCAAATAACCATCTTTGCTAGAGGTCTAAGAAAATTCCCTCTAGGAAGCAAATCTCCTCTCTAGGAAAAGTTAATGCTCTAGGAGGACAAATGCATAACTTACGCACATGCACATGTGTGTGCCCATGCGCATGCACACACATACACTTGCTGAGAGTTTGCCAACTTTTAGCCTGCAGCATAATCAGCCTTCTCTGAAATATTTGATAATTTTAGTTAAAAGGCTGAGACCCAAAACTGCTTTGATGGATTTATACTTTCTCCAAATCTTCCAACTTTTTCTGACCACCTTGGATTTAGTGTTAGAATAGGGAACATAATCTCTAAAAATACTACTTCTGTTCCCTATTTCTCAATTCCTTCCGTTAAAACTCAAAATATATAAATGTGTGCTCCAATACAGGTATAAGATAAAACTATATTCAAGTGACACCAATTTTCTAATCCCAGAAAAATCAAATTACAAAATAGATCCCACTTCAGAACTGGAATAACTTGAAATTTAAGGGGGGAGGGGAAAGTTCAGCATACTGGGATCAAGGCATGATTTATGATAAATTCATAAATTGCAGCCAGCAACTGACTATGTACAAAAAACCATAAAATGACTATGCAGAGAAGGAATCTCAGGAAGGTTAATGTGGAAAATCCACCTACTGCCATCATATAATCCAGTCTAATTTCAGTTTTCACAAGATATCCTCTCTGACACTCCTTTGCAGAATGGTGGGTTTTTTTTTTTAATTATATAATATTACTTTGCAGAGGAAGGCATGAAGGAAAGGATAGGCAGAAAGGCTTTTTATTTAAAAATTGTAATTTTTGTAGTCCTGAAATTTTAAGTGCCCATATATTGTACACTCAGCAGGAGTTCAGGTGCTCTTTATAAAATCCTTTACAGATTTTATGTTATTTTTCATATTATTTCTATTTGAAAACAGATTTTAAAAAGATGAGCTGTCAAACTGAAACTGGTTAATTGCAAAAATATAAATTAAATATAAGATTTCCTACAGTGATACTTTTAAAAAAAGGTGGATTAAAAATAAATCCTTTTTTAAAGGCTAGGAAACTTATTCTGTTCCTCTGTTGTTCCTCAAAGTCTTTTTAAAAAATATGAAACTAATAACTTCAGAATGCATTTCCAAATCAAAACTCACCAAGACTGTTTCACAACTGCCCACAGTGGCACAGTCCTCCAGGACTCCAGGGAAAAATTTCTTTACTGAAAGAGTGGTTAAACATCGGAACAGGTTGCCCAGGGAAGTGGTGGAGTCCCCATCCTGGAAGTATTTAAAAGACGTGTAGATGAGGCACTTAGGGACATGGTTTAGTGGGTATGGTGGTGTTGGGTTGATGGTTGGAATCGATGATCTTAGAGGTCTTTTCCAACCTTCATGATTCTATGATTCTATGACTTGTAGATGTGTGTCATCATTTAAACATCAACAGCATGGTACGCTGGAAAGCACAACACTTTCCAGGATCTCTTCCAATGAAAAGAGCTTGCAACCTTAGTACTAAAGGAAAAATCATATAAGGAAGTGCACAACAAACTGAAAGATGGTATTTTGCTCCCCTCTTTTTTTTTTTTTTTTTACATTCTTCACAATAATTCACAAAGTGATCTTACTTGCATATATGAAAAGGCCTATCAACAGGAAACAGAGTAATGAAGCACTGTGCATACATCATAACTTCAGGCCAGCATTTTGAGTTGTAAATAAACAAACAATTATGTATTGATTGGATAAAAGCTAGCTAATGGTTGTGTCCCCGCTGCGTTTCAGCTCACAATTTAGTATGTATTAATAGAATTTCATGGATACTAAGTAAATTGAAGTGACATTAGATACACATGCTGTAATGCAGTCACAACTTCATTGTAGTACAGACATTCTCAATCAGATTAGGAAAAACTCACTGTAATCCATGACAGCCTTTTGTTTCTAAATTTCAAAGAGATCCAAGCCAACTGTTTTAGGCAAAAGATATTGGATAAGGTAGAGCAAGAGAAAAAGAAAATTTGCTGGTTGCACCAGAGTGTCCTGGAAAATCAAAGTAACCATGGCATTCTAAAGATGTAAGAAAGACAAGGTCTTTTTTAAAACCAGTTAATAGAGCTGGGGAGACAATAAAAGTGAGATCTCAAACAAGATTTTTGGCTTGAAGGAAAACACGGTGGCTAGTTTGAAATAAGACTCATATGCCAAAAGCCTGTTCCAATTATCAAACTTCATCAGGTGATCTTGTAAAAAAAAGTCTCCTCTCCCTTCCAACTTCCCTTGCAAGAGTTTCTAAGAGTATAACACAATATGAAACGTGACTGTCAAGTAAACTTTTCATGGCAATAATAAGAACAGACTAAGGACCTACTATTAACTAAGCTCATTCCTACATCTTATTTCATTTGCTGTCTGTACGGAACCAGTGTGATCCCTACGGGAAGGAGGCATACAGTTAGCATTCACTGTAAATTATAATTTTCAGTGCCAAAGCTAAGGACTCTGCAGCTCTCTGGCTACCATTTTAAAATTAGACAAAGTGTTAACATTTATGCTGACAAAATCTGATGTTTTTCATACTAATTTTAGGCAAAACAGCTTTCTGAAGAGAACGTTCCTATGCTTGCCATTGATTAGAGTTCCAGTATTTTTTTTCTATATAATGAGCTGTCATGTTATGCATCCATCCAATGCATTTATGATTATGCTGCTGATGTAACCAGTTTATTTACGTCATGACAATTTGATCAGCTCAGTAGACTGTTGTATAACACTGACTGACATCCAACTCAATGTGGTAAGATTTATGATCATACATCTCTCAGTTCAGAGTAAAAATTTGCTTTCCACCACAGATCAATCAGTTTACAACATGCACGTGCATACTTTCTCAATCTATGCTTTAGCTTTTTTCAATATTTTAATTGTTTTTGTCATAAACCATTAACTTAGATACTTCCAGTACAGATAATATCCCTAAAAATGGTTGCTAGTATAGTTGATGATGACGGATTTGTTATAACTTTAGCAACCTTGTTCTTTATCATAGACTATTAATTAAGAATCTATGCATTAAATTCTTGTAGCACTAATTCTTAGGATTTACTGCTAAATAAGAGACAAGAATAACTCAGATTTAAAAAAAGAATCTTTACAGATATTTTTAGAATAGTGAAATAAGGAAGGGGTAAAATGTTCTGCTTGTACCTTTTTTCTTTTTAAATCAGAGGTTCAATTTCCTTTTTATTTCAATGAGTACAGATCCTCTACCGCTAGAAAACAAATTTATAAAAGAAAGGTTGTCAGAGTAAATCAACCCACTTATCTCCAGAGTTCAAACACTGGATGATATTATAAGAATTATGTGAAAGAGAGAGAAATTGACCATGCTGTACAAATGAATTGTGTGAGTCCCTGCCCAGGATAATTTACCTTCTAAACAGAAGAAGACCAAACGGTCAGGTAAAAATTGTATTGTTGGAGAACTGAAAAACAGATTAGCAAGTACATTAAAAAAAAAAAGATTTTAGGAAGAATTTAGGTGCCAATGTTCAGAACTGCAATACTGAAAACTTTTCTGTCATCTAACCTGCAGTTGCCTACACCCCACCAGCCCCTACCCTTACCAAGACTTTGCTTCTCTGGATGTCCAGATTATCTCCATCCTTCACAGTACTGACTACCTCCGTACCACCTCCATATCAGATGTACTGTATGGACATTCTTCCATAAGCAACCTCCCTCAGTCTGGCAAAACATTCTTGTGGCCCCTGGACAAAAGGCCTGAGGCCTAAGATACCCCTTTCCAAGAGGTAAAGAAGAGGACGCAGGATGCAGGACCAACCACAAAACCACGGATGAAATGTAAAGAGTAAATTTCTTTTTGTTACCTCGCCAACCGGGAGATCCCTGAAGCAGCACCTGGGCAGAGGCACACAAGTGGGAACACAGGCACCGCGGAGCTCAGTCCATGCTAGAGGATCACTGAACCTGCAGTTTTCGCCTGTATATGAGGGATACATGCAGGCGTAGTTTACCACTCTGCTTTGACCTTTCCCACAGCAGGGCAGGAATCTCAAGCACGTTCGATAGGGTGCCTCTAAGTCTATCACAGGCCTATGTTATCACAGATGTTCTACTTGTCCAACACACAAGGCTAAACAACATTTAGTATGATACATGTGTTTTTCGACACCCCAGATGCAAGTCACTGCAAGTCACTTGAGCATGTTTACAATCCTCCTCGCCAATCTTCCATTATTTTCCCACACCTTACACAGACCCACATGCTTTTCTTTAAAGTGGATCAGGTGATAGAAAAAAGACACACTACTCTCTCACCATCACCATCTTCTTGGGAGGTGGATCTTGCCATTTCACCACTTTCTGATAACTGCTTTCACCACCGTATCCATCTGTGCTTTAAAAGAAAGGAGAAAAACTTCTCACTTGTCACAAGAAATTATCTAAGACTGTGAATCCTGCATGAAAATGATATCAAAAGATATCACATCTTTCTACTTAGAGCCATCAGTTGTCAAAAACATCAATTTCTGTAAATATGGTTAACCTTTATCTCAGGATGTGCTTTCCAAACACAATGGGAGTTCACATTACTTCAGAATAACCAACAGCTGCCCAGTTCAGTTCTATGCTGTAATGTCACTTTACCTCTAGTCAATCATTATTTTTTAGAAAATGAAATCAGTAGAACAGTCTCAGTAGGAAGAATTAAAAACAAAGGCTGGTTTATAATTAATTAATTATAGTTAATTATAATATAATTAACTATAAAAGGACTCAATGAAGATCAAAATAAAAAAATACTAAAAATTAACAGTCCTTTTATTTCTGATGGGAAAAGAAAAACTGAAATTTATTTATTTATTTATTTTCATTAGAAGTATCTGCCTTCTTCTGCTTATAACTTATATGAGATGTCAGCTTGAAAGAACTATGTAAGGTCTCCGGCTATAGAGTGGTCTTCCTTTAGCTTGTTTGAAAGTTCCAAAGGCATTAAAGAAGAAGAAGAAGAAGAAGAAGAAGAAGAAGAAGAAGAAGAAGAAGAAGAAGAAGAAGAAGAAGAAGAAAATGATGAAGAAAATGATGAAGATGATGAAGAAGAAGAAGAAAAAGGAGAAGAAAAAGGAAAAGAAGAAGGAAAAGAAGAAGGAAAAGAAGAAGGAAAAGAAGAAGGAAAAGGGAAAGGGAAAGGGAAAGGGAAAGGGAAAGGGAAAGGGAAAGGGAAAGGAGGGAAAGGGAAAGGGAAAGGGATAGGAAAAGGAGGAAGAGAAGGAGAAGGAGAAGGAGAAGGAGAAGGAGAAGGAGAAGGAGAAGGAGAAGGAGAAAGAGAAAGAAGGAAAAGGAAAAGGAAAAGAAGAAAAAAAGAAAAAGAAAAAGAAGAAAAAAGAAAAAAGAAAAAGAAAAAGAAAAAGAAAAAAGAAAAATAAAAAATAAAAATAAAAAATAAAAATAAAAAAGAAAAAGAAAAAGAAAAAGAAAAAGAAAAAGAAAAAGAAAAAGAAAAAGAAAAAGAAAAAGAAAAAGAAAAAGAAAAAGAAAAAGAAAAAGAAAAAGAAAAAGAAAAAGAAAAAGAAAAAGAAAAAGAAAAAGAAAAAGAAAAAGAAAAAAGAAATTTAGATTTTCCACAAGTGATCTAGAACTGTTTGTAGTAATACAGAATCAGAGCTACAAACCCTTTAATCAATGCCGTATCAGCACGGGTTTTCACTTTATGATTTGATTTACATTGATTTGCTCAGCATAGAGACAACTCAATATTCCTCAATGTTTTTCCTACTGCGCTGTGACATTGCTATTAAGTTCTCTATTCCTCTGCTGTGTTTATAAGCAGGGAGGCAGAGTGATTCAAATGAATTCCTGTCTCTCATTTATATTGTTCAAATAATAATTACTCAGTAAGAAAACCATATTTAGTCGTGTTTGGATGATAGGGTTTTTTTACTCTTTGAAACTTCATTATTCCTGTACATATTAATAGCACTTCTGTTTTTACTCCTTGTTTCACACAGAAGAAATAAAAAGGGGGAATTTTTCACCCCACATTACACTTTGATATCAGCTGTGTTTCATGTAAAAATCTTTCAGATGGATCCAGTCACACCAGCTTGCTCACTAGTCTGTTGAAATGGTCTAGCAAAGCAAGCCAAAGAACTTGGAAATTAAATACCCCATGGAGTGTTAGTAGTTCTCATGGCCTTATAAATATTGATAATTACAAAACTGTTAAGTAGATGCATCTCTGTTGCAAAAGATACCATAGGGAGCACTGAAAGAGATTATCCTCAATGGAGAAGAAAGGAAAGGAAAGGAAAGGAAAGGAAAGGAAAGGAAAGGAAAGGAAAGGAAAGGAAAGGAAAGGAAAGGAAAGGAAAGGAAAGGAAAGGAAAGGAAAGGAAAGGAAAGGAAAGGAAAGGAAAGGAAAGGAAAGGAAAGGAAAGGAAAGGAAAGGAAAGGAAAGGAAAGGAAAGGAAAGGAAAGGAAAGGAAAGGAAAGGAAAGGAAAGGAAAGGAAAGGAAAGGAAAGGAAAGGAAAGGAAAGGAAAGGAAAGGAAAGGAAAGGAAAGGGAAAAGAGAAAAGAAAAGAGAAAAGAGAAAAGAGAAAAGAGAAAAGAGAAAAGAAGAGAGAAGAGGAGAAGAGAAGAGAAGAGAAAAGAGAAGAGAAGAGAAGAGAAGAGAAGAGAAGAGAAGAGAAGAGAAGAGAAGAGAAGAGAAGAGAAGAGAAGAGAAGAGAAGAGAAGAGAAGAGAAGAGAAGAGAAGAGAAGAGAAGAGAAGAGAAGAGAAGAGAAGAGAAAAGAAAGGAAAGGAAAAGAAAGGAAAAGAAAAGAAAGGAAAAGAAAAGAAAAGAAAAGAAAAGAAAAGAAAAGAAAAGAAAAGAAAAGAAAAGAAAAGAAAAGAAAAGAAAAGAAAAGAAAAGAAAAGAAAAGAAAAGAAAAGAAAAGAAAAGAAAAGAAAAGAAAAGAAAAGAAAAGAAAAGAAAAGAAAAGAAAAGAAAAGAAAAGAAAAGAAAAGAAAAGAAAAGAAAAGAAAAGAAAAGAAAAGAAAAAAAGAATCCTACAGACATTATGCTACCTTGCTGTGAAATCAAGGAATTTTGATGAATAGCTCATTGCTTCCTGCAGGGAAAAAAATTTTCAGAAATGTGTCAGGCACAGCCTGGTATTGGATGATAAAGAAAATTAAAGACTGAGATAATAGTTATATCTGTCTTTCAAAGTGAAAATAAAAAGACATGGGTTGAATGCTTTGATTTGAACTTACGGTGTTCAAAAAACAGGAAAACATTTGTCCAGTAAGTCAAATAATGTCAGATAAAGCAGGCTCCCAGACCAAAACTACAGATTTTCATGAAGAAACTTAGCTGATCCCATCTATAATGGGAATTAATGACAGGAATTGTACCAGGTAACATTTTGGTCCCCTGTATTCACATTTCTGGCTTTGATGATGTACCCATGGATGCTTTTAAACTTGCATAGTGAAACTATACTAGGGCACCATGGGCACTGTCAGCTCCCCGAGGCCAGGACACCGGGGTACCCTTGCATCCATCAGGGCAGGGTCTGGCAGTTAGGACCCATCCCACTACCCTAACCAGGAGCACGGTAGCCAGGAGGCACGGGGACAGGCCCAGCCCCAGGCACTGGGCACCTCCCTGGGGATGGGGATGGGCTGAGGCCAGGCTGGGACATGGGCCCGTGGGTGGGCCTGGCTTGGTGGGGCCCATGGCCGGGCAGGGCAGGGCTGTGGAGAGCTGGAGACCAGCCCTGCTGTGGGGTCACTGGGGCTAGGACTGGTGGCCCCAGGGGGCTGCAATGGGGTCCTGGGCCATGGTCAGGACTGGGGGAGCCCCAGAGGAGGTTTGACAGGGACAGTCAGGGCTGGTGGTGCTCTCGGGGCCATGATAGGAGGTAACTGAATCAGTCTACTTTGGATTCCATATTTGCTTTTGTACCAGGTGTAGATGCCCAGATTCTAGCAAGGGGGTCTGCAGGGGCGGCCCCTGTGAGGAGGGGCCGGGGCTGCCCCGTGCTGGACAGAGCCGGTTCCAGCCGGCTCCAAGGGCCCCACCGCAGGGCACGGCTGAGCCCCTCAGCCACGGGCGGGCGCCTCGGGGAAAGCCTGGCTGAGAAAGGGCAAAACGCTGCCCGGCAGCCGGGGCTGAGGGAAACGGTGTGAGAAAGAGCCCTGCGAGCCCCGGGGGGAGAGCAGGAGGAGGGGAGGAGGTGCTCCAGGCGCCCCAGCAGAGATGCCCCTGCAGCCTCTTGGAAAGACTAATAGAAACTGTTATTTTTGCAAAGGTGTTCATCATCGAATTGTTTGTAGGCCTATTCTAGTCTGTGAACCGTCTCAAATGAATAACAAAGAAGTTCTAAGCATACTTTAAGATTTCTGAAATTTCTGCAAGATACCATAAGGTATGTTAAAGACTATAACAATTGAAGCACAGTTTTTAAAAGGTGCTGATATCCATGTAGATGATATGACCCTTGGAGGGACTCTACAAGTTAATCTACACCTAAAGCAAAAATGCATTTAGGGGTGGCTACTTCTTGCGACAATGAAATGCTTTGGTGACACTAGAAAATGAAACTAAATTAATGTAGAATAATATTTATTTTACCCTCATGAAATAAACAACTTGCAAAATGGCATCTCAAAGGTATGAGTGCTTCAATTTACAGCAATTTAAAAAAATATATTTAAAAGGACCTTTTACTACTAACATATCTTACTTGTTCTAAAACATAGAATTCTATTTTTGCTTAAAGTATAGCCTAATTCAACCCTTTGCTATGAAAAATAACTTGTACAAAGAATTGAAATGAGTATTCAAAGGCCTTGAAGCATAGCAGCTTAATCCATTTTAGAGCCAGTGGTACACATTCCTTGGAGAACTACACTTTCATTTCACTTATTTCAAAATGAATCACAGCTCCATACTCACCATTAGTTCAAATGTCAGTTCCATGAGATTTATAAAAAATTACTTTACTAAAAGCATTTATTGCAACACCAATTAAGCTGCATGTTTCTAGAGGGAGAGTGATCTCACTATCAACAAGAAAAAGCAATGCTGAGGTAAAACTACTAAGGAATTTGTTATATTTTGGTATGATTAGCTGCTATGACTCACAGCAGTGGCGTGACTTCGTTCAGGCCACGATAGTCTATTGTCAGTCTCCACTCTCCATTAGACTTCCGCACTGGCCACATGGGACTGTTAAAGGGTGAGTGAGTCTTGCTGATCACTCCTTGGCTCTCCAGTCGATGAATCAGCTCATGGATGGGAATCAGGGAGTCTCGGTTGGTGCAATATTGCCGCCGGTGAACCATTGTGGTAGCGATTGACACCTGTTGGTCTTTGACCTTCAGCAACCCCACAACAGAAGGGTCCTCCGAGAGACCAGGCAAGGTGGACAGCTGTTGAACTTCTTCCATCTCCAAGGCAGCTATACCAAAAGCCCACCTGTACCCTTTTGGGTCCTTGACATACCCTCTCCTGAGGCAGTCTATGCCAAGGAGAGCCTCTGGGCCAGTCACAATGGGGTGCTTCTGACACTCATTCCCAGTTAGGCTCACTTCAGCCTCCAATACAGTTAGCTGTTGGGCTCCCCCCGTCACCCCAGAAATACAGATGGGTTCTGCCCCTTTATAACTTCATGGCATTAGGGTACACTGTGCACCGGTGTCCACTAGAGCCTTATACCCCTGTGGGTCTGATGTGCCAGGCCACCGAATCCACACAGTCCAGTAAACCCGGTTGTCCCTTTCCTCCACCTGGCTGGGGGCAGGGTCCCTCTAGTCCTGATCATCTTCATCCCTTACTAAACGAGTTGATTTTCTTGTGTATTTCTTCTTGTGTATAGTGGCGACTGATACCGGCACAGGTTGGTTCTCTGGTTCAGCCAGAGTGCCTGTTGCCAGGATCTGAGTAGCCGCAGTGCCTGTTGCGGGGGTTTGAGTAGCCACAGTGCCTGTCACTGGGCTTGATCTCTGGATGGTATTCTTAAATAATTGTTTAACCTTAAACAAGACCTGAGCCCCATTCAGGAGACAGAGCAATAGGACCATGCTGGCTTGAACATCCCAAGGATATTCAAAATTCTCAAGAGCTGTTGTAACTAGCCTGAAGGAGAAAGGCAAGGTGAAGGAGCGGGGGAAAGTGTTCCCCTCCGTCTCCCCCATAGATTGGTTCCCTGAGGAGAAAAGGTAAAAGGTGTAATTATTAATAGTTTCCAAAAGGTGGCTCCTGAGGTATGGAGATGATGGCAATGTCGAGTACAAATACAAAAATACAAATACAAAAATTAGTTTCATGACTAATAATATTATCATATCATAAACCAGTAGTGTTACACAGCACAGCAAAATTATATCCTTGATCCAGCTCCCAGAGGTGACAGACAGCACAACAGGGAACAGGTACAGCAAGTAAGGTTTTACATGACACAACTCTGAGAGCAAGCTCGACAACTTTGAGAGTAAATTAATCAACATTGTGACCAGCGACTGTTAAACTAATATGATGAATGCTTATAACAAATTTGCCTTAACACGCTCAGGTCAGATCTGTTGTTATCTCAACCCTTCGTGCCCCAAGTTGGGCACCAAAAAGGACTGTTGTGGTTCAACCCAGCAGGCAGCTAAACACCACACAGCCGTTCACTCACTCCCCCCCACCCCGCCGTGGGATGGGGGAGAGAATCAGGAAAAAAAGAGTAATATTCATGGGTTAAGATAAAGGCAGTTTAATAGGACAGAAAAGGAAGGGAAAATAATAATAATGGTAAAAGAATATACAAAATAAGTGATGTACAATGCAATTGCTCACCACCTGCTGACCGATGCTCAGCCAGTCCCCGAGCAGCGGTCACCACCCTCCAGCCAGCTTTCCCCAGTTTATATACTGAGCATGACGTCACACGGTATGGAATACCCCTTTGGCCAGTTTGGGTCAGCTGTCCTGGCTGTGTCCCCTCCCAGCTGCTGGCTGGCAGGGCATGAGATGCTGAAAAGTCCTTGACTAGTGTAAGCACTACTTAGCAACAACTAAAACATTGGTGTGTTATCAACATTGTTCTCCTCCTAAATCCAAAACACAGCACTGTACCAGCTACTAGGAAGGAAATTAACAGTATCCCAGCCGAAACCAAGACAGTGGGCAGGAAGGAGAATAATTATTTACATGGGAGTGGAAGACACAGCAATAAGGAGGTTGCTTCCATAGGTCTTTCATGGATAGTATTGTGAAACTAGCTTAATAACACTCATGACCATCATTATAATATTTTATTTCCTTCTATTAATATAAAAAGTTATCCATATCAGCTCCTGTCCTCTAATCATGTAAAATACACATCTCAAATTCAGAACAAAACCTACACACAAAGCAAAATTATCAATATGAAGCAGTGGTTCATAGCAGTAAAACACCTTATGTAGTTACAGTAGCATCTAGAAAGCAAAAAGGATTTTTTTTCATGCATTATGACAACTGTATATGACTGACAAAAAGGAAAATACTCAGGACTGTGTAGGGTAAAATAAAAGAGCACACAAATAGGACAAATAGACAGAAATACAACAAATAGTTCGTATCATGGGATATTTGCTTTATAATACCAAAGAAAGCCTCCATATATACCAGGAACCTGCTGCACTGGTTATCATTGAAACTTATGGGAGAAAATTTAACTTTGCCCCAGAATTTGAACAGCCAAACTGTCGAGGAAGGAGAGGGTCCTCTATGTCGGGAGATGACTCAGGAGCCAAGGGTGTGTCACAGTTTAAGACCAAATGACACTGTGGAGGCTAAATGGATTTGAATGCCAAAACCCTTCAATCATAGCTATATGTACAGTTTTACAAATTACATGACTTCCCTGTTCTGTAGCAGAGGTGACATGGTCCAGGAGAAAAGTTGGGTGGCTTCCAGACATGGAATGCACCATCAGGGCTGGGCTACAGCGTCCCACCATCCCAGCCATGGTGTGTGCAGTCACAAGTCCCTTGGAATCCTCTCCTGTTCCCTGTCTCCCCACGGGTGTTGCAGGGATGGTCCCAAATCCTGGGGCAAGGTAATGGGGGCCCCTGGGTTCCACCAAAGTCTCGCAGGTTCTCCTTTATTCTGGGTTCCCTCCACAGCCTCTCTCCTTGGAGCGTCCCCTAAATTTCTTTAGTTTCCCCAGTTATGGGATTGGATAGAGAATATTTCCTTGGTGACTAGTGTTTTCAATTTGTGCTGTTGTTTTCTCATGTGCTGTTGCCATTATTGGTACCATAATTGAGGTGGTCAGGACACTTCTGGGCATGTTTGCACTTGAGGATCAGCAGGTTGTTTGCATAGTTCAGCTTTCTATTTCCTTGAACACACAAAAACTATTCAAGGTTCATTCTGGTGTTTGAGAAAAAGTGTTGGTCAGATTTTGTTTCTTCTGCTAAAACAAAAAGTTGTTGAGAGCTCCCAGGCTTATGCTAACAGCTGTGCTAACTTGGGTCTAATTCATGCAAACAGCTACACAATGCCCACGGGCCAATGGGCCCCTGCCCTGCTCTCCGCTCCCCAGCTGAGCGTAGTCTCACCGTGCCCCAACAAGCCCAGCTGAGCAGGGCCAGGAGTGACCGTGGGCTGGTGATGTCCAGGTGAGTCAGCAGCAACGCGGCAGGTTCTGGGGCAGGGCAGGTGGTCGGGGCAGCAGGTTGGGAAACCAAGGTGCACAGCTGCAGCGTAGGTTGGTTCAAGAGCAAGGCTGAGCGCTTGAGCTTCCATACAGCTCCCATGAGATGGGGGCAAGCCCTTTCGCCTCACAGCTCTTGCCCAGCAGTCAGACCCAAGGTCCCACAGCTGTACCAGGTCAGAGCTAGCCTGAAGCACAGGTGGCTAAATCCACAGTGGGGAATGGCTGCAGAGTCTGCTGGTACTCTCAGGGCCCTGTCGCTAGCTTCACTGGGGAGGTAGAAAGAGGAAATGTAGGCTGTGAGAGCTTCCCAAAGCTCACACAGGATAACAGTAAGAGACATCAGTATCCTGTGTCCTATAGTGCCTAAAGTACTGTGGTCCACAATGAAACTGATTTATACTTCAACATATGAGACAGAAAAATCTAGATATGAAGGAAACCATATTTGGAGATACAGTTAATAAATCAAAGAGGATCACTCACTTCAGGAAACTTAATATGTAAAAGCAAAATTATTCAACATAAGATAGGAACTGAAGGAATTCCTGTGGAGATGCTAGTGATGCTTTTAAAAGTCCAGTAATGTTATACAAATGTTTTTAGCTCCTGTGGAAATGCTAATATTTTGTGAGAAGGAAGCTGCATCTCAAATGAAAATGCTAGCTAATAATGTGCTTTTTTGAAGAAAAGAAAATGGTTTTGTTGTTAATGCATATAAAGCTATAAAGATGGAAGGCATTTACTGTGTGGGATCAGCACTGTTTAAGCATTCAGTTCCCAGATGGGATCTAAACAGGAATGTAAGCTTTAAACAAAAACATTTTATTTTATTTTACATTTTCATCCACTACTAGGACAAGTCTTGTCTTATATTCTCTATATGCATAAAATTTTATAAGGAAATGGTAAGGATTCACTATAACAATGCAGTTATTTTACCTTCAGAGAAGTTATTTACTGTGATGATATTATCTAGGTCCTTCCCTCACCTATACCCCTATGGCTGAGGAATGAATCACTATAAAGCTCAATGTACTATACAGTAATTCAGATTTAACATGTTGAGTGTAAGACTGAAGGTCAACAGCTAAGGCAGTATATAGGGATAAATTATCACTTAATAAATTAACTTTTAGGAGAATCTTCTTGTATGGCATAGGACTGGGAACATGGAAATAAAAAGACTTTTATTGGCATAAATTAGAATGACCACATTTCTTACAAGTGAATGGATAATTCTGACCTTTTAAAACATCTATGAGAGCTGAGTGAAGCATTTTCTGCTCTAAATTATAATGACATGACTGGATTAACTTCAGAGATACCCCAATGGAGTAGCATGGTGCTCAGTACAATTTCTACACCCTGAGCAATTTCTGAGGAAAAATAAAGACTGGGAAACCAGTAAAATATTCTAAACTGTCTGAAATAACTGCTGCATACACACTGATTGGCATGTTGGGTCCTTCTCTAGTGTACTCCAATGAAGTGAAAAGTAAAATGAGATCTTATATTGTATTGTTATATAAATAGGATGATTAAAACTCCTTGACTTGTGTAAATAGTTTCAATTCAATAGTTTCAATTAATTTCACTATTTCCTGTGTCCATATTAATAACATATAATATTATTAATATTATATATATAATATAATAATATATATAATAGATGGAATATATATAATGATGGAAGAATATTTTATCTTGGGAAACTAAAGACTTTGGGCCTCCACAAAGGTACAGAAAAAGTTTTGTGGCAATTGGATGAGTTTATTAAAAAGATATTTTAATCAAAAAGTTAAACATAAAGGTACTCCAAACTAGTGATGTCTACACCTTTGGAAACTGCTTATGATAACAGTGTAGTCTCTGAGTTACTGTTAATAAGCAATACTTGGTGAGTTTTCTCAAAGTCTTCTCTATAAGGAGAAGGACTTTTTCTCCTTGAATTGCAACTCTACTGTATAGAGTGGATTTTTACTTTTTTCTGATCTTTAAAAAACTAAATATATTCAATATTTTTGTGCCTAGAAGACAACATTCATATCTGAACATAACATCAGTAGAAAAAATTAACAAATTATCCTCTACATGTGCTTTTTAATAAGAGTTATGTGAAACTACCTACTGATATTTGAAAGATGGTATAACACTAGTAAAATAAAAAAAATATTTTTCCTCTTTGGCCTTCATAACAGCAAAAAAAATTTGAGATTAATCAAACTTCCAGTAGATATAGTGTTGTTTTCTGATGATTTAATTCACTTGGTTTTCTCAAGTTTTTCTGTGAAAAGTCAACAATTGTTTAATGCTTCATCTCCACTGGAACTATTGTAAACTGAATGACCTGCCTTATATTAATTCTGTATATACACTAATGATTTATTTCAGAAAAAATCACAAGAACTTTCCCTTCACTGCACATGCATACTTAAAGCTATGATCACATTTAGATTATTTAAACTCCTTCCACAAGACAGACCTGTTCTCTATTTTGAACATTTATGTAATTCTTTCCTCTATTAACTTTTGCTGTTTTTTCTAAATTCATGCATTATTTTTACTATTTCATAATCCCTCTGTCTTTAACAATCTCTTGCAGTATTAAATGACAGTTATATACTCTTTTAGTATTACCCATTCTATATCTCTTGCCTTTCACGATTTTCACAGTAATCTTCTTTTCAGGAGAATTCACATACTTTTGGAGTTCTTGAGCTAATTTGTTGTAATTTTATATCCATTTAAGGTTTTTGTGAGTGTTGTGGCCTCTCTCTTTTCTGTCCCACTTCCTAGTATGTATGTACCAAAGGGACTTGATTGTATTCGCGTTCATGTTTTTAACCAAACTACACTGAAATCAGTCAGATAATACAAAAATTTATGCACCAACTTGAGTTTGACAAATAAGGTTGTCACTCCTTTCCTTTGGAGAAGGAGCAGAACATTAGTAACAAAGGCTTGGCCTTTGGCAATAGGATGCTCCGGGATTGACTGTGTCTATGTTGAAAATGGCTGAAAAGTGCAAGTGTCTGCTGCCTTCTTAGTTCCCTAGACAAGGAAGAAACACTACATATAAGAGGGGAAACAGGTATAGTGACTGTTCATCTCTCCTTGGGCTTCTACTGAAGATAGAGTCTACAGCATTCCAAGTGGAGGCCACTGTCTGAAAAAGAAGTCATACCCAAGGCCTGAGTCCTGACAGACCTATGAACTTCTGAGATCAAACAATGTGGTGTCCTTAGGCCTGGACTTATTAGAGCCTTGCTTTTCATTTCTAATACTTCAACGGCAGCATGAGATGTAGACCTTCAAAAAGTGACTAAATTCTGGAATTGTTCTTCCTCTGATTATGAGTCATCAGACCAGCCACAGGGCTAACATCACCACAAATGTACAACAGACTGAAGCATGCACCACTAGAAGAACATGCACCCTTGCAACTATGAGACTAACTCCTTGAGCAGAATTCAGCTCTATATCCAGACACCCAAATTTAGGTACCTACAATGTAAGTTTTAGCGGTTTAGCTGCTTTTAACAGATGAAGATTTAGTCAACAGTGGACTATGGGGAACTGTTCATCTCACCATAAATTAGGTGCCTACATTTAAATAGTTCTCTTTACATTGACTGTATTAACTATCTATTGCTGTTGGACTTGAGCAGGGGCTTAGGCACATAGCTCACATGCAATTGTCTGCACTGTAGACACATAAACATAGGTGACTGAATCTGGAGCAGAATCCCAGCCGTCATGTTTGTGTCAAAGTTGACAACCATCTACAAAAAGACAAAATTAATTGAGATACCTCCCAGGCAGAGTAGGCTAAGGAGCAGAACAGATATTGAACCACTTCAGGTTTGAAATATGGCAAATCTTCATCTCTTTTGTGTGAACCAAAATTATTTCCTGAACACTTTCTCAGGTGATATAGTTTTATTGACACAAGCAAGAGACTATTAAGCACAACAAGAACTGATAATATCATATTTCCTGTTCTGTAACAAAGCTTAAACTAAAACTTTTCCTCCTGTATTTTTTGAATTCTAAGATATTTAAGGTGTTCCCTAAACAAGAAATGTTACACAAAAAACTTGGGTCAATGAAGCCGAGGGTATTATTTAAATATGAGAACACAAAGTTATAGTTTAACTCTGCAGCAATTACTGCAACTTCGTAATTCAGAAAGTGATCTCAGTTGTTCTCTTTGAGACAATGAAGGATCTGTGTAGCTGCCTAATACATTTCTCATGGGACACATTTTGACTTTATCCCCTGAATAGATTAAAATGTCGTGGTTTAATATATATACACAAATGTGTGTATATATATATATTTTTTCATATCTACCATCATTTGTGTATGAGGTTTCAACAGGAGATTTTCAGTTAAGCAGTGTCATAGTTTAAAAAGCACTAGTTTCAAAGCCACAGAGTAGGACAAGAGATTACGTTCTTCAGAAACAGAACACGGAATGTCTCTACTATATTTAATTTTTGTCTTTATCATTGTTTAGTGACATTCAGACAGCACACAAATCTTTCCAGAGCTGGGGTCCTATCTGTATGTGCACAAGTGCATGTGTGTAACTGTCCGAACCTATCCCAATACTACATTGTGCAATATCAACAGAAGAATGTTCATCTGTCCAGTGGCTATTCTGGGACATTTAATTTTTTGCTGTAACATAGATTTCCTGTGCAGCTTTGGACAAGGCACTCACCTCTATGTTTCAGTGTGCTACCTGTAAAATGGAAATAACAGTTCTTTCCTGCAGAGTAATTATGAGGCATCAAAACTGTGAGGCTTTCACACTACGGATACTCTTACCTGTCTGCTCCATAGCTACCTGACACTTCCCAGTGTAGGACACCCTTTTCAGAAAAAAAATATTACAATGCAAGAATGTACAGATAACTTTATATCTCAGCTTTAGAGTGCTTGACTTCATCCTCTCAGCATTCTTTTAGGACAGCTTTTTTAACAAAATTTCTCAAGTTTGACAACACATTTCCAAAAATATCAGACTCCGGTTTGGGTTGTCACCAAGGTTAAGATTTTAAGTGCAACAATGCAGACTTTTATGATGCAAAAGCTTAATACCTCCAAGCATTGAAAGATTATTACTTTCTGAGTAATTGGACTCTTGAAGGGGGCACAAGAGGAATGCTTTAGAAGAGGATTTCACAGTTATTTCCTGGACAACAAAATAATATGGAAATCCATTCCAAGTGCTAGAAGAGCACACAAGGATAGATTCAAATCTGCATACACATTTCACATCCAGGACTGCAAACACCATACTACAGCAGTCTATGCTAAAGACCACTTAGGAATGAGGATGGAAGTATATACTGTAAGAAAATTAATTCCTGGTGAATCTTCCTAGCCTATTTCTTGCTGTCATACCAATCCACACAGTTATGTCCTTGACTTCTGTACATCAAGCCACACAACTACTTTTTCCTTTCACACCGTCTTAAGTTCCCTCTTCTTGCTCCTCATCCTGTCACTGCCCATGGCATTCAATGGCTTTCCTATGATTCTGCCTTCCTTCTATTTTTCTTTATCACTGCTTCTACCTCTTGCATCTACTATTTTAATCTCTTCCCACCCCCACATTTGAGCTGAGTTTTTTGTTTGCTTCTCCAGCACACTCTGTTGCCATAACCAAAAGGTAGACCTGAATTTATTCAGAGTTCAGCAAGGAATCGTCTATATCAATAGAGGGGAAGTTTTGCTCAGTTCCTGCATCCCTGAAATGCTCCATTTCTCTGTGAATCTGCAGCTTCTGCTTAGAGGGAGTATGAGCTTTGGTGAATTAATTTACCAAATTCTGAGAAATGTGATAATCCATGTGCTCAGTAGATACTTATTTAATTTCTCTAAGAAACTGAAAATAAGATTTTATCACGAAAAATGTCAGACAGACTTTACAACAGACATTATTTCCTGCACTGTCTTCTAAGGTAAAGCAGTATGTAATATGCACTTTGCAACTTTACTTTTAAGGAATTATGCCCTGTTTGGCAAGTGGAGGTGGCAGTGTCAGCTTGCTGAGGACTGAGTACGCAGCCTGTAAGCATGTGTTGTTGAATAGCACTCCCAGGACTGCAAGTAAGCACAAAGCAGTCTGAAAACTGCTTCTGTCTGGAAAGAGAGGGAAACAGACAAAACCAGAAGATACTGCTGAAGACAAGGATAAAAAGAAGAGCATGTATGCATGTGTATTTGTCTACAGCTCTTGAACTTCTACCTATATGAACTCCATTTAATTTTTAATTGTGGATCAAAATGCACAATTTAACATTTTTTCATGGACAATTTTTATCAAGTTTGTGATAATTCACCAAGCAGAAGTATTCCAGATTCCAAAATTACATGTTATAGTACCCATATATAGATAAAAGGCAGCAATTCAGTTGATCAAAATTTATTAAAATCTTTAGTCTGTTGATTACAAATTTGTATGAGAGGCCTTGAAAAAGCTTCATTAAAAAAAAATCCATCAGAAAGTCATTCTTTGTTTGGAAGAATGTGTCTAATAGTCTTTGCTGACTTCCTCTAAAGTAATGAAGCTTTCTTCTGTTTGACATAGTGTTGTCCTCACTCAGTCAGGTTCTAATCACAAAATATTTTCAAGATACAGCACTCCATTCAATCAAGGCAAACAACCCATGTCCATGCATTCATCACAAACAATTGTTTTCTCTTTATTCCAGACTTCCTTCTAATGGCCTTCATCCTGTCTGGGGCAGCAAAGATGCATCAGGCAGTCTGTTCATCAAGATATTTTTTTAATCTCGTATTTCTTCTTGTCTGTTTTGTCATTGCCAAACTGTCAACCCATTAGTTTGCAGGTTTGGAACTTTGCTTACTGAAGTTCATGCACCCCCTTATTTATCAGATTTACTTCTCACTCACATATTACCCACAGCTCTGTCTAGCACTTTTATGCTCCTTTTCTGTTTCTTCATCCAGGTCCTTTTCTTCTGGGTTTAATCAGAGATTTGCAGTACCTGCAATATTGGAAATGTTCTACTCCCATAATGTTAGGTGAAATTACTTGACTGAAGTAAAATCTCCTCAGAGGCATGTAGATGACCCACATAGCAGTAATGAAACAATACCATGTACGTCAGAAGGCAGAATCTATCTCCTCTTAATGTTGACTTCAGTTTCACTTAATGTATCATATAGTTCTGGGGCAAGTATTAAGTGAAATAGTGCGAAGAACGGCTTTTGTACATGATTCAGGACGTATGCTTTCAGGACAAATGTCTTACATGACATGAGGCAGCACATGCGAACAAATTCATAATAGATATTCAATTTCCTGCCAAAATTTTGACTTAAATTCCAAAATCCAAGTTACTTTACTTAGTTGTTTTCCAAAACAAAACAAAAATACTATGTGTGTTTAGGTAAATCATATTTGTATAGGGGAGTCACTTATTTAAACATTTACCAATGTGGCTCATATGCATAAATATACACCTGTATTCAAGTTTCAATATTTGGTGCAAACACTTACCAAAAATATTTTAAGCAGAACTAATTTCTCTAGTACTTAAGGAATAATTTTGGCATAGGAAAAGATTATGACACTCAAAGGCATCTGATGATTTTTTTTTCCTAAAGAGAAGGAATGTGTGCGTATGGAAAATGTATTTTTAACTTGTTGTAAGACAGAAGCTGGTCTGTAACAACCATTGTCATTAAGCCATGACATCAGACTGTGAAATTCTGCTGGTTTTTGTTTTATGTCTGGAAATGTGTGTTCTTTCTATGTTTTTAATGAATGCCAAATTCTGTCCTTTTTTGTCATGCACCAAAGAGGACCTTTAATGTTAAGCTTTCTTAGACCACACTATTGAATTCTTTTGAGGGCATTCTCTTGTGAGATTGAATAAAGTTTTTAAAATGATAAAAACTGATTCTCTCCATAAGAAATCTAAAGATTTATAGTACAGCTCCAATGTTGTGCCAGCAAGAGAAAGTTCAATCCTAATTTGCAACAATAACGATGTCAAAGTTATTTTAAGGGGACCATTATTCTTCTATGTTTTCTGTCGACTGTAGTCAGAGATTCCGTTTTTCTGTTGCTCAGTAACTTCTTCAATTGTTATTAGAACAGATGATGTTATAAACTACTAATTTTGACCAGCTGAAAGAGTTTCTTTTTAACAACTTCCAATTACTCTTTATTCCTCTCTCTAGCTACAGAAGATAACATATTAATTTCCTTTTATCCCCAATGATAGCAAGACTGTTTTATAGTGCTTAATAGTTAGACTGAATCAAAGAAGTAAAAATGGTGGAGATCCATTAAATTGCTCGATCTATTTCCAAGCAAAAATATAATTTTTTGGAACAATATAGAATCATAGAATCATAGAATGATTGGGGTCAGAATTGACCTTTAAAGATCATCTAGTCCAACCCCCTGCCATGGGCAGGGACATCTTTCACTAGATCAGGTTGCTCAAAGCCCCATCCAACCTGACTTTGAACACTTGCAATGATGGGGCATCCACAACTTCTCTAGGCAACCTGTTCCAGTGTCTCACCCACCTGTATTGTAAAAAATTTCTTCCTTATATACAATCTAAATCTACACTCTTTCAGTTTAAAGCCTGTCTCTATTCACCTCCCTGTCTTTCATATGTTTCAAAATGTCTTCCAGAAAGATCTGTTCCATGGAGGTGAGGCTGATTGGTCAGTAGTTCCCAGGGTCCTCCTTTTTATCCTTTTTAAAAATTGGTGTAATGATATATGGATGAATATTTTCAAAAGCCCCATCAGGAAGCATGAACAAAAAGTTTAGCTGATCATAACACACTCATCATCAACCTCTTTCTCTTGTTCTCAATTTTGAAATGTATTTTTGGATGTCAAATGAAGGTAATACATTTAGAAAAGAAAAAAGATGTATCACATTAAGCATCCGTCTACAGAAAACCTTCAATTATGTAAACTTAAATCCATTCACTTGATTTGCATTCATTTATTTAATCTTTGCCCACTTTTAATTTCGCTATGCTTTGCATGCTTCTTCACTGCCCTGTAAGAATGATAGGATATGATATGATATGGGTTATTAGATATGCTCTTCATCTCTTTGAGACTTTTAACAGTCATCATAATGTTTCTAAATGCAGCTTTGCTGCTTACTATTATGAGTCCCATCATCATGGATCACATACTCTGCTTGAACTTTGAATGTAGAATAACTACTATACTTGGTGACATCTATTTTAGATGCAAATGCTTGTCATAAAAAGTAATGCAATGTGACCAGTGCACTACAAGAAAATCATTCCACTGTGCCTGTAATTACATTATGACATTTGGAACTGAAAATCAGGAGTGGGCTGGTTTTAGCAAACAAATTGATTGACATCCAAATATTTCAACACAAATTATTTAAATAAAATCATTGTTCATAATAAACAAAACCAATGAGGTATGCCTGAAAACACTGAGGCATTCACTGTTTTCACCCTCTTCTACACTTTTACTTTTTCAACCAAAAGACTCATCACTGTTCAAAAGTACGTCTGAGCATTTCAGCAACCTTGTTACTCATGATTTCTGCTAACCTGTACTATATTTATGTCCTGCTCTTGAGAACAATCCCTTTTCTTCCAGCTAATTAGCTTACATCCATCATGCTCAGGGCCAGCCTCCCCTAGTGTGGACTGATTGTGCCCACAGAGCACAGTAGACAGGGCAATGGTTGGGTCAGAATCTATTTTGCAGGACTCTGGGTCTATTCACACGCACACTGGCCTTTCAGGCATGCCACAAAATCAAGATATGACACTTGTATTCTTCACACACACATGCCATGTGAATATATAAATTCTTAGCATGGTCTTTGATATCAGAGGCCACACTTCTCTTGTGAGAGGCACTTTCAGGGGCCTGAAGACCTCTGCAGAGCTGTTCTGTCATGTCTGGAAAAGATGGCTGGGCAGATTCTTGAATTTATGGACTCTTACCCCTGTCTGAGGATATGGTATAGGTGAAAAATTATTTCTAGAAAGGTCCAAATCTGCTCAGGGTACAGTCTTTAATAATTAGTGTTTTCTTATAATGTTCCTAAGGTAACTTTAGGGTTCTTGGACAGCACACTATATTTGTGTTTTAAGGAATGATGTTAAGTTTGTTTGTTTGTTTGTTTGTTCATTTTTGCATGCTCAGCAAAGAAGTTGTCATTGTGAAAGAATGTAAGCTCTCTTAACCAAATGCTGGAGAAGACTGGGACTATGCAGCTGAGTGAGATGTGGCTTGATTCTGCCAATACTGTCCATCAGTGCTTGTTGAAGCAATCCAATCCATTAAACTGCTTTTAGCTTTTGCTTAGAGATAGGAAGGTATAGTTCCCCTCCAGAAGAGATCCTGAGCACAACTGTTCATATGAACAATTTGGAAATGAGTACTGGGGAGCAAAACAGGGAGTGATCCAAACATAGAGATTTTTATTTACTATCTGATAATCATTTTCCATTACTATTATACTACTGTATATAATACTATACTACTATAGTACTACTACCATTTGCATGTTTATTAATCTAAAACATCCTAAAATATTCACACAGTTTTAAAACAGTAGTGCTGTCCTGGTTACAGCTGGGATAGAGTTAATTTTCTTCCTAGTAGCTGGTACAGTGCTGTGTTTTGGATTTAGGATGAGAACAATGTTGATAACACACCCATGTTTTAGTTGTTGCTGAGCAGTGCTTACACTAGTCAAGGACTTTTCAGCTTCCCATGCTCTACCGACTGAGAAGGCTGGAGGTGTACAAGAAGCTGGGGGGGGGGCACAGCCAGGACAGCTGACCCAAACTGGCCCAAGGGACATTCCATACCATGTGATGTCATGCTTAGTATATAAACCGGGGACAGTTGGCCCAGGGGGCAGCGACTGCTGCTTGGGGACTGACTGGGTGTCGGTCGGTGGGTGGTGAGTGGTTGCATCAATTTTTTTTCTTTCCCTGTTTTGTTTTTCTCTCTTTCTCTCTTGTTGTTTTACTTTCCATTACATTTATTATCATTATCATTATTATTATTATTATTATTATTATTATTATATTTCAAATATTAATCTGTTCTTATCTCAACCTACGAGTTTTCTTACTTTTGCTCTTCCGATTCTCTCCCCCATCCCACTGGGGAGGGGCAGGGTGAGCGAGGGGCTGTGTAGTGCTCAGTGGCCAACTGGGGTTAAAACACGACAAGTACTTAGGTAAAATACCTGTTGGAAGACAAACCAAGTCTGAGATACATGGAGTACTATGGTTTGGAACTGTATTAGTGGAAAATTGCTGTCGCATATAATGTCCTATATTATTTGTATAATTCACTACAGTAAGGTTATCTCTGAAAACACGTTACCTTCACATCTGGGCTTTTCATCAGACATGATACCTAACAAAAATAAATGCTTGCATGTAAAGGTATTTGTTACACTCTTATCTTCACCTCCACTGAAATGGAAAGCAGAATTAATTCCCTAATATGTATTGTATTCTGCGTGGCCTCTAGCTGCTCCTCCAGGAGGGTCTGGGCCTTCCATGGATTCTCTGTTATATCTGCCAGTCCTGTGTAATGCCTTGGATATCTAGTGCTATTTCATACTCCTAAAGCAGAACTAAGCACCTATGCTTAGGCACCTGAAGCACTCCTTATAATGTTGAGATCCTGTGGGTTTTTTTTCCTCATTATAATCTCAGAAGCAAGCAGAGTACAGCAAAAATAATATTTGAAATTAAAAAGGCAGCCCATAAAGGGGAAATCTTTAAAAAAAAAACCCAACAAAACCCAGGGGTGATAATATGTGCAAGAGTGATGGATTGTTAAAAAGAAGCATATTAGAGGTTTTGAAGGTACTGAATACTTGTGTCTCCATCTGTCCGGAATGATCTCTGTCTGCCAACCTGTATTTTTCAGAAGACGAGTTTCTTGATGACAGTGTTTGCACTCTCCCAACAGATATTAGGTTTTCTGTGAATTGGACAATGTAAATCAGCTTCTCAATTAAACTAATTTCATAGAGGAAATCTGTGCCTTTGGTAATATCAGACACACATAGATACACTAAACTAAAGTAGCCTTTAAAAATTATTTATTCTGCTTTTTCTGTGGAATTTTCTGTAGAAAACAGCAAACAAATAACTGAAGGGCTTTGTTTCACAGGTGTATTTTCACCAGTGTCAAAGGGCTTGGGTCAGGTCTTCTCATAATGCAGCCTGTTAAAAAGAGAGAGAAGAAATGTTACACACACACATATATATACACATTCACATATGCTTATATGAATGAGGAAACCCTCTGGAATTCTTAAAATCACATGGCTCTCCTGGAAAAACAACCTCTGTCCATTATACATCTGCTATTGCCATCAAGAAAAACACACAATTACAATCTAAACTGGAAAACAGTGACTTGTCCATGTGCCTTCACTGTAAAAATAAGATATTTTGATGGACAAATCTCAATTTATAAATCTCAATTTATTTTTAATGGAGACAATTTATGTGATGTCCTCCCTTTCTAGTCCAAGCAATGGGAATGGAATATTTTATGTACATAGCATTTAAACAGGCAGTGAATGTAGGGCTTATAAAAGCAAGACTAATGATACTGCTTTTTGCATGGATTGAGAGGACAGGTGTTATACAAGTTTACCATATAAAACAGCAGAGCGGATTCATAGTCTTGGCAGTGTAGTTATTTCAGTTCTATTAATGTCAGAGAACAAAGCATCCTGAATGAATTGTACTATGCCAATTTACGTGGTTGTTAAAAGAGGCACACAAATGGGACAAAACCGGGCTGAATTCCATTACATAATTTATATCTAAATCTATAAACACAAAGAGCAGTATCTAACCATCCTAGGCAGAAACTGCTGCATTCCTTATGTTCTTACTTTTAACAAGAATTCTAGCACAATCTAGAATATTAAAACTTCTCTGCTTAGTCTGAAAAGACTTTATGCTCAACAGATGCGGCATGACTACAGTACATGAGCCTAGATGAATCTAAGTATCTGGTGACATTTTAGAAATTAAGGTCATTTTAACAGTATTTGCCTTCAGGAAAGCTGAAAGAGAGGATGTAGCCAAAATAAAAGTGCACAACTGAAGACCCTATCAATTTCAGAAGAATTCAGATTCAAGTTTTCATGTTATCTAGGATGTGGATGCTAAGATGAAAAACACTGGAAAATGTGAAGTCTACCCTCTAAGCACCAGCTATATCCTACAAAATAGTTGTCAAGATGATATGTGTGGCTCTGGCATGTAAACATATCCAATAATAAATGACTAAAAATTCTGAAAAGCATAGTTGGCAAAACATGGGGTAAAATATGCTACTTACCATCATTGTATATCACCCATATAGAAAAGAAAATTGACAGATTAGTAAAATGCATACTGCAACTAACTAACAGTCATCTAGAATGCTTTAGAAATTAATCATGGTTAATTCAGTTCTTTTAACAAAAGTAAATAAGTTGGAAATGAAGACTGGCAGGTCATCTTCTAAGGGGTTGTCTGTTAGCTCTTTGATTTTTTAGAAGCCAATGAATGTTTGAGTGTTTTCATAGATTGTTAAGTGGTAGTGAAGCACTATCAAGCATGGATATTGTATCGCCATGTCCTATTTTCCCTGTCTGCTGAGGTTCTTTCCTTTCTTGAATCCTTTCCTCTCTAAAAAAATCCACATTGTGTTTTGACTTTCTAGTCATTGGTCAGATAGAGCAAGGGTAGTGCTGAATGCATGCAAAAGAAGTGCATTATAGCAAGGTTTCCTAGTTTAAGTCTTCCTACTTTAAGTATTTTATTCCAACACCACTGGGGGGAAGGTATGTCCTGGTTTTGGCATGGATAGAGTTAATTTCCTTCCTAGTAGCTGGTACAGTGCTGTGTTTTGGATTTAGCATAAGAATAATGTTGATAACACACCGATGTTTTAGTTGTTGCTAAGTAGTGCTTACACTAGCCAAGAACTTTTCAGCTTCCCATGCTCTGCCGACTGAGAAGGCTGGAGGTGCACAAGAAGCTGGGAGGGGGACACAGCCAAACTGGCCAAAGGGACATTCCGTACCATGTGACGTCATGCTCAGTACATAAACTGGGGAAAGCTGGCCGGGGGGGCCGCTGCTCGGGGACTGGCTGGGCATCGGTCGGTGGGTGGTGAGCAATTGTACTGTGCATCACTTGCTTTGTGTATTATTATTATTATTATTATTATTATTATTATTATTATTATATTGTTATTATTATTGCATTTCCATTATTAAACTTTTTATCTCAACCCACGAGTTTTTCTCACTTCTGCTCCTCCAATTCTCTCCCGCATCCCATTGGGGGGGGGGGGGGAGTGAGTGAGCGGCTGTGTGGTACTCGGTTGCCGACTGAGGTTAAATCACAACAGTCCTTTTTGGCACCCAGCGTGGGGCTCAAAGGGTTTGAGATAATAACAGATTAACCAGAGCATATTAAGGAATTTGTATCTGTTAACAGGTGTGGGTCGCAATGTTGGTTCCTCTGTTCTCGATATTGATTTGTCTAATCTGCATCGTGCTCGTTTTTTTGCTGTACGTGTTAGAGATTGGTGTTGGTTTTTGCAGTTTGCTGTGGTCTGCAGTGATTGGTGATGTTCTGCTTGTGAGGTTTATTTTTAAAACATTGACCTTGGGCTTAATTTGGTATCTGAATTTCGCAATGAAGCCATTACCGTACTATGGATACCACTTCGTGGAGACAACTAGCAATTACAGTTCTTCCTCTGAAAGTTTTGTTACAGAGGAAACACAGAATGGCAGTGTCACTACCTTCTTCTATGATGTTTCCTCCTTCATTACAGTAACTTTTCAGTATTTTGAACAGCCTTGGGTAGTTAAGATACTTCTATTGGTATTTCTTTGGAATATTGTTTCGGTTTTGTCTAAAGTTGGTAAGCAACTTAAGAATATCATCCAGAGATCTGCCCCAAACTCGAATAGTTATGAGTGGCAGGGTGTGTGGGACAAGATGGGCAAGTACCTAGGCCAATGGGCACCCCCAGTGTTTTGGAACTTCACCCCTGAGCAAGTGCAGAATCCTGAAAAGTTAGTAGAACATTTGGACAAAGTATGCTGTCGCCCTGGCAACTCCAGAGAGATGCAGATCATTGCAACGTGCTGGGGCCTGGCCCATGCCTACTGAGCCCTGTTCAACACCATTCAGTACCCTCAAAGGGGAGAGAAGGTCTCTGGATCTGATAGTAAAAAGACACGCCCTGCGGCCACTCAGACCCCGGCGACACACCCTGTGGCTGAACCAAAAAGCCAACCTGTGCCAGTATCAGTAGCCCCTGTACACAAGAAGAAATCTTGGAAGTGGAAGTCGGCTTGTTTAGTAAGGGAGGAAGAAGCTTCTTCTAAAAGGGAGCCAGAGGAAGAAGTGGATGAGGCAGACTACCATGTAGAAGGGCCATCACGAGAACAGGAGGAGGAGGGCCGGCAACTGCTCGGGCAGGAAGAAGAAGAAGAAGAATTCATGAAAGAGGCAGTAACCACCCGATCTCTATCCCTGAGCGAGCTGCGAGATATACGAAAAGATTTCAGCCGTCGTCCAGGTGAGCATATTGTCACCTGGCTGCTCCAATGCTGGGATAATGGGGCCAGTAGCCTGGAATTAGAGGGTAAAGAAGCCAAGCAGCTGGGATCCCTTTCTAGGGAAGGGGGCATTGACAAAGCAATTGGAAAAGGGACACGAGTCCTCAGCCTTTGGAGGCGACTCTTGTCAAGCGTGAAGGAAAGGTATCCCTTCAAGGAAGACGTCATATGTCGCCCAGGCAAGTGGATCACCCTGGAGAAGGGTATCCAGTTCCTGAGGAAATTAGCTGTGCTGGAGGTGATTTATGGTGACCTGAACAATGAACAGCTATCCAAAGATCCAGATGAAGTCAAGTGCACACCACCCACGTGGCAGAAGTTTGTACGGAGCGCACCATCGTCATATACCAACACATTGGCAGTGATGACCTGGAAAGATGGAGAGGAACAAATGGTGGATGAATTGGCTGGTCAATTCTGGCAATACGAAGAAAGTCTCTCATCTTCCCTCGTCTCAGCTGTGGAGAAACTGTCCGAAAAACTGTCCCGGGAGTTCCAGTGATTCAAAGAGGATATGTCCACTCCCCACCTGTACGGACCAATATCTCGGCTATTAGGAGTCAGCATTCTTTTGCTCAAGAGAGAGAGTATAAGGGGTACACACCACGGGGCACCCTATGGTTTTACCTGCGTGACCACGGAGGGGACATGAGGAAGTGGGATGGAAAACCTACCTCAGCCCTAGGGGCACGGGTACGTGAGTTGCAAGGGAAAACAATCACAGAAAGGGGTTCTTCCAGGAAAATTGCTGCTCCAGTTTCCAGTGGGCAGTTCACAAGACAAAATAGAAGGGCTGATCTTACTCCTGATCTTAATGAAGAAACTTCTGACTCACATTTATGAGAAATGAGTACTGTGATGAGGGGTCCTGCCTCCAGCCAGGGGGAGGAAAGGGACAACCGGGTTTACTGGACTGTGTGGATTCGATGGCCTGGCACATCAGACCCACAGGGGTATAAGGCTCTAGTGGACACTGGTGCACAGTGTACCCTAATGCCATCAAGCTATATTATATTATATTATTATAGTATAATTCTAATATAATAACTATAATTATATAATATATAATTATAATTATATATAATTATAATATATATTTATTATATTGTATTATTATATTATATTATGGCCCTGTATGTTAGGGAGTGTTTCGATTGTATAGAGCTCAACGATTTTGATGATGATACGGTCGAGTGTTTATGGGTAAGGATGAGGGGGAAGGCCAACGAGGCAGATATCCTGCTGGGAGTCTATTATAGACCACCCAGCCAGGATGAAGGGGCGGATGAAGCGTTCTACAAGTGGCTGGCAGAAGTCTCTCAATCGCTAGCCCTTGTTCTCGTGGGGGACTTCAACTTCCCGGACGTCTGCTGGAAATACAACACGGCAGAGAGGAAGCAGTCTAGGAGGTTCCTGGAGTGTGTGGAAGACAACTTCCTGACACAGCTGGTAAGTGAGCCTACCAGGGGAGGTGCCTCGCTCAACCTGCTGTTTACAAACAGAGAAGGACTGGTGGGAGATGTGGTGGTCGGAGGCCGTCTTGGGCTTAGCGACCATGAAATGGGAGAATTCTCCATTCTTGGTGAAGTAAGGAGGGGGGGCAGCAAAACCACAACCATGGACTTCCGGAGGGCGGACTTTGGCCTGTTCAGGACGTTGGTTGAGAGAGTCCCTTGGGAGACGGTCCTGAAGGGCAAAGGGGTCCAGGAAGGCTGGACGATCTTCAAGAAGGAAGTCTTAAAGGCACAGGAGCAGGCTGTCCCTGTACGCCGTAAGAAGAATGGGCGGGGAAGACGACCGGCCTGGCTGAACGGGGAGCTCTTGCTGGGACTCAGGAAAAAAAGGAGAGTTTACCGCTTGTGGAAGAAGGGGCAGGCAACTCAAGAAGAGTACAGGGATCTCGTTAGGTCATGCAGAGAGGAAATGAGAAAGGCAAAAGCCCAGCTAGAACGCAATCTGGCCGCTGTCGTTAAAGACAACAAAAAAAGTTTTTACAAATATATTAATGACAAGAAGAGAGCCAAGGAAAATCTCCATCATTTATTGGATGAGGAGGGGAACATTGTCACTGAGGATGAGGAAAAGGCTGAGGTACTCAATGCCTTCTTTGCCTCAGTCTGTAACAGGCAGACCAGTTATCCTCAGGGTATTCAGCCCCCTGAGCTGGAAGACAGGGACGGCGAGCAGGATAAAACCCCCATAACCCAAGAGGAAGCAGTCAATGACCTGCTACGCCACCTGGATGCTCACAAGTCTATGGGGCCGGATGGGATCCACCCGAGAGTGCTGAGGGAGCTGGCAGAGGTGCTCGCCAAGCCACTCTCCATCATTTATCAGCAGTCCAGGTTAACGGGGGAGGTCCCGGGCAACTGGAGGCTTGCCAATGTGACGCCCATCTACATCTACAAGAAGGGCCGGAAGGAGGATGCGGGGAACTACAGGACTGTCAGCCTGACCTCGGTGCCGGGGAAGATTATGGAGTGGTTCATCTTGAGGGCGCTCATAAGGCATGAGCGGGACAACCAGGGGATCAGGCCTAGCCAGCACGGATTCATGAAAGGCAGGTCCTGCTTGACCAACCTGATCTCCTTCTATGACCAGGTGACTCGCCTAGTGGATGAGGGAAAGGCTGTGGATGTGGTCTACCTAGACTTCAGCAAGGCCTTTGACACTGTCTCCCACAGCATTCTCCTAGAGAAGCTGGCGGCTCATGGCTTAGACAGGTGTACTCTGCACTGGGTCAAAAACTGGCTGGATGGCCGGGCCCAGAGAGTTGTGGTGAATGGAGTTACATCCAGTTGGCGGCCAGTCACGAGCGGTGTTCCCCAGGGCTCAGTACTGGGGCCGGTCTTGTTTAATATCTTTATCGATGATCTGGATGAGGGGATTGAGTGCACCCTCAGTACGTTTGCAGACGACACCAAGTTGGGCGGGAGTGTTGATCTGCTCGAGCGTAGGAAGGCTCTGCAGAGGGACCTGGACAGCCTGGATCGATGGGCCAAGGCCAACTGTATGAGATTCAACAAGGCCAAGTGCCGGGTCCTGCACTTGGGTCATAACAACCCCATGCAGCGCTACAGGCTTGGGGAAGAGTGGCTGGAAAGCTGCCCAGCAAAAAAGGACCTGGGGGTGCTGGTCGACAGCCGGCTGAACATGAGCCGGCAGTGTGCCCAGGCGGCCAAGAAGGCCAATGGCATCCTGGCCTGTATCAGAAATAGTGTGGCCAGCAGGAGTAGGGAAGTGATCGTGCCCCTGTACTCGGCACTGGTGAGGCCGCACCTCCAATACTGTGTTCAGTTTTGGGCCCCTCACTACAAGAAGGACATCGAGGTGCTGGAGCGTGTCCAGAGAAGGGCAACGAGGCTGGTGAAGGGTCTGGAGAACAAGTCTTATGAGGAGCGGCTGAGGGAACTGGGGCTGTTTAGCCTGCAGAAAAGGAGGCTGAGGGGAGACCTCATTGCTCTCTACAACTACCTGAAAGGAGGTTGTAGTGAGGTGGATGTCGGTCTGTTCTCCCAAGTATACTAGCGATAGGACGAGAGGAAATGGCCTCAAGTTGCGGCAGGGGAGGTTTAGATTGGATGTAAGGAAAAATTTCTTTACTGAAAGAGTGGTGAAACATTGGAAGAGGCTGCCCAGGGAAGTGGTGGAGTCCCCATCCCTGGAGGTATTTAAAAGACGTGTAGACGAGGCGCTTAGGGACATGGTTTAGTGGGCATGGTGGTGTTGGGTTGACGGTTGGACTCGATGATCTTAGAGGTCTTTTCCAACCTCAATGATTCTATGATTATATAGGGGCAGAACCCATCTGTATTTCTGGGGTGACAGGTGGAGCCCAACAGCTAACTGTATTGGAGGCTGAAGTAAGTCTAGCTGGGAATGAGTGTCAGAAGCACCCCATTGTGACTGGCCCAGAGGCTCCCTGCATCCTTGGCATAGACTGCCTCAGGAGAGGGTATGTCAAGGACCCAAAAGGTTACTTGTGGGCTTTTGGTATAGCTGCCTTGGAGATGGAAGAAGTTAAACGGCTGTCCACCTTGCCTGGTCTCTCGGAGGACCCCTCTGTTTTGGGGTTGCTGAAGGTCAAAGACCAACAGGTGTCAATCGCTACCACAGTGGTTCACCGGCGGCAATATCGCACCAACCAAGACTCCCTGATTCCCATCCGTGAGCTGATTCATTGACTGGAGAGCCAAGGAGTGATCAGCAAGACTCACTCACTCTTTAACAGTCCCATGTGGCCAGTGCGGAAGTCTAATGGAGAGTGGAGACTAACAGTAGACTATCGTGGCCTAAATGAAGTCACGCCACCGCTGAGTGCTGCTGTGCCGGACATGCTAGAACTTCAACATGAACTGGAGTCAAAGGCAGCCAAGTGGTATGCCACAACTGATATCGCCAATGCATTTTTCTCAATTCCTTTGGCAGCAGAGTGCAGGCACAGTTTGCTTTCACTTGGAGGGGCGTCCAGTATACCTGGAACCGACTGCCCCAGGGGTGGAAACACAGCCCCACCATTTGCCATGGACTGATCCAGACTGCATTGGAACAGGGTGAGGCTCCAGAACACCTACAATACATTGATGACATCATCGTGTGGGGCAACACAGCCGGAGAAGTTTTTGAAAAAGGGAAGGAAATAGTCCAAATCCTGCTGAAGGCTTGGTTTCACCATAAAACAAAGTATGCCCTGAGCAATGACAAGCCTTTGAACAAATTAAAGAGGAGATAGTTCATGCAGTAGCCCTGGGGCCAGTCCGGGCAGGGCAAGATGTAAAAAATGTGCTTTACACTGCAGCTGGGGAGAACGGCCCTACCTGGAACCTCTGGCAGAAAGCACCAGGGGAGACTTGAGGTCAACCCATAGGGTTTTGGAGTCGGGGATACAGAGGATCTGAGGCCCGCTATACTCCAGCTGAAAAGGAAATATTGGCAGCCTATGAAGAGGTTTGAGCTTCTTCAGAAGTGATCGTCACTGAAGCACAGCTCCTCCTGGCACCCCGACTGCCAGTGCTAGGCTGGATGTTCAGAGGGAAGGTCCCCTGTACACATCATGCAACTGATGCTACGTGGAGTAAGTGGGTCGCACTGATCACAGAACAGGCTCAAATAGGAAACCCCAGTCGCCCAGGAATCCTGGAAGTGATCATGGATTGGCCAGAGGGCAAAGATTTTGGAATATTGCCAGAGGAGGAGGTGATGCATGCTGAGGAGGCTCCAATGTATAATGAACTACCAGAAAATGAGAAGCAATATGCCCTGTTCACTGACGGGTCCTGTTGTATTGTAGGAAAGCATCAGAGGTGGAAGGCTGCTCTGTGGAGTCCTATATGACAAGTGGCAGAAACTGCTGAAGGAGAAGGTGAATTGAGTTAGTTTGCAGAGGTGAAAGCCATCCAGCTGGCTTTAGACATTGCTGATCGAGAAAAGTGGCCAGTGCTCTATCTCTATACTGACTCATGGATGGTGGCAAATGCCCCGTGGGGGTGGTTGCAGCAATGGAAGCAGAGCAACTGGCAGCGCAGAGGCAAACCCATCTGGGCTGCCGCAGTGTGGCAAGATATTGCTGCCCGGGTGGAGAACCTGGTTGTAAAAGTCCATCATGTAGATGCTCACGTACCCAAGAGTCAGGCCACTGAAGAACATCAAAACAACCAGCAGGTGGATCAGGCTGCCAAGACTGAGGTGGCTCAGGTGGATCTGGACTGGCAACATAAGGGTGAATGATCTGTAGCTCGGTGGGCCCATGACACCTCAGGTCACCAAGGAAGAAGGCTTGGGATCGAGGGGTGGACTTGACCATGGACACTATTGCACAGGTTATCCATGAATGTGAAACATGCTACGATCAAGCAAGCCAAGCGGTTAAAGCCTGTCTGGTATGGAGGACGATGGCTGAAACATAAATATGGGGAGGCCTGGCAGATCGATTATATCACACTCCCACAAACCCACCAAGGCAAGCGCCACGTGCTTACCATGGTGGAGGCAACCACTGGATGGCTGGAAACATATCCCGTGCCCCATGCCACTGCCCGCAACACTCTCCTGGGCCTTGAAAAGCAAGTCCTATGGCGACATGGCAGCCCAGAAAGAATTGAGTCAGACAATGGGACTCATTTCCGAAACAACCTCATAGACACCTGGGCCAAAGAGCACGGCATTGAGTGGGTGTATCACATCCCCTATCATGCACCAGTGTCCGGGAAAATTGAATGATGCAATGGACTATTAAAGACTACACTGAGAGCAATGGGTGCTAGGACATTCAAACATTGGGATACACATTTAGCAAAGGCCACCCGGTTGGTCAACACGAGGGGATCTGCCAATCGAGCTGGCCCTGCCCAGTCAGAACTTTTACGTACTGTAGATGGGCATAAAGTCCCTGTAGTGCACATAAAAAATATGTTGGGGAAAACAGTTTGGGTTATTCCTGCCTCGGGCAGAGGCAAACCTGTCCGTGGGATTGCTTTTGCTCAAGGACCTGGGTGCACCTGGTGGATAATGCGGAAGGATGGGGAAGTCCAATGTGTACCTCAAGGGGATTTGATTTTGGGTGAGAATAGCCAATGATCTGAATTATGTGATGTTAAGTGCTACATAATATTATATGCCATACTAATGATATTACAATAAGAATCACCCAGACTAATGAAGAATAAACTTCGATGAAACCAAGCAAAGCACAGTGATGATGGTACCAGAACTGACTTTGACATGAAGCAATCCAACACCACATACCATCTCCACCTTTCCTGCCCTGGAAGATTATTACGACAGATGGAGCCCAAAGTCATGGACTAAATGAACTCACCGAACATTTTAGAGGGATGGCCCATAGACTAAGGGAATGGTAGCTGTGTGTATATATATATATAAAAAAAAAAAAAAAAACAACCAAAAAAACCCAAAAAAAACCCCAAAAAACAAAAAACAGGAAAAGGGGTGGTGATTAATGGAAACGTACTGGAAAATACGGGACTTCAGCATGACATAGATGGTATAGAATAAGGGGTGGATACTGTCCCGGTTTCAGCAGGGATAGAGTTAATTTCCTTCCTAGTAGCTGGTACAGTGCTGGGTTTTGGATTTAGAAGGAGAACAATGTTGGTAACACACCGATGTTTTAGTTGTTGCTAGGTAATGCTTACACTAGTCAAGGGCTTGTCAGCTTCTCATGCTCTACCGACTGAGAAGGCTGGAGGTGCACAAGAAGCTGGGAGGGGGCACAGCCAGGACAGCTGACCCAAACTGGCCCAAGGGACATTCCATACCATGTGACGTCATGCTCAGTACATAAACTGGGGAAAGCTGGCCGGGGGGGGGCCCGCTGCTCGGGGACTGGCTGGGCATCGATCGGCAGGTGGTGAGCGATTGCACTGTGCATCACTTGCTTTGTGTATTATTATTATTATTATTATTATTATTAATTATTATTTTATTTTATTATTGCTATTATTATTTTCATAGAATCATTGAGGTTGGAAAAGACCTCTAAGATCATCGAGTCCAACCGTCAACCCAACACCACCATGCCCACTAAACCATGTCCCTAAGTGCCTCATCTACACGTCTTTTAAATACCTCCAGGGATGGGGACTCCACCACTTCCCTGGGCAGCCTCTTCCAATGTTTCACCACTCTTTCAGTAAAGAAATTTTTCCTTACATCCAATCTAAACCTCCCCTGCCGCAACTTGAGGCCATTTCCTCTCGTCCTATCACTTGTTACTTCGGAGAAAAGACCAACACCCACCTCGCTACAACCTCCTTTCAGGGAGTTGTAGAGAGCGATGAGGTCTCCCCTCAGCCTCCTCTTCTCCAGGCTAAACAACCCCAGTTCCCTCAGCCGCTCCTCATAAGACTTGTTCTCCAGACCCCTCACCAGCCTCGTTGCCCTTCTCTGGACACGCTCCAGCACCTCAACGTCCTTCTTGTAGTGAGGGGCCCAAAACTGAACACAGTATTCGAGGTGCGGCCTCACCAGGGCCGAGTACAGGGGCACGATCACTTCCCTACTCCTGCTGGCCACACTATTTCTGATACAGGCCAGGATGCCATTGGCCTTCTTGGCCGCCTGGGCACACTGCCGGCTCATGTTCAGCTGGCTGTCGACCAGCACCCCCAGGTCCTTTTTTGCTGGGCAGCTTTCCAGCCACTCTTCCCCAAGCCTGTAGCGCTGCATGGGGTTGTTGTGACCCAAGTGCAGGACCCGGCACTTGGCCTTGTTGAACCTCATACAGTTGGCCTGGGCCCATCGATCCAACCTGTCCAGGTCCCTCTGCAGAGCTTCCCTACCCTCGAGCAGATCAACACTCCCGCCCAGCTTGGTGTCGTCTGCAAACTTACTGAGGGTGCACTCGATCCCCTCATCCAGATCATCGATAAAGATATTAAACAAGACCGGCCCCAGTACTGAGCCCTGGGGAACACCGCTCGTGACCGGCCGCCAACTGGATGTAACTCCATTCACCACAACTCTCTGGGCCCGGCCGTCCAGCCAGTTTTTGACCCAGTGCAGAGTACACCTGTCTAAGCCATGAGCCGCCAGCTTCTCTAGGAGAATGCTGTGGGAGACAGTGTCAAAGGCCTTGCTGAAGTCCAGGTAGACCACATCCACAGCCTTTCCCTCATCCACTAGGCGGGTCATTATTATTTTATTTCAATTATTAAACTGTTTTTATCTCAACCCATGAGTTTTTCTCACTTCTACTCTTCCAGTTCTCTTCCCCATCCCACCGGGGTTGGGGGGGGATTTAGCGAGTAGCTGTGTGTTACTCAGTTGCCGACTGAGGTTAAACCACGACAAGGTATTAGAAAATAAATCCCATGTCTTTTAGAGATTTTGATGAATTAGTAAGTTCAGTGCAAGTCAACTGCTCTGCACTATCTATGCGAAATCACCTTCTTGTCAATTGGGGGCTTAATATTTCTATTTTCATTCAAGTGGTGAGAAGCAAACAATTTTTTTAGAACTCAGTGATAAAGTGCATTGTTAAATTCTTTTCACTATTACAATTGAACAGACATTCACAAATTGCACTATGGTAGACAGGTAAAGAATCAATACATCGCTATCCTTCATTACAATGTCACAAATGGGAACACCAGCTGTATTACTTCATAACCAAATAATGAGCTATCAGAAAATGTGTGTTTAAAGAAATGACCATGGCATAAGAGTGTATGCAGGAATTATTCAACAGGTCTGATTTGCCCTTTTTCTAGGTCCTCTGTAGTTATGTACAGATAAGCAAAATTAATGTAAAATGGGAACAGCGGTATTTTACCTCTGAGACATGAATGATGACATGCAGTTTGCAGCAGTAGAGAAACAGGATTTACTCTAAGGAAAAAGAACTGATCTGCCACTGATTAAAAACCTGTGTACGTACTCTGAGAGGTAGCTGGCTCATTTTAGTAAGCCTCTTGAGCTCGTTACTTATGAAGAACCCTGTGTTTCTTTCCCTGGTAACCATTACAGCTATGCATTGGTCTGCTCAGAAATACAGGATCTGCATCAATACAGATAAGCCATTTTGAAAACTAAATGAAGACAATTCATTTTTTGAAGATAAAGCACAGAGTTAACAGCTTTGAAAACCAACATCAACACCATCAGAAGTGATGGCAGGCAAAATACTCCACATGTTCCTGAAGGTCCATCTAAACAGTTACTCTGTCTCAAGACTGACCATACCTTCTTGTGAAATAGTATAAATAGGAACCTAATATAACAAAGAATGGAACGCCTACATTTAAGTCAACCATTTCTTCATCTAATCCAGTGAAGATTAAGCTCTTTTTAGCTTTTGGGCCAAATAGCATTAAAAGCTAAGTATCTCATAACCTTCCAAAAATCTTTGGAGCCATCCAGTCACATTGCTACATTAATTGTTGCACCATAAATGAGAATTGTACAGTAATTTCTTAGAATAAGAAAGGTATTCTGCGGATAATAGTTACAGATACTAGGTATGACAGTGTGCAGAGAGCTGACAGGGTCTGTCTGAGATCTCATGAATCTCTGACATCTTGCCAGTACAGCAAGTAATAGACTTGAGTCAGGATTTGAAATCAGTCCCTGAGTAGCACAACCCACTGTGTCAATCTAGTTATTTTTAATAAGTTTATGTGTTTTGCATTATGCCAGCCATTCCTTGTCATGCTATTGGATTCTTAATGCAATAGGAGAGAGGCTATTAATCTTGGTAATAAAATGTTTGAATACAGAATGTACAAAGTTATGCGTAGCAGAAACCATACAGAAGTTAATGGGCCAAATTTAGCACTGGCTTAATTCCACTCAAATCACTGGATATAAGCCAGGTCTCAGTCTGAGTTAATGACTTTTGTACTATGCTAGTGAATTTCTGTCATACATATGACTTGGTATAATTTATTGTATTTAAAATAACAAATGACGTTCCCTGCTGAATGTACTATCGCTTATTGTCTCAGCTATTCATGTCAAAGACATTGAGTTTATATGGAAGTGCTTTTCATCCGTATACACAGTGACAAAATTAATATCTGGTGAATTAGAAAAGGGTATTGTTTATTGAACTATGAATTATGATGAATAGCAACCAATAGCCATATTGATTCTGTGAAAAACAGTAATCAAGATCACTATTTTGTTAATAAAGTTAAAAAAACCACACAACAACAACAAAAAAAAAAACCCTTAGAGAAATGGAGCATAACTTTGTAACAAACATGGCCATTTTATAAAGAATTAGTGATCACATGCTCAACTTTTCCTGTGGCAAATAGTGATACATCATAGAAGCAAATTGCATTAAGTTAACTTACTGATTAAGAAATGGCAGTTGCTAAGGAGAAAAACTCCTGCTTAATTACTTAATAAACAAGCATGAAAACATTTTAAGTGGACTAAACACTTAGTGAACAATCACTTTTTGTGACAAGAGCTCTCTAGACTCTACAGAGGATAAAAGAAACTTTTCTGTCTATTCTGCTGGAGGAAAAAAATTATGTGATCCATTTTTTTTCCCAACTAAATTTTCAACTTTTCCTTCTCTGGACAACCTGTTCCAGTGTCTTACCACACTCATCATAAAAAATTTCTTCCTTATATCTAATCTAAGTCTACCCTCTTTCCGTTTAAAGCCATTGCCCCTTGTCTTTCCACTACAGGTCCTGGTAAAAAGTCTTTCTCTGTCTTTCTTATAAGCCCCCTTTAAGTATTGAAAGGCCATAAAAAGGTCTCCCTGGAGCCTTCTCTTCTCCAGGCTGAACAACCCCAACTCTTTCAGCCTTTCTTCATAGGAGAGGTGTTCCATCCCTCTCATCATTTTTGTGGCCCTCCTTTGGACCCGCTCTAACAGGTCCGTGTCTGTCTTGTACTGAGGACCCTAGAGGTGGATGCAGAACTCCAGGCGGGGTTTCAGGAGATTGGAGTAGAGGTGGAGAATCATCTCCCTTGACCTGTCGGCTATGCTTCTTTTATGCAGCCCAGGATACAATTGGCTTTCTGAGCTGCAAGCGCACATTGCCAGCTCATACATAATTTTCCATCTGTCAATATCCTCAAGTCCTTTTCTGCAGGGCAGCTCTCAATCCATTCATCACCCAGTCTGTATAGATGTCGGGGATTGCCTGACCCAGGTTCAGGACCTTGTGCTAGGCCTTGTCGAACTTCATGAGGTTTATGTGTGTCCACTCCTCAAGCCTGTCAAGGTCCACCTGGATGGCATCCCATCCCTCAAGTGAATCAACTGTACCACTCAGCTTGTGTCACCTGCAAACTTGCTGAGGGTGCACTGAATCCCACCATCTGTGGTATTGATGAAGATATTAAATACTATTGGTCCCAGTACAGACCCTTGAGAGACACCAGTCATTACTGGTTTCCACTTGGACATTGAGACGTTGACTGTAACCCTTTGGATGTAGCCATCCAGCCAATTCCTTATCCATCTAACAGTCCTTCCATCAAACCCATATCTCCAATTTAGAGGTGAGTAAGTTGTGTGAGACCATATCAGTGGCCTTACATAAGTCCAGGTAGATGACATCTGTAGCTCTTCCCTTGTCCACTGATGCAGTCACTCCATTGTAGAAGGCCACTAGATTACTCAGGCACAATTTCTCCTTGGTGAAACCATCTTGGTTGCCTCTAATCACCTCCCTGTCTTTCATATGTTTCAACATGTCTTCCAGGAGGATCTGTTCCATGATGTTACTGGATATGGAGGTGAGCCTGACTGGTTCATCAGTAGTTCCCAGGGTCCTCCTTATCATCCTTTTTAAAAATGGGCGAGAGATTCCATTTTCTCCAGTCACTGGGGACTTCATCTGACTGCCATGACTTTTCAAATATGATGGAGAGTCACTCAGCATGCTTTTATGCATCCTGGAGTTTTGCACATCTCAGCACACATATTCAGAAGATGCTCATGGAATTTGTGCTGAGAAGCAGAAAATGTGGGAAGCATTGTTCTTTTTCCTTGTCTGTGATATGGTATGTTCAGTTATTAGTATTTTGTCATAGATAATAAAATTTGTGAAAAAAGTTTTTATATATGAAAGGAATTCACATGTAGTGTCCTCTTTATTGGCATGTTCATGGACAATGTCACCAAAAATGCAGTCAAACATGCTCATAAACAAAGCTACTTTTTCGCTTCACAGAACAAAACAATTATGTTGGCAAGAAATACAGCCAATGACCCTTTACTTTGTGAAGAGGCAGCTCTTTTTTTTCAGGGCTGCCAATCTAAATCTGGTCATTAATAATGCTTTCATATATTCAATTACTAATGCAGCTCCACATCATTTCACCTACTCTTTGAAATTCAATTTAATGGAAATTTTATGAACATATTTTTGCCTTTTAAAAAAATAGTTGTTATTTTCTGTTAACCTGTTCAATAAGAAATTACATCTAAGTTGAAAGTGCATTTCAGGGAAGATGCAGCTTCCATCAAGCATCGGATAGGACAATGTTAAATTACAGATAAAAACACAATGCAACAGTTGCAGGTGTGCAATCCATTATTGTCCTGGATGTCCTTTATAAACGCATTTTCAAAGGCATGAAATAGGTCAGTCTATTTTAATAAGGGCTATTGCACACTGACTCAGCTTTATTTCAGGCAACTGAAAAGCTACCCATTTTAATTTTATTGTACATAACCAGCTTCATTACTCTAGCGAACAGCCTCTTGTGGCACTCTGGGTTTTCTCTGAACTGCAATATGTTACACATCCATCTGCTTTTGCAGGAAAAATGTGAGTTAATGCATTTTTTAAAAAGAATTCTTACCCAATGCAGACACTTGGCTATACAATCCCTCTCCTATCCATCAGTGACCCTCTGCAGTGTGGCACAAATTATTTCCCAACTTCTGCCCATGCTAAACATACTTGCAGATATAGCTCTCTTGGGAGTTCCTTTTCATGATACTTTCATAGAATCATAGAATCATAAAGGTTGGAAAAGACCTCTAAGATCATCGAGTCCAACCGTCAACCCAACACCACCATGCCCACTAAACCATGTCCCTAAGTGCCTCATCTACACGTCTTTTAAATACCTCCAGGGATGGGGACTCCACCACTTCCCTGGGCAGCCTCTTCCAATGTTTCACCACTCTTTCAGTAAAGAAATTTTTCCTTACATCCAATCTAAACCTCCCCTGCCGCAACTTGAGGCCATTTCCTCTCGTCCTATCACTTGTTACTTTGGAGAAAAGACCAACACCCACCTCGCTACAACCTCCTTTCAGGGAGTTGTAGAGAGCGATGAGGTCTCCCCTCAGCCTCCTCTTCTCCAGGCTAAACAACCCCAGTTCCCTCAGCCGCTCCTCATAAGACTTGTTCTCCAGACCCCTCACCAGCCTCGTTGCCCTTCTCTGGACACGCTCCAGCACCTCAACGTCCTTCTTGTAGTGAGGGGCCCAAAACTGAACACAGTATTCGAGGTGCAGCCTCACCAGTGCCGAGTACAGGGGCACGATCACTTCCCTACTCCTGCTGGCCACACTATTTCTGATACAGGCCAGGATGCCATTGGCCTTCTTGACCGCCTGGGCACACTGCCGGCTCATGTTCAGCCGGCTGTCGACCAGCACCCCCAGGTCCTTTTTTGCTGGGCAGCTTTCCAGCCACTCTTCCCCAAGCCTGTAGCGCTGCATGGGGTTGTTGTGACCCAAGTGCAGGACCCGGCACTTGGCCTTGTTGAACCTCATACAGTTCGCCTTGGCCCATCGATCCAGGCTGTCCAGGTTCCTCTGCAGAGCCTTCCTACCCTCAAGCAGATCAACACTCCCGCCCAGCTTGGTGTCGTCTGCAAACTTACTGAGGGTAATACTTTATTTGGTATATATATAAATACTTTATTTGGATTCTTTCCTTTCCTTAAGAAAATAAAAAACAAACACCCTATGTTTGTGAACATGCAGCATCATACCATACATCACCATGCCTTCAGCATCTGTGTCTTGGTAAAATACGCAAAGGATTTATTCAGCAAGACTTAATGTCAGGGTTTTAACTGCAAGACTAGAGCCAAAGGCTAATAAATATAAAATGTAGTCTAATTACATTTAATAAATAGATAGTTATTGAGGTACTTAACTTTTTCTGGTCAGAAATTCAAAGACGTAATCCAGAGTCAGGGATTCATGGTGACATGTGAATCCTGCCTTTGCTTGTGAACCAAGATAATAAGTGTGTTGCTCTCCAAACTGGGTGGTCCTATTCATAGGTCTATTCATGGTCCTATTCAGGTTCTCCCTCCAGCAAATTCTTAGTGTCCCTCTTTAATCCTAATCCCATCCATTTGCTTCCCACTCATTACAAATATAGGCATGGAGTTTCATATATTTCATGCTTCTGCTGTGTCAACGAATTTAGGCTTTGGATACAGATACAATTGCATTTAATAGTTCTTCTAGGAGTTAAATGACTTTCATACTATAAGATGATTTCTTCTGTCACCATTTAGTCCAAGACCAACTGTTTCAGTTTCAACCATCCCCCACACTGAACTGCCACTGCAGTGCATTTATAGTGAATATTACATAAGTTAATATTATACAGCTATTATCTATTTTCTCTGGAGTGTCACCAGCTTTACACAGAAAACACACATAAATCATTACTGATCAGTTTCATAACATGTTACCTAGCACATGCTTATGAATCAGTGTTTCTTCTATTAATCATTTCCATGTCACAATGCCTTTCTCCTTGTTCTCCCTCAAATGCTAAGAAAACAGGAAAGCACACTACATTTAAAAGATATTTGAAGTCGAAGTTCTTGTTTTACTACTGCATGTGGCCTGAACTGCCCTGCTTCTGTATTTCAATAGAATCCAGTGGTCTTGAGAAATCGTAAGCTTGTCTTGTAGACAAAAAGTCATACATCTGTTCACAAAAGAGAAAAAGACAAAAGGGAATGGTAGAATATTTTTAGCCTTGCCAATGTATCTGAAGTATTAGTGGAATCATCTTTAAAAAGCAGGTGATTGTGCTAGCTTAGTTGGATTTAATCCCTGGGAGAGTCAGGATTTGGAAATATGCACATTCAAGTCCTTTCACTAAAGTCTGATCACAGACAGCAGACATTTTCAGTCATTAATGACCTGGCTTGGTTTTAAAACAAATTCTAGATAATAAAATCACTTCAAAACTACATGGCAAATGTATATATCTCAATATAGAGCTTAAGCCTATATTTAGAGATCTTGGTACTTACTTAAGCACTTATTAATTATTCAGAAACTTAACAGAAATTCCCATAAACTCCAAAATAATTCTATCTTTCATTTATCAATTTCTACAGTTCTTTGTTAATATCTATTAGACAGTGTTGATGTCATTTGAAGAAACCTTAGAAAAACAGACTCGTTTTTCTTGATGTAATTGATGTAAGCAAGTAAGAAACAATTTGCAAGGATTTTAATTAACCTACATTACTACAGGTGTTTACATTTTAAATAGACTTCAGGAACCCACATTTCAAAAACTAACCTTGTCTAACCAAAAAATAACCAGTCTTTTGAAAACACCTCTGTTTATAATCCATCTCCCTTGTTTTTCCTTCCACCCAGTAAATACTTCAAAACTATTTGCATGCCATGACTTCCTTCTTCACTGTATATAATTTTCTAAGTCACATAATAATCTTACTTGCCCATAAAACTATCGTAAGCATATTAAAGCATGAACATATACAAATGGCTTATCTAGAAAATTAATGTAAAAGTCATTTTCTGTTTAGTGCTAATGTTCTCACATACACTTAAAAGGAAGACTGAGCTCTCCCAGAAGACTATGAACACACTGCACTTTGTAATGCAAACACACACACATATATACAAGGCACAGATAGTAAGAGCTGTCGACTTCCATTCATTAATTTAAAAGTTGTTGGCTTCCAGTCATTAATTTAACAATTATATCAATTACTTTCTCTAAAGTACTGCATCCAGCATTTCCTTCTCAATTGAAAAGGCAGCAAAAGCTTAATTTCCTAATTATTGTGCCTTTTAGCTAAGGGAGCAAATTCCAACACTATACAGTCTTTTATTTCAGTGAGATGGTTACTTTTGATGATCATAGAATAGAACAATAGAAAACACGAATACATCAGTAATTGTCAGACAATTCCATCAGTACCAGTGGTATCTCTTATGTTGCTGTAATTAAGACCACATTTTGTATTCCAAATAGCAGCAATGTGTTCACAAGATCGCGAAGATTCCAACAGTCTCTAGAAAGGCAAGCCGCCACTTGCTAATTTCTAACCAATCAACATACTAACTTCTTTGAAGAATAGAATAGAATAGAATAGAACAGAACAGAATAGAATAGAATAGAATAGAATAGAATAGAATAGAATAGAATAGAATAGAATAGTTCCAGTTCAAAGGGACCTACAACGATCACCTAATCCAACTGCCTGACCACTTCAGGGCTGACCAAAAGTTAAAGCATGTTGTTAAGGGCATTGTCCCAGTGCCTTTTAAACACTGACAGGCATGAGGCATCAACCACCTCTCTAGGAAGCCTGCTCCAGTGTTTGACCACCCTCTCGGTAAAGAAATGCTTCCTAATGTCCAGTCTGAACCTCCCCTGGCGCAGCTTTGAACCATTCCCACGTGTCCTGTCACTGGATACCAGGGAGAAGAGATCAGCACCTCCCTCTCCACTTCCCCTCCTCAGGAAGGTGTAGAGAGCAATGAGGTCACTCCTCAGCCTCCTTTTCTCCAAACTAGACAAACCCAAAGTCCTTATCTGCTCCTCATAGGACATTCCCTCCGGTCCTTTCACCAGTTTTTTTGCCCTCCTCTGGATGTATTCAAGGACCTTCACATTCTTCTTAAATTGTGGGGCTCAGAACTGCACACAATATTCAGGATGAGGTTGCACCAATGCTGAATACAGTGGAATAAGCAACTCTTTTGACTGGCTGGTTATACTGTGTTTGATACACCCCAGGATGCAGTTTACCTTTTTGGCTGCCAGGGCACACTGCTGACTCATATTGAGCCTGCTGTTGACCAGCATCCCCAGATCCCTTTCTGCAGGGCTGCTTTCCAGCCGCTCCTCTCCCAATTTATACTTGTGCCCGGCATTACTCCATCCTAGGTGTGGGATCTGGCATTTTGACTTGTTAAATTTCGTCCCATTAATTATTGCCCAATGCTCCAATCTATCCAGATCCCTCTGCAGGGCCTCCTGTCCCTCAAGAGAGCCAACAGCACCTCCCAGTTTGGTATCATCAGCAACCTTGCTAACGGTGCATTCAACTCCTGCATCCAGATTGCTGATAAATGTATTGAACAGGACTGGCCCTAGAATTGAACCCAGAGGAACACCACTGGTGACTGGTCATCAGCCAGATGTAGCCCCATTCACTACAACCCTTTGAGCTCTGCCCTTCAGCCAGTTCTTCACTCAGTGCATTGTGAACCCTCTCATCCCACAGTTGGACAACTTGTCCAGAAGGATGCTGTGAGGGACAGTATCAAAAGTCTTACTAAAATCCAGAAAAACTACATCCATCGTCTTCCCTTCATCCACTAGGAGGGTGACCTTATCATAGAAGGATATAAAATTAGTCAAACAGGACTTTCTTTTTGTCAACTCATGTTGACTGTGCCTGATGATTGCATTATTCTTTAAACGCCTTTCAGTGGTACCCAGTATAATCTTCTCCATAATTTTTCCAGGACCTGAGTTAGACTGACAGGTCTGTAGTTCCCTGGGTCTTCCCTCACAGCCTTTTTGTAGATTGGAATAACATTGGCTAACTTCCAGTCAGCAGAGACCTCCCCAGACTCCCAAGACCTTCAGTAGATGACAGAGACTTGTCCTGCCATAACATCCGCTAGCTCCTTCAGAACTCTGGGATGAATCCCATCAGGCCCCATGGACTTGTGAACATTCAGCTGATACAGCTGGTCCCTTACAATTTCAGTGTCCACAAATGGAAAGTCACTGTTCCCACACTTGTGGTCCTCCGACTGAGGGGACTGGGCAGCCCAAGTTCTATCAGTATTATTAAAGACTGAGGCAAAAAATGCATTGAATACCTCCACTTTTTCTTCATCTATATTAGTCAGATGACCATCTTCAACAAGTATTGGTCCAATGTTTTCTTTAGACCTCCTATTGCTATTAATGTACTTAAAAAAGCCCTTTTTGTTATCTGAAACAACACTGTCCAGTTTCAACTTTAATTGAGCTTTGGCCTTTTGTGTCTTCTCCCTGCATAAATGAACCACAGCTCTGTACCCTTCCTGAGAAGCCTGACCTCGTTTCCAGAGATCATACAGGTTTTTTTTTCCTCTTGAGCTACACGAGGAGTTCCCTGTTCAGCCAAGCTGGTCTTCCGCCCCACTTGCTTGACATAAAACACAGTGGAATCGCCTGCTTCTGTGCTTCTCAAAGGTGCTTCTTAAAAACTGACCAGCACTCACCGACTCCTAAGCCCTCAACAGCAGATTCTCAGGGTACTCTGCTAAATAGCTCCCTGAATAGCTTAAAGTATGCTCTCCTGAAGTCCAAGGTAGCAACTCTGCTGTCCTTTTTTCTCATTATACTGAAAATTTTAAATTCAACCATTTCATGATCACTGTGGCCCAGGCAGCCACCTGTCATCACATCCGCCACAAGTCCTTCTCTATTCACAAATAGAAAGTCTAGGAAGGCACCTTTCCTAGTTGACTCACTGAGTACCTGTGACAAGAACTTATCTCCTACAAACCTCAAGAATTTCCAAGACCTGCTCATCACAGCAGTATGATATTCCCAGTTGATGTCTGGGAAGTTGAAATCTCCCATAAGGACAAGGGCTACCAATCCTGAAATTTCTCCTAATTGCCTATAGAATAACTTATCAATGCTTACATCCTGGCTGGGTGATCGGTAGTAGACACCAACTACAACATCTCCTTTGTTTTCCATCACCCTGATCCTCACCCAGAGGCTCTCAACCACATCATCACTAACTGTAAGGGCTGTGCAATGAAACTTTTCCCTTACATATAGTGCAACACCTCCACCTCACCTGCCCTGTTTATCTCTCCTGAGCAGCCTGTAGCCCTCCATCCCAGCACTCCAATCATGGGACACATTCCACCAAGTCTCACTAACACCAATGATACCATAGCTCTGGGAGCTGACCAACACTTCCAGTTCATCCTGTTTGTTTCTTATACTGTTTGAGTTGGTGTACAAGCATTTCAGATACGCTCCTGAGCCCTCCGTACTCCCAGGAGCAGTGTAAATATTCCCACTAGGATTGCCACCCTCTGGTGATGCCATGCCAACCCTTGGCTTACCTACTGCAGTCCTGTTGGTATCCCCTTCCCCCACTGATTCTAGTTTAAAGCTCTCTTGATCAGCCCCTCCAGCTTACGCCCAAAGACCCATTTTCCCCATCAGGACAGGTGGGTCCCATCAGGCCCCAACATACCTTGTCTCTCAAAGGCTCTTCCATGATTTAAAAACCCAAATTTTTGGCAGAGGCACCAGTCCTGGAGTCAGGTATTGATATCCTGGGCTTGCCTGTTTCTTCCAAAGTCTCCCCCCATTACTGGGAAGATTGAGAGAAATATTACCTGTGCTCCCAAATTTTTTAGCATTCTTCCCAGGGCTCTGAAGTCTCTTTTGATTGACCTTAGATGTTTTGTTGTGACATCATTTGTACCCACATGAAAAAGCAGAAATTGATAGTAGTCTGAAGGTTGAACTAGGCCCTTCAGTCCTGTGGTGACATTCCTAATTCGGGCCCCAGGGAGGCAACAAACTTCCCTGAAAAGAGGGTCTGGTGTGCAAATGGGTGCTTCCGTTCCGCACAGGAGTGGACCTGTGGTCACCAATGACCATAACTCACCATTGTTTCTTCTCAGCGCTGGTCTTAATGCAGGTTTTGTTGTGAGCGGTTGGTCTCTCTGATATTGGCAAGACTGCTTGTGCAGGTTCCTCCTCTTTCTCATTATGCGCTTCATCTACCATACCCAGGGCCTCGTATCTGTTCTGTAAGGGTATCTTAGAGGGTAACTTAGAGGGTAAGGAGGGGTTTCTCTTACTGCTCTGTGCTGTAACCTTCTTCCACCCCTCCTTATCCCTTCTGACACTGCCTTCCTCCTGGCACAAAGCAGATCCAGGACCTGCCTCTGTAATGGCCACGCTGAGTTGCCTTCTATGCATCATAGATGGCAGAGTACAGCTCTATTGATCAATCTCCCTCTCAGACTCTTGAATACTCAGTCTGCTCACCTCCTCCTGCAGCTCGGCCACCAAGCAAAGCAGTTCATCAATCTGGTCACACCTCCTGCAGTCTTGCTTACAATCACTTTCCTCCTGCAGGAATATCCCTTCACACATCCCACAGCTGGAAACCTGGGTGGTCACATGCTTGAACAGGAGCTCTGTCTGTGTGGCTGCATTGGTTCTACCAGGTGCTAGAAGCTCAGGACAAGCAGGGGACACTGCTTTGTGCTCGATGATCACCTGCCCGCTGCCGTGCGCCTGCCCAATAGGAAATATATATGCTTGTCCGTTGTAATCAGCTGGGCTGATTGTTTTCACCTGCTTAAATCCCCCGCGCTGCCTGGTGTAGGCTCCGCTTCTTGCTGTCTCTTCCAATCAGCAGGTTCAGGGTCAGTTGCTCAGGGAACACTCCCTGTTCAGACAAGCCTCTACTTGTCCACGTGCATCCCTCCTCATGTGTCCTGACGCTGCTTGCTGCTGCTGCTGCTGGTGCTCCTCGCACTGCTCCGGCATCCATTGCTATCAGCAGGCCTTGAACACCTTGTCAGCTGCTAATACGAACTTGCCTTCAAACCAACACAGCAAAGATTTCATCAGTAAGCTGCTATTTTTCTAGTGCAAAACTGTTTCTGCTAGGGGCACAACAGCTTTGCCTTCTCTTTACTTTTACCAGTTATGTTTATAGGTTCTTCTACCAGTATGAAATCCATCCTACATAGACTTTATTCAGCTCCTGTCAAAATCAGTGAAAAGTCTGCCTTTGATCTCAGGAGACTGACTCATGCTCTTGAGCTGGATATACCTTGTAAAACAATTAGAGCTAAATACCTTACCCAGTTTCTAGTAGTGTTATATTATTTGTGTAATTATTAGTTCTATTCCTTATGTGTTTGGCATACCCTACTTGGTGGTGTAGAAGATAAGCCAATGCACCACAGAGTTCAGTTTATGTCTTACATTGGATAGCCCTTGTCTGTACAGTTACCATCAGAATGGATAATTTAGTTCAGACACAAAGAGGCATGAAAGCGAAGCTTTGCTATTTGTGGTCATAGCCACATGTAGAGAACTACAGTGTCACAGGAAAAAAATCATTCCCATCTTTGGCCTTGCCCCTTTCCAACAAAACTCCTCATTAACACAAATGAATTATTTGACAATTCCTCTTACATTATACAGTATGGACTCACATTTGTATGAAGAGGCACTACAGAGAGATGTCTATTTTCTGTGAAATGATTGTAGTTAGTTTTTTATTGTTTTGTTTCACTTCATTGAGAAAGAAAACAATTTCATAACAGTTTAACAAAAATTTTCAGAGAAGGAAACTTTCAGTCTGAAACACATGTGAAAGGTATAAAGAGACATTTTTTCTTTTCCCTGGGGATATTAACAATACTTTCCTAATCAGAAAGCTGTACATGTCATGAAGATTTAAAAATCATAGCTGTTAAATTTAAAAATTTGAAAATGTGTAAGTTTCCAAATATTCCTATCAATTGTCAAGCTTATAATATATGCAATTGTAAAGTCTACCATAAGTTTTGTAAAGTTTTACTGTAAAGTACAGGAAATTATATTCCAAATGGTTCATCCTCTATCTGAGAATCAGAATCAAGCCTCTTCTGTGTTGGCACATATTAGTGGTCTTCCTCTGGCTTATGACAAACTTGAACTGAAGTTGTGGGAAAAGATAATGAGAAATTATAGGTTTTTCCCAAGGACAATTCAGAGCAGGAGCAGAGGTGATACAATCGACACTTGCCAGAAGAGATTCTGTTATTCCTTTGAGATGAAAAGGAGTTGCACCCTTTATAGAGTCATCTGCAAATCAATATCTAAAACTAGGCAATTTGAAATCTCATTTATCTCAAGGTGTTTTCTTTCTGACAGTTGAGATCTGGAAATGAACATTAAGCAAAAAAAAAGAAAAAACCCTTCACACAAGCTCATACTACTGACAGGATCATTCTGACACAGATATGAATGACATTTATGATGGTATAATTGATATTCAGTAACAACTTCAGAAACTGTCAATGATAATATAGTAAATGAAAGGGTAGATTCATTTATCTGTACCACGGTTTAAATAAATTTAATATCAATGAAGATTGCAGTTCATTTAATCTATGTTTTTCTCAGTGATGAGCTATAAAGGCAAGCAAGCTACTAGGTATAAGAATTCTTATCCTCTTTTAATACATGTATAAAGAAATGATTGAAATGCATATTGCAGGAAGGCACATGACTTTGGATCTATTTAATAAACACACATGTTCAACATAATCTTAGGTTTTCTGTTGAGAATTAGCATTTGTTTGTACATCATACAACCACACATCTCAACCATACTTTTACCCAGATGGTGGCCACTCCTTACACCTGAACCACTCCCAGACAATTGGGGAAATTACCACTACATAACAAACAAGTTCTCTGACTGTCAACCTAGAGACACACACCACTTTGACAATTCATGTACCTTGCAGATCATTTACAGTATGTCCTACAAGAAAGAAGGGATAATCTGGAAAAAAAAAGGTGGGGTAAGGAGTATTTATAGCTAGCTACTAGAGCATTTCAATGTATTCGTTTTCTTTTCTAGTTTAGACAAAAAAAATAACAGAAGATAATAAAAAGGAGATCTGTTATATGACCTAAATAGATTCTTAGACTGAGTCACTATTGAATTAATTCAGTGTTGGTTTTTTGTTTTGTTTTGTTCATTTTTTTTTAAATTCATTTACTGTATTTTTTTAAATGCAAAAATTGTCAGCTGGTCAGAGGTAAGTCTACAGGGTGGTTTCAACATGCCAGCTGGTATATTTGTTTAAACACTGTATGTACTTATCCATAGCAGATGTTCAGTCATGTTCAGCACTGCTGCAGAAAAAAATCTGTTAGCACATTAACAAGGAAATTCATTTTATCTGTGGAAACATATATGTTTTATAGATGTGTTTTGTTGGGTTTTTTTCAAATAGATTATATTGCCCCTTTTTTTTTTTTTTTTTGTGACAGTTTTCCTTGAGCAACTCCTTAACTCTCTGTGGTTTCTTTAGGAGTACACTAAGAAGAGAACAGCTGTGAAAGAGAGCTCTCCATTTCACAGAGGGACCATTCAGCTTCATTGGCGGAGTTCTGAAGGTTTAGTTTGTCAGTTAAATTTGATGACACTAGAAGACACTGTAACTTGAAGTGATAAAGTCTTTAAAATTCTGATTGCTTTTCATTTTTTTAAAATTTATGGAAAGAAATAGGAGATTTTCAACAGCCAGCTGGATAAAGCCTTGAGCATCTTGGTCCAAGCTCTGAGCAGCAGGTTGGATTGCCTGGCCTCAAGTTCCCTTTCAGTCTATCTTTTTCAATGATTATTGGGTTCCAAATGTTTAAAAATTCATCCTTTCCTAACCTTGAAAATTTTTAAAGTCTTCCAACAAATTACATTTTCTGGTAATTCCAAAATATTAATTATTAAATGTGCTCAAGCTATACTTATTTGGTATACAGCAAATTGTTTGTTTGTTTGTTTTTTAAAAAGAGAATATATAGTTGATTCTCCTTTCCTTTGACAGCCTAATTTAGTCTAATTTAGTTCAACTTAGAACAATAGTGTGAACATTCTGACATTATGCTCTGAACCTGGAATGGCTTTAGCTTCCTGTCAAGGCACTTCTTCTGACCCTTTGGCACAGTCTTGTGTTTAATGAGTAAGTTAAACACATGAACTACTCTGGTTCCTCACATTGCAAAAGCTTTTCATTGAATGAAAAGCACCTGAAGTGGTAACTTTAACAGTTCCAGAGAAACTGTAAAAGATTTATTGCTCTTTTTACCCCTTTAGGCAGTAAAAATTCATGGTCATCATGTTTGCATAAAGTTTGCTGCTCGTTCATGAGTTTTTGTTCTAACCACTTTTGCTCCAAAAAGACAGGACATTTTAAAGTAGTTGTCTTTGTGAAGAGGCACATTCTGGTTTTAAATAGTGTGGTATGATCTCACTGGTAGTCTAGAAAAAGAGACGAAAAGTCTATGATGACCTAATGCACAAGAGGAAGCCACAATATCGAAAAAAAGGAGCCAGGACTAGGGTTCCTTATCAGCTGACATGATCCAGGATGCAAGTTACTTCATGATTCATGGTCCTGGCTCCAAAGGGAATGCTCTCAGTAACTCAGCAGGTGCCTGTTTCCGAGTCCTTGGAAGTGTCAGAGTGAAGTCATTGTTTGAGTTACAGTAGCAGGGTATCAAGGTACCACCAATGTGTTCAAAGTTGTCTTCATCTGGTAAATGGGTGAGAGTGGCATGATCCTGCTGTCCTGCCTATAGCCCCTAATGTTTTACAGAACATCTGAATTTTGCAGTCCCTAAATGCTGCTGTGATGCAGCAGCTACTGCTCTTGAGAACAAGGTAAGAGTTTGCCTTTCTGAATGACACATTCATCCTGCTGAGCTCAGATTTCACTACAGTGGTGATCTGTGGCCCTTCACAGCTTGCGTCCACGAGTGGCACAGGCTCCCAGGTATAAGATGGAAATCTTTTAGAGAAAAACAGTCTTTTCTTTACTCTATTTTTCATAATGGATCATACACTTTTTCTCCAAGAAGAAAAGAATAGCTACACAAAGAAACAGAAATTTCAGGTGCTTTCTTCATAGATTTAATTGTCTTCTTGTTTGATTTTGATATGTAATATGCACACACTTCCTTCCTTAATGGGGCTTATTTTGTTTAACTCCCTCTATTGCAGAAGACCAGTAAGTAATACAATTAGTCTTCTATTACTGCAGTAAGCGCTGGCTTCTGGAGAGTCTCTGTAGGTGATATGTAAGTGCACAAAAAAGGTGGTATGTATCTAACTTTCACCTATATATTTCAGAACCTTTCTAGTCTCAGTGAAGTATGTTGTTCTAGAGTACTGTTATACAAGTTTAAGGTGGGGGTGTAAAAACTGAAGAAATATTATGGGGTTTTTTTCTAATATGTATATATACAAAAAATCAGTAATGACATAATAGCAATAAAAACCTTACAAGAACAACACAGTTAGTTGTCTTGAGGAATGAATGATCATCTGGACTTAATGAACTCTCCCAGAAAACTATAACCAATTAGCAAGTAGTTTCATTATAAATAATACAGAAGTAGGAGCTAATTGGACTTTTTTTATAGTATACAGCATATTTGACTCAAAGTCATGTTAATTACATAATAGGATGTATTTTTCATTTGCTCAAAGACAGGTGCAACTTTTGAAAATGTTTATTCATTCGCTCCATGTATCTCACAACCGAGTAAACTTCTCAATCCATCATCTTTTAATTAAAGACTATTACACATTAGTAGCTTTATCTGTGGATTAATTAATTCTAATTGCGAGGACTGTTGAGGACTATGTATTAGCAAAAACCAGAAATGATTGAATGACCACAGAAAAGATGTAACTTCTCTCATTGGCTATTTTTTGTGCTTATTGGGCATAGGTATGAAAATAATTTACTAATATTTCATTGGGGAAGCAAGACGTGGGTAATGTTTACAAAAATCATCTTCTCAGACCGCTTGAAACTAACTTGTCTTGCTGGAGATGTCTCTGACAACTAATTCTGTTCTTTCTTATTGTTTTGATAAATAGCACCCAAGAGTAGTCACTGATCTGATTCTTTTCTTCTTTCCTAACTTGCCAGAATAAAATTGAAATTCAAAGATTTCCTGCTTATATGGATGCCTGCGTGTTTTTCAGAAACATTCAGATTACTCATTGGTTTGTAAAATTAATCAAAACCAAACCAAACCAAACCAAACACTTTGCACCCCACCACACCCGTCAAGCAAAACTCGAGAAGATAGAATTACATCCTAGAATATCCCGTTTACACTTGTGTCTCAATGCTTTTCACAGCAGAGCAAACGTTAGTGTCCAGGTGTCTGACAAATTAGTACAGATCTTTTCTCCTATCTGTGTCCACACTAAGCTGCAAACTGGTTTCCAGTTGGGTCATTCTCCACCTCCTCTGGCTGGAGGCATTTAGAGGCTCAATTCAGTCTTTCACTGAGATACTTCTTGGTTTGTCTGTGAAAATTCAGAGGAAAAAGAATCTCTGTGAAATCAGGGAAATCATTAACAGCATCACAAATAACCTCTTGCATCTCCTTCTTTAACTTAAAATAGTAATGAGTTTTTATAATAAAAAACATTGTGGGCTTTCCCAAGTTTTTGTGAACAGATACTGCCAAGAGCGTTAACATTTTCTCTACTGAAGAATTCAGTGCAGTTTACAGCGAATACTAAAATGAACATACTTGTGGTTCTTGCATATTAATTATAACTCACATGATGGTCTTAGCCTATTTCCAGGTTTGTGTGAAGGATTTTCAATAAATAAATAAAAATACAGTGGAAAGCCGGTGTGAGTCTGACAGTAAATGCATTCTTATAAGGAAATGTCACTTTTCTGTAGAAGGCTGGAAAGAGGCAAAAAATATCTTTCATGCTCATCTAAACACAGACTTCATAATTACCAACTGTTCAGTGAAGGGTATGATTTTTTTAAAATAAAAACTCACAACCAAAACGCAACCTCCCCTCTCTCCAGATGCCTGTTCAGCATTACTGAAAGACCATGCTTTGTAGTGGGACAGTTTAATCTTTTCCCTTAGAAGACTAACCTATAGGCATTATTTTCTGTTATATTACAGCATCTACACTGTGGGTGGTTGTAGTGTGTTTATGTAATATATGGATATTTCTCTTATGCATTTAGTAGCTGAAGAAGCACAAACTTTGCACCTGCCCATACTTGTTACCAAGGTCAATCCAAGGCAACACACCACTTCAGGCTACTCTAAATTATGTGTGGTAATGTATTTTGCATAATGGTTTAAGCCTGTGCTGTATATTTTTATCAGGCAACCAGTCTGTTTTCTTCATACCTTGTTGACACAGATGTTTGGGAAAAGGCTTAGATTGTCTGTGGACATAGAATCCCTGCGGCTCACTAGAACAAGGCAGTAATATTAGCATGAAACTTCTTTGTCTGGCAGGAAACATGGATAATTTTCTTTAGGGCTACGACTGAAATGACACTTGAACTACATTACTCTCAACAACTGATATCTTTTTCGGCACCATTAAGAGAACCTTCTCAATGTGAAAATATATCTATTCCCTCCTCTGAAATTGGAGCCTACATATTTCTCTGGAGGTAGCAGTTTTTGCACCACACTAAGCAAGTTATCTCAGTACAACAACTTGGATATTGTAAGGCAAACTAAAGAGCTAATATTGGGAATCTCATCACTATATGTAAACTCGTCCCTGTCTTCCACTTTCATTCATGTCTGAAAAAGATGCCTTTGTGATCCAGTCAGCCATCCGGTATGACAATTTCAGTGAAAACTTGAACAGGACTTCAAAACAATGATCATATGAAGAGGTGAGCTCTTCCAGTACTGTTTGTTTGTGATTGGTTCCATCTCACTTAAACTCTGGAAGATGCCATGGGCTTGCTCAACAAATCTTTTTCATCTCTGCTTTATGTTCAGTGTAATGAAAGCAAGAAGAGCCTGGCAGACTGTGAGCACAAACTTGGCAATTATAATTTTGCCTTATACAGAGTAACGCTATTCTGTTATCTTACTGTATTTGCAGTTCACACTTTTGTACTTTAGAGAAATCCATGCTAACTTACTCACCTGTTCTCTAATACTCATATGTTTTTAGATTACTCCATATTTCTTCCCCTATCATATTAAGGGCATATTTTTTCCTGCTGTTGACAGTTAATTTTTTTTATTTCTTGCCACATATTAACTTTTCATCTCCTCAGTGGCTGGCTGTAAAATTGAACATCACAACACTGACCTTTTAGGTTACCATTAGCAGATCTGTTTTCTTCCATTTCTTAAGAACTTTTTATACCACTAAAACCATTCAAAACCCCTTTGAATTATTTTGGCAATTCATTTCAGAAACTTTTGAATCCCCAAGTAACAAGTGTTCTCCTTCTAAATATTCTCATTGCTTCTCAAATCTCTTTTAACTGGTTTTACAACAGTGTTCCAGCTTTCTTATATATTTGCCTTTGTATATTTTGTAATTTTTTTTTCCTCATTTTTGTTCATTAGCCTAACTTGTAGTTAAATTCCTTTGCTGTAGTCACATCATCATTTCTACTTTTAATTTTTTCACTACCAAGCCAGCCAGGCATTGTTTTTTGCATTGTCACAACAGTCCCTTGGCCTCTCGCCTGGTTATATTGTGGTCTCAAATTGAGACTTCAGTTTTGATGGCAAAAGAGTCTTGATGAAGTTTGCTTTTCAAATGCTGCCCTATAATTATTTTTAAATCATCCCATTTTTCTTTATATGTGGAGTTGTTCCTTTAGTCTTTTATGTTAACTTTACTTTTTCCATTTTGTATCAGCATCCTTAGTAGTACCTGAGATTACGGGACATAATCCTGCATTTCTCAGACATTCTTTGATGCCCCCGAGAGTTAATTTGTTTCAACTGTTTCCTTATTGTTGCAAATCTCTCTTTTCTCCTTAGTACTGTCCTTAAGCAAGTCATCCAACATGCAGTAAATTCCCCATAATTTTTTTATATTTCTTGGACAGTGCAACAATCAACAGGTATATGATCAGTCTGATTAACAGCAAAGAAAGTACTGTATATCATTCTGTGAACTTTATTATGTGGAAGAATGGTGATATAATGTAGTAATATTCAACTATTCATTGCATTATGAAGATACATTCCTTTTTTCTTTAATACTACAGTCTCCCAGGATATCTGTGATCATGACAGGTAAACTAACTGCTTGCCGTAGAATGTATCTTTTATTTCATTATCTGTTTTTGGTGAGTACATATTCATGGATGAAGTTGATGTTTCTGCAGATGCTTTTTATCTCTAAACAGATTGACCACCAGTGGATTCAGAACAGTGATTGCCTATCATTTGACACACCTTCTTCCAATTTTTTTGCTTGATTGACTTTTTCCCTACTATAAAATAGTGAGGTTTTGTTATCTGTAAAAGAACCAATTCCTGACCATTTCCAGTACTACCACCATGTGAATACAATGCTCTCTGGTTGTTCTACTATATTCAGGAGTGAACTTGGCTTAAAGGAGTGCAAAGTATTCAGTTTCCACAGTTTTCCAAAGTTTACCCATACTAGCATTTGTGTTTTTCCAAAGCTTAGCAGCTTTGCTTATTAAAACTTAAAGATGAATAATCCTATGATTCATCCTGCAATCTTGGCAAACAGTAGATTTCTCTTCAGATTTATCACTAAGCTGGTGAAGGGTCTAAAGCACAAGTCTTATGAGGATCAGCTGAGGGAACTGGGGTTGTTTAGCCTGGAGAAGAGGAGGCTGAGGGGAGACCTCATCGCTCTCTACAACTACCTGAAAGGAGGTTGTAGTGAGGTGGGTGTCGGTCTCTTCTCCCAATTAATAAGCAATAGGACGAGAGGAAATGGCCTCAAGTTGCACCAGGGGAGGTTTAGCTTGGATATGAGGAAAAATTTCTTCACTGAAAGGGTTGTTAAGCATTGGGACAGGCTGCCCACGGAAGTGGTTGAGTCACCATCTGTGAGAGACTGAAAGAGTTAATGTCTCAAACATTGTGGTAAAACAAATCATGGTCTGCATAGCAGCGATAAACCTTAAACAAGAGGTCAGATAACTCAGGACGCAGAGCGCGGGCCGGAGGGTGCGCAGTTCCATGTTCTGATAGGCCTGGCATGACAACACACTGTATATGGCCAGAGGTCATACAGTTTATTTGAGGAAGGGGCTCATGACCACCCCCACAGTGGCACCTGCACAAAGGATCAGGAGCTACATAACTCCCTGAGAGGCAGGGACTAGACTATAGAAGGCACAATTCCAAGGAGCCGTGTACGCGCCCATCACCAGAGGATTGCCACATCCATCATCGTCATCACAGGATCCAAGGGTGGTGATCTCTCTTTTTTTCCTTTTCCCGTCTTTCCTTGTCTTCTTATAAATGCCTCAATAGAATCCATGCCGCCTATTATTACGTTTTCCAAGTTTAAGTTACATGTTCCATAAATAAAGCATTTAATTGATTGCCTGGTGTTGTTTCACATTAATTTAGCCCAAGGGAATCACGAAACCGCTATGATGCCCTGAGTCACCCAGTCTGGGTCGTAACACCATCCCTGGAGATATTTAAAAGACGTGTAGACATGGCACCTAGGGACATGGTTTAGTGGTGGACTTGGCAGTGTTAGGTTAATAGTTGGACTCGATGATCTTAAAGGTCTTTTCCAACCTAAATGATTCTATGGTTCTATGATTCTATGATTCAGACTCTTCAGCGTGGGAAACCCTACTGGCTTAATACAAGCCTTGTGCTTGGTGGTTTTTCCAAAATAGAATAGTGGGACAATGTAAGTTCTCTTCTGAAATGATATACTACTGGTGTCTTCAATGTTAAAACATCTGAATTTTATATCTCTAAATGTTGTGCATAAGAAAAGCTCAGTTAACTTATCCTTTATCATTCTTTCAGATATCAAGTTTACATGACAGTTCTCCGATTCATTTATGAAACACTAAATGTACAGACCCCATACCCCACTGAAAAAAGACTGAGTTATATCTCTGAATCACTGAATTATCACAGTATTTTTTATTTGCATGCATGGGTTTGTAATAGAACAGATTGGGGAAAAAAAAAAAAGCATTTGGAATACATAACTAAAAAAAATTAGCCTTTCATTTCAACTATGACCTATAAATTTTTCTTCTTCTACAAAATAATTGATATTCCTTTTCTAGCATTAGATACATCATTTCTATGCAAAGTTATGCAAAATTCATTCAGAACTACTGATTCAACCATCAATCTGCCAGACAGCAACAAAAGGTAAAGTGCTTCTGTGGACTTTTAAGTATTTGATTATTTTCTAAAGATTTCACAAGATCTTTGAACTTAGTCTTCTTTCCTTCTTATTATGATTGATTCAATGCCTAGAAAAGTTTCACTTTCCTTTACCAAAACATTTACAGAATCGCTAAATAACACAATATATCATATGCCATTTGTATGACTTGTGTCAAACACCATCTGACAATTGTTAATGTTGTAACTCGTTTCCTGAAGGCATCTTTTTCCTGATATACCTGTAGAAGCCCTTCTTGTTACCCTTCATGTGCTTTGCCAGATTCAGCTCCAGGTGGGCTTTGACTTTCTAAATATATCCCTCAGACTTTGTGAGTGACTTTATATTCCTTCTGGGTCACCAGACCCTTCTTCCAGCTTCTCTACACTTCCTTTTTCATATTTGAGTATTTTCAGGAGCTCCTTGCTCGTCCATGGAAGCCTTGTGCCATCTTTGCTTGATTGTCTTTTTCTCAGGATAGACCATTCTTGCCATTCTTGAGTTTGGAGGAGGTGGCCCTTGAAAATCAACTGGCTCTCCTGGACACCTCTTCTCTCCATGATTGTATTCAATGAGATTCTTCCAAGCAGGTCCCCAAAGAGGCTTAAGTCTACTCTCCCGAAGCTCAAGGATGTGATCTTGCTTTTTGCCTTTGTTTCCCCCTCCCACCCCACTGCCCCAGGATTTTGAACTTCACCATCTCATAAGCACTGCAACCAAGGCTGCCCCAACCTTCTGATTTCCCACCAGTACTTCCTTTTTTGTAAGTATCAGGTCCAGAAGAACACGTCTTATCATCCACCCCTTGATCATCTGTGCCAGGAAGTTGTCATCGAAGTACCCACCACAACACTACCTGTGTTGGTCTGCCCACTCATCCTGAGCTCTTAAGTGGCTCATCATCCAGACCAAGGTAGAGCTCCATGCATTCCCACTGCTCTTTCACATAAGGGCGACTCCCCCTCCTCATTTTCCCAGACTGTCCTTCCTAAAAAAACTATAACCACTCAATGCAGCACTCCAGTTGTGTGACTTATCCCACCACATCTCTTTCATCTTAAAGCAACCATAGCACAGAGATCTCCAGTTTCTCCTATTTGTTCCCCATGCTGCATGCCTTAGTGTATGGTACTTCAGAGAGGAAACCAGTCACGTGCCCATCTCCAACAGAGATTCAACTCCTACTCCAGATCAAAGCTCTAAGTGTCCTTGGAAAAGCTGCTACAGTACTGTCACCAAAAATCGGGAATAAAACTCCTTAACACTGGGTATATTAACGAGCAGGCATTACTTTATTTGGCTGGGTGCATGGGGGATCTCTCCTCCTAGCATGCACACCGTATGCTGCATCAACTGTCCCTTATATGGTTCTGCAATATACATAGTCATAGTAATTTCTTGGAAAAATTATGCATATTCATTATATTTCTAGGAACTAATTATAATACCTGCATAGTCCTTCACGCATGCGTTATGAGTCCTTAGGAGCATCTTCAGGCATCTTAGGTGGTCTCTGGAGGACTCTCGTGGTCTCTTGTGGTCTTTGCAGGAGGTGAACTTTTCTTGAACCTTTGGGCTCTTCTCCTTATATGGTCACAAATTGGCTCATCACTGCCATTTACCAGTTTTGGTTGTCCTCATCCAGTTTCTGCTAGTACTTACTGTCTCTCACGATGTGCTTGTTAGCAGTGGCCTTGTATGTTTGACGCACGCTTGATTAGTCCAGCATTTTATCTTACAACTATTTACAACAGTACTACCTTAATTGAAATTCATTTGTAGATGTTGACGGTTGGACTCGATGATCTTAGAGGTCTTTTCCAACCTCAATGATTCTATGATTCTATGATTCTATGTACAGATATCACCATTGACAGAGGAGCACCAATAGGAAAACATAACATATTTGGCCTGTTGAAGCATCTCTTCATTCCTCCCATCTCTACCCAAATACTTTTGGAAACAGCTTTTTTTCCCTAGAACGGGGCAGGATGTTATCCCTTTGGATCTCTGAATGACCACTTCGTGAGAAGGTAGGTCTCGTCGGTTGGGGTGCTAATGTTCAGCACTGTGAGTAGGAAAGACTTTTTTTACCTTTTAACCCTCCATGAGAAAAAGGATGCAGGTTCAGCAGGAGAATTACTGGATTCAAGTCCATAGAGGAAAGGGGCCAATTTTAGCAAAGCTGATTGCAAAGAGTAAATATTTTCTTTATAAAGTTCTGAAATGTGTTTTTTTTCCTCCAGATTTTTTCACAGCACATAAGCGTTTTCGTCAGAACTATTTGAAATCTCCAAATATCTGACTTATTGGGGGAAAAAAGGGAAACAAATTTATTTCTAAAAATTAAAAAAAAAAAGTATATCAAAGCCTGAGTGAGATGTGAAATTATAACGATTCAAATTAAGCTTTATTTCCTTACTGTTTTTTCCAAGACTTCAGATTTAATTTAAACTTGTGTTTTGACAAGACTAGCTTCAGTGAATCACTCATTTCCTCAGAACTCTTTCTTTTCTGACTGAATTCCATCTGCCTTTTTTCCTATTCATTCTTATCCTTCTTGCACCTAATTTCCACATCAAAATTCTAAAATACTTGGCTTTATAAAAAATATTTATTCATTATTAAAAATAATTCATTTGGGGAATATTTCACCCCTAACACATCACCTATTACTTTTTTTCTGAGGACTTTTATCATAGTCCATATATTCCAATCATCTATACATGCTAGCTGATTTGAGTGTCTTTGTAAGAAAAGGGGTTTTTTTTTTATTTTGTTGGTAAAAATTATGCAGTTTTAAACCAATAATTTATTATGCAGTAGCAAGAGATATAATAGACATACTAATTTCTTCTCTATCCAAGCATAACTGGAATGCCTTACTGCAGTGCTGAAGAAATTCAGACTATTATATGCCATAGTTAAAACTCACTTATTTGGCAAAAAATCCCACACCTGACACCTTCTCTTAAAATCAGTATATCCTGGGTGTGACAGAAACATGTTGACAAATTACTGTCCCATTTATTCTATGGCATATCTGCCCCTTTCCTGTCCTTTACTTCCTCTCTTTGTAGAGTTTGATGTTCTCTGGCATGCCTAGCATAAATTTCCAGTCATTAGGGGCAAAAGCTGATTATTTATGTTTACCTGCAAAGTATCATATGAGCCTGAATACAGGAAAAGGGTATGTTTTGGCAACTTTATTTGTACTAAGAACTTGTATTCTGTACATTTCTCTGGAGCTGACAGAACTATTCAGGTGTACAGTACAATACAACCTGGTTGGGGGGAAAAAAAGAAGAATGTAAAATAAAATTTTCATATCTCAAAGTGGCACATACCTTGTACAGATATATGTCTATGTACTTCTACCAAGATAAAAAAAAAATACACATTAAATATGTAAAATTATGTATCTAGGATTCTTCTTTCTCCTTCAAAGAAACAGCAAGTTCTTTACTACAAGTACTCTTCCTTTCTTTGTAGACACCTGTGAAGGTTTATGGCTCAGCATTATTGCCAATATAATGACATTGTAAAAGCAATATTGCATTCAGTAAGGAACCACATATGCCAATTAACACCTATGTATTTATACAGCTACAACATGCTTATGAATCTTCTGAATTAACATAACAAATTCACTATTCAATTACATCCATAACCAATTTTTTTTTTCAACTTTGCTAAAATACATTACATGGTTTTATATTAAAACTCATCTCTGTTACAGTTACCATTTCAATTCTTAGTATTAATTCTGCCAGTGAGTAGACTATCTTAAAGAAAAACTACAAAGAAAGCAAACAGCAAACTCTTCATAATCTTAAATCTAAACTGGTGCTCACTGACCAGCTATCTAATTTATCTTCACTAGTGCAACACATTGCTAATGACAACTTTATTCACTTTTCCTTGAATTTAGAAAGCTTCTGATTTAAAGAAAGGTAATTTGGCTGATGCTGTAAAACACAGTTCTGTGCATCATCTACAGTACTGCTGTGTGGTCATTGCTGTTTACAGCAGCACAACTTATGAATGTACATTAAGCTTTCATTTCTTCATTAGCTTCTCATAACTGTTTACTACCAGTTCCCAAATTCATTATTCCATATGCCATCGTTACAATTTAGTATATGCTCTGAGTTTGTCCAACAGCATACTTCCGTCAATGAAGGTCTTTAAGTTACTTCAACACTGTAGATAAGAAATTCTATTTCTATCATGGTACTCTGGTAATAATTATTACTCTGGTAATAACTTCTAGTACTGTCTCTGGTGATATTATCTGCCATTGATTTATAGGTGCCATACTAGTATCGGTTTTCTTTTCTCTAGACAACTAGTAACCATCTAACAGATCAAAATATTTCCCAGACTTCTCATTACTGTTTTAATAAATAACTCCAAAGTGCCTTTGAAAAAGGTTGATCACTAGAACATGTGCATTTTCTTTATTCATCTGCAGAAACAGCATTAGATATTAGTTTGAGCTATACTGCTAATAAAACAATGAATTTTATATTTTTATATATGTTACAATTCATTAGCAGGATTTCCTGAATCCCTGTTACCCTGTAACTGTCCAGAACAATATGTTACATGCTTACTTACAGGTAGATCTTTGGCCATTAAGCACATTTTGCAACAAACTATTTTCTAGAGGACAACTGCAATGATTTATAGACGTATAGACTCTTTTATTGTTTTGGGTTTTTTTTCCTCTTGGGCTGAAATAAATATCAACAGATGTTTTCTTTACATGTTTACTATTCTCTTTATTTCTTTGGTAACTAAGTCTGGATTTCGATGACTAATATGGCTAATATTTTACATCTGATCTTGAAAACAATTTACAGGTATTTTTGAATTTAGGTAAATTCATTTCACATAGACCATGCAAAATTAATTATAGGGTCTGTTTGCAAGAGTTAGTGCAGGAACAGTGCTTAAGAATTTTTGCTTAAGAGTATCAAGTACAAGAGAGTTGAGACTTAAACCTTACTTCCTTTCTTTTCCAAGGCAGATTTTCCTTTGGCTTTGAGAAGACCAATGTGTCATGATAGTCAGCAGTAAATATTTATAAAATCAAAACTGGAACATTAATATAAGGAGTAAGTGCAGGAAGACAACACACCTCTAAACATGCCTGTCTACAAAGTACATTATGAAAACAACATCTTGAAATTTCATTTATAAGCTTCCACTGAGTTTTAGTTTCAGCTAGTTCACACTGTAAAAACTGAAAACAACAGTGCAAGTCCTGCAGACTCACCTATAGGTGTATTCTTTTCTTGCTCAATGCCATGCACCTCAGCATTTGCTTACCTTATATCACTACCAAGAGCATATGCACAGTAAAGAGCTTGGTTTAAAGAGGAGCAGCAACAGAGCATGGGCTGGAAGGAACAGTTTTAAAATTCAGAAGCAAGTCTCAGAACTGGCAGTTGGAAGGGCTATTCCTCACTACCTGAACAAAGGGAAGGTAGAAATTAATTTTTAAAAATACTAGGAAATTAAAGACACCATCATTTTACACAGTACGGTTACTAACAGTTGACCATGTTTATGCTTATTAAAATGCCTCCTGTGGGAAAATGTCCATTCTGTTTATTTTCAAAATAAGGTTACCAGAGATCCAGGCTGTCAGGGGGAGAGCCCAGCTAGGCATTCTCTGTCCTCATTAACTCTCCAGCTATGTGATATCCACATTCATTTTGCCATACAGAGATGAGGGTCTGCCCTGGTTTCGGCAGGGATAGAGTTAATTTTCTTCCTAGTAGCTGGTACAGTGCTGTGTTTTGGATTTAGGATGAGAATAACGTTGATAACACACCCATGTTTTAGTTGGTTAAGTAGTGCTTACACTAGTCAAGGGCTTTTCAGCTTCTCATGCCCTGCCAGCGAGAAGCCGGGAGGGGGCACAGCCAGGACAGCTGACCCAAACTGGCTAAAGGGATATTCCATACTATGTGACGTCATGCTCAGCATATAAAGCTGGGGGAAAGCTGGCCAGGGGGGGCCGCTGCCCAGGGACTGTCTGGGCATCGGTCGGTGGGTGGTGAGCAATTGCATTGTGCATCACTTGCTTTTTATATTCCATTATTATTATTGTTGTTGTTATTTTATTTTATTCTATTTTATTTCAATTATGAAACTGTTCTTATCTCAACCCACGAGTTTTCTCACTTTTACTCTTCTGATTCTCTCCCCCATCCCACCGCGGGGGGGAGGGTGAGCGAGCGGCTGTGTGGTGCTCAGTTGCCAGCTGAGGTTAAACAACGACAAGGTCAAACCTGTCTTCCCTCAATTACATGGCATTTTAAGGGTTTTAAAAAAGGATGCCAACAGTTTTATACTTGAGGAAACAAAGAGCCGAGAGTGCAGGTTGACCTGTATGTCCTCACCTGGATTTTTGACACTAATTTAGAGATTGTTTTTTAGCTTTCCTCAGAAAATCATCCATCTATGATAACATCTATAATGACAAGGCATTTCAGGCAGAGTTGATGAAACAGTAAAACATGGTCTCACAGCAAGATAACTGCAGCAGAAATTTTCCAGAAATTTCACTATTAGACAAGAATCATGTACTAACAGAGAAAAAAGAAATACTGCTCTCTCCAAATACCTTCTTCCTCATGAAAACACAACAAATTCCACTTTCTTCCTTAATTTTCAGAATAATAAATTAAACCTTATTTCTTATCTGAAGCACACAAAAGTAAATCTGATTCACCACTGAAGTCAGTACCAATGGCTTCACTTGAAGTACTCGAAATTTCACTGTTATAAATTATGTCAACTCCTTGCTCTCTGACAATAAAATGGCTTATTTAAAATTAGTTGGAAAACTTATGTTTCATTGAAATTATATTTTAAAAAGCAGAGTAAATAGAATACATGTATTCAAAGTGCTCTGGTCTTGTTCAGACAGAGGACTGACCTCCAATCCTTGTATATGAAAATCAAGATTTTGACAATTATATTTCAGTAGAACAGCTGGAGATATGCTTACTATGGCTAAAAATCTTCAGAATACATGACATGTATTCTATATTCGCAAAAAGTGAAGACATTTGATACAAAATTCATAGTTATTATAATGACATATGTCCTTGTCTGTCTTGTACTGGGGAGCTCAGAACTGGACACGATACTCGAGCTGTGGCTTCACCAGTGATCAGTAGAGGGAAGGATCACCTCCCTCAGCCTGCTGGCAACAGTCCTCCTAATCCAGCACAGGATAAAATTAATTGTAAAATATCAGGTCAAATAAAATTTTCCCTTGAGTGTTTTATATAAATTTATATTAAAATATTGTCATAAATAATCACCTTTATTTTCTACTTGAAAAAAAATTTTCAGAAGTCTTCCCAGGTAAAACCTGTTCACCATCTTTAGAGACAGTAGACCAGAAGATGATAATTCAGTGTTAATACAGACAACAATTTTGTAATAAACAAATATCAAAGAGTTGTATTTTCCATATTCTCCTTTGCTAAAGATTGTTACATGATATGGACATTTACATTCACATTCACACTCAGAGAATAGCTAGAATTGCTGAACACATTTTGGGAGAATAGAAATGATCTGCTGGGATAATTTTTCATTAATAAAAGGTCTTAATTTTCCTTGATCCTTTAGATCTCTAGCACTCCAAGGTATTACAACTGGATCATTCGGACCAGACAATATTAGTACTACTGAAAAATTTGGGACAGTCTTTTGTAAAAGAATGAAGTATTGCTTCATTTTAATCTTTTCCACTTCAGACATCAGAGTTTATGAAATTCCTCCTCCTCTCCAAGAAGGAAGAAGGGGGCTGGAAAAATGTGCAGTCAAAACACATGTAAACAAATATTAGCAAAATCCGTGGTATTTATGATAAACTACATAACAAAATATGACTGGCTAGAAGTAATGTCTTTTTGTTTTAACCCTTCACTGTTGCCTTCTTTACAGATTTTGGCAGCTTATAATATTAAGAAGAATACATTTTCTCTTCAGTTAATTTAAGTAATTTAAAGATAGAATTAACACACCCCCTCCACCCAAGACACATATTCAGGATGTTAGCATTGCTAATAGAATAATTAAAGATCAAGGTGGCTTGGCAATAGTTCAAGTATATCAACTCAATGAGAGAGAAAATCAGATTCAATAAGGCTGGCCAGGGTGAGATAAGGTCCTTAGCACTGAGCTTGTTGCAAAAACCCCACAAATAAATAAGAAAAACAAATCATGCGCAAACACACAAATCCCCCAAACAAACACACCACCACAAACAAAGTGAAAAAAAAACCCAAACCTAACAATCCTGATAATTAATAAAAGGCAGTAAATAACAATGCTGTAATAGGATTAAGAATCTGATGAAACCTTACCAATTGTGCTTTTCAGAGGCTGCCCATTGGTTTCTTGAAAGCTCCCCACCCTGCCCCCAAAAAAGTGTATAGCACACAGAAGTTTTAGTTTTCTCACTATACTCAAGGAACAGAAAATATAACATAGGCTCCATCTGGCAGTTACTACAGAATATTTTTGCTATCACATACATAGCACATATTTATTCACATAAATTTTATTTTTTCTTACCCGCTATGCATAGAACAAAATTTCCCTTCAACAAGACCTGAAAGGAACATTTCATCTGAAAAAAAGAAACAAGTCCTATTACATAAATCCACAATGATGTCTTATGGGCCTGTTATTTTATCACATTATAATGAAATTGTTTTCTATTTTGCAGTGGTAGAAAGTATCATAAAAGTCATTGCAAATAGAATTTTTCAACTCCACAATATTAAAAGAAAACTGGTTCCCCAAGAAAGCTGGTTAATATTCAAGGATCACCTCCTCCAAGCTCAAGAGCGATGCATCCCCACATAGAGGAAGTCAGGCAAAAACACCAGGTCTGCATGGATGAACAAGGAGCTCCTGGGCAAACTCAAACACAAAAAGGAAGCCTACAGAGGGTGGAAGCAAGGACAGGTAGCCTGGGAGGAATACAGAGAAGTTGTCCGAGCAGCCAGGGATCAGGTTAGGAAAGCTAAAGCCCTGGTAGAATTAAATCTGGCCAGTGACATCAAGGGCAACAAGAAAAGATTCTACAGGTACGTCAGGGATAAAAGGAAGACAAGGGAAAATGTGGGCCCTCTCCAGAAGGAAACGGGATACCTGGTTACCCAGGACACGGAGAAGGCTGAGGTACTCAATGACTTTTTTGCCTCGGTCTTCACCAGCAAGTGCTCGAGCCACACTGCCCAAGCTGCAGAAGGCAAAGGCAGGGACTGGGAGAATGAAGAGCCGCCCACTGTGGAAGAACATCAGGTTCAAGACCATCTAAGGCACCTGGAGGTGCACAAGCCCATGGGACCCGATGAGATCCATCCGCGGGTCCGGAAGGAACTGGTGGATGAAGTTGCTAAGCCACTGTCCATTGTATTTGAGAAGTCGTGGCAGTCCGGTGAAGTTCCCACTGACTGGAACAAGGGGAAACATGACCCCCATTTTTAAAAAGGGAAAAAAGGAAGACCCGGGGAACTACAGGCCAGTCAGTCTCACGTCTGTGCCTGGGAAGATCATGGAACAGATCTTCCTGGAAGCTATGCTAAGGCACATGGAGGACAGGGAGGTGATTCGAGACAGCCAGCGTGGCTTCACCAAAGGCAAGTCCTGCCTGACTAACCTAGTGGCCTTCTATGGTGGAGTGACTACATCAGTGGACACGGGAACAGCTACCGATGTCATCTATGTGGATTTCTGTAAGGCCATTGACACGGTCCCCCACAACATCCTTCTCTCTAATTTGGAGAGATAAGGATTTGATGGGTGGACTGTGCGGTGGATGAGGAATTGGTTGGATGGTTGCATCCAGAGGGTAGTGGTCAACAGCTCAATGTCCAGATGGAGACTGGTGATGAGTGGCATCCCGCAGGGGTCTGTGTTGGGACCAGTACTGTTTAATATCTTCCTCAATGACATAGACAGTGGGATCGAGTCACCCTCAGCAAGTTTGCAGATGACACCAAGCTGAGTGGTGTGGTCGACACACCAGAGGGACAGGATGCCATCCAGAGGGACCTGGACAAGCTTGAGAAGTGGGCCCATGTGAACCTCATGAGGTTTAACAAGGCCAAGTGTAGGGTCCTGCACCTGGGTCGGGGCAACCCCCAGTATCAATACAGGCTGGGGGATGAAGGGATTGAGAGCAGCCCTGCCGAGAAGGACTTGGGGGTACTGGTGGATGAAAAGCTGGACATGAGCCAGCAATGTGCGCTCGCAGCCCAGAAGGCCAATCGTATCCTGGGCTGCATCCAAAGAAGCGTGGCCAGCAGGTCGAGGGAGGTGATTCTGCCCCTCTACTCTGCTCTGGTGAGACCCCACCTGGAGTACTGCATCCAGCTCTGGGGCCCCTAGCACAGGAAAGACATGGAGCTGTTGGAGCGGGTCCAGAAGAGGGCCACGAAAATGATCAGGGGGCTGGAACACCTCTCCTATACAGACTGGGTGATGAATGGATTGAGAACCGCCCTGCAGAGAAGGACCTGGGGATACTGGTAGATGAAAAATTAGGTATGACCCGACAATGTGCACTTGCAGCTCAGAAAGACAACCATATCCTGGGCTGTATAAAAAGAAGCATGGCCAGTAGGTCAACAAGTTGATTCTCCCCCTCTACTCGGCTCTCATGAGAACCCACCTGGAGTACTGCATCCAGCTCTGGATCCCCCAGCACAAGAAAGACATGGACCTGTTAGAGTGGGTCCAGAGGAGGGTCACAAAAATGATCAGAGGGGTGGAACACGTCTCCTATGAAGAAAGGCTGAGAGAGCTGGGGTTGTTCAGCCTAGAGAAGAGAAGGCTTTGGGGAGACCTTATTGCAGCCTATCAGTACTTAAAGGGGGCTTATAAAAAAGATCGCGGCAAACTTTTTAGCAGGACCTGTTGCGACAGGACAAGGGGGAATGGCTTTAAACTAAAGGGGGGTAGGTTTAGACTAGATATAAGGAAGACATTTTTTAGGCTGAGGGTGGTGAAGCACTGGCACAGGTTGCCCAGAGAGGTGGTGGATGCCCCATCCCTGGAAACATTCCAGGTCAGGTTGGACGGGGCTCTGAGCAACCTGATCTAGTTGAAGATGTCCCTGCTCATTGCCGGGGCTTTGGACTAGATGACCTTTAAAGGTCTCTTCCAACTCAAACTATTCTATGATTCTAAAGGAAGTAACGTTTTCCTTTACACTGCTCTGCTGTTTTCAGAGGCAAGTAAAATCCATGTATGAAAAAAAAAAAAAGCTTGTGAAAAAAAAAAAAGACAAAAATAATTTAAGTGTTGTTTCTGCTCTTAAGAAGGAAAAATATTGCTTTATTTTCATCCAACCACCCTTATGACATTTATTGCTCTTCTTTAGGCTTTATCTTGTTGTCTAAAGTACCTAATATCCCACTACATTCCAGATTACAATATATATTTTAAAGCATTTTCTTTTTTCTGAAAATCAGGCTTGAATTGTTTTGGGTTTTTTCTTTTCTTTTTTTTTTTCTTTTTTTTTTTTTTCCTTCTTTTTTCCCCTTGTTAAATGCACAGAATGAGATTTATCAAGGAAATACTAATATTTTGACAAAACCTCTTTGGCATCTTCTGCAGCTTAAAGTGTGTTGGCATATTACAGGAAGCCTAAAGAAAAGACTTATACTTCTCTATGTCTAGGTCTACCAGATAATAGGTTGCATAATGTGGAATAACCTGGATACTGATCAACTTGTCTGTCCTGCAATATATTATCTTTTTTTCTGTAAAAGAGAATAAAACTGAGGACTTCAAAAGCAGACACTCAAGGGGTCATCATTTCAACTCTCCTAACAGGAAAAATTATCATTACAGTTTTCTGACTGGAAAAATGAAAAAGCTATTTCCTGTAACAATATAATTCCAACAGATTATTCCTAATTCTCCCTGAGATGCTGTAGCTATAACTCTGCTACCAGAGACTTCTGTGAAAAAGGTGATGAAATACCAGAACAGTTTATTTGTAACATGTGAAACCTACCTGTAACAGGGAAATCTGCAAATGACCTATAAAATTGTCAGGGATGGACTCCCTAATCCTCTTTTGACAGAGTCAAGGATTTGACCCATAAGAAGTCAGGAGAATGACATCTTGCTTCTAAAATAATTGGTGCTATTTTAAAAATATGACTAAGGTTAGGTCTCACCTGATGGTCTTGTCTCCATGCTTTACCCCTCCGGTCAAGCTTCATGGAAACTGAAAAATCCCCTGTAGAGGTAAAATATGGTGTAATCTGCACAAAGGAATTCTCTTCCCGATTACATCAATTAGTGAGTGCCTTGTATCCTGTAGCCTGTTTATACATTTCCAATAATTAATTTAACCTGCCTGCCCTACCTTTGGTTGATCTTGCTGTTAAACTAAAACCCTACCCTTTGAATATAAACTGCACTATAAGTGCACTGTTTGAATATAGTATTTTGCCTATTTGCCTTCTGTGGTTTTGTGTATAATGAATTATTATAAGCACAACCATCACATTCCATGCTACAAAAAGGAGAAGGAAGTAGTCTAATACTGAAGCTCCTAAAGAGGAAAATATTCCTGCTTCCTGTTCAATTCTACTTTTTAGAGGGGAAGATTTTTGGAGGACAATTCATGTAGTGTATCTAGCTCCAAATATCAACTAAAATTTACATATCTCATTTCAATTTCATCTCTTATTATAAGTTAATTTCCATCTTTTGCATAACTAGTTCTCCTAGGAGACCTGTCCTTAGCAGCTGAGGCTGGCCTCACACTTATGGAGATGTGATATGAGGTTTGAGAGACACTTCATCCATTAACACCTTGAAGACGTGCATTTAGTATAACCACAGGGGGAGAAAAAATGACATATTTTGAGATCCTGTTTGTTCCTGCACTTAAAACCCTTTCCAAAGGGAATGTAAAAGTCAGTGCATATGGCACAAATGTAATTCTGGACAGAGCTTGCATATGAATTACAATTCAGAGTCAACACCACCATCTGTCCAAAAAGTTCTTTCTGATCTCCTTGCTTGAAATTCAACAGAATCAGGGAAAGCATGCGACACAAGAGAAACAGAACAAAGCAGCTGGCTCTTCATTGTAATAAAAAATTAAGTTAAAAAGAGGTGCTTGATAATAAGCCTTCAGATCTAAACTCAAATTGTTCCTTGATAGTCTATCACCTAGTCACTGACCAAATTTCTTCCCCAACCCTCAGCCTAGCTTAATACTCTATAATGACTGTCAAAGCTTTTGCTATGATGAGAAATTTTGGCTCAGCTTTCCCAAAGAGAAAAAAAAAACAACCTAGAATACCTATGAACTAATTAAAAATATGTCAAGCTGGTAGCTTTGCTTTAGAATGTGTTATTCCACAAATAACCACAATGCAGTCAACTAGCTGCTGATACATTAAGGTATAATTCTTTATCAAAAATGGCCAATTGTGATTTGTTGAACTAAACACTGGTTTTTTATAAACATTAAATTATTTCAGTCTAGGAGGAGTGAACTATCTGGAATAAAATAAGGTTCATATCCTCCTGCTACAAACCTTTATCTTAACTCCAAACAAAGGACATTAAATAATCAGCTGGCTCTAACATAAAGCCATTTAACAAGCGATCTAACTTTTCAATCACATGGGTGTTGCACAGTCTGCCTTGATGTTTTCCCAATGGTTAGAATGAATTGGAATTCTGGTGTTTATGCTCTCTGAAGTTATGTTCTGTGAATCCATGAACAGCTTTACAAGTCAAAGCAAAGGTCTAGTGAAACTAGAATCCTTTTCCAGTAATGACCTAGAGCTGATGCCTGGAGGAGATAAAGAAACAAGTAAACAGGTAGTGATACTTCCCCAAAAGATAATCTTATCCTCTAAAAGTTCATGGATCAGAAAGCCCAGCTCTTGAAAGATGTCCACATTACTTGTCAGAACGCAATTTCTTAACTAGTTTGGATACACTTCAAAATTTTAGGGTTCTTCTCTGTAATTTTAGAGGCTTATCCATGAAGAGTTTGTCATCCATCCTTGACAGATTTTCCCTCTGAAAAGTATCTGTATACAGAATTATTAAAGCTTGCTCATAGTTTGTTCATAAAGCTTGTTCATAAAGCTGACATAGTTTTTTAAGTAACAGTTAAGGAATTAGGAAGAAATGTAAGTACCAAATTATTTGCTTATATCAAGACCTTTATATCCACTTTATTAGACCTTAAGCTACTTATTCAGCTCACTTCCTGACCAAGCATTATTTCCAGTAAAAGTCTAACAAGAAAAAGATCATTCAGAAAATGAAAAATTCTTATCTAGTTAAAGCTTCTGCTAGAAGTCTCTAGCATATGTGATCTAGGCAGAACCTAAGCAGGTGATCTAGGCAGGTGATGTAAGCAGGATTACATTTTAAATAAAATGTATAGATTATTTAGGTTCAAAATTATCCTGGGCAATGCCAACATTTAAACAATTATAGCAGACTATGTTAAAGAAACAGAAGCTGTACTACTTTTTAATTTATTGGAAATTTAGCAACACAACTAGAATTTTTAACAAACAAAATTTCTAATTTTTGTAAAGACACTTTTGCGGAGAAAAAAAAGGCCTGAAGAAATATTTGGTTCACATTTCCTTCCTTAAACAGACTGTTTCTACAGCTGTATTAGTATTTGCTTAGCTTAAATCTGTATGATATGTATTAAGGATAAAATTACTATTTTTGTTGGTACATTTTGGTTGACAAGTAAGTTGGACAAGAGTTGAAAGTAGCTTTTCAACTATTTTCTTTGCAAAGTATGACAAAAGTCTCCTGCATTTCCAAATTGAATTTTTAAGTAGAAAAATTTTTCCAACATCTTCATATCATTGTTTTTTAATTATTTTGCCAATATAGTGAAAACTCCTAAGACAATTATAAATACTATGTGACAAGTGCAGCTGCATTAGATTTAAGGGAAGGCATAATAGAACTGGAAGGAAACTAAAAGAAATGGTCACTTAATCTGAAATTTACAGTTCAGTATCAATCCAACATAGAAACATTCCTTTCAAACTATGTTGTTCACTCATGGAGCAAGGGAGGATATTCAGACTTTCTTTGTGTTCACATTAGACAGCTCAAATGATCAGCTGCTTATTAAAATAGGTCATCTTAAAACCTTAAATTAGGGAATAGAAATTTAGTAAGCAAATCTACCACAAAAGCAGATTTAAAAAAAAAAAAAAATTAAAAAAATCTAAAGATGAAAAGGCACTGGAAAAGTGCTGGGACATGACAGGATTCTACAGAGGTATTCGAACATCTGCAAGATTTTTTATTGATTGGGCTCCTGAATCTTCAAGTTAGCCAAGGAAAGGTAAAAATAGCCTTCCAGAGGAAGCCAACTGCATAAGAAAAAAATCAGATACTTGAAGACTTCCCAGTCACCCCTACAAATCTAGTAGAGTTGATACTATTCTGTGCTCAGAATTATCAAAGGATTTGGGAAAATCTAATTTATTCTCTTGCTATAAAGAACACATCAAGCTACAAGGATCTGTGGCCTGACTTGATAGTACAAGAAGCAGACCTAGAGCTATAAGACAATTGATGTGCTGATTCAGTGCTTGCTAGGGAAACAATGCCCTAATAAACAGTGTCTTCCAGACTGCTACTAGACACCTGCTCGAAAAATATCACTGAAAGAAGAAACACATGTTGTTGGCTGACCCTAAGCAAAGAAGAAACAAAGGTTAAATTCTGTAAAATATGAAGCACTTCTCATGACATACAGAGTGCCTCCAGTGCTCATAGACCTTAAAACTTCCAGATGCCAAACTCCTCTCTAGGACAGTAATTACATGTCTGAATATAAAGCATGCAGTTAAAAATTTCCATCTTCCTTTCTATTGGGAAGTAAACTGTTAGTGGCACCCATATGTATATTCTGAAGTATTATTGGAGTATAAATGATTTACATTATGGGATCTACAAAGAACTCTGCAGAGTAACAGCATGTGACATTCTATTACAAAACTAACATTTAATTAGCTGCCTGGAACCTGACTGATGAATCAAATATGCTCATACATTTAACATTAATCCAATATAAAAATAATGTATAATTTCAGTCAAAAAGATGGCATTGCTATTATAAAACACTTCTGCTTTAAATCCAGTTGAGACCATGGAAGACATTCTTAACATCAAACTTTTTTGTAATTCTGGTTAGCCATTATACTACTCTTGTGTGTACATAGCATACATACTCCAGACATATTGTTTTTTCATTTACTTTTGAAATTTATTTTATTTCATTCCAATGTCAAGAGTTTGAATAGATTACAGATGTGAAACAAAACCACAGAATTAATTTTTCTGTATTCTAAAATGAAATTTATTTTTCTGAATTGAAAAATAAATCTTAAAAATACAAAATCTCAGTTCTTGTTATTCTATTCCTTGATATACTTAACTTCTCTTGCTTGGAGTTTATCTATTTTTTTGTCTTTACCCAGAGAACCCATCATAGGTCATCTTGCTCATTCTCTTAACTGCAAAGATATGTCCATATATATTATTCAGTCCAGAGAGGTATGCAGCTAGTCTGTTCTAAAAGACTTCTACACTGAACTCCCTTAAAAATTAACTTAGATATATACATACTTATATATCTCCACTGAACTTAAAAAAAAAATCAGAAATATCAAAAGAAAAAAGTACTCTAAAGACTTCTAGTCATTTTCTTCAGACTCAGGAGATTTAAATTGTTTCTTTAACTAAAAATAATCAAAGTATTAGAACATTATCTGATCTGAAATGTTTGAGGTCCAGCAGTCACTAAAATGCGACCCTCTTGGAAATAGTCTAGAGAATATCAAATCCTCAGATATACCTCTACATTTTGAAAGGATTTCAAACCCTCAGGTATACTCCTGACTGGAGGATTAAAATTTAATCACGATGGTACTGATCATGAGATATACTGTGTACCTTGTTTAGCTCCAAAAAGTGAAACGTGAGTTGCAGGATCAGATCTTGCTCCTTATATTTGACTACAGCCCCTTCTATAAAAAACTTTGAGAAAAAAGTTCATTACTGAATAAATAAACCAACAGCAGTTCAACCCATATGAAATGTTCAGTTGTAAACAGCTGGCATTTTTTATTGCCAGTTCCATCCTGCTATCAGTTAAGATAATAAATATGAAATAAGATGACGAATTATTATGCTTCTCACTATGTTTTTATAGATGAATCTCTTGTGAGCTGACTTCTAAAATAATTACACTTCAAATGAAAATTATATATTTCTATTTTAACTTGTCAATAACAGTGACGTCAATTATGTCTGTATAGAAAAATAAATATTATCAGAATTAAAACTGAATTCTCAATTTATACCATAGTTACATTTTCTCCATAATTTAGGAAAGAGAAATAATGAATGGCAATGAAAGAAATAATGAATAGCACTGAAATGAATTAATCCTGTTATCCAACAACTCTTACCTAACATGTTAATTAGAACTCTATCAAACTGCCAAAGGAAGTAAGGAAGGGAGTAAATAATTGTCTACCTCCTCAGAGGTTTGGAAGGGCCCATCAGAGAACTTAAAGCTAAAGAAATTAAGACTAGCTACTGCACAGATGAACCCTGGGGATCTCTGTGTTTCTAGTGAAGTGAAATGTTTTTTACCATTCAATAACAGAAATACTCTTCTGTCAGATTTTGTACAGATCATCCCACCCAGAGGGCAGGCAAAGGCAAATGTAAGAAGTGGCATCATCCCTACTGCCCCCCATCCCAAGCAGCAGGTCTCAAAGGCTGAGAAGATCCTTGCACAGGTGTGCCAGAGCTGAGAGGTGGGAGGGACAGAGGCTCGGGGAAAGGACTGAAGTAAGGAGAGGTAAGACAGACAATGTGGCAGTTGGTGAATCACTGGGAAAATAAAGAAAACTGAAAGCAAAGCTTCAGAGTAGGTATTTGCATAGCAGAGCTAAATGGGGTTGGAGCCTTGTAGCCCAGTAAGTCTGTTGCTGTTGCTTGCAACAGACTTTGTTTTATGACAGACTTCCAGACCTATCTGGGATGGGATGGATCTGCCAGAAGATTTGTTCTATCCTGTAACAGCAATTGTCTAATAACCAGTTATCTAATGTTTATCTGAGTAAATAAAAGCACTGTACCCTTTGCTTTGGCACCTTGATATGACATTTTTAAAAAGTAAACATAAATTCCACAGCAATACCCCACTACTAAAAAGTTAATATCACCATATTTTGTGTGTGGTTTTTCCCCCCCCACACCGGCAGTCATGCCCTTCCTTTGCTGGAGGTACAATCTTGTCAAGACACAAGAAAGCACCAACCCAAGAACTGCACACATTTTTAAGCATCCTCAGCACCACTGCTCCTTGGGCCTCTCGTGCACAGGCGATAATATTTTGTTCTTTTCCATAGCAAGTAAAAATATCTACATATGAATTCTGAAAGCTTTTTGATATATAGGTTGAAATAAAATACAATAAATGCTATTTCTAATTAGCTTAACACTTTCAAAGACCATACAGTTCAACTAAGAATATTCTCAGCACCGTGTGAAGTAAAACAGAAACACCAACGGCAAGTGTTAGTGGCTTAGTAGTTGAGTATCTTTCTCAAGATCACTGCAGTCAGTGGCAAAGTTGAATCAATAATATTCTGGATCCTCCAGACCGTAATTGCTCTTAATTGTTTATATCAATGACTGGATGAATTCTGACATAATGTTCTTAACGACTTCCCATTTCCACTGTTTTATCAAAGAAATCAAGAGTTCTGGGTCCAGATTTATTGAGATTTAAAGCACTGCAGTTCTTTTTAAAGGCAATTGCATTTCTTTTTTTTTTTTTTAAACTGATGTGACAACATAAAATATTGGTAGGTTTCTATGCATGATCAAAAATTAAATATTAGACCTTGGTTCAGGTGTTGCTGTACTAAGCAGCACATACACACCCTCAAAATTCTGATTGTTAGACCTTAAAACCTGCTTTATACACAGTAATGAAATAGAATTTATTGAAATGTGTAAGGTGAATGATGACAAAATCCACTCTCAGTCATCATTGTCACTATTTGAATATATAATTAATTAGTACCAATACCACAGTTTTGGTCTGATTTACCTTAAGGACCCTGTATTCTGTACCTGGATCTGTAAAGTCCAAAGAAGATTAATCTGTTGAGGGACTTTTTATGTATAAATCATTGAGAGTTAATTTTGCATGCATTCTAATCAACAACTAAATCAATGCAATATGTAACAAGCAGAAGTATCTATTTTACTCAGAGGTTTTTTGTGGGTTTTCTTCTGATTTTCTCTGCATCTATTCAGATACTTTTTATTGATTCTTGCATCATTATTCTGAGGCGTTCATAAATGGCAGTAGATCTCACATAATGATTGTGCCAGAATATTTTATTGCACCTTCAATGATGTATTAATTCATATTTTATTGTTTTTCCTCCAGTTTCTAATACTTTTCATTTCATTTATTTATCATTTATTTCTAGTACATGTGAGTGCAATACAGAAATAATTACCAGTGCACAGTATTGGACTGACCACTCAAGACAAAATAATTTCATAAATAGACCCATCTGTCACTTTTCAGTGCAAAAACTCACTAAAATATTTCAGCTATTTCAGCTAGTTTGGATAGTTCAACTGTAGGTATAAGAATAGTAATTTCTTGCTTCACCTCAAGGTTCCTTGAAACCTCTTGATCCAGACCATACTTTTGTCCACAGCTCTTTCCAGGCAAATATAGAAAATTCTATCCGTGAGTGTGACTATTCACAAGTGCCTAACTTCATTGGTTATTATAGTGTGTTCTTTATTGACACACTATGATTTTTTCCCCAGAATTTTCTGAAGCTTGGAATTTCTGGTTTTGTCAAAGAACTGGCATTCTTTGGAAAAATGATTCTGCAATTATTAAAAAAAAAAAGAACACCACTGCTATGTCCATATGCATCATTACCACCGATTATACATATATATATGTGTAAGTATACGTATATAAGAGTACCTCCTCTAGCAGGGATGCTCTAAGAAGAAGAAGAGATTCTGAGAAATTCTATTTACTTTGATGTTCTCTTGGTCACAAAATCATTTTGTCTTCCTCTGAGAAAGCTTTGTAAACTATGCATTTCCCTATTTATTCATATTCCTATTCATTTTCTTATCTATTCATATTTATTCATTGAACTAAATCATTGCAGCATCCTATTTACAGCATCTAACCTTTTCTAATGGTAATAGGAAAACTTCTATTTGTTAAATAGACTTCTTGGCCCAGGGACAAGTAAGATTTATTTCCCAGGATAGTGCATAGGAAAACTGCAGAAATTAAAAGTGATTTCTATGATGTTTTAAAATACTTTAGAAATGTAGAAATCCTATAGAGAGGCGAAGACAACTGACTACTGCTGAAAATCAAATGAAAGCCAAAGATCATTGAATCTTTGCTATATTTTAATCAACTAATTTTGAAATATTTACTATAATTGTACAGAATAAATGAAATGAAAGTTATTCTAAGAAAGAGACAGCTCAGCCAAGATAACCCATAAACTAAAATTACCTGTAGAAAATATAAATTGTTATAATATTAGGATTATACAAAAAAGGCTATAAAACACAAAACTGTTAAGGACACTTAGTTGGATCCTAATGTCTCTGAATACAAAATGTCATTTATAACATATTAATTCACTCATAATTTAATGTGGTGCTTAGAAAAAGAGTTTAATTATTTGGTGTCCATCAGAAAAGGATTGAATAATATCAAAAAAAGGTCAACTTTACAATATGTGTAGATGACAAAAATAAAATGACACAAATCATAATCATAAAAAGACACAAATTTATTCACTCATGTTCTAAGATATTATTAGTGCAGTGTTTTATGTTTAGATTGTGCTATTCATATATGTTCTAATACGGCACTTGTATTTCCTTGATTTTGTTTCTGTCAAACTGAGATTCACTTACTTTTTTTTTTTTATGACATAGTAGTTCGGGGAAAAGATCTGGGTTCTCTCCTCCCTTGTCAAGCACAAGAACAGTTAATGGTGTCACCCTGAAATAAAGTTGTGACCATTACTTGAACAGGTGGAGGATCATTGTTTTTACACCTACAGTCTTCCTTTCTTATTGTCTCATTTTTGCCTTGGGCCCATGGTTCACGTCCCACAGTAGCAGTACTGTGTTATACTTGATTCTTTCATTAACCACTCAACTTTGTACAGAAGTAAACTGCTTACATCTTCTTGTCTTTTAGGATCAGCAGTTGCTCTCGGTATTTCTCTGAGCGCTTCACATTCTCACAGCAAAATGCACCCTACCTTCTAAAACTCTTACTATGATATTTTGGCCAAAATATTCTGATGTTTTAAAATCTCTTTCTGGCATTTCCAAAAAAAAAACCCTAATATTTTTGAAAACTTTCATCCTAAGCTAGGATGAAAAGAAATGTAGAAATGTAAAAATTCATGTAACGATACTGGATATTACATTCTTAGTTTCATTCAGCTCTCATAAGAAATATTCACATAAAAGTATGGATTATCACAGACATCAGACCATCCTGAAGAAACAGATGCTTGGTGTTTTGTATATTTCTCACGTCTGTGCAGAAATGTCAGGCTAGTAGCTATGGAACAGTCAAGAGTACTACTAGCTAAAATAGTGAAAACTATTAGTTTCAGACTTGTCTGTAAGGTGACAATATCGAAAGTTTTGCTATTATGTTGATATAAATGCTGAATATAGGCTACTTTCCAGACAGAGGATTCATCACAGACACAGAGAGGAAGCAAAATTGTTTAGAGAACAAAAGTATATTGCTAGATATAAGTAGCTTAGCATCAGAAGATAAACCTGTACAACTGTGCAACCTTGTTTCTAGTAAATTTAGACATAAAGTGAAAAAACAAACTCATTAACAACTTGGGAGTAGATGCAGAGTTCATTCTGCTTACTTCTTAAGCAGAAAAATGATACTTTGATGTTAACTGCCCCCTGGCAAAAAACTGATCTTCTATTCTTAACATCTGATCTTTCCTGGATCTGCAGCATGGCTTGACCCCCAACTTTATTTAGCTGAGCTGCTAGATAAAATGAGAAGGAACTTTAAAAGAAAAAAAAAAAATTTATTCCAATATAATAAAATGAGCAGGTGAGTAACTGCAGAGAAGGATTAACTGATTGACTGGCATATAGTATTATAAAATAAAACTCTCATATGGAAGTAATATGGTGGGCTCTGTCATAAAGAATATCTGATTATTATTTTGATTTTACTACTTGGAAATGACTAGGAACTGAAAGGAAAACTTTTTAATTTACTAGATCTACTCAGTGTCTCCCGATACCCTCATGCATTTTGACCTGAACCTTTTTACTCTTAATTGGTTCTTTCAAGTAGCTAGCTGATCCATTTCTCTGTATTACTGAGAGAAGAGTATGATATGATGAGCTCTTTACTCACTTACAGTGGTAAACTGTATTATTACTTATACAGGAACAGTGTTTGGGCAAAACATGTTACTAAGGCCTTTGGAGTGTTTAGGAAATCTCGGTCCTTGTTATTTTTACCTTATTTATTATTTTTATTTATTGCTTATTATTCAAATATTTTTGTCCGACCCTCTTCTGAGCATAATTCAGCCAGTGCACCGTTCACAAACAATTCCTTTTTTACAACATCCTATTTTCATTCAAAGTTTGTGGAGTAGTCATCTATGTTACAGAGACTTCTGCTCCATGGTTGGATGGCTGATTTTTCCGAAAAGGTAAAAAAAGAGTTAAGTGATTTCAGATAGCTTAGGAGACATCCCTTTGGCAAAATCTTTTTAAAAATACAACCAAACAAAAAAACCCAAACCCAAAACATCTAAGCATTCTTATATAGCTTACCGAAAAATGTAAGTAATCTATGTTTTCTGAACAAAGGTATGGATTTTATTCAAACAATGATTATTTAAAAAAATCAGTCCAGTCCTTACAGAATCTTACTAAGAAGTGACAAATAAAGTGTGTCGAAATTTAAATGCATACAGTTTAAGATGGAAATCATAAGCCTTCTTCTGTTTGCTTTTGAGGTATTTATCTCAGAGATGAATTATTAGTAACTGCTTCATATGAGACATATACAGAGTGAAACTTAATTAGTAATCTAAATGTACACCAAATTGGAACATTTTGAATCCCAATTAAAATTAATGGCTGCAATTAATTCAGACTTATTAGTCACCAGCTTGTTCCCAATTCCAGCTGCTGACATTTTCAAGTAAATGAGACAGTGTTTGGTGAATCCATGTCATAAACAACATCATCAAGGGATGCTGTCAGCTGTTTATTTGTCAGAAAGATAGTAAAACCTTTCCATCTGCCTTACAGTTGCCTTTATGAGGGATCTACCAATCACAAAAACTGTCAGATCACCAACTGCGTAATATGAAAAAGCTTCCATTAGTCCTGATATAAGCACAGAGCTGCTCAAATCCCCATGTTGATTAAATTAATCTTTCTTATTAACATGTGAGGAAATAGAAATTCAGATTTATTTGTACGTGTTTGTCAAGAGGAATAATAATTCATGTATACAAAAAATACAACCATATTTTTGAGAGCACAAGATCTTACAATAGGTAATTAAAGCATCATCCTTCTTTTGTCCTTATTCCAAGAGGCAATTTAGTCAGAGCTTTTGCGCATATTTATTAAGCTGTGCGTTCTAACCCAAAACTAAACCTAACCCAGACAAATGTGAAATTCTAATTTGTCTGGGGAAACATTTCATTAAATATCCGTTAAGTCTCATCCTTACTTTTACATGTGATTATTACACTATATTCATTTTAGAACTGATGAAACCCAAAGCACAGAGAAAATTTCGTCTGAAGTCAACTGGAGACTCTTATACAAAGCCCTTAGTAATGATACCCCTGTCGCAGATGGGAGTGAGACTGCACTTCCCTCGTAAGAGAGAAGCAACGATACACTTCATTGATATAAAACAGTGAGTTAACAAAGTTCAATGGTAAATGCGACAGTGGTTGAACAAGATTCGATGGCAAGGTACACTTGATTATTTACTGCATAGAGTCCAGGGTCAGACAAAACTCTCAGGGAGACCCTCCCGTTGAGCCATGAGGGTCAGAAAGGTCCCCCTTGCTTTCTAAACTCCTTCTCAGAGAGGAGTCTAGGTGCGTCTGGATCCAATCCTAGTCCCAGACTTGGTCAACACTTTATGTCTAACAAATTATATATGCACAATCAATCCTTTATATTACTTAGCTAAGATTTCAACATTTAGCATGCTATTATTCACTTACCGAGGATCTGTGGTGGCAATGAATCTCTCAACCTCGAGGAGTAACCTTGAGAGGCATCCCTACTCAAGGGGAGATCCTGGATTGCAGCCCTCTGCCGTGCAGGAGAGCTCAACAGGCCCTGGGCTGTCCACTATTTATAGAGTAAGTTGATTGACTTACAGTCATATTTGCATACCAGCAAGACGTTTGGGTCACTGCTCTAGACAGCCCTTGGCCACTATGTTGCCATCCATCCCCAAAGTCCAGCATAAGCTGGATGCAGCCACAACCCCCACCGGTGGTCATTGCTTATGCAGGGAAGGGGGGAGCACACCGCCACAACCCCACACCCAGTGTTCAAGTCAATAAATGACATCTGCTTTCCCAAATGAACGAAAATCTATGTTGAAGTTCTCAACTTCACTTGGTAATAAGATAAATTTAGATTGTGCTACGCAACATGCTAAAATCTTGTAAACATGGCAAGCTAAAGCTGTATCTTGCCACCATAGGATATTATTTCATGTTAGGTAAAATCTAATAAAAAGTTCCCATGTTAAAAATAACCCTTTTACCTAGGCCACTGACAAAAATATCTGCCTTTAGCTTACAAAATGACCTATGCCAAACAAATGACTCCAGGTTCAAATGACAGGGTGAAATGTTAATCTAGAAAACTTCAGTAGGCAAGTAAAGTATTAGTAGATACATGCAGTGTGCACCAGGATAGGTGCTGTTAGTGTCTGTTGAGCATGTGACTAGAAAATAACACATTATCTTCTTCTTGGTGTTTTCAGATGGGCCTGAAACTGTGTTTGCCATTAGATAAGCCTTGTTTTTCTTTCCAACTGGCATCATAAAAAACAGCAAAGTCTGTAAAATCTTTGGTATTTAGTATAATTTTCTCTGCATTTCCCTTGAATGTCAATAGATTAAAAGTACCTTTTTGCACAGGAGATATCTAGGCTCATATATGTTATTTATTAAATGCAGTTTCCCAGAAAATCACTATTTTTCTAGCGTAATTTCATTATATGTCACAACTACAGGAACAAACTACTTCTCTGAGATTAGGGCATGCTCAGTAATCAGCACAGTTAAACCATACACCGCAAGAAACTGAACCAGGGCAGAGCCTCTTTTAGTTTTTCCCAAGGCACTTTTTTGTTCCAGGCTGTTCACGATGTACTATGTAAATGACTACATATGATGGCTACAGTATGCCACTGTATCATGATGCATCTACGGGGATTCCTGACAATTGTTATTCCTTGTTTTATTTTATGTCTGAAATTTTGCCCTAATACTTTCTTAATGTATTCTTTTTAAAAAATTTCAGTAGGTTTTAGAGAGCTCTTCCTTAATCTATCCCTTATCAATGTACAGATATTTCGAGTCTTTTTCCTGTCATGTGACTTTTACATCATTGCTTTCAAGATAGTAAAGTGTTTCCAGAATTTCAATATTGAAAGAAGTAAACATTTTCGCTATTTCAGCATAAGTATTAAGAATAATGAAAACTGCATTTCCTTTATAGTTTTGAATCCTAAAGACTCTGCAGATGTAGAGGCTAATTTGTTTTATAAGATAATATTATTTCATTATTTGCAGAAGCCTAAAGCAAATTTTAGTCTGCCAGCTAGTTCATCTCCTATGGGCTAAGAAGTTATCCAGAGAGATTGTTATGGATAGGCAGATTAAGAATTTGCCTAAGGCATCAGACTTCCAGAGACCACAAAATGGTTACTGTTCCACTGCCACCACTTCCACTGCCAAAGCCTGAAAAAACAGGCACCAAAACACCATAGAAAGTAGTGGTCCCTCCCAGCAAACCTGGTCCTTCCAAGTAGTCTTCCTTTAGCTTTTCCTGAGTCACCTCTCCCTCTGCCTTCTCATTCCTTTCCTCCGGCAGGAATATTCTAATAATACTTGGACAGCAAAACTGAATTTTTCTGTACTGCCAGAAAGGTCTGAACCAACTTTGGTACTCCACTATCACATCCTCATGAACAACAAATAAACTTTAGGGAATGGTGCTGAGGAATTTACTCAAAAATCATAATCAAACAATTGGAGATAAATACAACACTACAATACAGGAGAACACAGTGTAATATTTTTAAAACAAGGATGAAACTGCATGATCTGAGAATTATGTCTTACCAAAATAAGGCGAAACATATAGTCGCCACCAAAGCAGTTGGTTGTTCCTAGGAAGTACAACCAGATATTTTCAACCAAACTCATTTGGAATTTGTCTTCAGTACAAAAAAGATGGTTTCAGAACAGTATGTTTGCAAGTTGTTTTTTTTCTGCAGTCCCTCTAAAACATGATCCCGGCTTGTATAAAAGGACAGAGGAAACCTCTATTGCATACAGCTTCCTTAGCTGCTACATGAGATTAGCCGCTTCAGTAAAACTTTCTAGCCTTCACCAAGGCTGCCAGATAGGCATTCTGTCAGATTGTACAGAAAAGACAAGATGTTGAAACAAACCTGGGAAATAGCATGAGAAAGTTAGAAGGCAAGGAGATTTCTCAGTAAAAGGGTAGTTGCCTTGCCCTTTTTGAAGAAGTTACATATGAGTCACTTCCATGTCAGGCCTGCATGGACGGTCTCAGCTATCTATGAAGTCAGTATTAGTACCTTTCTTCAAAACATTCACTGTGCTCTTTTTAAGCACCACTTTCTGCTTTGTGCCTAACTGTATTAGTGTGCTTCCAAAGGCTAAACCAATTCAATGGGAAACATATTTTCACAAAAAGAAATGTCATTGTAACTTAGCTTATTTTAAATAAGCACTGTACGCTATTTGGTATGTCCTATACCTGTTACTTCCCTTTCATTGGCACAACTCAGCAAAGACAGGCTTGGAAACTAATATTTTCCCTCAGAAAATTACATGAATGGATGAAAGGAAATCAGAAAGCACGTACACGATATGTTAATTTTAAGTGAGCTTCTGATCCAGCACTCCATGAAAACTCAGTATTATTCCAGCTGGTCTGACTGCAGATTTGGTCAGATTTGGAGACAGTCTGAAGGATTGTAAGGAGTACAATTTAAAATTTTGACTGTTCATATAAAATCTAAAGCAAAGACTGTAATGGACAAAAATTATGCAATTACAGACTTTTCTAGTTATCTTAATTACCGTATTAGGAGTGAATAAACACGTGACAAAAACTGATAGAAGCTTGGCATCAGTAAGAGTGAAAATACAAACAAAATCATTTAGGCCTTAGTCCCAGTCATCCTTTTGGAAGCACAAAATATCCCCATTTGCGTAGTAATCAGTAGGAACTGAAGGTGCCTCATGCACTCCAAGATCTGTGCAGCCCCACTGCCAAATCATGGCTCTTGAAAGACGAATGTCAAATGAGATGCAACTTTGGAAACACAGAGGGCTGGAAGGATGAGAGGGTGCAATCATGTGAAGAACAAATCATCAATGCAATAGAGAGACCTGCCTGATGGACAGCCTCAGAAATGCAAAGGACTTGTGTGTGTGGTAATGAACTGTGAGTTTTCAATGTGAGATGACAGCAAAGGAAAGCCAACGCTTTCCAATTTAGCGCTGAGTTATGCAGAGATATCTCATGACAAAGCAGACAGGTAGCACTTGCCTCTGAGCATCTCTGGTGGAATAACACTTTGAATACAGGATTCAGTTCAAGAAACTACCTTCTAGATATATATGTATAAACTGTAGGGGATTCAGAGACAATCATGAAAAAAAAAAAAAAAAGATGAAGGAACTGACTTATGAGGAAGGAATAGAAAATTCCACATCTCTGGCTTGTCTGATGCCTGGAGCGAAACAAGAAATCAACAAGTATTTGAAGGATGCAAACCCAAAGGACAAAAGTCTTATTTAAAAGAATGCAACAGAGTGTAATAAGAAATGGTGCTGTTACGATATTGAATGACAATAAAAAAAGTTGAACTGGCTATTTCAAAAATATCCCAAGTTCTATTAAAGCAGTGATATTACTTTCCTGAGGGAAATGACAAGAACCTTTTGCTAAATAAAAAAAAAATAAATTACTTTTTTATACCTAGCCTAGTAAAATAAAGCAGAAAGACAGCTCCTGGAGGGCTGGGCTAACAGACTTGTTTTTTTTTTTTTCCTCTCCAAACGCTGATTCATTTTATATGGTGCTACCTATCCATCTATTGTTATTGGAATACATTTTATATTTCAGTATTTGCATGTATTCCCACTTTCAGGTAATTTAAAAAATTATTTTAGTTACCTCTCCTTAATTCATGTATCTCCATAACCAAGAAAATTATGTCAGTCAGTTCTGAAAATTTAAGCAGTAATCCTATTCTAGCAAGTTTTAGAATACAATTTGGGATTTATTGGCAACATTTGATTCCTCTTTAGAAATGGTTTCCCCCAAAACTGATTGGCTGATTTTATTTTACATGGACATCAGAGTTCACGTCTCAATAGATATTATACCCTCATGAATGCTTGAAAAATTATCATATTGAACAAGCCTTATGTTCAACAGAGAAATCAACCTCCTTGCAAACCTGAGCAGTCACTGCGTATGTATCCGAGTCTGAATACTTATATACTTGAGTATAATAAACTACACTACAGAGAAAAACTACACTAAAGTTTGATGCTTAATGAAAATTTTCCTATTTGTTTACAAAATTATTCTATAGACTAATATCTGGTAAACTTATAAGTAACTATCTAGGAAGAGCTAAGAAACCAAGTTCTAGATAGATTTAAGCATTTGGCGATAGTAAATCTAAGTGCAGATTAAGACCAAAAATGTCAGAAAGGGAAACATACACTGATGATAGTACTCTTGCTAATAAATGTAATATTCAGCTCTCTTTCCTAACTATGAGGGCCTTAAAGCTAAAAGAAAAAAATACATTGTGTTAATCTCTGTTTCTGTCAGATGTCAATATGATCAATTGCAATCCTTTTTCAACACATTCACTTTACAAGTCAAGCACATGGTTTGTCTTCTGGAATGTACTGAGTAAATGTCAAAAGATACATACTGAAAACTGTTATGCTATGAGCTAATAGGAGACGATGCATCTCTGTTGTATGGCTTGACACACGGTGTCCTACTTCCAACCATGAATGCAAAACCTGTCTAAGTATATCCTTTACATGTAGTTTCATGCTCTTCTTTGGCAGGTTGTACTCAACATGAATAATATCACTCGGAAGCTCTAAGGAATGTGGTCTAACTCTTTTTTTCTAAGCAATATCTGCTTCAAGACAGGGAATTCCTGTTCTACTTCAAGCTCTGGTTGAGCAGCAGAAAAGCAAGCTGCCTGATTGCCTCATCCTGCTCCCTGGACACTGGGCTAGAGTCTGGAGAACTGAGAGCATATGTTTTCCATGAGAAGAACTGAGTAGGCTTGGCATAAAAAGGCTTCTGGATCTAGCATGAAGAATGGTGACTGAGAAACACAGCGGGAAGAAGCCAGCAGCATGAGAATACACTAAGGGGCTGCCAACAGGAGTAGCTACACAGACAAACCTGGAGAAATTAGAAAGCAAGACAGTTTTCTGGGATCAAAAGATACTATTTAGACTTTACTGAGCCAACAGTAATACTACAAAAAAGTGCTTAGTCTACAAGAACGCTGTAAGCAGTTGGGAAACTTTGTTTTTAAACTCTTTATTTTCCACCAAGTAGATACAAGTTTTCCTCAGTTAAAGAAGTTTGCAGCTGTATTTCTAAGAAAAGAAATCTCTTTAAAGAATAGGGGCAGCAGCCTCCCCTCAAAGCTTGGGATGTTGTTAGGTTTAGAAGAAATGAAAAATGTTACCAATACTAAATACCAAATCTTGCTAATTCAGTACCTGCTAAATTTAATGACATCTTTTTTACCTCTCATTTGTTCTGGACAACTATGTGCCATCTAATACAATATTTTCTGACTGTCTCCCCCAGAACATACATGAAATACTCATTTCTGATGTTTTCAGCTCCCTGACACTAAATTAGTTGGTTGGAATCATGTCTGTGCTATCTTCCTTTTAACCATATACAGATGGAAAAGAAGGGGAACATGGTACTCAAAACCCCTAACAAAGCAGGTAAGGATCTTTAAGTTGTCTCCTAACAATGTCTTATAAATTAACTCCAAACAATCATTGCACCACTAAGTATAGCTTATTCCTAACAGTGAACTCGACTGGAGTCCTTTCAAAGTATTTCCTAGTAGCAACAGCCAACTCCAGGAAGGTAGAATTAAGTTTTGAGGTGACTTATCATCTTATTCTTGGTGTACAGAACTGTGGATGCAGTTTCCTGGATGCACAAAGGAGAAGAGACAGCTTGCATTTACAAAGTTTTGGGGTTATTTTATTTTATTTTATTTTATTTTATTTTATTTTATTTGGAAGTATGTTATGAATATTGTTGAGTTAAACCTTCTGGATACCTCTGTGTGGTAGTTAATTTTAACTTCATTTTCCAGTTAGTCACTGTGATTCACATTAATAACTGTATTCCCCAAATGAAAAATAAAAGAAATAGGGTAGTAAAATTTAAGAAATTTAATTGTAATTCCTTACCTTTTAAGTATTAAAATTTCAACTGTATTATTTATATCATTGTTTATCTTATTATATGAACAGAATAATTGGAAGTTTTATGAAGTTTGCAGTGATTTGGTGTCCTGGTTTCGGCAGGGATAGAGTTAATTTCCTTCCTAGTAGCTGGTACAGTGCTGTGTTTTCGATTTAGGGTGAGAACAATGTTGATAACGCACCGATGTTTTAATTGTTGCTAAGCAGTGCTTACACTAGTCAAGGACTTTTCAGCTTCCCATGCTCTGCCGACTGAGAAGGCTGGAGGTGCACAAGAAGCTGGGAGGGGGCACAGCCAAACTGGCCAAAGGGACATTCCATACCATGTGACGTCATGCTCAGTACATAAACTGGGGAAAGCTGGCCGGGGGGGCCGCTGCTCGGGGACTGGCTGGGCAACGGTTCAGCAGGTGGTGAGCAATTGCACTGTGCATCACTTGCTTTGTGTATTATTATTACATTATTATTATTATTGCTATTATTATTTTATTTCCATTATTAAACTGTTTTTATCTCAACCCACGAGTTTTTCTCATTTGTGCTCTTCCAATTCTCTCCCGCATCCCACTGGGGGTGGGGGGGGAGTGAGCGAGCGGCTGTGTGGTACTCGGTTGCCGACTGAGGTTAAACCACAACAGTCCTTTTTGGCGCCCAACGTGGGGCTCGAAGGGTTTGAGATAATAACAGATTAACCGGAGTGTATTAAGGAACTTATATCTGTTAGTAGTTGTGGGTCACAATGTTGGTTCCTCTGTTCTCGATATTGATTTGTCTAATCTGCATCATGCTCGTTTTTTTGCTGTACGTGTTAGAGATTGGTGTTGGTTTTTGCAGTTTGCTGTGGTCTGCAGTGATTGGTGATGTCTCGCTTGTGAGGTTTATTTTTAAAACATTGACCTTGGGCTTAATTTGGTATCTGAATTTCGCAATGAAGCCATTACCGTACTATGGATACCACTTCATGGAGACAACTAGCAATTACAGTTCTTCCTCTGAAAGTTTTGTTACAGAGGAAACACAGAATGGCAGTGTCACTACCTTCTTCTATGATGTTTCCTCCTTCATTACAGTAACTTTTCAGTATTTTGAACAGCCTTGGGTAGTTAAGATACTTCTATTGGTATTTCTTTGGAATATTGTTTCGGTTTTGTCTAAAGTTGGTAAGCAATTTAAGAATATCATCCAGAGATCTGCCCCAAGGCTGAATAGTTCTGAGTGTCAGGGTGTGTGGGATAGGATGGGCAAGCACCTAGGCCAATGGGCACCCCCAGTGTTTTGGAACTTCACCCCTGAGCAAGTGCAGAATCCTGAAAAGTTAGTAGAACATTTGGACAAAGTATGCTGTCGCCCTGGCAACTCCAGAGAGATGCAGATCATTGCAACGTGCTGGGGCCTGGCCCATGCCTACCGAGCCCTGTTCAACCCCATTCAGTACCCTCAAAGGGGAGAGAAGGTCTCTGGATCTGACAGTAAAACGACAGGCCCTGCGGCCACTCAGACCCCGGCGACACACCCTGTGGCTGAACCAAAAAGCCAACCTGTGCCAGTATCAGTAGCCCCTGTACACAAGAAGAAATCTTGGAAGTGGAAGTCGGCTCGTTTAGTAAGGGAGGAAGAAACTTCTTCTAAAAGGGAGCCAGAGGAAGAAGTGGATGAGGCAGACTACCATGTAGAAGGGCCATCACGAGAACAGGAGGAGGAGGGCCGGCAACTGCTCGGGCAGGAAGAAGAAGAAGAAGAATTCATGAAAGAGGCAGTAACCACCCGATCTCTATCCCTGAGCGAGCTGCAAGATATACGAAAAGATTTCAGCCATCGTCCAGGCAAGCATATTGTCACCTGGCTGCTCCGATGATGGGATAATGGGGCCAGTAGCCTGGAATGAGAAGGTAAAGAAGCCAAGCAGCTGGGATCCCTTTCTAGGGAAGGGGGCATTGACAAAGCAATTGGAAAAGGGACACGAGTCCTCAGCCTTTGGAGGCGACTCTTGTCAAGCGTGAAGGAAAGGTATCCCTTCAAGGAAGATGTCATGTGTCGCCCAAGCAAGTGGATCACCCTGGAGAAGGGTATCCAGTTCCTGAGGAAATTAGCTGTGCTGGAGGTGATTTATGGTGACCTGAACAATGAACAGCTATCCAAAGATCCAGATGAAGTCAAGTGCACACCACCCACGTGGCAGAAGTTTGTACGGAGCACACCATCGTCATATACCAACACATTGGCAGTGATGACCTGGAAAGATGGAGAGGAACAAATGGTGGATGAATTGGCTGGTCAGCTCTGGCAATACAAAGAAAGTCTCTCATCTTCCCTCGTCTCGGCTGTGGAGAAACTGTCCGAAAAACTGTCCCGGGAGTTCCAGTGATTCAAAGAGGATATGTCCTACTCCCCACCTGTACGGACCAATATCTCGGCTATTAGTAGTCCGTGTTCTTTTGCTCAAGAGAGAGAGTATAAGGGGTACACACCACGGGGCACCCTATGGTTTTACCTGTGTGATCACGGAGGGGACATGAGGAAGTGGGATGGGAAACCTACCTCAGCCCTAGGGGCACGGGTACGTGAGTTGCAAGGGAAAACAATCACAGAAAGGGGTTCTTCCAGGAAAATTGCTGCTCCAGTTTCCAGTGGGCAGTTCCCCAGAGAGAGTAGAAGGGCTGATCTTACTCCTGATCTTAATGAAGAAACTTCTGACTCATATTTACAAGAAATGAGAAACAAATACTGTGATAAGGACTAGAGGGGCCCTGCCTCCAGCCAGGGGGAGGAAAGGGACAACCGGGTTTACTGGACTGTGTGGATTCGGTGGCCTGGCACATCAGACCCACAGGGGTATAAGGCTCTAGTGGACACTGGTGCACAGTGTACCCTAATGCCATCAAGCTATATAGGAGCAAAACCCATCTGTATTTCTGGGGTGACAGGTGGAGCCCAACAGCTAACTCTACTGGAGGCTGAAGTGAGTCTAACTGGGAATGAGTGGCAGAAGCACCCCATTGTGAGTGGCCCAGAGGCTCCCTGCATCCTTGGCATAGACTACCTCAGGAGAGGGTATGTCAAGGACCCAAAAGGGTACCGGTGGGCTTTTGGTATAGCTGCCTTGGAAATGGAAGAAATTAAACAGCTGTCCACCTTGCCTGGTCTCTCGGAGGACCCCTCTGTTGTGGGGTTGCTGAAGGTCAAAGACCAACAGGTGTCAATCGCTACCACAGTGGTTCACCGGCGGCAATATCGCACCAACCAAGACTCCCTGATTCCCATCCGTGAGCTGATTCATTGACTGGAGAGCCAAGGAGTGATCAGCAAGACTCACTCACCCTTTAACAGTCCCATGTGGCCAGTGCGGAAGTCTAATGGAGAGTGGAGACTGACAGTAGACTATGGTGGCCTGAATGAAGTCACGCCACTGCTGAGTGCTGCCATGCTGGACACACTAGAACTTCAATACGAACTGGAGTCAAAGGCAGCCAAGTGGTATGCCACAGTAGATATCGCCAATGCATTTTTCTCAATCCCTTTGGCAGCAGAGTGCAGCTACAATTTGCTTTCACTTGGAGGGGTGTTCAGTACACCTGGAACCGACTGCCCCAGGGGTGGAAACACAGCCCCACCATTTGCCATGGATGGTTCCAGACTGCACTGGAACAGGGTGAGGCTCCGGAACACCTGCAATACATTGATGACATCATTGTGTGGAGCAACACAGCAGGAGAAGTTTTTGAGAAAGGGAAGAAAATAGTCCAAATCCTTCTGAAGGCCGGTTTTGCCATAAACCAAAGTAAAGTCATGGGACCTGCACAGGAGACCCAGTTTTTAGGAATAAAATGGCAAGATGGACATCATCAAATCCCAATGGATGTGATCAACAAAATAACAGCCATGTCTCCACCAACTAGCAAAAAGGAAACACAAACTTTCTTAGGCGTCGTGGGTTTTTGGAGAATGCACATTCCAAATTACAGTCTGATTGTAAACCTTCTCTATCAAGTGACCCGAAAGAAGAATGATTTAAAATGGGGCCCTGAGCAACGACAAGCCTTTGAACAAGTTAAAGAGGAGATAGTTCATGCAGTAGCCCTGGGGCCAGTCCAGGCAGGGCAAGATGTAAAAAATGTGCTCTACACCGTAGGCGGGGAGAACGGCCCTACCTGGAGCCTCTGGCAGAAAGCACCAGGGGAGACTTGAGGTCGACCCCTAGGGTTTTGGAGTCGGGGATACAGAGGAGCTGAGGCCTGCTATACTCCAACTGAAAAAGAGATATTGGCAGCCTACGAATGGGTTTGAGCAGCTTTGGAAGTGATTGGCACCGAAGCACAGCTCCTCCTGGCACCCCGACTGCCGGTGCTGGGCTGGATGTTCAGAGGGAAGGTCTCCTGTACACATCATGCAACTGATGCTACATGGAGTAAGTGGGTCGCACTGATCACACAACGGGCTCGAATAGGAAACCCCAGTCGCCCCGGAATCCTGGAAGTGATCATGGATTGGCCAGAGGGCAAAGATTTTGGAATATTGCCAGAGGAGGAGGTGACACGTGCTGAGGAGGCCCCAATGTATAATAAACTACCAGAAAATGAGAAACAATATGCCCTGTTCACTGACAGGTCCTGTTGTCTTGTGGGAAAGCATCGGAGGTGGAAAGCTGCTGTGTGGAGTCCTATGCGACAAGTTGTAGACACTGCTGAAGGAGAAGGTGAATCGAGCCAATCTGCAGAAGTAAATGCCACCCAGCTGGCTTTAGACATTGCTGACCGAGAAAAGTGGCCAGTGCTCTATCTCTATACTGACTCATGGATGGTGGCAAATGCCCCGTGGGGGTGGTTGCAGCAATGGAAGCAGAGCAACTGGCAGCGCAGAGGCAAACCCATCTGGGCTGCCGCATTGTGGCAAGATATTGCTGCCCGGGTAGAGAACCTGGTTGTAAAAGTCTGTCACATAAATGCTCACGTACCCAAGAGTCGGGCCACTGAAGAACATCAAAACAACCAGCAGGTGGATCAGGCTGCCAAGACTGAGGTGGCTCAGGTGGATCTGGACGGGCAACATAAGGGTGAATTATTTCTAGCTCGGTGGGCCTATGACACCTCAGGCCATCAAGGAAGAGATGCAAAATACAGATGGGCTTGTGATCGAGGGGTGGACTTGACCATGGACACTATATTGCGCAGGTTATCCATGAATGTGAAACATGCGCTGCGATCAAGCAAACCAAGTGGTTAAAGCCTCTGTAGTATGGAGGACGATGGCTGAAACATAAACATGGGGAGGCCTGGCAGACCGATTATATTACATTCCCACAAACCCGCCAAGGCAAGCACCATGTGCTTACCATGGTGGAGGCAACCACCAGATGGCAGGAAACATATCCCATGCCTCGTGCCACTGCCCGGAACACTATCCTGGGCCTTGAAAAGCAAGTCCTATGGTGACATGGCAGCCCAGAACGAATTGAGTCAGACAACGGGACTCATTTCCGAAACAACCTCATAGACACCTGGGCCAAAGAGCACGGCATTGAGTGGGTGTATCACATCCCCTGTCATACACCAGCCTCTGGGAAAATTGAATGATGCAATGGACTGTTAAAGACTACACTGAGAGCAATGGGTGGCGGGACATTCAAACATTGGGATATATTTAGCAAAGGCCACCTGGTTGGTCAACACAAGGGGATCTGCCAATCGAGCAGGCCCTGCCCAGTCAAAATTTTTACATACTGTAGATGGGCATAAAGTCCCTGTAGTGCACATAAAAAATATGTTGGGGAAAACAGTTTGGGTTATTCCTGCCTCGGGCAGAGGCAAACCTGTCCGTGGGATTGCTTTTGCTCAAGGACCTGGGTGCACCTGGTGGATAATGCGGAAGGATGGGGAAGTCCGATGTGTACCTCAAGGGGATTTGATTTTGGGTGAGAATAGCCAATGATCTGAATTATGTGATGTTAAGTGCTACATAATATTATATGCCATACTAATGATATTACAATAAGAATCACCCAGACTAATGAAGAATAACTTCAGTGAAACCAAGCAAAGCACAGTGGTGATGGTACCAGAACTGACTTCAACATGAAACAATCCAACACCACATACCATCTCCACCTTTCCTGCCCTGGAAGATTATTACGACAGATGGAGCCCAAAGTCATGGACTAAATGAACTCACCGAACATTTTAGAGGGATGGCCCATAGACTAAGGGAATGATAGCTGTGTGTATGTATATATTAAAAAAAACAAACAAACAAAAAAAAAAAAAACAGGAAAAGGGGTGGTGATTAATGGAAATGTACTGGAAAATACAGGACTTGTGCATGACGTAGATGATATAGAATAAGGGGTGGATACTGTCCCGGTTTCAGCAGGGATAGAGTTAATCTCCTTCCTAGTAGCTGGTACAGTGCTGGGTTTTGGATTTAGGATGAGAACAATGTTGATAACACACCGATGTTTTAGTTGTTGCTAGGTAATGCTTACACTAGCCAAGGACCTTTTAGTTTTCCATGCTCTGCCGACTGAGATGGCTGGAGGTGCACAAGAAGCTGGGAGGGGGCACAGCCAGGACAGCTGACCCAAACTGGCCAAAGGGACATTCCATACCATGTGACGTCATGCTCAGTACATAAACTGGGGAAAGCTGGCCGGGGGGGGGCCCGCTGCTCGGGGACTGGCTGGGCATCGGTTCAGCAGGTGGTGAGCAATTGCACTGTGCATCACTTGCTTTGTGTATTATTATTACATTATTATTATCATTGCTATTATTATTTTATTTCCATTATTAAACTGTTTTTATCTCAACCCACGAGTTTTTCTCATTTGTGCTCTTCCAATTCTCTCCCGCATCCCACTGGGGGTGGGGGGGGAGTGAGCGAGCGGCTGTGTGGTACTCGGTTGCCGACTGAGGTTAAACCACAACATTTGGTAATGTTTTAAATTTCTGATGGAATAAAATTTTAAGTTGGTTCATATAAGTCTAAAATACAGTTTTGCAATGTTGCAACGAAACAGAATGTAAATATTGGAGTCCATCAAACTACTGAAAAATTTTGTTTTTTCTTTCTGAGTGATGGTTAAGATCAACTTCCCAGTGTTAGAACTGTTAGCAGAATTCCACTCTTTGAATAATTCTAGAAACAGCAAGAATATCACCACTGTTTAATTAGTCTGAAGTTCAATGATAAAATATGCAGTAATTGGGAGAGGGTAAACATTAGTAGAAAAGTCTTACTGGTGCTAGTTGAATGTTTTTCACAACAGCTTTGTCACAATGAAAGAAAGAAAATTTCTGTGCAAGTATCTGTTTTCGCACACATAAGAATATTTTAAAACATAAAAAGAGTAGCATTAAAATTAAGTCTTGGCTGTTGATAAATATCAGAACAAAGAAAACATGATTGTTATTTACAAAATCTAGCTTTTTGTTTCATATTGACTTCTCAGTACATTAAGATGACAGATTTCTTTATTAAAAGCAAACACGACTATGTTTCTTATAGTTTCCATGTTTGTGAAAATACTCCTGGTACACTGTGGTATAAATTATATCTCAAAAAGAGAACAGTAATTTATCCAGAGAAGCAATAAAAACAGAATATGAGCTATGCAGAGTTCTCCTGACTAGTCAGTATAAAGTAATTTCAAGCAATAAAATTATAAAATTAGATTTTCAGTTATTAGTAACTGTTTGGGTGCTTGTGTTTGTACATGCTGATCTTACGACAGAGTAAAAAATCTTACCATTAAAAGGGCAAGATGCTTATTTTTTTCTGGAAATCAGACAAAGCAATGTGAAGACAAAAAAATAGAGACTTCCCAGGCTGCTACTCATTTATGAAAATTTAACCTTGCAATCCAGAAGACAGATTTCTTAAGAAAATGTAGAAGTAAGTAGTTAACCTGCACATTCTATTAGTATTTATTTAAGAGAAGAGCTATTGCTAATCGTACATTCAATGTAGTACAAACATTGTGTTTGTATATGTTCACTACACAACAGTGAACACATCAGTCTTGACCCAGAATTGATACTGAACCAAGCCTTTGATTTTCTAGGTAAAAGAACACACTTTTCATGTTTGGTGAAAGGCAAAGTCCTGCATGCAAATCAGCAGCTGTACACCCATGTAATGAGATTGACATATGCCACTGCACAAGCAATTACATTTTTAAATCATTGTAATAGTAAGAGGAAATATATAGCTTTCCTAACTTACCCAACAGGTTAATAGGACATTCTTCACATAATTATTATCAAAATATTTCTACCCAATTGCTACATTACTATGGAAGACTGTTATTATTTAGGTGGATCTGGTGTCATCCTAGGGAGGTTATCTTTAGAACTTGTTATCCACCTTTTGTACTCTTCATTTGTTCTCCCAAATCCTGTGTTACTTCGAACAGTTCATTGCTGAGTGGTAACATTGGCTTATGAGCAGCAAATGAACATTGAGAGTGACCATAAAGAGATATTTTTCATACCACAACTGCAATGACATCTTAGCATGCAACAGCAGGGAAAAAAGAAATGGTCTTAAGTTTTCAGATTTGGGGAGTGGAAGACTTTGAAAGACAAAGTCGGGGGAGATGAAAACCAGAAATATATCTTGACAGACACATCTGTTGAAATGAATGCAACTTTTAAAATAAAGAGTATAAATACTTGTTATGCTGTTATTTCTTTGCAAAACCATAAAACAAATGTTTGTCATACATAGCACATTAAATAAAGGTGCAAAGACCAATGTAATTTTTTCAGCTGTTTCTTTTTCTTTCTTCCCTGGTATAAGTTTTCAAAGGACGTTTAGAGTAATTAAGATGCATACGGTTAAAACCTTTTACTGTAAGAAGCAGCTATCTCAATGTGCAATGTAATTTTGTACATTTAAGTGTTATGTCTTTGGACTGTAACAGGGACACTCGATACCAAAACCACTAATGTACTCCAGCAGAAATATCACGGTTGGAAAAGCAGCACTTATTTTAATAAAGAAGCACTGAAACAGAAGTAAGATGCTAACTCGGCATTTAAATATTTAATCATATTAAAAAAAAGTTATAAGAAACAATTAAAAGAATCTAAGGAAGCAATTAGAAAAATGTTACTCATCTGTGATAATTAAGTTTTTCTATGTTTAAAATAGCACAGTAACACTTCCCAGTTTAGATAGCAGCTTGCATAGAAATTCAGTTGGGAGGGGGAGGTTGTGATTTTCCCAATGTTAGCAAGCCGGAAAGATTGACATAATTTCATGAAATGCACTAGAAGAAGAATTTGAGAATGAACAGATTTCTCCAATTTCATGGAGAAGTTGTTTCAACTTTAGAATAGCCAGTTTGTTTAGATTAGTTCTGCAAAATCACAGTGAAATTACCAGGAACTACCCAGACTATTTTTATAGAAATGTCTGCCCTCCAAATAATGCTCTTTATTAGCCAAAAATAGAGCAACAATTTACAAAGTGCATGGGCTCATTTTTATAGTGAGTACACTTGTAGCTTTGTACATCAAACTGACAAGAGGTTCACAGTAGATGAAGAAGGCATGCTCCGGACCATCCCCGCTCTTGGAATTGTAAATGGAAGAGATTCTGAGGAAAGGAAAGGGAAAAGGGAAAGGCAGATGGGATAAGAATATCCTTTTACCTACATATTTTAAAGAGTACTGGTTGTTAGTAAGTATTATTATTTCTTCAAAAGGGAGTCCATGTATACACAGACATAAGTGACTTCAGGCACTTCTGGTAGCAACACTTGGTTAAGCATCTCAGTGTTTTCTAATCAAATAACAGTTGCTAACACTGCCTTACAGAAGGCTTTGTCAGCTTTGTATGCCTAAAGGATGGTGTAGTGCTTAGTGAGGGTTATATTGTGTCACAAAACGCTACACACCACTACTACAGAATTTTCCAGTTATTAAATAGAACGCAGTTTCGTTGCTGTCAGTTTGATAAAAAGTCCATGCACAGCCAGAGATCCACTGGAAGAAATGCTGCAAGGAAATAGCAGAATCCTGAAAACCCCCCCAACACACAAATAACTTGTTTATGAGATGTCCAAAAGGAAAAAGTTGTTCTAACCCTCCTAATGCCAAGTTTATGTAGGTCAGTCTACTGCTATTAAATATTATAGTGCTAGAGCCGTGCTGGGGCTATATGAATTAGTGAATAGCAGTTGAAAGCAGGAGAAAGTGGCTAAAGTCTATAGGTAGGTTAGAGCAGGGAGTAAAAGTTGAACTCAGCTTCTTAGTTCTCTCATTTTCCTTTAACTATGAGGTCACAGTGTATTTTTACATAAGACCATCACAGTCACTTTGTCTGGGGCTTTGAACCTGTTGGAAAAGGTACATTCTCAGAACAGAATGAGCTCTGAATTGACAGCAAAGAGACAAGTTTCCTGTCCTGCAGTTAGTTTCATTCTTTATTCAAAATGGAGAAACTTTAACAAGAGAGGTGCTATTTGGCACGCTTCAGTCACCTTTCACCCTCACATACACTTTCCATCCCAGAAAAACAGATTGTATGACTACTCAGTTTTTGTAGGCACCACTGTATAATTCTGCTGAAGTCTATATAGAAGTGGAGCACTAGCACTAGCTCTGCTGGACCAGACCAATTCTACATATTCCATTTAAAGCTGGTAAAACTGCATGCCAACTAGAATGATTCCTTAGGAAAGTGGGAAATCATAAAGAACATGAGATCTTCTGCAGAAATGTGGGATATATCAGGTCTCAGACCTTAGGAAAGTTGGGACAAAACTTTTTATTTGACTGGACCTGGACCACAGACCACCACCATTTGATAAACACTGAACTGCACATTCACAGAACTGTCTGTCTAAGATGGAAAAGGTGGGAGTCCAGCAATGTTGAGCTACAGGAAAAAAGGGAGATGACCATACCAACATCATCTACCTTTGCAGATTTTCCTATTCATTCCTCAGTATTTTCTATTTAAAGATACTTGATTCATTTGAGATCATAAGTAGTTCAGAGACAACCAAGCTAGTACTTTTTTTTATAATCAAACCCCCTTTTTTAGCAAAGTGTGACTTAAATTATATTCAACAACATGCCTGGAGCATGAATATAAGTTACCACAAAATATATCAAAACATAAAGAAGTAAAAAATAGTTTCTTCTGTTGTTAAGGCCTGCACTTACATAGCGGATCACTCTCCATTTCTGTGCCCTTTGTAAAGGGTTATATGTTCCTCTGAACTCCACAAAATCTAATAAGGGATATTGCAGTCAATAACAGTATTTTAGAGTCAGAGTGATCACTCATGCTGTAAACACATTTTGTACTTGACATGGCCTCAGATAAATAACATCCATGCATGCATCTCAACCATTCTCATATCACATCATAATTTTGCACGTGGCCCATCAGTGTGTACTGCCTCTAGGCAGTAGTTAAGGAGCCAAATTGTTTCTTTTCTTGTTACTACAAAGCATATGATAGCAAATGTTTGCAGTAAAAAGTTTTGTAAATTACTAGAACAGTTAACAGTAGTCAGAGTTGAATTTTGCAGCAAGCCACCTGAAAGTCATTTTAAGAATTAAAATTGCTTGAAAATGACCAAACAAGAATACATCTGAACTTTACGAACAAGCAGACAAGAACAATTTCTATTTTTAAATGTCCTTTAGTATCTTTTTTATCAGTGGCAGCTTTCTTTTATGCTAAGTAAAATTAGAAATACCCAGAACAGTGTGTTAGAAAACTCCAAGTACAAAATAATTCATTAAAAAGCCTTAAAACTGCCTGAGTGACACTAAAATATTAATTAAAAGAGAAGCTCGTATTGCTTATCCAGTAAAAATGCTTTGTTCGGCTGATAGGTTTGCCTTTTGCACATTGTGGATAGGGATCATTCTTAGAGAACGACTTGCAAGGGATGCAGTAGAACACTAAGCAGAAGGAAGAGGAAGTACAGTCCAAATAAAGAACCACTATGGCTTTTGCAAATCAGAGACCATGGCACAACTAGTCTTTGATTGCCATTTCTTTTCTTTTGACAGATTATTTCATGGCCATGGCATGATCAAATTTGACTTGGAAACTTTTAATTTCATCCTGTTTCAGTTCCCAGGTATTGTTTCCTTTTCTACAATGTTTATTTTTTGTTGGTGTGGTCTATCAAATTATTCTCCTTTATTCAAATGTCACCTGAAAATTCCCTTCTTCCGGTGTTACATCAGTAGTATATACTGTCTTTTATCTTGACCCACACCTTTGAAAAAATATGCTACAGCAGAACATATTCTACCAGTATCACACAAACAGAGTAGCACTATCAAGGCTAAGTTCTTCCTTAGACTACGTCCTTCCTACTTTCTAATAGCTAGATTTATTACATCAGATTTACTTTTCTGGGACAGGACTCCACTGTAAAGATCTTTTTTTTCTGGACACAGGAGGTTAAGTGTCCCTCAGCTGAGGAGGACACTGAATTCAGGTTCTCCATGTAATAACAAGCTTCAGCAACTTTGTGCTACTACATAAGAGGGAAGCAACACCACTTGCTATTTTTAGTAAAAGGAGATACGCATATCACTCCTCTCACTCTGAACACACTTTCTGGATTGTCCTGGGGGGAATGCCTACGCAGAGGTTTCCAGCTGAAGACAGATGGGTAGGATCTGTTAAGCTGCTCACTGCTACCAAGTGGGGAAAGATTTGGAAGAGAATTGCCTGTACTAGTAGAAACTCACTGGCAAAAGTTCAAGTGCCTACAGATATTAGAAGCCTAAAGAGTCACATTGTGGTTTTGAGAACTGTGTCTGATATTTAAACTAGGTGCCTGCATCCATCCTAAATCTTTTGTGGATTTGAGTATATACATTTAAATATTACTGGTCATGCCTTCCTTTTTCTGCTGCCTCTGAATGCAGTCAGGTGAAGATCCCTCTAGTCCCTTGACAGCCGGCAACATCCCACTTACGGAAAAATGGCATACCCAATTTGTTAGAAAATCATAATTTAACGTTTAAAAAAAACAAATGTTATTTCTACTATATGTTGAGATGTCCAGAATCTGTCTCTTGAGCTACAGTCCCTATAAAAGTGTAGTTTTTTCAATGTGCATTTTACAGCTAAATGTTTAAGAAGCAGTTTTACTTTCTTTCCTGATTTGATTAAATGGCCTATAACAGACATATGACAGAATTTCCTCCCTCTGTAGCTTTGTTATTTCATAGAGGCATCAAATTTTACAGTTCTGAGTTATTAGTAATTTTAAAAGTGGTAACAGTCTCTTTATAAGTCAGTTCCCTTTCGCACTTTTCCTTCATTCTCCTTGACTTTTTTTACTGCTATGACCTTCCTACACAGGTTAAAATCAGGTTTTAATACTATAATCATTGTTACCCTTCCGGTTTCCCCAAATTCACTAACTAAAAGCTGAAGTTAGTTTAGCTTTGAATGGATAAGACATAAAAAATAAACCCAAACAGAGAATGCCTTATGCAGGAGAACAAGCAGGCCCTGTTTTGAGAGATTATTAAAGTGGAGATCCTGCTATTTACGAAGACTTCTGTCATAATCCCCCACAGCCTCTACAGACACTGCATTTTCATATTGGGAGATGAAAGAGGCAAGGCAGAAAAAAGCTCTTCTTATCTCTCTGTAGACTGCTGTTTTATTGAGAAAAAGCTGGTATTGGTTAAAATTAGCAGAGGTACTGTATTTCCTCAGGTGTAAGTGAGAACATGGTTTTGGTCTAGTAAATGCTTCAGCACTAAAAATTCAAACACTCAAGTGTAAGTAAAGAATAAAAGGGCAATCATTTCTCTATGATGAAGAAATCAGGAAATTCTGCACAAACTTAGTTCTCTAAGAAAACCACTGATTTAGTTTATCTCATTTGGGTTTTGGAGAACATGGAAGAAATATTTTTAGGCTCATTAAACCCAAAAGATAAGGTTACTAATACCAGATAGCATTTTTATTAAAGCAGGAATCAGTTCTAAATAAATTCTTCTCATGTATCAGGAACTTCAATGCACCTTTACTGCCCTGATAAATATTAAATTGGGGCCATCAGCACCTGACATAATCCTCTGAAATTCAGAAAACTAACTGATAATGAAGTGAAAAAGAAAAATCACACAGTACCATCTGCTATGATCTTTGCTTAATATGGCAAATTACATTTTATGGCCAGAAAAAGCTCTCCAAAATTTAAAATGTGACATTCCGATAATGCAGGCTTGTGTCAAAAGAATGAATAGAATTAAGATGCTGCGGGGAAAGAAACTTTGAAATTAGATGCAAAGAAATAAAAAAGGGAAAAAAAAGACGAGAAAAAAAGAGATGCCAACATACATTTTATAGTAACTGTCTACTTATAATTTTTAATATACAAGATAAGTGGGTACAAAATTAATGAAGTCTTTGGATAATTACTACCTGTGATGCAATTTAGATCTCCCACACTAAACATCATACTTTGAGAAAACTGTTGCGATGCTTCTTCTTGGGTATCAGGAAAAAAATATGCAATGACTGATTCCTTCATTGCTAAGATTTATCCAGACCTCCATCGTAACAACAATTTTCTAATTAACTATGATTTCTGAATGTGAGGAAAAAAGTTTGTGAAGGAAAAGCAGGTACTCCCCATCTTCCTTATGTTGCTTATATCAAAAGAAATGGTGTATAAATCTGACAGAAATATTTCAGAATCCTTCTGTAGACCACAAGAAGTGTCAGTAGATGATAACTGCAATCAACCAGTCAGTATAAACCCAGCAGTGCCTACACACTGGATTTCAGCACAGTGCTAGCAGGAAGTCAGTAATAACTTTGTGCAACTTTTTCACTAGGGACTCTCTCTAATCAACAGTGAGCCAAAGACCTGCTTTTCAAATTTGTTCCTTTACATGAAAGCTCTTCTGTGAGTTTATTTTTTAGAGAAGAAGTGTCCAGCACTTTCAGGAAAACATACTTAATTTCTGTATTTTAAATTGGATGTTGGAATTTAAGTTGTTATTTACCTTTAAAGGTTCTCGCACTTCCCTTGTCCACTGTACGTTACCTTCAAAGCAGTAAGTATTATTTGCAGAAATTTGTTGTGATATCTGTATAACCAAATTCAGCAGGAGACAACAGACACTGTGAACTTGAAAAGAGCACTGAAGTGAGGAGGAAGATTTACAGGCCAGATAAAGGAGAAAAAAAGAGACTTTAACGTATGGTTATGTGGAAGCTGTCATGCTAATTTCACCCGTGCTCTGAGCCAGTGGGGCACAAGCCATTTCTGATCTGAATTATGCAGCTGTATTAGTAAAGGCAGATACAATGCTAGTAAGTCCGCCTGAAAAATAAACTTTTTAGCATGGCCATTACTACATGCTTATATGTTCCTATCACTTTGGAACTGGAGATTCAGGGAAAAGGAACTGCTGAAAATTGAACCTGTGGAATGAGAAATGGCTCTTGGCAGAGCAGAGCAATCTGACCAGCAGTTACAGCTAAACAAAAGATACCATTATAGAAATAAAGCTGCTGACTATCTAGCTTCTGTCTGGCTTGGCTAACACAGTTCAGCTCTGGAGACAGGAAAGTAGGTATTTGCAGATGAGGAGAAACTGCTTATACTGCAAAAAGTATTAATGATGTTCAAGATGTCACCAGGACTCTGTCAATCCCTGGACAGACACACATTGTTCCTTTAAAAACTATTAGCTAAAAAAATGTAGGGACATATTTCAGTTCCAGTTAATATGCATGATGCATTTATAAAAATATATGTACATTTAAATGTGCATGTGACTAATGAAAACACAGAATACTAATACTGAAACAATTCTAAGTACAAATTTAGTATCTAACTAGCCGTCAGTGACCATCACACAAACTATCTAAGTTTTATTCACAACAAATATAACTTTAAAACACTAAGTAAGCTTTATTTACTCATTGCATAGCTTTCCGAAAGGCAGTGCAAAATAATGTCCTTTTTATTCACACTGCAATTTTAATTCTTTTTACATAGTTCTGACACAACTGCACAAAGATCACGAAGTTGAATATACTTTTAATAATTCTAATTATTTTCCCACTTTTCTGTATACTCATTGTATATGTATACAATGTCACCATGTATAAACAATATAAATCAATGTTTTTCCCACACATGGAATTCCATGTATTTAATTAGAACAATATTATCAGTGGCACAACACTTCAAGAAAGGATCAAATACAAATTATATCACAAAGTACATACCTATTTTAAAGCAACTGATGTTTTAATAAGATTCATAAACAAGGTAATGCTGAACACACAATACTATATTTGAGAGTTCAAATTTTGACCTGCCTTAAAATGTACTCCCCTACAAAATTAAAACAATGAAACTGCAACTGTTACAACTGGAATTATGTTTAACTTGCTTTATTGGGAAAAAAAAACCAAAACCCCCAAACATAAATCCAAATTAAACTGAGACTTTTAACTAATTTTTCAAGCAAGGTTTGAATCAGGCTTTAAGTAATTGAATGAGTTAATGTTATGTAGAGTCTGAACACTGATAATATTTCTTTGAGACAGTTGTAAAACTGTCACATTGATTACATAAATCAAAAGGCAACTTTTGATTTATGTAATTTCAAATAATTCTTTTAGCCTAACTGTAGCTGTAACTAAACTATCATAATCTTCTCATCAAATAAGTTTTAAAACCTTAACTTTAATTAAAGATGCTTTTAGTTTAGGATATTTAATAGTTATTTTTAGACAAAATAGCCAGATACATACAGGTGGGGGTGTTTTGTGATTGTGTCGGACAAAGAGAATAAAACAGAAACAATTTTAGGAGGAACGGTATTAATTTACACAAGCTAGTGTACAAGCTAGTACATGGCATGGCAATATAGAAGTATGAGGGTTTTTTAGATTTGGTAAAATATTAACTATAGTGCACCAATATATATTCTAACTTGTATTGCTTTAAACTCAAATTTCTACCCCCCCATCAGTCACCATCACTAAACTTGCACATTGGAGATCAGAATTCATGCCTTTATATACTTCAGTAGAAATTAATATTATTTTCTAATTTTATTTAAGCATTTTATTTTAGATGTCTTGTTCATTCCTTATTCTAGATTCATGTGACATTTTTTACAACAACCAAAAAAGTGTACCACTCAAAGGTTACTAGATTACTTTCGGTGGCTAAAACATACTGTGACTTTAAACACAGACTAGCTTCATGCAATGCTTATTTTAACAGTAAAGACAGTAAAGACTGAGTATTGCAGAAGCCAAACACTAAATGAAAGGTCTTCAAGAAAAGGCAAAGGGGAAGTCGGGATCACAACTCCCATTAAGAGTTAATGAAGTAGGTTACCAAACTCCTTTTTAATCAGTATTTCCCACTTACGTGCATATTTATGCAAGTAGTTTTGTATGTTTGAAAATCGGTGGTTCCTCATCAACCAAAAAGATGTTTTAGATTGCTGCAACCTACCACAAAGCAAACAGCTGAACAGGAGAATTAACAGGATGCCACTTTCTTGGCAATTGCAAAAAACATTTGCTGATCCTATTTGCAGATGAATGCTTCAGCAACCCTGTTGCCAAGAGATGTACTGGTTATTTTTTGAAGCTTTTTCTTCTCAGATGCAATTGCACAGAGCAGATTGATGGGTCAGAACTAGGCCACATTACTTTCTTTCAATGGAGGAGAGAGTGTGTATGTGTGCCTATGCAAGACAGAAATTTTCTGGGAAGAGTTAAATACTAATCTAGTATAATGAAAAAAATTACTAAGTATTATTACCTCGTTAAGATACAGTAATACCTCCTTTCATTCTCTGGAATTGGTTCCTCTGCAAAAAGTCCAAGTAAGCTATATGTCTCATCTAGTCACTGCAGAGAATTTTACTAGTCTTCTAACAGCACTCAGAATATAGCCTTCTCTGTAATTTTCTTGGGGTAATTTTTACCTATATATTTATTTCCTTCTGCTGGGACCATGGCGAAACTGCTTCCATTTAAAGAAGGTGCTAATTAAAACATAGCTATTTATTAGAGTTGGTAAGTTTTGCACCCAGAAACTGAAGCCCATGAAGCCACTTTTTGAACATCTTTGTCACTGGTCCATGCGAACAGAAAGCCTAACTTCAACAGCCATTACAGGGGAAAAATAGAATAACAATGAAAAAATGTCAAGCTGTAGTATTTACTATTTTCTAGCACTTTGCTTGTGCTAGTTTGCATTGAAGGTGTGCCTTTGGACACACGGATAAATAAATCTTGAACTTCATATTGCTGTACTAAAGATACGCTATCACCAAAACCACAAAACAATATTGCATCATCTTCTATACTTCAATAAAAACAGCTATGTAGCTCTATATGAAGAACAAAATGAAACAGCTGGTAGATATGTAACACACTGCATGGCCATTACTTTCTTAATATGAGCCATCAAGAACAGTAGGAAGGAAAAATAGCTTCCTAAACTTTTGGTATTCTTACACTGCAATTAAACTAAAACACTTTACTATGAAAACCAAAGAAAAAAAAATTTCTGGGAGAATGTAAAACAAACAAACAAAAAACCCCTTTTATCAAATGAAACTAGAACTGGGACTACAATTCTGCAAAAGCTGTGACTTTATAATGTATTAAACATATCCTGCTAGCAGAAACATTAATTAGAGCTGAACAAAAAAATCACAATGAATAATCTACCCAATGAACTTAGTGTCTTCTTCAGCTTGCAGTGTGTCTGTGAAAAGATAATGATTTCTTCTGTTGCATTTTTGGTATTCAAAACTTCTGAACAATTAGAATTATCTTCTGTAAGGTAACAGGTGAAAATTAATGATCACACTTCACACTGAAAGAAAAAGGTTTTCTCACAAATAATATGGCACCTTGCGTAGGTGAACCACACAACATAGCAGGTTTTGCAAACAGATGCATTGAACAGAGATAAGAATACTGGAAAATTCTTCTTAAATTCATAGGGTCATTATGTTTACATGATAACAGTCTTGAAAGTCTGTGAACTCTAACAGTGATTGGATAGGGAAACAAAGTATCAAGAAAACTTTGGACACTTCAAAGTACAAGTGGAAATATTAGGGAAGGTAAAATTTAGTTGTCATTTTGAAGGTTATCACAAAAATCTCTTTATTAGACAAGACCGGCACTTTGAAAAGCTGCAGACAGAATATACAGACCGGCACATGATGACCCAATTGCTGATTAATTCTCTCAGGTAAACCGTTTTCTCTAAGTTTTGCAAATTCACAAATCAGAGGTTATTAAAATGAGTTCCCAGGTCCTTTTAGTAAATTGGCCTTTAAGATACTAGAATTTTGGATGTTACTGCTACCATAGAGTTACAGAGTAGATGAACACACAGGGAACCTATATATTATTCTCGAACAGCTCTTTTAAGAAGGCTCTTCAGACAGGGCAGGTTCCCTCTATAACATTCCCAGGAGTCCCTCTTTGGGAACCTGATCCTAGCAGGCTATCACTTTTCTTTCTCTAAATCATAGGGATGAATATGTATGTTCAGGTCCCATCCTGACAAGGGTCAGTATGTAGAGTGTGTACCTGGATCAAGGATATGCTTGTGGTACATGCAGTTAAATACATCCTAACAGAATGACCTTACCACAGTCAGCTATTTTCAGCCATATTCACAAAGCCTGTTACTATTAAGTTTCCTTCATGCCTACTGTTCAGGAGAGAGACATTAGGCATATGAAGGCATGAGACACTCAGTTTTCCAATATCAAAAAACTTGAAAATGTTAAGAATGTTCCAGTTCAGTAAATACCCACTGATTGATTTCCAGTGGGAGCAAAGGCAGCATATTTTAAATCTGAGCATAATCTATTTATGTTTAAACTGATAGCTCTTGTTATGACTTGATTTGCTAATATGCAACTGTGTAAATCTGGACTGGTGCTTGGCTTTTTTCTTTCACACCTACCACGGAACATCTTTGTTTCACAAATGCAGATGGTGTCAATTCCCAGTTGATGTGGTTGGACACTACTAGCAAGTTAAGGGTTAGGTTTCACTCATGGAAGTTGTCATAGTTTTGTTTCTTTCAATAGCACATTTTATTTTGGCTTTTTTTTCCTCTCAGATTTCATAAGTTGTCCATTCAAGTGGGCAAACTAATTTCAAGAACTTTCCTAGATCAAATTTACTTTATATTCTACCACTTCTACTGCCCAGTCATTGTTCTGTTTATTTCTAAACATTGTTTTTTATCCTGACATCTCTCAAGCCTATATATTCTGCAGGTGATATCTAATCAGACTTCTCTAACTTGCCTCTTTCTGTGATAACTTGCTTCTCCTCTCTAAAGTTTTATCTCATAATATGCATTCCTCAATTCCCTAGTTGCTGCTGTCCAGTAAATGTCAACATTTTCCTACTTTTTTCTCAAGGCCCTCTCACCACATGAGTTTTTTGCCTTTTTTTTTCCTTGGGCCTTGACACTACGGATAACCTGTGTGAAGCAGATACAACAAAAAATAAAAAATTGAGCTTTACCCAACAACATTTCTTTTGATCAGATCAAATCAAATATAGCAGGTCTACACCCGTCCTTGGTGTCAGGCACACATCCATGGCAAGAATAGATATAAAAATAAATCCACATTAAACATTACAGAGACTGGTTTTAACTTCTTAGTTATTGACTCTTCTCCCTTGAATACCAATACCAATGAGCATTTCAATACTTCTGCAGCCCATGGTCTTAGCAGAGTGCAAGGCTCCAAGCAGGAGATTCTTTCAAAAGGGTCCCAACCCAGCTTATTAGCACAAAGCACAAAACATAATTTAATGCCATGTTTCCTTTACCTAAACTGCAAAGTCTTTGAGTGACTGTTCACACTGCAAGGAAAGAAGCCTGTCTTTCTGTCCTCGTATCCAGCCTAGGCCTGTCTGTGGGGGCAGAGGGGAGGGATGGGGGAGAGGAGGGAGAAGAAAAGGCTCCAGGGAGACCTTGTTGCGGCCTTTCAATACTTAAAGGGGGCTTATAAGAAAGATGGGGATAGACTTTTTAACAGGGCCTGTAGCAATAGGACAAGGGGTAATGGTTTTAAACTAAAAGAGGGTCAATTCAGACTAGATATAAGGAAGACATTTTTTACCCTAAGGGTGGTGAAGCACTGGACCAGGTTGCCCAGAGAGGTGGTGGATGCCCCATCCCTGGAAACATTCCAGGTCAGGTTGGACGGGGCTCCGAGCAACCTGATGTTGAAGATGTCGCTGCCCACAGCAGGGGGCTTGGACTAGATGACCTTTAGAGGTGTCTTCTAACCCAAACTATTCTATGATTCTGTGAGACCAGAAAGGTACCGATGGTGGCACTAGCATGTCATGAACAAGCAGTGACTAGACCTAATCATAGCAGGCATAACAGTAGTGCCCATAAGGGAGGGAAAACAATGAGAAGACAGAAGCAAGCAAACCATCTTCTCTAAATGGTGGACCTTTTTATAACATGAGGAGGAAAGAGTGGACAGTAAGTAGGGATTGCCTTTTTAAGCAGATTAAAATCTATCACAAGGCACAAAAGATAAATTGCAAAGGTATTGCTCAAAGGCATTTATCAGCATCTCCCCAATAAGGCTGCAAATTATACTGCTAAATACAGCAGGCCAGCAACTGTTCCCTGCCCATAAAGCCAAATGGTGACATTCAGCTTGTGTCCATATGGTTACAGACTCCCCTCCTCTCCTGCCAAAGACAGATTTACCTTATCTATGTTGCCAGCTGGGAACAGCCCCTGCCCTATGCTCTTCCCCTAAGTCATGCCTGGGCACCGTTTCAGAGCATGGCATTTAGCACAGACTGGAACCACACCCGTGTGAGTGCTAGCAGAGCAGACGTATAGGTGCACACAGGGTGGTACCCCAGCCAGAGTGTTAGCCCTGTTTTCTTTATGGGGTAGGAATAGCTGAAATGTCTGAATTTGGGGTGATTAGTCTGGTAAGGAACGAGCCACTGAAAAAAATGTAATAACCTGATGCGAGCAGCTCATGCTGGATTCTTAAAGCACTGTTTTCCACAATATCTATTACAGGGCTGTATCTCAAAGGTAATGGAGCAGAAGGAATGAGATGGCATGTATAAATGCTAGAAACTATTCATGGTTATAGGTTTCTCTAAAATATTTACGTACCTGTTAGATTTCAACTTAACATAGGTTCTTATGGTTCATATCGTGATTCATCTATAATCCAAGTATTATTGAGTCAACCATGATCAATCTTCAAATGAGAGACCAATGCCTTTTTAGTTCAAGACATAATGGTTCTATTCTACATCCTAGAGGCTCTATTTAATTTTTCAAAATGCTAGGCATCATTCAGGTGACATATCCACTGCAATTTTTAGTATCATCTAGCATTAGTTTACATGTTAAACAAAAAAAAAAAAAAAAAAGGACTTCCAATATGTCGCCTACTGTCTTCCAAATATATCAAGTTTATATAAACTTCTTATCTTTGATCCAGTAAGAACAGGATTTTTTTTAAATTTATTTTTATTTTATGTATGAGATTTAAATTTAATTGAATGCGTCCTGGTATTTGTGATTACCCTGAGTTCTAATATATCTAGCTTGCATTTATTTTTCTTGTAGAAGTAGAACCCCCAATATTCTGTGAACTCATGGAATAGCATTTCAAAGCCAAGTGCACAGACAGCTTTGGAAGAGGCAGGGACTAAGCGCATGAACACGAATGGGTTTTCAGTGGGGAACAAGCTCTGAGGCATGGGTATAAAATGTTCACAAGAACTTGTATTGCTAATTAGACTGAGTTCTGAAGCAAGTATGAAAATATATGATCAGCCATTTCATATTTCACTACAGTGGAATGAACTGATTCTGTGAATAAACAGACTTGAAATGATACTTGAAATGATTTAACACCTATGAAAGTACTACATTTAGAAGTGTAATACAACTAGAATTTATTTGCAATAACTGGAAAGTAAGCAGCAGGTACATCACATAAAATTAAGCTTACAATTATGAATGTTCTTATGAGTTACTAAACGTTCATTCTTTCTTTTTTTCCTGGTGGGAGAAAATGAGTATAGGATTGTGACACTGAAGAAATGTTATTTTAATTCATACATTCAGAGGAGAGGGAATGAAAATAATCACATCTACAGTGACTATGTGAAGGATTTTCACATTAATAAAAATTAAAAAAGCATCCAACCCTAAATATGTTGCAAATTTCTCATTTGAATTATCTTTTAACTGGAGTGATTATGACTCATTTTACAATTTGATAGGTGCCAGATGATACATACAGTAATTTAAAAGGATTATAAACAAATAAATACATACCAATAAGCAAGAATAATTAGACTAATATGCTCAATTTTTTCCTGAGCTTATTAAAACCAAAATATTAGTGATCAAATTAATGATCAAAATTAATATTAAATTAATGACAACAACGAAATCAATAAACAAGTATTCAAAATAAAACCCCACAAAACCGATACTATAAAGAATGAATGGGCTTTATTCTTGTCCTGGGAGAACTTAAGGAATAATCTATTTCTTCTTAGTCTAAAGCTAGTATTTGCAGCATTACCTGAAAACTTCTAAGACCACTGTGAAGTTTAAAATTTTGATTCATCAATAGCGTTCTGAGGTTGTGAGCATAAAAGAGGAAATACGTATTAAGCTTTAATCAAAACACGAGAGATTTAATTTTTGAGGGAGAATTCCTGCCTGAATGCACCCATTTGTACAGCAGAACAAAATGACAGAGACAACACTTGGTGATAGCAACTATGTAAAGGTTTCAGGCAAAGTTTTACTTTATTTTATTAATTTTTTGTACCCTTATTTCTAAACATTGTAATTGCTGCTTACTGTTCACATTAATAGAACACTTAATAGAACACGTTATCTCAAATCTTGCCTGATAGTAAGCCTCATTTTTAGGTGGAACAGGATGCTATGCAGGCCACTACAAAACCAACAAACAATCACACAGGGCAGAATTTTTGTACTGGTTTTGGCTGGGACGGAGTTAATTTTCTTCATAGCAGCTGGTATGGTGCTGTGGACCAAAACAGTGTTGATAACACACCAACGTTTTAGCTATTGCTGATGCATGTTTGCACAATGTCAAGGCTTTCTGTTTCTCACACTGCCTTGCTAGTGGTGGGACTGCACAAGAAGTTGGGAGGGGACATAGCCAGAACAGGTGAACCCAACTGACCAAAGGGATATTCCATACATATGACATTGTGCTGAGCAATAAAAGCTGGGGGAAAGAAGGAGGAAGGGAGGATGTTTATGGTTATGACATTTGTCTTCCCAAGTAACTATTACATGTGATAAAGCCATGTTTTCCAGGAAAATGCCTGCCGACGGCAAGTCGTGAATGAATTCCTTATTTTGCTTTGCTTGCGTGTGCAGCTTTTCTTTACCTATTAAACTGTCTTTTTCTCAACTGACAAATTTTCTCACTTTTACCCTCCTGATTCTCTTCCTCATCCCACTCTGGGAGGGACTGAGCAAGCAGCTGTGTGGTGCTTAGCTGCCTACCAGCATTAGCCCAGAACAGCTTTATACGCAGCTTGCCTGCCTGTCAAAAGGTGTGGTGAGCAGTTTAAGAGCTGCTCTGTGGGCTCACTACCAAATTGCAAGTGAAGTTTAAGAGTGATAATGCCAAATGATGTATACATAGAGAGAAATCTCCTCCAGGCAGCGCACAGTTTGTTTAGAAGACTGCAAGCCATGAGGTGGTGCATGACAGTGAACATTCACATTTTACCCAACAAAAATATTCTAGTTTTAGGTAAATTTTAGGTAAATTTTCAAATTCAACAACGTAACAGAACATAATGGAATATGGGAATAAAAGTGCTAATTAAAACTTCTCTTCCTTCAGTCTCACTGTTGTTTCATTAGTTTCCCCTCAATTCCTTTACATACCAAATGACTTTCAACAGACTCTTAGCATAATGGTGACAATTAAAACATTCACCATAGCAACTTTTGAACAAGACATATTTCAACTCACAGTAGTGCGCTAATTAATTTAATGACTTAGCTTTTTTCCATGAAACTGTTTCAAGGTTGTCCCCACATTAAAACCTGAGGCACTAAAATAGGAAAACATTGGAATTCACTCCAAACGCACAAATTGGAATTAATATATTTCTGGAGATCTGTAACCATGAATCTTATCAATTATCTGGAACTCAGTTTTGCAGAGTGAGAAATTCTGGCCAGTCTTTCAAGCATGTGCAGAATTCCCATCTTCTGCAGACTAGACAACTCATCCCTTTTTCACCTTTTATTTCAGGATGATTTAGATGCTCTTGATAATGCAAGCATGCGCAAACTTACAAGTCTGCTTTATGAGGTCAATTGTTTTGTCCTTGTAATCACTTTTGTGGCTTTAGAAATAATGACCAGAATCAAAATATTTTGACTAATGTAGCCCAGTTGTCTCACAGCAGACAAGTATTGACTGTAAATAAAAGAGGAATAAAACTTCATTACAACAATTTTTTTTTTTTACTGCAGTTAAGTGATTTTCCAATAGTACTGAAAACAACATGCATGGGCTTTTTGTAAAGAATGTATCTCATCTTTCCAGCTGAAACAACTGACAATCACATGTATTACAAATACTTCATCCCTTATCAGTGCTTTCTCATGATAGCATAGGCCATTCGCCAGCAGAGAACAGGGGAGGTAAAGGAAACTTTAATGTGTAATGTTTTCTGACTCTCACAAGGGAGCTTTCGTTTTCATATTATGAGAATAGATTCTACTCATGGTTAAGCAATTGCAGTGTTGTAGGCATAACTCACATTTTTCTGCACAAACAGGATTAACAGAGAACATAGAAGAAACCTCCAGCCAGATTTCTTTAGGTGTTCCACTTTACACAATTCTATTATCAATGATTTCTTTATTTAACAAAGTGGAAGAAAAATGCTGGCAACAGAAATTGCATGCTAGATATTTGTTCACTGCCTCCAAATTTGTACAACCAGCAGAAGCAAAGTAGGTAGTAATTCATTTTGTAAAGCACATGAACATTTTCAGAAATAAAGCCATCAATAACCTTGACAAGATCCAGAAAAATAATTAATCACAGCTGTAGGAGGAGATTATATTATATACATAATATAATATATAATATATAATATATATAATAATTAATATATGTTATATATTAATATATTCTATTATATTTTTTATAATAGAACCTCCATTTTGCATCCAAAGACCTGGACAAAGAACATGAGATAGATACAGTTCATCCTCACTGATCTACCTCCTTAAAAAAGATAAAAAGGTGCTTATTCTACTCAAACCTAAAGCAGTATGGGTTACCTGACATCTAAGGAAACTTGAGAAAGCTGGTTTTCAGTATCAATGAAGTAACTGATAAGAAAAATAATGAAAACTTAGAAAGAATAAGCAACTTCAAAAGAGTTTGAAGATGGAACAAAATGGGAAATTTTTTAAATTTGCAAGCCATTGTTGCAAAACTCTAATTTGAATGTTATGGCACATATCTTTTTTCAAGCTATTTACTATGACTTTTATTGATGTTGTAAATGCTTTTTTTAAAATGTATTTATACATATGTATTTATACTGACATTGTTTACTTGAGATATGTGTCTTGGCTTCATTTTTTGTCCAGGGTATTCCTGAAAATTAAAAAGTTACAGGACTTTTATTTATTTGCATATTGGTAGAATCTAAAAATCCTGTTAAAACTGTTTCTGAAAGTCCTAAGTAATATATATTATAAATATAATGTAATTAATACACATTATAAATATTTATGAAATTATTTCCATTGGACTATCTTACAGTCTCGACACCAAAAATCAAGGGGTGAAAGACATGTTACAAACAATATGTTCTGCTCAAAGTCTGACAGAGTGTAAAACCTGACCTATCTCAGTTTGTGCCCAGAAAAGACTACACAGAACTCCTAATTAAAAAAACTATTGCAACAATTTCTCTTACTCTCAACTTTCATGAACATATTTTTACAGTAGACCCATTGCTCTTTTGTATCAAAACTGACACTTTTACAGAACTTACTAACTCCTGCACTGGGAAATTAATGGCAAGTCTTAAATAAAAATAAAAATGTATTCTTCAACACTGGAAAAACACCTTCTCCCATTATATGTTTTTTTTAATTGCATATTTTGGATATTCATATATGTCTTTATGTATAATAAGAGAGTAAAAGGAGATAGAGACCTTTTGATACCTGGGATTCAGCAAGTAATTAAATATTGGTTTTCTATGAACTTCATTAAATGTTACTTCTCCTTATAATACTAAATGATTATATTTTTATTATTTTTTCAACACTGAATGCAATAAATGAAAAAAAAATTTTCTTTTGACCAATTTTCCATGTAGACATGCACATTTTATTATTTAAATTGCATCTATCAAACTTTTGGACAGAAAAACAAAGATGTGGCACACAGAAATTTGAACTTAAAAGTTTGGCAGCCTGCAGCCTGAGAAATCTTGAAGCTTTAGAAAATATTGAGTCGCTTGTTATTTACTTAAAAATAAAGGTTGCCCAAGACGTACTTACTCCAGAAAATCTTGGTCCAGGCTTTGGTAGTTTACCTAGAAACAGAGTTGTTCTTAAAAAGATACAACATTAGAAATGAGGAGTTTCATGAAACTACAGCAATCTAAACATTTTGCTTTCCAAAGCTTTGCCAAAAATCAACCCTGATTTAACATGAGGCTCAAATCTGACAAGCCCGTATGCATAACCTGGCTTATCTGTTCTGTAAAAATCAGGCATGCAGGGTAAAAAGGCAAATCAGGACCATGCTGTGCTCTCTATCGCAGGAGAGGAGGCAGTTGTGGTAACTGAAACTGTGAGGTAGAGAGGAACTTCTCCATGGATGGGATCTGCCTAGCGCCCTGTGGGAAAATCCATCCAGAGTTTGTCCAATGCTGGGTTCCCAGCATCTGAAGGGATGCAAAATTTACTCACTATCTATATTCCTCCTTTTGTCCTATTTATTAAAACAGCTATTTTATTAAGCCGTTTGTTGTCAGGCCTTTCTTATGGAGATGCAGAAAGAGCCCTGCACCTTCCCTCTCTCTCTCTCGCCCTCTGCTCCCAGCGCAGGACAGTGCACCACCACCTGCTCCCCTGCAGCACTCTAGGCAGGAGTGAGTGGCTCAGTCACATGTCAGTAGGTCTGCACAAATCCCACCCAGGGGGATCAAAATTATTTCATACTATTCTAGATGATAATCTCCTTTCTAGACAATATTCTTCTTTCTTGCAGGATGGGAGTGATGAGGGTGGAGAATTTATTGCCCTTTCCTGTGACATATATTAAAACCTGTGGTCCAGCAATCCAACCAATATATTTCATGTTTCAAATGAATGGACTTTCTGATTAAAAACATGCCCTTTCACCCATTTGCAGTAATAGGAGATTTAAGGGATGTGTCATTGTTCTGTTTAGTGGATGGCCAAATACTTTCTTTTGTATGCTGCTCCGAAAAAATCTCCTTTACACCTAACAAACCTGATGAGAATTATTAACAATTGTGTATAAAAGTACTTTTTTTCCAAAGCAAATCAGATTATACGATTATGAATTGACTACACAGACTATAGATTTATTTTTTCATATCAATTGATTTAAGTCTCTTCTAAGAAAGAATAAAAGAAGGAAAGAATAAAAATTTGGTTAGTCACTTCCACAGCTGGCATGGAAAATTCTAAAAATTTATTTGAGTCTAATTGTTAAAGAGCAGATGTCATTTTGTGACTGAAATGAGGAAAGAAATACAATAGGTGAATAACACAAAGAACTAGAGGAAGTTCACACTTACTACTCTATATATCTCAAGAGCTTCAGCCTAGAAGATGACAGTCTTTTAAAATGGTTTGTTTCTGGATTTATTCTTGACTTCAAGTCTGACATGATTATTTAGAGCATCTTTACGGTAATCTTATATTTCAGCTTTTGAAAAATTAAAAAAAAATATAAATTATGTTCTTATGAAAAGGTGAAAAAAGAAGCAGTGTACCACATTTTTAAATGTCTCCACATAATTGTACAGTGCTGTCTAACTTTACTCCTATGAACCAACACAAAGCTTTATTTGTCCAACCATATCAAAAGATGAAGAACTGCATCTCCCGTGAATATTTACATTATTGGATATGAATAATATTTCCACTGCTGAAAATCTTCTCAAGTCTCCTAGTGAAGTCTAGTCTTCTCAGCTTGCCACTTTGGCATGAGCAGAAGCAGCAGAGGCGGTGGCATCAACTGGAGGAGTGGTTTAGGCCTGTTTATATCCCAGTAGCAATAATGCCACATACCAGTTCTGTTATACGTGCTATAGTATTTTCTCTCATTCATGTAAAATAGAAAGCCTGTATCAGATAAGGTTACATTCCATTTCATTTTCTACTGGAAAACTTTCTGTTTCACAGATAACACTCTGTTCAGATGATGGTTTTATTCGGAATGAACATATTGGACTGAACAGCACAATATAATGGTCTTTTTTAAGAAACCTTGGCCATGTGCTTTAAGTTGTAAATTATATTGGAGTATATCACAATATACTGTATATGAGTATATATTTTATACAGAATCCCTGTATAAAATTGAATGTGCATCGAATGAAACAAGGCTGAGGTACTCCATGGAGTGTTTCTTGCCTACTGAAGGAGTACCTTGGGGAGCAGGAGTAGGGTGACTTTATAACTTACATGATGTTTACTGTCTCCTTACATTATTTTTGCATTGCATCAATGTCTACAAGACTGAAAACAGAAAAATGTTTTCAAGCTTGTAACTATCCTAAAAAACAGTCCATGGATTTGTAAGGACAGATAACTAAATATTGGCACAGCAGAAATTAGTAGTATGAGAGTTTTGTTCTTATTCTCTTAGTTCCTTTGTTACTATCCCTTTTTCTTCCCCTCACTCTTATGGAGTCCAATTAATTGATAACTGTTGAAATAAAGGGAAGATATGTATATTATATATATTACATATACATATTATTATTACATTACATATTAGGCACCAAATATACAGTGTAACAGCAGAATCACCCATCGAATGAAAATAAGATTTTCTTTTTCCTGAACATTGTTACAGCAGATACTCTTCTGTAGAAATATCATATATTGTTATGCGTTAAGGGACGTTACAAGTGACCATCATCTGGGGCCCATCCCAATGCACCCAAAAATCTGGAGGTCTCTGTCCCAGGCAGATGGACATGGCTGCAGCTTTCCTGTTTGCAGGTTCAATCAGCAGCGGGGCTGAGTATGTATCCTAGAGACACATGTTCAGACACACCACACTGGGTATAGAAGTCATGGTGTAGGTGTAGCAGCAGGGGCAGCCCCTGTGAGGATCGGCCGGGGCTGCCCCGTGCCGGACACAGCTGGTTCCAGCCGGCTCCAAGGGCCCCACCGCAGGGCACGGCTGAGCCCCTCAGCCACGGGCGGGCGCCTCGGGGAAAGCCTGGCTGAGAAAGGGCAAAACGCTGCCCGGCAGCCGGGGCTGAGGGAAACGGTGTGAGAAAGAGCCCTGCGAGCCCCGGGGGGAGAGCAGGAGGAGGGGAGGAGGTGCTGCAGGCGCCCCAGCAGAGAGAGAGATGCCCCTGCGGCCCCTGGAGAGACCCCGGTGGGGCGGGTGTTTCCCTGCAGCCCGTGGGAAGGCCCCAGGCTGGAGCAGGGAAAAGCGTGAGGAGGAAGGAGCGGCAGGGAGGAGCTGTTACGGACTGATGGCAGCCCCCCCTTCTCCATCCCCCTGCGCTGCTTGAGGGCGAGGAGCTAGAGGAGTAGGGAGTGAAGGAGTGATGTTGTCTTTGTTTCTCAGTAGCAAGCCTGTTTTAGTTGGCAATAAATTAAATTAATTTTCCCCAGGTCAAGTCTGTTTTCCCCATGATATGGTAATTGATAAATGATCTCTCTGTCTTTATCTCGACCCACGAGCTTTTCCATCTTATTTTCTCCCCCTGTCCTGTTGAGGAGGGGGGATGAGGCTGGGTGGGCATCTGGCGGACAGCCAAGGTCAACCCACCACACACACACAAAGACAGAGGACATGGACACAGCCAGTCACACAGACTGCCAGAGAGGAGGCACTGCCTTCAACACCACCTGCCTATAAGGCTCACATGAAACACAAACACAGACAGCAAAGTCCCCTCCTCCTCTTTGGCTGGTAGAGATAGAAGGTCATTAGTGCAGGCACACACATGGCACTAGGTTCACAAGCACACAAACACTCACAGATTTCCCCAAGTACTGTAATGTCCCTCAACTTGTCTGATACCCCTGTCCTGATCCCAGCCCTGCTGATCTGATCCACAGGAGGTCTCCTACTCGCCAGATGGTCCAGCTCGGTGCTTGCTGCAGACAGACACATGCACTCACTCGCTTGTCTCACAAGCACCTCATGCTTGTGGGTCCCACCGAATATCAGCACAGACCCTTGCCTGCCTGATACCCCTGCCCAGACCCAGGGCCTCCTACTTGCTGGTTGGTCCAGCTTGAAGTTTGCCAGTGAACGCACATGCACACTCCCCACGCACCAGGATTGGGAAAGATACAGACACTTGCCCCCCAGCAGATGGCACCAGGTGTACAGACTGTGACCCACAGTCCCGCTCCAGCCCCTGGTGCTGTGCCCCTCACTGAGGTTGGTCCCCCCCCACTAGCTGTTAAAAAACAGCTACAGGAACATACACTGTGGCTGGAGGCAGAGACCCCCACTCGCTCCAGTCACTGGTGCTGAGACCCCACTTGCTCCTGTAGCTGTCACCACAGGCCAGGGGCACATACACCACTGGTCTGACTCCAGTTACTGGCCCCAAATCCACTCTGTGCTGGTCCCCCCAGTGGCTGGCACTTGGTCATTGCAACACACACACACGGGATAGAGAGAGATTACACAGTGAGATAGGTAAGAAAGGATTTAAGAAGATAGGACAGACTGCAGTGATCAGGTACAGGGCTCAGACAAGCAAGTGTACTGACTGACCCCATTTTATACCCTACTGGCCCCTTTTACACCCCTTTCTGTCTATTCCCTCTCTTTGTTCCTCCTCATGACCCTTCAGTAAGTTTTTCATGGTCCCAGAAATGCCCCTCAAATATCACAAATCCTCATGTTCCTCATTTCCCCCTTCTTATCAGTTACAAAGTCCAGGTGCCCCTCTCCAAAGCTGTGTCTGGAGTTCCTTAATGGCCTGTCAGTTAGTGACTGGAGACTGTTAGTCTTTGACAATGTCTCCTTTATCCTTCATCTACCAGGTTTATGCCTCCATGTGGTTTTGGTTATCACCTCCCTCTTTACTTATTATTGCCTTTTGCACTGAAAAGGTCCTTGGCTGGATAACCTTAATGGAGAAGCTCTCAACTTCCACTTACCCTGACATCATGTTCTTCAGCCTATGAAAAAAATACTAACAGTTGTATAGACTCATTTTTTCTTTTGTTTTTTTTAGAACTTTGCTTTGCATTCTGTTCATACATCGTTGTGAACACAAGAGTTGTTACAGAAGGGTAGCTTGATGAATGACCCTTAAATATGATGTTTAATCGATATTCACACTTACATATTGATTGGAGAAGCCTTTTGAAGGGATCACACTCCCAGTCTGCCAGCTGTTAACTGCGCATAGGTTAAGTAGATTTAGTCATATGTTTTTGAACCCATGCATACATATCTGTATAAGCACCCACACTGAAATCTTTCAAGGCAATTCTATAGTAGAAGGCACATTAACTTCAGAGGTGTGCTATTGACACAAATCAGCAACAGATTGGCAACAAAAAGCAGAGAGTAGTTTGAGAGAGATTACCTGCCCTCCAGGCAGAATGACTGTCTAGAAACCCTTATTCTGACAAAAGCTTATTTTTTCTTTTTTTTTTCTTTTCTTTCTTAAAATAAACAAAAGGCCTAAATTTAGATAAATAAGAATGAGTCCCAAAGATGGCCATCTGAACACCTAAAATTCTAAGAGCTTGAAATACCTCAAAACAGAGGCATGAATAGGGTGATCTAGGCCAATTTCTAATACATGAAAATGTAAACGTTATACAATGCTGAGGGTTTATCTTAACAGAGAGAACTATTCAAAATTCTATACAGAACTTCTGACAACATAACTCCTTTAAAAAGGTTTTCTTTTTTCTTTTGTATTTTTTTTTTAATTTCCATTAAAATCTCTGAAAAGCATAATTACAAACTGCAAGAAAAAAGACCTGTTCTGAAATAAAGTTTGAATGACTACAGATTTTAGAAAAGTACCTTTGGATTTTGAGGTGGCAGAGTCTGCTAAAATATAGAAAATAACTCACTTCTGGTAACAAAGACAATTTACCATTCTAAAGAAAATAACTTTGGAATTTGATTTTAACAATTTTTCAAATTATTAAACCAGAACAGTTTCATTTGCAGCAGTACTTTCTGGCAACTCAGTAAAAATTAGCTACTCCAAAGTATTTCAGATCATTTTCTATCTTATCTTCTCTATAAATTTTACAAACACTAAGTTAAGACTGAGAGAAATTCCCAAAGACAAATTGCTGAACACTGCAAAGTACAGATCAAATATAGATTTCATTTTCACCAGGGTAATGACACAATAGCATTACTGATTAAAAATAAATAAATCCAAATATTCTAAAACAGGTTTTGTTTTCTATTCTGCACACTTTGGGAATCTCATTATTTGCCATACATTTCTTAATATCTTTGGTTAGATCTCTAGGTGGCAAAGAAGATAGAATTTATGGGCAATTATCTAGTCTGTTACAAAGGTTTTTTTTTTAAAAGGAGTTTCAAGAAGGTAAACCTGAAGCGCATTTTTTATAAAGAAAGAACATTAATTACAAAAGGCAATTACTAGGAAGCTTTTGTCACCACAGATGAAAAGTAACACAGCAATATTTCATAAGGAAATATTACTTTTTGCTTTGTATCTTGTTCATGAAAGAACAAATGAGAATAAGAAGAATCCTGAGTAGAGAATATTGCAAGTGGAAGCAAGAGGCTGATAATTGTGAGTGAAACCACAAATCCAGTTATGGAACCTGAAGTGGAGTCATCAGTGGAAACATAAAGTGTAAATATTATTATTTACAACTTGAGTTAGGTTTTGGACAGATGAAAAAAAAAAAATCCTAGAGCTTTCTTATGTGAAAATCCAAATCAAATTATGAAAGTGGTAAAAAGGAATTCTAAAATACATTCTCTTTCCTTGGTGCATCTGTGAAGAGAGGAAAAAATACATGCCTAAGTACAAACCTAATATACACAAAAATGCACACTGACAGGTGCCTACTAAATGCAGAAGAAAACAGACTTTTTTTCCCAGTACAACTGAAAAAAAAAATGTTTCTTAAATAGACAACTGAGCAAAGAAAGAAAAATAACAACTGCAATGCAGTTTTATCGAAGAATGGCAGATTAGCAAATTGGAATATAGCATTCAAATATGTAAAATTAATTACAACATTATCTGTTTCTCCAAATGGCCACAAGGCAATATGTAGGTTGGTAGTGACTAGAAATGCATATTAAATATGATTATTTTTATTTAACAATGTTCAACAGTTTTTCTGACCAATAAAACTGTTTTGAAGGTACTACTGAAAATCTCTTGTGATTCAGAATGAGATTTTTTTGGATTAATGCAATTTAGTAGCAACATTAAATTTCATAGTAAACCTCATTGCAGACATCCAACCTACACTTTTGCTTCAAGGAAGAAACCATACCTTTCCACATTTTAGGTTATAGATATTTTTGTAAGTTTGGGATACTGCCATACAAAAACAAGAATAGCATGAATGGTTTGAATCATTTGACTTTTCAGACCATCATGACTTCAAGGTCAACCTCATGTTACACATACTTATATAAGGTTCTATTAAAAATTTAAATAAATAATAGACTAGAAAAATTCAGCCCTTACCCGCTAGCCTGCAATTTGAGTTAGAGTCAGATATTCTGGTTTCTCTGAAGTTGTGAACTTCTCTTATAAGTAGGATGGAAAACACCTCACAAAAAATTTGGCTGTTTTTGTGAGAAAAAAGGAGAAGCCTTCCAGGGGACATCTCATCATTGAGCCAGGCTGAGAAATACTTGGGCAAATGTCAGAGTATAAATGAAGAGAAAATGAAGTGTTTTTCTTCATTTTTAGATTGTTGTTTAAATGGCCTAGAATAATTTTAAAGAAAGACAGATTACACTTACCATTTATATAGCAACTTCTAAGAGATGATCTCAAAAGACCTGGTGGAAGTTTCCAGTAACAGCTCTGGAAGGGATTACTATTTCATGACTTCAGGTAAGCTTACAAAGAGGGATGACTAACACAAAGATACTAGGGATTCTCTTGATTCTCTTTTTGTTCTTATTCTACTCAAGAAATGCTATCAGAATTCAGATTCACAAACCAGGTCTAAAATCACCAATTTTTCCTTTTCCTCTGACTGTAACAAAATAGCCTCCAGAGCTCTGTAATGCTAGGTGTTAATTATGTGCTGCAATGCAGTACATACTCTGAAAAGCAATATCGCCTTTGTCATTTGTGACTGATTACCCAATTCTGCCTGTGTTTGAAAGAAGTTATTTCCTGAAATTTGCTTTGCAATTCAGTTCATGTGTCTGCTCATTAGTTTCCTTCAAGCTGCATCATTTTGCATACTTTATCACGCAGACAACAGAAATGTAATGGTAGGAAAAGCGTTCACTGAAATACACTTGGTCAGCCCTGCAGTATTCCCATACAGAGCAGCACTGCCTCTGTCCCTCAGTAACAAGTTTTTCCTAGGCAGCAGCTGCTCTGAAGTAGTGAGTCCTGTATCCTGAGTCCCATTCAATGAGCACCGCATACCTCGTTTTAGCCTCAGAATGAATCATTTTTTTTGTCATTCCTTCAAAAGACAACATCAGTCTACCGGCACTGCACCTCAATGTACTTGGCTGTCTCAAGCACCTGCAGTGAGTTTAGCAAGGTGATTCTTCAAGCATAGCTATCAAAAGTAACTGATACTCTGTCTGTAAGTAAGCGTGCATGTGTTTTACCTCTGCACTGAGTCTCCAGCTCTTGTGTATTAATCACTTCAAGTTCAGCGATTGTTTTATACCTGTTTACTCTTTCGGGCTTACCTTTGCAAGAAAAACCTAGAGGCGTTATTTGAACTGAAAGGTTAGTTTTCCCACCATGAAACCCAAAGATGAGCTCTTTGAGATTACATACACCATACCAAACTACCACTGTTTGTACTTCTTTAGTATAACAAGCTGAGGCAAAACAGCTGCCAGGCACTAACAGACAATGAAGTTAGAGAACCAAGCTGAGGTTACCTGTACTAATGGAAGCACTAAAAAATTTAGTTCAGGATTTTTGCTAAGAAAACAGCAAGACACGGAATACATTTAGGGAAATAACTCCATGCTATCATAGAGGTCTCATCACAAGCTAGGATGAATTGCTCTCTCTAGAAATATCATTTTCACTCCATTACAGGAGAGGTAATGGTGGCACCTAAGTGTAGGCTGTAGACACTTAATTTTGGGAAAATTAATCTATTTATGAAACCAAGGGCTAAAACAAGTCTCATAGGGCTAAAACTAGTCTCATAACTGAAGTTCTTCTCTTGGGGATTGGACAACAAGCTTCTTGTGTAATGATCAAAATCTTCAATTACCTCTATTTTGAAGGCTAGATTTAAACCAGTCAGTGTTGCGCAATTTTTTTTCTTCCACCTCCTCCTCTTTGAATAATTAATATGTTTAAAACAAAGAAAACAAATAGAAAGGTGTGACTTCTTACACAAAAGCAACCATACCCTTGGCAACTACAGTTAACAATTTAGCAATATCTCACAGTACCTGTCTACTCAATAATACACTCTACTTTGCAATGGTGACTTCTAGATTGTTTCTGTATTGTAAGGTATTTTGTTTGTTTATTCTGAGGGTTAATTATAAATGTCACCCCTAATACAGAAGACAAATATGGTAGATATTTGCAGTATTATTATCTACTTAACTATGTTATCAGCTTCAGCTATTTTAATAATGTTCTCCATAGCTCCTGGGAGGGAAATTCTCATACAAATGTTCTATGAAAATAAATGAGGTACCAAAAACGTAGAAGGAACTTCAACATGTGGATGGTTAATGTTAACTGTTAGGGCACAGGCTACTCAACAGCAGAATTTCTGCAAATTTTGAAGCAACATTCAGTACCTGTGATCAAATCTTGGCATTGAACAAAAAGCTCAGGGTGCTTACTTGTTCTGTTTCCACTGATAGGTTTACTGTGTGGTCCACAGCAACAAACAGCCGAAACGAAACTTCACAGTTATTCTAAGCAGACTTATTCCTAGTTAAATGTGGAGATCCATGAACTCAACATTGGCCTGCAGCCTATGATTGTGAAAGAAAGAACTGCCAGCATGCTGTTTGTGATTGACTGGGTGTGGGCTGAATAAGAATTCTGCATGCATAAATAAAGCACATTATACTAAGAATATTACATACATATTTTACAGCACTGATTTGTCCTTCAACACAAACTGTATCCACAAGCAAAGTATTTCTAGATTTCCACCTCAGCCTAATATATTTGCCTTTTATAATCTGCCAGATATGAACTGTTAAACACACTGATTCAATGCCACAATTATTTGCTTGACCATCAATAACTTTCAACTCAAAAGAGCATAAATACTTTCTCTTATTGAGGAGTACTGAAGACCAAAGCCTTCTAAATATGTTTTCTATGCTGCAGAATATGTAAATGTATTTGTGAAGCTATGTTTAACATTCACGTATTTTATGAGTTTAGGTAGGCTCCTATGTGGTGGTGTAATACCCGTTCCTTTCTCCCATACACCTGATTGTTTGGTTATACCAGTAGTAGTCTGGTTATTATTGCAGCTTGATTCCACAATGGTGGCACAGAGGCAAAATGAACACCTAGCCTGCAATAGTTCCCCAGGTACAGATCTTAATAGTAGTTGTGGATATTTAGTTCTAGTTCTGTAAATCCAGAAAACTGTAACAAACTGAAATCTGTGTATAAAATCACCTGTTCTTGCTTCCAAACAGTCCACCAGGCAAGAATGCTTTTAATAAAAAGCAGAAACCAAGAGTACTGTAAAAACTCAAATGTATCCTGGTACACAGATCATCTTCTCAACAGACATAAGATAAAGTTCCAGATTACCAAGAACCATATGGTATTACTACATGCCAAACAGTTTTAAGAACTAGCTGATATAAAAGCTTTATAAATGAGCTATGAATATTCACTGACCTCTACTCTCAAGTATTTTGCATGGGTTTTAATTATTTCATCCTAAAGTGACTGAAGATAATATAAAAGTCTTAGTGGCATCTTAAATTACATATTTTAGAGACTATCACTAGAATTCCATGGAGCTGATGTATCTTTGTTAACAGATATCCTTCTATATGCAAATTTTAAGGACATAATTCTGATTTTGGCTAAAAAAATATGGTTTAATACCATTTTTTTCTGCAAATACAGTTTTAGTTCTGTTCTTTCAGACAGTAGGTCATAGGAGTCACAGGAAATTTCAGGTTGGAAATGACTTCAGGAGGTTTCTTGTCCAAACTCCTGCTCATAGCAGCATCAGATCTGAGGTTAGACCAGGTTGCTCAGGGCTTTATACAACCGCATCTTGAAAAACTCCAAGGACAGAGACTGCACATCATCTCTGGAAAACCTGTTTCGCTGCTTGACTGTCCTCAAGGAGAAAAAGTTTTCCCCTATATCCAGTCTGAACTTCACCTGTTTCAGCTTATGCCCACTGCCTATCATCCTCCCATCATGTACCACTGTAAAGAGCCTGAGTCTGTCTCTTTGATGAACTCCTTACAGGTACTGGGAGACTGCTGTTAGGTTCCTCCTAGAGCCACCTCTTCTTCAGCTGAACAAGTCCCAGTCCCTCAGCCTCTTCTCCCAGGACAACTTCTCCAGCCCTGACCGGTTTGGGGTCCCTCTGCCAAACCTGATCCAGTTTATCAATGTCTTTCCGGGGGCAGGGGGACAAGACTGGATGCAGTATCTAGATGGCATCTCACAGGTGCCAAACAGAGGGGAAAAATTTATCCCCTCCATGTCCTGGCTGTGCCCCTGTGAATACCATCCAGGATGCTGTTGGCCATCTCTGCAGCTAGGGCACACTGCTGGCTTGTACTCAACTTGTGTCTGCCAAGGCCCTCAGGTCCCTTCCCGCAGAGCTGCTCCCAGACAGACAGGCACCAATCTGTGTCCTTGCACTGGTGGCCCACAGGGGCAGTTTACATTTGTCACCTGAAAGCTTGATAAGTGAGCCCTCTGTAACCTCCAACAAGTCATTGATAAATCCGTTAAATGGGACAGATCATTGTACTCCACTTGTCACCAGCATAAGTTGAGTGCCACCCCATTTACCACTACCCTCTGAACCCAATCATCTATCCAGTCTTTTACCCTTCTTACTGTGTCGTGGTTTAACCCCAGCTGGCAGATAAACACCACACAGCCACTTGCTCACTCCCCCACGGTGGGAGGGGGGAGAGAATCAGAAGAGTAAAAGTGAGAAAACTCGTGGGTTGAGATAAAGACAGTTTAATAGGTAAAGCAAAAGCTGCGTACACAAGCAAAGCAGAACAAGGAATTAATTCCCTATTTCCCATCAGCAGGCAGGTGTTCAGCCATCCCCAGGAAAGCAGGGCTCCATCATGCGTAACAGTTACTTGGGAAGACAAAACGCCATAACTCCGAATGTCCCCCGCTTCCTTCTTCGTCCACCAGCTTTATATGCTGCACATGACATCATAAGGTATGGAATATCCCTTTGGTCAGTTGGGGTCAGCTGTCCCAGCTGTGTCCCCTCCCAGCTTCTTGTGCACCCCCAGCCTACTCGCTGGTGGGGTGGTGTGAGAAGCAGAAAAGGCCTTGACTCTGTGTAAGTGCTGCTCAGCAGTTACAAAAACATCCCTGTGTTATCAACACTGTTTTCAGCACATATCTAAAACACAGCCTCATACTAGCTTCTATGAAGAAAATTAACTCTATCCCAGCCAAAACCAGCACATTCTGTCTAGCTATCCAGACCATATAGTGCAAATTTAGATTAAAAAAACAACAAATTGTGGGAGACGGTGTTGAAAGCCCAGCTAAGGTAAAGGTAGATGATACCAGTGCTCTCCCCTCATCCACATACCCGCATACTCTGCCCCTGAAGCCAGGTACACACCACAGTTTCTACAGATTGATGAAACACTCGCCACAACCTTCCGCTCTGGTGTCAGGTATGGTCAGTTTGAAGTTCAGACAGTGTTTGCAAAATCTGGGGTAGGGAACAGGCAAATTTCCAGCTCATCATGCACTGAAGTAGATGATGACTTAAAGTAAAAAACAGTGAGTTTCACCCGTAGCTTCATAGTCCATTAATTCTGTGGGCGTTTTGTTGGTTGGTTTGTTTTATTGTTTTGTTTAGTTGTGTTTGGGTTTTTTTTACATTGCTTGTAGTAGAACACAGGCTTTATGTTAGGCTGACACAAAGGCCTCAGGACTTGTCAGGTTTTTTCCAGACTTCTCTGTGCCTGTACAGAGATTTGTTTTAAGTTATAACAGCAGTTATCTGATGACCAGTTCACTATTATTTTGTTTTAGCTTTTGTTTAGATTTGACAGTTGTGTGATGTCAGGCCTATTTGATGTCAGGAGCTACTCTGTGACGAATCAGCTATCTATGATGCTGATAAAATGCAGCATGGAAGAAAACCGGCATGAGATGACAGCAGGGGCCCTGGTTTTACAGGCACAGAGTGATACTGGTGGCTGCAGGGCTATAAACGATTCACCAGTAGCTAATCAATGGTCAAAGGAAGGCACCCTTGGGAGCTTTATAACACTGGTTTCACATGTAAAACACATCACAGATGGTAAATTTGGATATAATGTGGTCTTGCACACCAATGAAGAAAGACCAAGGTACACTTCGGTATACACGTCTTACAGTGAGAAGGAGAAACCGTCAACAGCACCATCATACTCCTCTCAGCAAAGGACTTAGGAAGCTGAGTAAACGCCCTAGACTGAAGGCTTTCACCTAAGTAGGATAAGCATGACACCAGAGAAAAGGAAATTCACTAGAAAGTTCATGTATGTCTCTTTTTAAGTTTATGTAAGTTGAACTTGAAATGCGCCTATCACCGTTAACCAAATTAATAATAATTCTTTGATTAGACAGATAAGGCTTTAATTCTACTAACAATAAATTATTGGGTTTGCATTGGTACAAACATTTTTTGTTTACAAGATTTTGAGTATAAAAAGCTGATGAGAATTCAAGTGTTCTATAACTTGGATGAAATGAATTAGTAATGCTTGTTTTTCTTTCCCAAAAAGCTATCCTTTTCAGCAGGGTATACTGTTCTCCTTTTTAACTGACAAATCTGTATACACAACTATGTCTGTAATAGCATAGGGTTTGTCTTGCATTCAAATGCAAGACAAAAGGGGAGAAACAAAACTCCTGTTTTGTCTCAGTGACTGGGAAGCAGAATGCTACATTTTGTATACAGTTGTAAATAGGATGTTGATCACTTGGAGGGAAAAAAAAAAAAGAATGAAATGCATCTTTTCTTTAGCCCTTTAGATTACTATACTTTTCTATTTTTCTCCTCATTTTAACCTAGAGTACATCTGCTGCTTAAGAATTAGATTCAAAATAAATCTCTGGCATATCCAAAAACCAAGCTGAAATGATAAACCAAATTATCCAAAGCTTTGTGGAAAATATACTGAGCTCTGAGAAAGAGGACTGTTGACTTCTTTGTGCAACTCATTAAATAATAGGACCTATTCTAATTCAGAGTCTGTAGGCAAGGTGATAAGAAGCAGCAGCTCTTGTAGTTTTCATTCGTGCTGGATATCAGAGGAATGTGCAGGCTAATGTTAACGGAGGATAACTGTCCTGCACAACCAATTAGAGCTATAGATTCTAATCACCAAAGTAGCTGAATGTGAAGCTATTCGTATTAATGCTGAAGCGTCTTTCATTAGACAGGCATAACCCCATTAAACCAGAATATTTTTTGCTTGTATCCAAATCTTCTCTGTAGCACTGGCTACAGTTTCACCAGTCAAAAGAGAACAGCCATTGAGCTGTTGCCAAATTCATAATCCATTGATAAAGAAAAAATAAATCTATAATCTGTGCAGTCAATATGTAACTGCATAATTTGTTTTTAATTGGTTTAGAAGTATGATTAAAATTTTATTTCATGAAGGATACTTAAAGATATATTTCAAAATATGCCTGCTTTTCTTATCCTTTAATTTGTTCTGACGAACTTTGTTTTGACAATGTCGTGGTCAAAAAGAAGTTATTTTTCTCCAGTGTGTGTGCATATGCCCACTTCTGTTAGTGATAAATCGAAGTGGTGTCTTTAAGAACACATAAAAGTTACCCAGACACCAACCATTCATCAGAACAACTTGAAACAGCTTAACCAAATTATTCCCTTTACTAAGTCATATATATTGATAACCAGACATATATAGATAGCAAATCAAGCATCCTAAGTTAAAAAAAAAAAAAATAATGACAGCACGCACTGCAATTCCTTTGAAGAAAGTATTATAAATCATTGTCACATTGTATTTTCATTTTAAGTTAGACACATGAACTCTATAGAATGAGTAGCTTTACTTAATTTTTACACACGTGAATTCAGTCACTGAGAGCTTTTCAGTAGGACAAGATATGCTTCCATATTCTTTACAAAAATAAGAGATCTATTTGCATATCACACAATTGTTGTATTTTTGCCCATGTTCCCCTTCATTCAGATTTTTATACTGCTTTGTATAAGCACTTTTACATGAAGACTCCTTCTAGCCTCTTCCTTTTTATTCCACCCTTTCATGAAATCAGTGAGGTGGACGTGGCAAGACATAACACACACAACACATAAGCATACAAGTTGTGCATCAGAGAATATCCCCCCTCAGGAAATTTGCCATTGGCTGCAAATTACAATGAAGGAAAACCATACACAAAAGGAGAGAGAGAAAACTTATAGCATTCTCCAAAAGTTTTTTAGTCTGTTGAAACTTTAAAAATAGATTGATAAAAGCATAATTTCTTTGAAGACTGTGATTGAAATTTGGGATGGTATCTAAGAAAAAAAAAGGAAAACAAAAAACCAAAATTAAGGCAGTAGGAGGGGGGAAAGGATGGAATGAAAGAGACTGAGAGGAGCACTAACAAGAGAGTGCATGAGGTTGGAAGAAGCTGTGAAATCACAGGAGCAACAGAGACCAAAACACAGGACCGGAGGTTTGCAGGGGCAGAGGAAAGATTAAATAAACCACAGAAATGTGACATCAATAAGAACATGTAATTTAAGACAGAATGTCATGAGAATGTCTAAAGAGAAAATATTAAGGAACAATACAGAAATAAAGATTAGTATTGAGAAGGAGTTGAGAAGGGGTGAGGGGACTTAAATGCCATCTTCTTTTTAGTGAAATCAATAAGTACAAAAATAAAAATGGTAGAAATGGCCAGAAATGAGAACAGTATAGGGACAGAAAATACTTATTTAAGAAAATGTGTGGCAAATAAAAAGAAATAGAAAAGAAAATGGTATACTATTAAAGCTCCTTAATCTTACTTCATTTTTCCCACTTCCTAATAACATTTTTGATGCAATTGTTACAGGTAACAAACTATAGCTGTAGTAGGGATTTACTCCAGGCAATGTCCTTGTTGCTGTTGAATGTGTATTTATAAAAGTCACCTGTCAAAGTAAGTAATGTTCTATTTCAGTTCCTTATTTACAGCATGCAAAAGATCAGACTTCTTCCATTTATATAAAAAAAAAAAAAAAGAAAAAAAGAAAAAAGAAAAAGATCCTTGCTGGTTCTGATCAGTCAGCATTTAGACACGAATCATGAACTCTGTCAGCCTTATTAGCAGTCTAGGTTATGTTGCAGAGCTGCAAATGACATTGGTTTAGGGTTAGAGTGGATTCCTTAGGTTGCTAGGCTGCCATGAGGAACATTAAGTGGGTTATTAGCCCAGTATATCCCTCCCTAGCACAGATGCAAACCTGAAAGACTAGCAACTGAGTTCAGTCCCTGTTTTCTGATAACTGAATGAGACAGTCCCTTTTTTTCCCATTTCAGCCATGTCCTTCCTCAGTTACTGATGCTTACATGCCAAATTTAATAGACCCTACTTCTTCATTCATACCAACTTCCTCAGGTTTTTTTTGTTTTTTCTGTAGCGCTAGCTGAGCATGGTATAAAAGGAAAGGATTCCTAGTCACCATCTACTGCTTAGCAAATTATAGCAATAGCCATAAATTCCAGGAAACTTGTAACACCTGGGGAAGTTATATTTACTCCATGCTTACAATTCTCCCCAGGGGAATTGGTCAGTGAAGGTGATAGTTGATGATGAGTCAATGGAAGAGGAATGAATCATAGGTGTTGAAATCCCAGACTGCACCACAGAAAGGGAAATAGGTCTCAGGCACATCCACAGAAGCAGAGACCTCCAGTTTCCACCTTCTTTGGGAGGGAGAGGATAAAGCAGGAGCTGGTACCAAAAAATATTAGTTAGGCAGAAGCATTTTATATCTGGCCCATATACAAACTGCTCCAAAAGAATAGGGTCAAGAAAACACACATAAGAGAGGAGAATGAGGGGCTAAGAGGCACTGTTTCTCCCTTTTCATACCACCAGCTATGCTGTCACTCATCCACCATGTTATTTCCAGCTTCCTCACAGTTTCTCTGGATTTCGTTCCATCTTGAGTTAAGCCTCTAACCCTTCTCCCTTCTCCTATTACACATCACCATTTATCTCCACCCACAAGTCCCCTCTACTGTTATCATTTTAATACTTATCATTAAACTTATGCCTACAGTGAGAGTTCATTTTTTTTCCTAAATACTTTCAATTTTGTTCACAAGAAGTAGTAGCAGATTCCCAACGGGTTAAGTGTACAGAAGCTAAGATCATCTAGGGTAATTTTACTTTCTGCTAGGATATACATTTATGCTGAGAACTGGAGCTATTTGATAACCAAAAAGCTAATTGCCACTGAAGCTATCTTGCATCATCTACATATATTTATATTCACAGAAGAGATCTTCTTTACACATCTTCTTCTGATCTTTATTAAATATGATTTTAATCTTTAAAATCCTTGACCAATGCACCAGTAATGATTGGCCTAACACAGAACTGCTATGAAGGAGGAAGAGAAAAAAGCCTCACTGACACACAATATTTTGAGCCATGCCGAGTATGAAATCTATAGTTAAGGTTGATTAGTCTTCAGATTGTAAGATGCCCTTATACTGTCAATAAATCAGAACAAAATTTCACACAAGAGAGTGACTAACAGTGTTTTGCTGTCACATTAAAGGGCAAAGATATCTAAAAACATAGCCACAGAGCTGAGATTCTAACTTGTTATGAAGCTGAGAAGTTATTGTCATGCCATCAGGACTTATGCAACTCAAATTGAAATGAAGGTATTGTACCTGCATTCATAAGCCCAGTATGTTGACAAGTGACAACTGTCTCAGTGACAGTGGAATGCTAATTTATTTATGCAAATTCCAGGCCAGAACTGGCCTGGGACTGGTTATTTTAAGGTGTAGGTAGCAGCTCATATTTGCCTACCTACCTGTATATTAACCGAAAGAAAATTCTCCAAAATGGTTCAATGATTCACCTCTGTTAGAGGTTTAAGTCTGTGTGATAAAATATATTCACACTATCAACATGGACTAAACCTACGTATAAATACATGGTGGAAGGCTGCTCAGAAATAGTGTCTTCTCACTAACACATCACCTAGCATTGAGATATGCTAAGATCCTGAGTGATTTTGAGCTGCTCAGTTGAAAGCAAATCAACTACCGAGGCAGGTTAACCCAAGAAAGGCATCTATTATCTTCCTTTGTCCATTTAAAACCCGACCAACCAACCAAACAAAAAAGATAGAAAATGTTCCTAAGGCACCCAAGTTTCTGTTCTGAGCCAGTGATATATTACCTCTTTGCTTTGTGCAGTATAGTTTTACTACAGAAAAGGGGAGGAAGCTCAGGTTTTGAATGATTCACAAAAGGATTTCCTTCCAGACCTCAAAATGTTTCACTTTTCTTTATCAAACGATAGCACGTGTACAAAAATACCTATTTTAATCATCCCAAAGCTTCCTGTGGTCTGCACAGAAGTCCACAGCAGGTACAGAATAAAGTGAGAAGAAATATTCCCCCCAAAACTTAAGCAGTAAAGTATTAATAGCTCTTTCTGTATTATGGTATTGAAATGCATGATATATAACGCAAAGATTTTATTACCATACCCTTGGAATGGTCTGTATTACTCACAAGTAAAACATACTGAGTTACATGACGTGTGCAGACTTAGACAGAAATCATAGTGATATCTATTACTGCAACGCAGCATGCATTCTGCGGTGTGCTATAGTATATTTCATTTTGTTTTATAATTCTGATGCACTTCATGAATTTAATCCACTTTTCTTAAACTGGTATTTCCTGTCTAAAAAAGGGGCTGGATGTTAGGCTTGTGCTTATATGTATGTGCTATTTATCAAACCATAGAATCACAGAAATAAATCAAATGTAATAAATCTATTTTTTTTTCTCCTCACTTTAGAATTTTATACTGAAAATTAGAGAAAACTAACTTTTAACCAGAGAAGACACACAAAGGTTAACAGGGATCTTTACTTTTTCTGAGAGGTATATAATAAATCTATAGAGAAGCAGGCTTACTTTAAAACCCACGTTATGATCCAATATTCTGCTTAGTGAGATTAAAAATAACACGAACTGATGTTTGTAAAATAAATATGAAAATTTCCCCCCCAAAAGTAATTTAATAAAAAACATGCCTGCCTATCCATCCACTTCCCATAGTATTCACGTTTGCTGATTATAATCATACTGGAGAAACACATAGAAAACTCAAAAATAACACCTTACTTTTTTTTATGAAAAGAGACTACTGGATGGAAAATGCCCACCAAAGGAAAGAGAAGATGGACTCAGTCAGGATCCACCCTTTTCAGTAATCAACGCAAACATACTCACAAGCCCATCAACATGCAAGTTGCTCCAGAGTAATCGCAAAATGTACGTTGTTCTTGGTTAACAAGAGTGTTAGAGAAAATACAGGGTAGCTAGGACTACTGAAGGGGACTGTTGAGGGGGTGGGAAAACAGAAATCTGAAGGAAGTCATGCTTCAGTAATTCTGATGTCCGTGGAACAATTTGTTCTGTGCAAGTTGTCTAAGTGAATCAAATTGTCTTTGACTATTTGTTCTCTGGTATTTTAATGAAACCTGTAACTATGTACATTCATGCAACTTATGCAAATAAATACATGATCCTCTTTGGCTTTCTGGGTTTCAAAATGTTGCTGAGATGCAAGGGCACAGATGTTTTACCAAGTAACAACAATTATAAATTATAACTTTAACTCAAAATGATCAGCACAAGACTTTTTGTCTAAGTTTAGAGAAAAATGGAAGACAGCATTAAGGTAGTGTTAGGTGAAGAGGAAAAGAAAACCACAACAACAGAGTGATTTTTATATATATATAAAAAATACAGAAAATAAATATATACACTCTATATATGTATATTACACACTCTGTATGTATAATATAAATGTATTTTTAAAATATGTATATGTATACCACACAGAGTGTCAGGACCTAAAGTACAAATCCAAATGCACATCTTTTTCTAGTAGTAGATGATTTTATTCTATGGAAAATGTCATACCAAAGATACATGATATATTTTACAGTCAAGAAAGGGTCTTTATTGTATGATTTCTTTTTTGTATCTCACTCAACCAAAACAGATAATAAAGAGCCCAGAAAGGTTACCTACTCACAGTCCCTGTCTAGTAGCTCCACGTTTTTTGTGGGCTTTAATTCCTCTCATGGCACAGCATCAAAGCTAGTATAGCAACAAATCTCTTAGATTAGAGCGGGAGTCTGTATTAGAGGCCTACACTTGAAATTAGTATGTGTTTATATGTATTTTCTTACACTGAAGATCACAGATACTCGACCATTATTGATGTCAGTTTCATACCTCTTCCTTCATACACTTTAATACCATTCATGAAATACATGTCCTTACAGGAAGTATAACAGGAATCACAGATCCTGAAAATCCATGGCTAGCTACTGGTTACTAGAAAAAATGTAGGGAACGACCAATGAGTGACCTGCACATTGTATTTCAGCTACTGGCAGAATGCAGGGATCTATAGAGGGGAAGATATACCAGGCAAAAATTCTTCATAAATCAAAAATACAAAACCATGGTTTTATAAAGTACTCACCTGCAAGATGTATAAAGAATTATAGAAAAACAAAGACAATCTATATTAACATCTGATTACAGCATAGTCTGCTGTAAGTACGTAGCCAGTCTAAAGCAAATTTAAATTAAAAATGTTTTGTGGCCAGTGCCTGCAGGAAGTATAAAATGAAGCAAATGATAAATGTCAATAGGTGATGTAAACAAACACTGATGGTCCAGAGTAGTATCTTCCATGCAAAAATCTCAAAAGATATTAATATTATGCAGGCCTTCAGTTTATATGCACCACTAAAAAAGTTCAGAACACAAAAACATTACAGAGCAATGAGGACATAAAACAAACACTCAAAAGAAATGCCAGTTAGAAGATGACAGAATTATGGCTCCACAAGAACTGCACACCTGAGTTACAACTTAAAAAGTCATATGCCATTTTCCCCACAAGTGAATGATTGTGCAAAATACCTATTCAAAGTCAATGAACACATAACTCTAGAGTTTTGTTGCTATACAAAGGATGAATTGATGGCAATATCCCAATTTCATGGGCTGGGAATGGATGCACGGACTCTGTGACAAAAAATGCTTAATATATGGATTCTTAAACACAAATACCAAGAATACAAATTCTGCAGTTGCGTTGTGTGGTATAATACATTACTGTGCAGTATATATGCTTTATATTTAGGGGGCTGTGGCTGGGGGTTTGGGTTTGTTCTTTTTTCTGGAAAGCTAGCACCAAAAATTATGCATTTAATATCATCACACATCATTGTAGTTTCCAACTGTTGGAAACCCAATGTCTTTTTCATGGACAAATGGTGTCTAGTGTTGGATGAAAGTAAAGGACATAGATGAGATTAAAGATTCTGGGACTCAAACTATTACTCAAACTTATCTGCATTAACCTTAAAATGGAAGTAAGAGTATTGAGGAGAAGGAGTCTGCCTTTTAACTGTGTATCTCTGATCTTCTGATCCAATACACATTTTCAATAAAGAAATAGAGCTCCATCGTGCTGTTAGAGGTTCATGTGAAATAAGCACCTTGTGGATAACATCAGAAGAAACAAAACTTACTCACTTTAGAGCTACCAGACACAGCTTCAGTGTTTTATACCCTTTATGAAACTGTACTCATTTCAGGTGATCTATAACAGCATGTGTTAATTTGCTACACATTTGTATTGTCTGTATCATAATACTTTTAATAAAAGTAAAACATCTCTAAAATTATGATTTACATAATTATATAAAGTTAATTCAGGCAAAGGTATTTAAAATCATCATTTATCTGTCTAGTCATAAAAGCCAATTTCTCAATAAAATATGATCTTGGGATAGAAACATTATATGGGCATTAGTGTCAAAAACGTTTCAGTTATTTTGAGAAATGACATTAAAAGAGAGAAAGTCAAAGAATGGCATCCAAACACAAGAAAATAACAGTAATATGTTTTGAAAAACTTCAGCCATAACAAAATCGTACCAGACATTGACACTTTGTAAATGAAAAATAAATCCCAATTGTTTCAATGGCTGTAGGATTCTGTAAATAAAGCTGACTATATATTATCTAAAGTATCTAAACAGAGATGAAAAAAAGTCAATAAGAAAGATGCAGAACACCTCTGCTTCTGAAACATAAAGTCTCTCAATGTTTTGTTTTAATTTACAATTATGTGTCTCTGTTGGATTCCTCTAAAGTTTTCAAAAGAGACCCTAGAGAGAACCTCATGGCTTTCATGCAAAGCTCTGCTGGACGAAAATCTTTTTACGTTACACCAATCTTCACCTGATATAAAAGACCAAAACAGTTGAGAATGTGTCCTAAGTGCCAAAAATGTAAAAAAAAAAAAAAAAAAAATTAAGAAAGCTCTGAGAACTACTCCTGATGACAATAAAAATTCCTTTTAAAAAACACAATAACCAAAATTTTGGACTATGCTTCAAAACAAGCATCAGCAAGTTTCAGCAAGTGCCATGAAAAATCATGAGTGGAATGCATTATTCCCTCCTCCCATCCTGATGAGGCAGCATTACTCCCTCCTCTATAGCTGATGAGGCAGCATCAGCTATGTTTGATAGTACTTGTAGATGCTTTTCTAGCCTGTTCTTAAGATGACTAGTGATGGAGATTCCACTGTACCTTCCCCGGGCATTTCCAGTGTTTCACTAATATTTCTTTTTCTAATACCTTACTTGACTTGACTTTGCTGCATCAGAAGTCCATTATTTCCTGTTTCTAGCTACTGCAGATGTGGAGAACAGACTATTTCTTTCCCTTTTGCAACAGCCTTTTACATGCTTGAAGACTGTTGCATCCCCTTTGTAGCCTTTTTAGTCTTGTAACACATTTCATCCTTCCTCACATTCTCTCAACCCCTGATCCTTTCCACTGAGCTCATTGGATATTTTCCAAGAAATGTCCAAAATCGCTACTTTCTCAAAGGTCAGTGCCCAGAACTTGCTACAGTGTTTCCAGGAAAGCCTTACTAACCCTGAGCAGACCAAAAGTCTATGTACTCAGCAGTAACCATTGCTCTTTGATATGCATAGCTCACATGCACAGTCAAGTCAGGATGAGAGGGGAGAGCTGCAAAGGGGAAACTTTGTAGGTCTTTCTGAAGGAAGAAAGTATCTGCTGTAAGTCTGTATATACAGGCTCTTTGTCATAGGAGCATTCTTTCAAATTTCTTGCAGAGTGCCTTTCTGTTTAGTTTTATCCTAATACAGTGTTTATACCTCTTCCAATATTGCTGACATTCATTCTCCTCCCTGTAACATTTTATCTTCCTGATGTTTTTGTAAATAACTGTTCCTCAAGCCATTGTTCCCATTTCTGCATCCGTGCAGCTAATTATTCCTATGTGCAGTACTTTGCACTTCTCTCCCTCAAAATTCATCCTGTTTTTCAGGCCGTTTCCTAAATTATCCAGACCACTTTCAATTCTAATCTTGTTCTCCCCCATACTTGCAGCTTTCTCCAAGTTTGACTCAACTCCAGATTTAGTAACCTTACTTTATATTTCATTTATATTTCACCCTGGCCATTAAAACTAATAAAGAATTGTACATGTCCAGAACGATGGTTTTCTTCGAAAATGAATTTGACAATCTTTGGATGGGCTTCTGCTTGCAGAAAAAGGTAAATGAACAATGAACAACCATTGCAAGGCTGCTCTCAAGATTGAGAATGAATTTCAAGTGTAGCCAGAGGTCACTCTGCAGCATAGAGGACTCTGCATGCCTGTAAATGCCCCGAAGTGTCATAGACCATTAATACATCCTTAAGCACCTCAGTGCAATGGACATGCCTATGCAGACTGATTTTGGGCTGCTTACAACACACAAATGGGAGGTGAAGGATCTGATTCCAGCTCCCAGATCCTTCCCCCTGACTGTGACTACTTTGTAAGAGCTATTTTGATATATGCAGAGAGCAAATCATCTGTATTGATAAGTTCCACATTATTTTAGTGAGAATAGCTAGTTTATCTTATTGTCTTAAAAACTTGCATTTTGTTTGAATTTCACCTTCATTTCCTAAGGAAATCAGGTTCTGGCTAGCAACTGTCTTGCTACTTTTGAAGCTACTGGTTGACTGCAATTAGTTTCTACTGAATACTCAAAGCTATCAAGCTCCTACAAGTACCAGGAGAACTGGAAAATGGATAGAAGAGAAAGAACAAAGTTAGTTCCCTTTCTGGTTGAAAGGAAACCATAACTAAACTTTTTATCCATGGTGACAGGAAGAAACCAGTTACATAACCAGAAGTTGCTCAGGATCTGAATAATCAGCATACATATATATACCTCACCATAACACAGGTAGCACTCCCCTGGCAGACATCAGAGGATGCAGAGAAGAGCTGAGGACACTGCAGTGATGATGGGTGTTAGGGACATGCAAGGGTTGAGAGTGCTGTAGCAATGGGAAACTAAGAGATGGGAATTTACGAATCCATGCAGAGCTGAACTTCATACTTCTACCACTCATGAATGAACTGGGTCTTTGTCACCATTTAGCAGCATTGAGAGAATTCTGCTAGGTGTAAATAAACCAGATTTTATCATTGCTGACACATCACCACAGTATCCATACACTGTTTTCTAATGGTGAGTCATACATGGAGAGAACTTACTTCAAATTTTAAAACGTTAGCAGGAACTTGTAGTAATGGGAGTTTATTTTACAGGTAAATACTGTTAGAAACCCAAATGGATTTTACACAGGGGTCCCTAATAAAAAATACATGTTGAATATCACATGCTACTGTGATGACCTTTAACTACCTTGCAAATTATGTTTTGAAGATGATTTCTGATACATAGATACTACTAGTCTGTGTGAATCTTTATCAACGATCTGGACGAGGGGATCGAGTGCACCCTCAGTAAGTTTGCAGATGACACCAAGTTGGGTGGGAGTGTTGATCTGCTCGAGGGTCAAAAAGCTCTACAGAGGGATCTGGACAGGCTGGATCGATGGGCCCAGGCCAACTGTATGAGGTTCAACAAGGACAAGTGCCGGGTCCTGCACTTGGGTCACAACAACCCCATGCAGCGCTACAGGCTTGGGGAAGAGTGGCTGGAAAGCTGCCTGTTGGAAAAGGACCTGGGGGTGCTGGTTGACAGCCGACTGAACATGAGCCAGCAGTGTGCCCAGGCGGCCAACAGCATCCTGGCCTGTATCAGAAATAGCGTGGCCAGCAGGAGTAGGGAAGTGATCGTGCCCCTGTACTCGGCACTGGTGAGGCCGCACCTCGAATACTGTGTTCAGTTTTGGGCCCTTCACTACAAGAAGGATGTTGAGGTGCTGGAGCATGTCCAGAGAAGGGCAACGAGACTGGTGAAGGGTCTGCAGAAGAAGTCTTATGAGGATCGGCTGAGGGAACTGGAGTTGTTTAGCCTGCAGAAAAGGAGGCTGAGGGGAGACCTCATCGCTCTCTACAACTACCTGAAAGGAGGTTGTAGTGAGGTGGGTGTTGGTCTCTTCTCCCAATTAACTAGTGATAGGACGAGAGGAAATGGCCTCCAGTTGCACCAGGGGAGGTTTAGATTGGACGTGAGGAAAAATTTCTTCACTGAAAGTGTTGTCAAGCATTGGAAGAGGCTGCCCAGGGAAGTGATGGATTCCCCATCCCTGGAGGTATTTAGAAGACGTGTAGATGTGGTGCCTAGTGACATGGTTTAGCGGTGGACTTGGCAGTGCTAGGTCAATGATTGGACTCGGTGATCTTAAAGGTCCTTTCCAACCTAAATGATTCTGTGATTCTGTGATTTACATAATCCCTTGTCCAAGTAATTTACATGAGTAAATCCTGTACTAGCTATATAGTCCTAACATTCAGTAGTGGAATCTCTGCTAGTAAACTAAGATGTGAGAACAAAGGCTGGATAGAGCGCATGCTGGAATGATACACTCAAACTTGAAATCAAAGATTGAAGAACAAATTCAGTTAACTAACAATACAATTAAATTGCTCTTCAAATCAGTGGCATGATTTCTATTAAAAAGGGAAATGGTTGCTTTGACCTGCAGTGTTCAGAAACATTGCTGCTATGCTAACAATGGAAACACGCACAATTTGTCTTGAAAAATTTGCTGTCTCTTGCTTTGGTGAAAAGGTGCTTTTTGTTCAGTTATGCACTAAACTCTAAACTGATTCAAAGAATATGAGGGCAGGGTTACATTATCTATACAAAGTTTCTAGACTAAGGGTTCCCAACTGGGGAGACAGCAGCACAACAGAAAAGAAACGTATCATGGAGCCTCAGTACTGAACTTCTGCCATAGCTGTGCACACCTCAGTTAAAGATTAACTCAGGTGGTTGTGCTGTGCCTTGAGACCTCTGGAGAGTTGTCAGGCTTATAGCAGTGGCTCTGTGAAGGCCCTGCAAGGGTCACTGTGCCCTTTATCTCAATTTCTTCACTTTAACAGAAAAAACTTAAACTGTACATTTTTCTTATCTGGTTACTATCACCTTCTGCTAGTGCAAAATAAAAATGATTCTTCACTGGAATTCATTATTTTAATAATTTATCTGAGTGGCAGCATGAAACCTGCAGCTAGAAAGGAAATAGAAAAGTGCCTAAATTCTTCCAGCCTATCACTAGGTCTGTGTACCAAAAAAACCCCAAACCCAAACAACTGTGGGTTTTTACTAAGTATTTGAAAAATCTTTACCACTTACAGACTACTGACTTCTCTGTGTGCTACAAATTACAATGAAAATTATATTACCAGTTTACAAGTGAAATGCACCAATCTTCTCAAGAGAGACAGCTTCAAAAAAGATCGGGAACAACAACTCTCAATTATGCAGGTACAGTAAGAGCCTGTCCTGGTTTCGGCAGGGATAGAGTTAACTTCCTTCCTAGTAGCTGGTACAGTGCTGTGTTTTGGATTTAGGATGAGAACAATGTTGATAACACATTGATGTTTTAGTTGTTGCTAGGTAATGCTTACACTAGCCAAGGACTTTTTAGTTCTCTACCGACTGAGAAGGCTGGAGGTGTACAAGAAGCTGGGAGGGGGCACAGCCAAACTGGCCAAAGAAACATTCCATACCATGTGATGTCATGCTCAGTACATAAACTGGGGAAAGCTGGCCGGGGGGGGCCGCTGCTCGGGGACTGGCTGGGCATCGGTCGGCGGGTGGTGAGCAATTGTACTGTGCATCACTTGCTTTGTGTAGTATTATTATTATTATCATATTATTAGTAGTATTATTTTATTTCCATTATTAAACTGGTTTTATCTCAACCCATGAGTTTTTCTCACTTGTGCTCTTCCAATTCTCTCCCCCATCCCACCGGGTGGGGGGAGTGAGCAAGCGGCTGCGTGGTGCTCAGTTGCCAACTGAGGTTAGACCACGACAGAGCCAAAGTATCATCAGCCCTTAAACTAGATGGGGTAGAGCACACACACTGCCGTTCAGAAAAATAATGTGTTTCTTCAGCCTCAACCTTTAGAGGGATCTGGAGATCTGTTGCAAAACAGAACTTAAAAAACAGAGAAAATTGTAGGAATACTCCACAGCACCCTGCTTTTCCCTTTTGCTTTGTTTCCTTCCCTAAAGAAGTGTTCGCTGCCTTCCGCTTGGCAGAAAGTTGTACGCCCCAGCCTAGCAGACAATGAAAGAATGTTATTTGTCTTTTTAGACAAACTTACCAAAAAAAAAAAAAAAAAAAAACAGAGAAAACAGAGTAAAAAAGATTTTTTCCATGTGAATCGTATTCAGTCAAGTATAGGTGATATCCAAGTACTCTATTACATACATGTCTCTCCACACTCCCTTTTAGCAGGTAACCAATTCTCTCTTCAGATTCAAGTGTTTCTTTACTGTTGCACTCCTGCTTCTCCTGTTGACCACTGAGCAACCGGATGGTTAGCATGTTTATTTTGTTTGTAACAGCATTCAGTATTTTTTCCAGTTTCCTTCATTTCTGTGACATCTACAAACAGATCTTTCTTCATCTATTGATACCTTCTACATCTACTGATACATTCCTCCTAACTGCAGCAGTTAGGGAATATGAGACACAATGCTTCTCGTTAACAGTTTGTCCTGGTCCTTTGACTATTTCTGTTTTAAACTGCTTTAGAGCTGAATTTTCTCTTCCAGACATCTCATTCATCTATAGAATATTGTTCTGATTACATGCCTGTTGATATTGTCATAAACACTATTCTTTTCCAGAGGTAACTTATCATCATATTTCTCTTGCTATTGGGATTCCAGTCCCTTTGGTTCTAGAAAGCATCACCTTTTTTTAACAAAAATAATGGTACCTTCCCCTAGAAATCACTAACTTCCATTAGTCATGAAATCCTATTAACTTTCCCTAGAAATCATCATAGATTTATGATGGTGTAAATGACAAAAGAGGCTGTATATACAGTATCATATATGCAATATGCAATATATAATAGATATATGCAATATATATGCAATATATGCTAGAAGACAACTGCTAGGATTGAGTTATTAATACAGGTAAGTTAATTCACAGCAATGTCAGATGAATGAAGAACCACAGTGGAAGACTCAAACTGCAATGCTACTATGGAAAGTAAAGATTTAGCAGCCCAAGGAAAAAAAAAAAAAAATCTGAATTTGAACAACAATTCAAAACATGTCTTTGAATGATTAAAATAAAGATAAAAACTATCCAATAAGGAAAACTGAACAACAGCTCTCTGAATTCCATGAAACCATTGCTTTGGAGCCATACCTTGATTTAAGGGAAACAGATGCTTACATTAATGGTTTTAGATACAACTTGCCAAAAGGTTCTACTATGTCAGCTAACTGAATTATGAGGCATTTCAAATGTATTAAAATAAGGGGAAAATGTGTTTCCTTGAAATTATGGTTGAACAAAAGCCTAAAATTGGATATGATGATGATTGCTTCAGCTACTTGTGTGACACCCCTTCAGTAACACATTTTTTTTTTCCAATTTAAAGTCATATGGAGTGTTAGAATAATTCTTTGTTATTTCAAGTACGAAAAAAAAAACAAACAACAAAAAAACCCATCTGTGTCCCCGGTCTAAATATTGACACTACCTTTAATTAATCAATTACACATCCTCACCATAAACTAAGAAATAACCTAATCTTCTAGAAGAGGATCATTACCAAAAGTATCATGTTGTTATTACCTATATTTCCTTTTGCTTGTGCAGAACAGAGCCAGTTTTAACGGATGATAGAATAAAAAATTTGGATGGCTTGCATCATTCCAATTAATAATAGATAACTTTTTAATTGTCAAATAAATTTACTGTCTCTTCAATGATTATTAAGGCTTCCAGGGAAAAAGCAGTGCCAGGGCCTAACACATTCTGTGCTTACGTTCTATGTGCTTTGTGTCAGTCAGAATAGCTACATCTTATGCCATTAGCTCTTTAGGTTATGAAGGAAGGAGTTGATAATTTCATAATTAATTATAAGCTCCCATCTAAAGACTCAAGGCCTATTGAATTCATCAATGCAGAAACACTTGAGAAAGTTAATCTGAAGTAACTTTTAAAGTGGATTAATTAAAATGAATTAAAGCCCTGTATTGATCCTTCTATTCAGATTTTCAATGGCTTTAATTCAATCTAGCCCACTTCAGCCTTCAAAGTGAATTAAGCTAAATTAAATTAGGGCCACTTTAATTCTGAATATGTGTCTACATTGGGATTAATGATTTTAACTTTACACAAGACTACAGGAACTGCAAAAAAACCCTACAGTGAATTGCATACTTCATAACAGCTGCCTGTGTTCACATCTTTTCTGCACAGAAAATTCAATTTAAGATTATCTTCTTGTCTTGCAATGAGACAGGGCAAACTGACCATTTATTTATATCCTACTTTGACATTTTGAGTTGTCATCTGATTATGTCCTTATTTCCACACTCAATTGATTTGAACATGCTTTCCTGAGCATCCAAGTCAAACACTTTTTTGGTGCAATTAAGTCGGAAAAAGCTCAATGAGAAAATGAACTCCAAACCTAAAACAATAATGCTATTTTGGAACTTTTTTTTTTTTTTTTGGTGATCTTAATTTTTCTCACATGAACAGTGTATTTTTTTACCAAAAAAATTCAAAAAACTTAGTCTTATCTTAAAATGACAGTTTTGATGGAAAATTGTTGATCACTCCTGAGCATGGCAATGACAATGCTTGCTCTCTTTTGTGAGCAGTGAGTGAAAAGAATCTCAGAAATGCATTACTGAACTGACCTTACTGGACTTGTTTTGGAGAGAAATCGCTCTGTTAGGCAAGAAATATGCAATCTGAAAATGCTTTTAAGTGTTTCCACTTATCAGAGAAAACCACTAACTTAGAGTTGCTGATTTCTTATACATAGTTTTGGGAGTGGATTCAGCAAACGATGTAAGTGAATTTAGCAATATACAGGAGAAAAAAACCCGAACAAACACACCCCCCTGTAGGTACTCTGTACCATAAATGTTGCTTTCCACATCTGATATGTAATAAGTACACTACTAAACTCAATAAAATAAGTTCCTCTGTAGTTGAGGTAAAATATTAGTCTCACCACAATGGAAGGCAAATCCACCAGATTTTGATTTGCATACAGAACGTCAATTTACAAAAGCAGTTCAGAAATCACAGACTCAGAAACAAGCAAGAGAAATCAGGTGGGCAAAATGTCAAGAATTATTATAAATAAGTATCTGTTCTCATTCAGGTCTTCATAAAATCATATGTAGTTTCCATTAGCAGTCATCTGAAGCAAATACTTTATAAAATTTATAAAATAGTAATTGTCAGTGGTATTGAACAAACACTGAAAGCTTACATACATACAGCTGACGAGAGGTGCCCTGTCACAGTATATACATTCTCTCAGCTATAAGATGCCCTTTATATATCTATTTATTAGATGCACATGATTAAGAGTAGGCTTAAAGCATAAATCTATTTGTGACATTAATCCACTGGTTACTGCAGCTTTTCTGCTGCTTGTTGCTTTCATGCAAGCCATTCAAGTTTGTAGAAAAAGCTTTTCAAACAAATGTATTCAGCTAAAATGTGCCCTTCTCTTTCAAAACATATTGTTGTCTTTTCATTTCTTCCACATAATTATGCTTTACTGCTGTCCATTACCTCTACCTATGGATTAAGTTTAGCCTTATAGTGACCGATTATGCGAATAAAGTTGTCATATACAGTAATGGAATGATTTTCAGGTGAATAATATTTGGTCAGACAGCTGATTTGGTCAGTCAGTTTTAGGCCTCTGAATAGAAACTGTCCTTTGCAGTGTCAGGATGACAGTCATGCAATGTATTTTACACGTGACAAATGTAAACCTTTGCATTTCAGCCAAAGCTTTTGTGTAGATGCAAGAAGTTCATTGCTGTAAAATGTTATTTTTCTATGCTGTCATTTGACTTTCACAAACCTAAGAAATTAAGTTATGATTTTTACTAAAACAGCTAATGTTGGATTGTAAACTAGGCATAAAAATAGGACGGCAATAATATTTGGCTTTCAATACTTCATGTAGCATAATGAATATGATGTTCAAAGAACAACTAAGTTCATGCATTTCTCCAATTACTCTGTTTTCATAGTATTACAAGTAATTGCATGCAAAACAAAAGCAAAACTTAATATAAAGAAGCTAATGTAACAGCCACTGTCATGGCTAACACACTACCTTGGGAATTTCCAGAGTTTGAAGCAATAGCAGCTGTATCTCAGACTAAACAACCAATAGTTTTTTATATTGATAATTTGTAAAGGAGACTTAAAACAAGTACACACATAATGGGTTGTACAACACAAAGCAGCAGGAGGTTGGGTTTTTTTCCCAAATTTTTGTGCTGCTGAGACTCAAGATCATCTCTGAATGGGTTCTTAATAAAAAGGTTTTGAAAACCATATATTTACTTAATTTTCAGTGCTGTTTTTTCCGATGGGTTATTGCCATTTCTTTCCTTGCCCCTACACAGAAGGAGGCATTTGTGCCAAGGGTTCCATGGAAGAAAGAAAACAAAACCACACAGGCTCATGGTGTGGTGAAGGAATTTGTTTTCATTAATAAAAATTCAAAGTGAAATGCAGTCTTAGACTGGTAGCAAGACATGGTCAAAAAGAAGAGAAAAATCACAAGGTGAATTTTTGCCTTATATTGGCTATTCAGCAGGCAAAACCAGAAAGACAGTTCAATGCTACCTTCTATTCAATCCTATTAGAGACAGATGAGGAAAACAAAGTTTTCTCAAGGAGAAAAAGAGACTGGGAATTGTGTTCATCTGGCATTAATATTAAAACCTTTACAAATCAAATAAAAATACTGACATGGAAAAGCTGTAAATATTCTAAAGATTCAAGTGGGAAAGCAGATTTCTAAATGTGACCTCAGGAAAAAAAGAAAAATCAAAAAAGGCCTTTAACTGTGGTAATGAACTTGGAATGGAGAACTAAAATGTCTTCTGAAAGTAATAGCCTTTAAGGTGACAGCATTTAAATTTGAGAGGATGCCAATACTGCTGGAATGTAATAGATATTGCACTACACTAAAACATGGAATAAAATACCTCTTGCTTTTTTATGGAAAGATCTGTTTACCATAAGAATGATAGAACTTAATTCCACCAAATAGTACAATCAAGAGAGTACATGAAACTATTTTGGGAATTATAAACATTGTTTCTGACAAATCACTGAAATAGATGTGTTTTGTGCTGCAAATTCAGTAAGCTTTAACATGATTTTAGCAGTTGTACTTTTTCTTCTGGTCTGAGGAAACAAAACAAACCTCAGCTTCCACTGAAAAAAAGTGCCCAACTTTACTACAGAATTGTATTACATCACTGGTTAGGAAATTGATTTTCAGAATAAGGTATGTCAGTGTCATTTCAGATCTGTAAACACAGCAGAGGACATTAATAAAAACCTAGATCAAACTAAAGCTTGCATTATTAGCTTTTTTCTTCCATCTCAGTTTTAACAGCAACTCTCAGCATTGCTAGCAGATGTCAGATGAGAGCATAATCAAGAGTCAAGCACCACTGCCTTATTTGAATCAGAGTCCTCTAGCAGTTTTCAACCATTTTCAGCCTGTGAACCTTTAATAAAAATCAGACTGCTGTACAGAATACATAAACTTTTTGAGATCCACTAGAGAAACAGTACGTGGACCCCAAACGGTCTACAGGCTGCAGCTTGACAAAAACAGATCAGAGTGAGCTTAGAGTGCTGGAGGAGCCAGGTGTCGTAAGGGAGTTTTCAGTTAAGCCATGTCCTGCCTAACAAGTGTTTGAAACCACTGAAGGAAATAATCTGTCAGAGATAAGAGTAAACTGGAATTTTATAGAAGAAAAGCTCTCTTCCTAATCAGTTTAAAGAAAGGTAGGCAAAGCCAGCCTGGTCATGAGGAGACTCCAGGAGACTATGTGGACTGAGCAGTACTCAAGTGATACTAAAGCTGAAGGAGGAAAAGTAAAGGGGTTTTGATTTTTTTTTTTTTTTTTAAATATTTGTTAAGAATGGTAAGCGTCACAACAGCTTTGCAAATGTTGTTTTCTGTATTTTCATTGATGTGTATCTTTTCATGGGGGGAACAATAAGCAGCCCTTCTGGCTGAAATACAGCGCTTCCTGCTTTGCAGGAATGCCTGCAGGTAAATCTGAGTTGTCCCGAGCATTGCTAATTTTAAGCTTTCAAAAATCACAGCCTACTATCCACTTCCTTTTCATGACATTTCTAAACAGGTAATGCTCTCGGGGGGGTTTCTGCCTGCTTGTTATTTATGTTTTGGGATTCATGTATGCCTTCTCCTCTCTTATTAATGCATCAAAAATTAAATGGCTATTAAAAACAAAACCACATGCAGTTTCTCATGTAATTACTGAGTTATGGGACCCATCAGGTTTAAAAAAAGTACCAATGCAGTAAAGTAGTAAAAGCTGTTAACATCTAGTTCAAGAACTCCAATTATTTCTAGTTTCATACTATTTCTTTTGTTTTTTCTTATCACTGGAGGACAGATAACAGTCATACTTTGACAGAAATTAGCAAAACAGTTTAATATGTTCTGTTTTTTGATAAAGACACTGGATCTATCACTTAACTATTTGTCAAGTTTGTGTTAATGTTTTCAGAACAATTTCTGGGGTTTACTTTCACAAAGAAGTTAATATCTCTCTTTACAAAGAAATTTTATTTTATTTTATTTTATTTTATTTTATTTTATTTTATTTTATTTTATTTTATTTTCCTGCAAAGATCTGTGCGGACCATTGTGCCTTATATTGTCCTTTACGTAGAAATGCTGTAATGGTCTTCCAAATAAACTGAATTTGCTCCACAGCTAAATCCAAAATGTGAATGAGAGGCTTTCTTTAATTTGTTTTCTGTAATTTCTTTATCCTTTGTAAATCTCAAAATGGATTTAATTTTCTGACAGTTGATTTCTAATATCTTCTTGTACTTCTTCCATGTAAGCATTGCTTCTGTTTAAACAGAAAGGAATCTTAACTGCAATTTTGTTGGAGGACAGTTTTGCATTTCAGTTTTATTAGTGTTCTTAATTATTACATTTCATCAGCTCAAATTAATGAATTTCTGGACATATCTTGAGTATACTTCACTTGGAACTTTTTTCCAGATGGTTTCCTCCAAATTTCAGCTAGTTCTCCTATGTTCTCATATTGCACTCTTTGGACTATGAAAAGGAATAAGGGACTTAGAATTGTCCTTTCTTTCATGTGTATCATCATTCCACTTCTAAGAGCTGCAGAAGATCCCGCCCTTTCCAGCTCTGATGCTACAATTACTAGTGTGTGTCCTGAACCAGGAGAGAGTGCCAATGAAAACAATCACATGAGATGAGGTCTAAATTAATGTCTAGCACCCAATATCTCTTCTGTTTTCTGTTCTCACTCTCATTCATGTCTGCTTATGAATATTCATACTAATGGTAACTCTATAGTTTCTGACAAAGCAAGTAATTCTATGACATGAATCACATTACTGTTAATACATTTTTGCTTTCTCTAAAGTGTAATTATCCTGCTTTTTTAACTACCCCTTAAGCAATTCCTTTTTATCCTGTTCCTGTTAAAAATTCTTTAAAATATATGTAAAAAAAAAGGAAGCAAAGAGTGATTTGCCTAGTTCAAAAAAATGTGTTATCAAAAGACTGCTGAAAAAATTATTAGTCTTCACATATTAAATATTGGATTTACCTCACCTAGTCCTGGCGAAACTTTAAAGGTTGTCATCTATTTTTAATCTGAAAAATACCTGAGATATCACCAAATTTGTAGACGATTTTTGTCACCAATTTAATTTGGTAAATGCTTTTAGAAACAAAAGATAAAGTAAGTTATATATCCCACTGTACCATGTTATCCTCTTTCATTTCTCCAGGATTTTATTTTTTAAATAAAGCCAACATTGAATATTCTGGAAGGTTTTATTTCCTTTTTAAGTGCTCAAAATTACTTTGGATGGGGCATACAAAGTCTCCAGATGAATCCTGTCTGTACTGAACATTAATTCAGAGGCCCATTTGCTGATTTCATTCCATCCCTTTAAAAATATACAAACTTGAAGAAATGAATGCCTCTCAGTTTTTATTACGCCTGCAACGTAAAGTATTGGAGTTAGTTTCTGGCTAGGTAGTTCAGGCTAGCATTACCAGTATAACTGCAGGTCAAAGCTTAATCAAGATGTGTTACGTGACTAGTCCACATTATTCTATATGCTGCTTCGGTATATAGAATTTCTTCATACAGCACTACTAAAGCTAACTAATTTCAGAAGTTTCAGAAATTTAGAGCTAGCTAAAGGGTTGGAGGTTTTTTGATGTTGATAGTGGATGATTCTTTTTTTCTTTGTGATTCTACAGTTATTGTAGACACTGGAAGATAAAAGTAATTTCATCACATTCATATATGTTGCTTGGAGGTCATGAAGTCCGAAGGTATTTTCTTATTATTGCCTCAAACTTAAGGAAACTGTAAAGATTAAGCTCTCCACAAGAATTACTGTTCCTGTATATTATGCCACCATCCCTTTACATTTCATGGCCTTCCCATCTTGCAGGAAATATGGAAGTGTTATACCACTCTATAGAGAAGAGCCAGAACATTTTAATGGAACGTTACATGTTCTTTTAGATCTGAACAGTCTTATACTAAGTAATGAATGTACATGCATATGATATTTTAGTCATGGCTTGAGGAGTTTTAACCCCATATGATCAGCCTAAGGAACAACTAATATGACAACTAAGGAACCTGATTTTTCAGGTTCCTGCTACAAACCAGGTCGAGAATTACTTTTATTTTCTGTAACTTTCATTCTCTGTAACAAACAATATACAAAGATGTGTTTAAAAATCCCTATTTCTTTGCATTTCAGTTTGTTTACATAACAGCAACAGATTAATGAAGGGTTTGTGTCATACAATATTCTAAAAATTATTATGAGACTGCTCAAGGCTACCATGTAGCCCATTACATTGTATAATCCTTATGTTATTAATATTTATCTTCTTTCATCCCATTCCACTTCTCAAAGACTGACCAATATAAACCCCCACACCTCACGTTATGGAACTATGTACAGTTACAGATGACAAATTCATACTCCAGATCACAGATCTTAATGTAGCACTTACAACTTCTTTGATAAGTAATCCTCTATTCATTTATTACTTTCCCATTCTCCCAGTAATAAATTATCAAGTTAATTCTTATTTTCAGTACTCCTGTAGTTTGATTTCTAGGTTTTCAGGGGTTCAGGATACTTTGCCTTCTATTTCTATACCATCAGGTTTCATTACCACTTCTTTATAACACCAATTATGTTTGCTAAGCATGACCTCTCTTTTAATATATACTACTATATTTGAGTGTTACCTTTTCAAGTGTTCTCTTTAATCAATGTTTGAGAACAATTTCCTTTGCAAAGAAGATATATTTCAAACTACATTATCTTTTTTAACTCTTTTAGTAAATGTTTGCTTCTCTTTTCTCCTTCCCACTTTTCATGAAGAGCTGCTGAGGGAACTGGGGTTGTTTAGCCTGGAGAAGAGGAGGCTGAGGGGAGACCTCATCGCGCTCTACAACTACCTGAAAGGAGGTTGTAGTGAGGTGGGTGTCGGTCTCTTCTCCCACGTAACAAGCAATAGGATGAGAGGAAATGGCCTCAAGTTGTGCCAGGGGAGGTTTAGATTGGATATTAGGAAAAAATTCTTCACCAAAAGGGTTGTCAAGCATTGGAGCCGGCTGCCCAGGGAAGTGGTTGAGTCATCATCCCTGGAGGTATTTAAAAGACATGTAGACGTGGCACTTAGGGACATGGTTTAGTGGTGGAGTTGGCAGTGCTAAATTAGTGGTTGGACTCGATGATCTTAAAGGTCTTTTCCAACCTAAACAGTTCTATGATTCTATGAATATAACCAATATTATCTGTTAGTATTTTTCCACTTTGGTAGCACAGTGACCAGATCTGGATTCCTTCCCTTCCCTTCCCTTCCCTTCCCTTCCCTTCCCTTCCCTTCCCTTCCCTTCCCTTCCCTTCCCTTCCCTTCCCTTCCCTTCCCTCCCCTCCCCTTCCCTTCCCTTCCTTTCCCTCCCCTCCCCTCCCCTTCCCCTCCCTTCCCCTCCCTTCCCTTCCCTTCCCTTCCCTTCCCTTCCCTTCCCTTCCCTTCCCTTCCCTTCCCTTCCCTTCCCTTCCCTTCCCTTCCCTTCCCTTCCCTTCCCTTCCCTTCCCTTCCCTTCCCTTCCCTTCCCTTCCCTTCCCTTCCCTTCCCTTCCCTCCCCTCCCCTTCCCTTCCCTTCCTTTCCCTCCCCTCCCCTCCCCTTCCCCTCCCTTCCCCTCCCTTCCCTTCCCTTCCCTTCCCTTCCCTTCCCTTCCCTTCCCTTCCCTTCCCTTCCCTTCCCTTCCCTTCCCTTCCCTTCCCTTCCCTTCCCTTCCCTTCCCTTCCCTTCCCTTCCCTTCCCTTCCCTTCCCTTCCCTTCCCTTCCCTTCCCTTCCCTTCCCTTCCCTTCCCTTCCCTTCTCCTTTTTTATTTATATCTACCATTTGAGCTTTAAAAGATGCCCTCAGTATATTTACACTTGCAAACATGAACCACATGAAATAAAGCAGTGTTACACTATGAAGTCTGTTAATCCTTGTCAGGTTTCCTTTATGTTGTCCTTCCTTAATCCTACAATTTTTACCCTCAGTAATTTCCTTTTTTTTTTTTTTTTGAAAGCTTTGTGAAAAGCAGACCTTCTAATCTGTTCTGAATGCCAGATGAAAGAATAATGATGCTTTCCATGGTGAGGGATTGAAGTTGAAAATACTCCTTCAGCAGCTTCCAGCACACAAAACCTCATGGGAATGCAAGCTTAAAAAATAACACCTTTGAACAAAATTGTTATAGTACCTGGGGAAAGACCATGACCACAAACAGTTTAAGATGGGATTTTCACTAACTCTTATCAGTTGCCCAGTAGTGCTGATTTTGAAATTCATGGTACAGTTCCGCTGACTCTAACAGAAACATCCAAGACAAGGTACTGCTGAATATCTGATAAATAAGGATTTTTCTGTCTAACACCGGCACCTTCAGATACCCAGATAATGAATGAGTAAGTAGTGCACAGCTCACAGGACAGTTTTAAAGTTTTATCTGTGGAAAATGTAATTGCAGAGGAAGTAATCTTCTTTCACTGTTGAATTTAAAAGTATGGACCACACAGGTTGTATTACAGTTACTCAGTTTTGCAATAGAGAATTTAACTGAAATATGCCAGAGACTGGGAAAAAAAGCTATAGCATCTTAGATAAGTGCAAGTGACCATACATACTTTGAGAATTGTTTATTTGGAGCTGAGCTAAAAAGTTGTCTTCATATCTTTTCCCACTGTGAAAGCATCATAAACTGTACACAGATCTCTTCTGTGAGAATAAGTGGATTAGTTTTTGCTATTTTTTCCAATCATCCTCTCAATCTACAAGCACTTTATTATCTTTATTTATCTTAGATAAGTTGTTGCTATCTGAGGAATTACTATTCTTTAATTTTTACAAAAAACAGGTACAACTTTTCAATGGATGAACTACCATATTTCTGACAGAATTATAAACCTCCATGCCATGCACTGTGAATCTATCATAATCCGTGTATTGTTACTAAACACCTCATGTAAGGTGTGCAAGGGTCTTCCTACAGATTTCCATGAGCAGCAGCTGAAGGTGAAAACATTAATAACCCTGGTCCATAAAAATGCAATGGCGAGAGCAGCAAAAGGGAATTCTGCCTTTTGGCAGAAGGACTGCTGCTTAACAGCAGGTCTCACAGAAGACACAAGTGCCTCTCTCAGAAGAGAGAGACATAATGTTTGAGCAGAGATCCTACTGCACCAGAGCAGAGTGTACAGGGGCTGCCGGAAGCATTGGAAGAGTTTTTAGACCTGGGAAAAAAGAGCATAACAGCAATAGTTGAAATTTTGCAGAGTAAGGAAGCTGGTTTGTCTATATTATTTTAAACCATCTTTCTGAAATGAAGCAATTAAATTTTTTGTTGCTTTGTTAAAGTCCTGTGGTGGTGGTGTGGGCTAGCATACACCACCTTAAAATGACATCTTGGATAGTGTAAAAACAACAGAAGTAATCTTACTTTTTTTTTTCAAATTCAATCTAGTATTATTATCTTCTTTTTTCTGCTTTTAATAGCATTTGTTGGCAGATACAAGTTTCTGAATCTGGAACACGGTCTGTATCCCTCTCATAAGCTCAGCAGCTGGTTGGGACTGTGTCACTTTCCACTTTGTTTGCTTTGGCAACAAACCACATTATCTCCTTGAAAAGAACTGTGCAGCAAACCAAATTATCTCCTTGAGAAGAACTGTGCAGCAAGGCTTTTTTATCCCAGGTTCTCTCTCAAAAGCAGCAGCAATAGAAAGTCTCAACAGAACTACCAGAAGCTGGACTGGTTCCAGAGAAATTAAAGCAAAGATAGAGATATTCCAGAGACATTAATGAAAAAAACCCTAAACCTCAAGTAGGAAGGGAATAATTAAGCTTTCTCATAGAATAACTTTCAATCTCTCAGACTTACCACAGCATTTGAGATACTACAAGACAGTCAAGGGTCTTGTCCTCATCACGTGCATCAAAATATACAGTAGGAAGTTATCACAAATGATCAGTGGTAAGAGCTAAACCATTTAATTTTCTTCTACCAACTGCTTTGCATTCTACAATTGGGTTTTGGCTCGTTTTTTTCAATGCTTTTGCCACAGATGATCTCAAAATTTTAGTAACCTCTAACCCCAAGGAACCCCTGAAGCTCCTGCCTTCCCTACCAAAAGATGACTTATACTCTAGAAGTACCTAGACGTTTCACAGCCCCATCACATGCTCAGTATGAGAGCTCCAAGTCTCAAAAACCTTAACGTTCAAAGTTCAATAATCAAGGACAACTAAATATTAAATTGGTCAAGATGACAAAGCAAGCTGAATGACAAAGGAAGACTGAAATGAATTGAACTGAAATGTTTTCATTCACATACTAATGCATGTAGAAAAGTTTTTGCCTCAAAATTTGAAGAAAAAATCAGAGGCAGCTTAATGATGCAAGATAATAATGAAGTTCAGGAAAGTGAAAGGAGATTGGTTGTTGAAAAGGAGAGGAAGGACTATTTTGGTAATTTCTGAATAACAATAATTTTCCTCTTTGAGATGTGTTGTTTCTACATCAAAATATTTGCTATTATACAACTGCAGAATTAAATATCCAAATATTAAGCCATGGACTAAGTTGTAAACTGTAAGAGTACAATATGCATGTATTACATGTTGCAAAAATAAATAATAATCACACTAATACAAATGTAATTTTAAAAAATCTTAATCTGCCACTCTTTCATATATTAATCCTGTCTTCCTACATTCCCTAAAAGCAGTAATAGAAACCTGTAGCCATTTTTATTAAAACTATACTAGTTTTACTAGGAAACTGAAGTCTTAACTAAACACTTTAGCCTTCTTTGTATGAGCTCTGTTCATTATTTTTCTCCATTTTAAGTTTCAAAACGTTCCTTCACCCCCACTCCTCAAGGCAAAAATAAAATTGGTTAGCCTGAGAAATTGTTTAAACCTTTAATTCAAATTTAAATCATGGGTTGATCCTAATGCCAGTGACAGCTGAAATTAAAAACCAGTGCAAGTTCTATTCAATAAAAAGTTAGATAAAAAAAGATCAGCTTTCATAGCCTGAGAGTCCCTGTGGTCTAAAAAGGGACTAAGGCACAATTTCTCAACTTTGACAAAATGTGGGTATACCAACACAGAAAGTGTTACACAAAGCAGCCATAATACCTCATCCTGAGCAAACCTTTGTACTAAAGCAGGATGGTTTGCAAACTAAAATAGGAGGTATGTGTTAGAGTACACATTTCCTGTGGCATTGAGTATCAGTCCCTCTTGATCTTACTGATATGCACTCCAGGACTGCCCTGAGCAGCAACAGTAATCAACGAGGAAGGTACTGGCTGTCCGTACACTTATTCAGTGTCCTTACCACAACATGCACTTAAAGGCTGACAAGGTGATTGATGCTTGTGAGCACAGACAGTGTAGCAAGGCCTCATAATCAGCAGTGTTTATGTGGACTTTGATTGATAAGCACTGGTTTACTAAGAGGAAGAAGGACAGTCAGAGGACTGCAGAATCTAACATACTGTAATATATACCACACAGATGGATATTTATCTGACTTGGGCCCTATGCAGTTTACTCATTTCTCACCGTCCTGGAATTACAAATGAGAGCATTTGCCCATGCTTTCCACTGAACATCCCACTCATTTTTAGGATGTATGCTTTGAATGAAATACTACAGCTTTTGTATCAGCGTCTCAGGAACTGAGTTGAATACACATCACCTGCTTTTTGTGTTCCTCCAGAAACATATGCTGAGGAAAAGTTCATGCCATGTTCTGGCAAAATCAATCAGCAGACCAGACTGTTAAAGGTCCAAATTACTGTAATTACTTAGTGTCAAAGTTTTGTGACATTGTATTTCATTGACAGCTGGATGCTAAACTGTAAAATCAACTTAGATTTCAGAGGATGGTCTTGGTTGAATCCACCTTCTCTGGATTCTTTGAGTGGCCAGTATTCCAGATGAATTTGTGTTGTGATTTAAGGCATCTCCAAAATAAATTTGATCAGGTTAGAAATTCTCTGAAGAAGTAACATGCAGAAATCAGTCCTCAGTAAAATCTTCATAAGGAGCTTTTTGAATTCATCAGAAGTTGAAGCCATTCAGAGCTAAAAGAACATATATTACATAGTGGTGTCTGGAGAGCAGACCCACATCTGCATTCTGGACCAGCCAGTATCAGTGCATGCGAAACAAGCTTTTCCGTGTAAGAGGAGAGCATCACTGCCATAGCCACCTGGGGCCAGATCCCCAAGCAGCAACTACAGCCTCTATGGATGTGACTTTTTGTATTTTTCATCTCCCTCCAAGATTTTATCTGTGCTCTGGTGCATAACTAATACATCTTCCCAGTAAACATTGACAAATACCAAAGCTGAACAGGACCTAAAAAGTGTCCAGGTGGTGGAGGGTTTTCCCAACTCACAACTATCCATATGGATGAAAATGCATTATTTGTTTGTCTTTCCAAAGTGCATTACTACATTCAATGAAATGTCAAATCATTACAAGTACCATCTTTTCCACAGGACAATCAACCCTGAGAAATTGGCACCACCCACTTTTTTTTTACTTATTTTTGGACAACTGTTACTATTGACAGACCTCACTAAAAGATATTAAAAAAAGCTACAAAAAGTATATTATCTCTTGCATAACTCTTGTTCTGCCTTTGAATTACTGAGTACAAGAAATTAAGAGGCTTTATGACATTCTGATGGGCACAAATTATAGAATAAACCATGTTAGATGTTACCAAAGAAAGAAACACATAACAGTATAACTTGTACATAAATAGGAATGCTAAAAAATATTCATAAATTTGTGATGACTGTATACAAACTCATTTAAAACAACATATTTTCACCTCAATAAATTCACTCAGGTGACAGGAATCGCAAAACATTGTCTGGCAGGGACCTCTCAAGGTCACCTAATCCAGCCTCTTAGTTGAAGGAGAGCCATCACTAACATAAGATCAGGTCAGTATGGCTTTGTCTAGCTGAATCTTGAAAACCTGTGAAGATTAAGATTCCACAAAATTTCTAGTTTCCTGTGACATCTCTAGATCATACATTTGCCTACTCTTTGCCAGACTAAAAAAGCTCAGCCTCCCAACCCTCCAAAAAAACCCAACCAAACCAACAAAAAAATACCACTCAGGAAAAACCCTATGCCTTTCACAGATACTCTTGCCCTCTGACAATCTTAGGAGCTTCTCTGGGAGCTGTTCAAGTTTCTTTACATCCCTCTTGGGATGTAAACCTGTAAACTGAGGTGCCCAAAACTGGATGCAGTGTTCAGGGTGTGGCCTCCCAACTACCAAACAGGTGGGAATAAGAGTTTCTCTTAACGTGCTAGCTATGCTCTTCCTAAAATAGCATGGTGTGTAGTTTATTTTATTCATAATGAGCACATTGTAGGCTCTTACTCAACTTCATGTCTTCTGTAACCACCAATTCCTTTTCAGCAGAACAACTACTCAACCAGTAACTTCCAGCTTGTATTGATGTAGTTCTGCCCCAGATGCAAGATTTTCCTATTGAAAATTAGGTTTCTGTTGAAAGTCTTAAAGTTTTTGAGGCTATGACATTTGATAAAATCTACACAGTTCAAAGTCCTATTCAATCTCTTCATCAAGGATTGAGTCTTTTCTAATGTTCAGAGAATTGTGGTATGGCTTTTCAGAAATAAAAATGCTGGCACCTTGGCAATGTTATCCAATATCTGCTCAAATGCTTAGTTGCCAGTTATTTAGAATCATAAACTCATAGAATTGTTTGGGTTGGAGGGGACCACTCAAGGTCATCCAGTTCCAACCCTCTGCCATGGGCAGGGACATCTTCACTAGATCACATTGCTTAAGGCCCCATCCAAACTGACCTTGAACACTTCCAAAAATGAGGCATCCACAACTTCTCTAGACAACATGTTCTAGTGTCTCACCACACTCACTGTAAAAAAATTTCTTACTGATATTCAATCTAAATCTACCCTCTTTCAGTTGAAGACCATTGCCCCTTTTCCTATCACTATAAGCCTTGGTAAATAGTCCCCCTCCATGTTTCTTATAAGCCCCGTTTAAGTACTGAAAGACCACAATAAGGTCTCCCCAGAGCCTTCTCTTCTCCAGGCTGAACAACCCCAACTCTCTCAGCCTTTCTTCGTGGGAGAGGTGTTCCATCCCTCTGATCATTTTTGTGGCCCTCTTCTGGACCCACTCTAACAGGTCCATGTCTTTCTTGTGCTGGGAGCCCCAGAGCTGGATGCGGTACTCCAGGTGGGGTCTCATGAGAGCAGGATAGAGGGGGAGAATCATCCCCCTTGACCTGCCGGACACGCTTCTTTTTATGCAGCCCAGGATGTGGTTGGCTTTCTGAGCTGCAAGTGCACATTGCCAGCTGATGTCTAATTTTTCATCTACCAATATCCTCAAGTCCTTCTCTGCAGGAGCCTCTCAATCCATTCATCATCCAGCCTATATTGGTACTGTGGATTCCCTGACCCAGGCTGAGGACCTTTAAATTGGCCCTGTTGAACATCATGAGGTTCACACGGGCCCAAATCTCAAGCCTGTGAAGGTCCCTCTGGATGGCATCCCTTCCCATTAGTGTATCAGCTGCACCACTCAGCTTGGTGTCATCTGCAAACTTGCTGAGGCTGCACTCAATCCCACTATCTATGTTGTTGATGAAGTTATTAAATAGTATTGGTCCCAGTACAGACCCTTGAGGGGCACCACTCATTACTGGTTTCCACTTGGATATTGAGACATTGACTGTAACTCTTTAGATGCAACCATCCAGCCAATTCCTTATCCATCTAACAGTCCATCCATCAAACCCATATCTCTCCAATTGAACAGCAATAATGTTGTGTGGGACTGTATCAGAGGCCTTACAGAAGTTCAGGTAGATGACATCTGTAGCTCTTCCCTTGTCCACTGATGCAGTCAATCCATTGTAGTGACTCCTTCATCTGGCATGATTTGCCCTTGGTGAAACCACTAATCACCTCCCTGTCTTCCATATGTGTCACCATGTCTTCCAGTAGGATCTGTTCCATGATGTTACTGGGTACAGAGGTAAGCCTGACTGGTCAGTAGTTCCCAGGGTCCTCCTTATTACCTTTTTTAAAAATGGGTGTGATATTCTCTTTTCTCCAGCCACTGGGCATGTCTCTTGACTGCCGTGACTTTTCAAATATGGTGGAGCGTGGCTTGGCAACTACATCAGCCAATTCCCTCAGGGCCCTGGGATGCATCTCATTGGATCCCACAGTCTTGTGTATGTTCAGGTTCCTCAGGTGGTCTTGAACCTGATCTTCTCCTACAATGAGGGGGACTTCGTTCCCCCAGTCCCTGGCTTGAGGTTCAGGGACTTGAGAGTTGTAGGAAGAGTGATTGCCAGTGAAAACTGAGGCAAAAAATTGTTGAGTAGTTCAGCCTTCTCCATGTCGGTTGCCACTGGTTATCCTGCCATATTTATTGGGGGGTACAATTTCATTTGTCTTCCTTTTCTGTCTTCCTTCTGCCTGTAGAAGCCCTTCTCATTGTTCTTCATATTCCTTGCCAAATTCATCTCCAACTGTTCCTTATCTTTCCTGATCCCATCCCTACACATCCGGGCAGCATCCCTATATTCTTCCCAGGATACATGTCCCTGGGTCCACTGCCTATGCATTTCCTTCTTACACTTCAGTTTGACCAGGAGGTACTTACTCAGCCATGTTCATCTCCTGCCTTCTTTACCTGATTTCTTACACATGGGAAATGAAAGCTCTTGTGCTCTAAGAACAATGTCCTTAAAGATCTGCCAGCTCTGTTCTGCTCCTTTATCCCTGAGGGCAGTTTCCCAGGGGGTCCCATCCACTAATTCCTTAAACAACCGAAAGTTCTCTTTCATAATATTCAGGGCCTTGATGTTACTCTTCTCCTGGCCCATATACCCTGACGTTGTGAATTCCACAAGGGAATGATGACTGCAGCCCAGGCTGCCACCATTCTTGTCATCTCTAATTCATCTGTGTTGGTAAGCAACAGGTCCAGTAACACTTCTCCTTTGGTTAGGCTGTCTATCACTTGGATTAAGAAGTTATCCTTGACACACTCCAAGAGTCTCCTGGACTGCTTACAGCTTGCTGTGTTGCTTTTCCAGCAGACTGGAAGTCACTGGAAGTGACTGAAGTCCCCCAGAAGGATCAGAACCTGTGAGCACGATGCTTTCTGTAATTGAAGTAAGAATGCTTTATCCATACCCTTCACCTGATCGGGCAGCCTGTAGTAAACACCAACCATGTAGTTTCCTTTGTTAGCTCAGGCTCTGATTTTCACCCATAAGCTCTTAACCTGTCCATCACTATTTTTCAAAGACAGCTCTGTGCAATCAATTTTTTTTACATAGAAGGCAACCCCCCACCTCTCCTTCCTTGCCTGTCCCTTCTGAACAGTTTATAGCCATCGATTGCAGCACTCCAGACATGTGATTCATCCCAAAAGTTTCAGTGACAGCGATCAGATCATAGCTTTCTAGCTGCACAGTGGCTTCCAACTGCTTCTGTTTGTTACTCATGCTGCATGCATTGGTATAGACACTTCAGTTGGGCTATCGACCATGTCACCTTTTTAGAGGAACAAGCCTTAATTCCTTTGAGGTGTTTCACAGGTATTTCTCTTGTTGGTTCTTAATACATCAGCAGCCCCCGTCTCTTCTCTGTTATTCAAAATTCCACACCCTTCCCCTGCTAAGTCTAGTTTAAAGGTTTCCTTATAAGTCTGGCCAGCTTATTGGCAAAGACAGTCTTGCCCCACTTGGTCAGTTGAATCCCATCAGCTCCCAATAGACCCAGCTTCTCAAAGGTAGATCTATGGTCATAGAAGCCAAAACCTTGGAAATTTAGACAGTGTCACTCCAAATAACATTACTTGAAGATCTGAGCATATTAAGATGCTAAACAGGCAGGGGAAAGATACAGAGCTTTATTAAACTTAATACGAATTTCCATATAATTAGTATAAAGAAAACATCTTTCTATTTATTAATTTTAAAATTAATAAGTAGACTCATTCATCAGAAACTGTGGACAAGCAAACACTTTCCAAAATGTAAACCATGAACTGTTTTCCTGCTTTTTCTCCAGTGAATGTGTGTCCTGCCCCACTGTACATTGGTGTTTTATTTCTAAGAGATAAATTCCCTGTATATCACCCAATGTTTTCAGCTCTTTCATTTACCTTGTAAATAAGATGTTGGCATCAGGCAATTGCTGCCATCTCAAAAAAGAAAAACCCTTTCTGCAAGTAAATCACAGAAACTCTTCCATTTAAAAAAGATCAATCTCTTGGTACAACTAAAGGTGATTATGATCCATTCTTGAAGAGATGTTTTAATCTTATGAAATAATGAAAAAATCATGTAGTAAATGCAGTCCTACAACAAACAGTCTTGGCTCAGACTCTATACACCTGAGCACAAATATCTGATGCCAGGGTATTGCTAAATAATATTTGTCAAATTACTAGTATGCTTCCAGATCAGATAGCATATATTATTGCTCAACGAGCTGTATTTGAACAATGCTCAGCAAGTCCACTGATCTTAAATGGCTGCAGTTTAATTTCACAGCTGCTGGTGGCTCCAATATCTTTGACATGTTTCATTCACATTAATATCTCCTTCCAACTCACATCCCAGATAATCTGAGGATGCTTTACATGTTCTTTGCAAAAATCTGGAATTACATGGAATTTCAAACTATTCTCAGATCGGAATAAGCCTTCAAAAATGCAGAGTTTTCTAGTATAAATACACAAAGGAAATATTTCCTGTGATTTCCTATTTCATTAGTTGCAAAAGGATCTAGGTTTTGTTTAGCTTTATCTGATCTGGAAGAATACTGTATTGTGACTAGTAAGGCACATGGCTGTTAAATCTCATTCACACCCACATATCCTTATTCCAAGAAATAATATATTTTTCAGTTTTCCTTTCTTTTGCGTAATTATAGACTGCATACAATTTAATATTTCTGGTCTGATATGAACAGAAATATGATCTGCATGAATTAATTTTTAATATGGCATTTACAGACATAATTCCATACAATGTCTTAAGTGAAAATTCTATTTGCACCTTGTTTGACATTGATATCTATTATCACTTGCATGAGACTGATGGTGACCTGAATTCTGTGTACGGGCTTTACTGTTTCACTGAAACGGTGAGACGAAGTAGAAGTGCATACTAATGTTACTGCATTCTTTAACACCCTTGGGGAGATGACAGAGGTTAATTTTCAAATTTAATGGGAACTAAGGTGATAGAATTGCATTTGCAAGTTTTATTTCTAGACCACCAACATTAGATGTTGGAAGAAACACAAGTACTAGAAAAGTTAGACTACTCTCTTGCAGAACTGTAGTACTTTTAAAATGAATTATTCATCACCCTAATCACAAAAAACAAGGGGTGGGGAGGCGGGGGAGGTGGAAAGCAAGGAGGTCCAGCTTCATTCAAAAGAGATACTATCAGAGACCTCTGGTTTACTTCATTGTATTTTATCAGGATTCTGGGAAGGGAAGTTACATAGGCTCATTGAAAAATTCTGTTCAGAACCTAAGATAATCAGCTACTTTCTCAGTAATTAGTCGGTACTACCTGGACAGTATGACCATATCCACAAAGTCCCAGACTTAGGCTGGGCAGTGAATGAAGAGCAGAGACTATCTTTATCTAAATGCAAGAGGACACAACAGTGCAGGCACAACAATCTCACATTACAGAGAAGCAAATGCTGCACTAGTGTTTATGCAGAAGAGGAGATTAAGTACCAATTTTTTCCTCCTTTCTCCTCCTGTTCTTTTGCTTACTGTCACTATATTGGCATCAATTTTTATTTATTTTCCAGAACTTATAGCTGGGCACCATACATGTCAAAGGTGACAGAATATGGCTCAACAAGTATTACAAATATATTAAGCTAATCATTTGCTGATTTATTCTTTGTCTTTCATTAAAGAATAAATGTACAACTTCAATTCATCAACACATTCAAATACTGGAAAGCTACACAAGGCAGAAGCACACATTCACAGAAAGATATGAGTGTCACCACAATATCTCTCTATTTCTGTTAACATCAGTAGCGTTACATCAGTTTTCACTGGCTGGCAGTATATTCTTGGCAATTTCACAGGGTGCTACTTACAAACTGACCTTCTTCTTCACTAAGTCAAACGGAAACGAGTACTCAATATAAAATATGAAGAGACTCTGCAAAGGACTCTGGCTAATTTATTGCCCTAGCATATATTCTTTTGTCATCTACTACCAGCTGATTGTTTTTTCACGCCAGCATAATTTTAATTCTCTTTTGTGTGTATTCTTCTTCACTCTGACATTTATGACAACTGATCAGTTTTCATTTGACCTTACATTAAAATCTAAGACCTAACTTAAGGTTCTAAAAATAAACAGATCATCATTTAATGATTGTACATGGAACACTTTGACCTCATTTGTTATGTTGGTTTTTTTTCCCTTCAGTTATGCTCTCAAATGAGTCTATGTGAATACAAAGATTAATAGATTGGCAGTGCTGGGAGCTGCCAGCCCAATTTCTTTCTTAGCAATAGTCATCAGAGGTTATTGTACCCATATCTACCAGGTTTCAGAACACCAGAAAACAATGTAACATCACACAATTATGGGCTGTGATTTTCTTTTCCCAAAGCATGGCAATCTGGGTATTTGCGGTTTTAATGACCATCATTTTAGGAAGTGATGATTTCTTTATAAAGACAAGTGACTGAGCAGCAGTAAAGAACTCCGACTGCACCTATTTATAGAGGAAAGAGATGACTGGAAGAACCGTAGCATCAGAGTTGGGGAAGAGACATGTTTTTGTACTGTTTTGGATTTTGTTTCTCCTTTCCCCACCTCCAAAGCCACAAATCTGCTTATTTCTTTGCCCTAGCTATCAGTTGCACTGCAAAAATAGTAAGAGACCAAAACCAGATTGGCATCCAAACACAATAGTTGCTCTACAAATGCACAGATAACATAGTTCCTTAACCAAAAAGTATACCACTTCAAGACAGAAGCAGCACAAATAAACAAAAGTGAAAGAATTACTTTTTTACTGAAGGTAAACAATTAAACTTTCCAAACACCTAAGAACACTTTGAAAGACTTACTGACACGTGTGCAGATGGAGCCAACACTATTCTGCCTGTACTGTGGATTAAATGGACCTGCTAAAAGGGAGGGCTTATTTATTTGTGTACAGTGTCATTCCAATTTCACTGAAAGGCTTTTGGATCTAAATTTTCTCCTGCCCAGCCAGCATAAAGAACAGACAGGGGTGCTCTCCCTTATCTGAACCTGATTTCTTCAGTCTCATTGAAAATTAACACAATACTTTGTGTTTACACAGCATTCACAAAATAGCTGCTGGGCTCTTCTCTTACCCTTCTCAAGAAATTGCATTTTTGAAAACAGTTCAAATACCAAAATATTTTGTATCTATGTTTATTTCCATGGTTTAGTTGTACCCATAGAAATGGAAATTAAAATCTCAGATGTTGAAATAACTTTGTCACAAGCAGAAAAAAGTATTCACAAACATATTTTCTGCAACCAGTGTTTTGGGAATTGGTCATAGCAACTCTGTCTGTGAGGAAAAAAGGAGATTCCCTGCGGGAAAAGAAGACAAGGATTAAGGAGATATTCATATATCTAACTTTGTTTTTCTTAACAGGCACCTCCATTAATGCTAAGACTGGGGGTCATATTTGTCAGGAGCAAGTCAGTCACAGGTAGACTTGTACCCCAGCACTGTAGCTCTAGGGCCCAGTTTCCTCAGAATACTAACAATGAGAAATGCAGACAGCCTTAAACTCACCAAACATCACAGGCAATATGCATGGGTGGAAAGGGGAAAATGGATATACACATTGGGCTGAATACTGTGGCTATAAATCTTTTCAACAGATAACAGACAGAAAGGCTTCAGAAGTGATGTACTTCAGTGGCACTTAATCTACTACCACAACATTACACATACAGCTTTCTGGTGACAGCTGCTGCTTAGCAACAACCCTGCTATCTCCCCTGCTCCCAAAAGAAGGGTAGAGGCATGATAGGAATACAACTCAGAAAACAAGACTTGTAGTTATAGCACAAGTATACTCTCAGCAGACCACACAAGGCTTAATTTACTTGAGTTTGTGTTTGAGCAAAAGAGAATGTGTGCATGTGTGTTAACTCTCACACACATACCTACCTCCTACGTAGCAGGGGTATCACCATTTGGAACCCATTTAGTCCTGCATCAGGTAATACATGAACTGAAAAGAATCCAGTGTAAAAATTTACTGTCTTATAGTTCCCTTGGCCTCCCTCTTTGCCTGTCTTGAAGAGGATGTGACGTTTGCCTTTTTCCAGCCATCACAAACCTCTGCTCACTGCTGTAACCTTTTAAGTGGCAGCAACCTCACATCAACCTTGGTGAGCTCTGTCAGCACCGCATTTGCTCCCATAGGTGTATGTTCAATTTGCACAAGTACTCCCTACCTCTTTCTCCCGCTGCTCTGGGGAGAGTTTCATTCCCACAGCCTCTGTTACAAGGCTCAGTGATCTGGCAGGCCTGAGAGTACACTTTTCCAGTAAAAACGGAGGCAAAGAAATCATTCATCATCTCAACCTTTTCCATTTCCTTCGTCACTAGGTCCCTTGCCTCATGAGCAGAGGGTGCAGGTTTTTAGCTTTCATTTTTTTGCCAATACACTGGGCAATAAAATAAGTAATGTACTCAAGGCTGGCACTCAGTGGCTCTGAGGAATCTTATTAACCCTTACTGGACTGTTAAGCACCAAATGGTGCCATGCTAACTCATGGACTTTTAGCAAGTTAAAGTGTGATCTGGAACAACTAATGACAAAGAGAGAGACGTGTTATTTCTGTTGTTCACCCATACATTCCAGACCAGGAAAAGAAAAATGGACTTCTTGGTATGTAAAAGGAAAAGCTACTTGCATGTCACACCTCAAGACTTCAACTACTTCTACAAGGACCAGGAAGCGTATTCTTCTACCCATCACCTACATTTAAAACTGTCATGTTGACTTATTCAAATGGATAGGGGAGGATCAGTGAAAGGAGTCCTCATCTTCTTATGAAGCATGAGGTGTTTGGCACAGCTGGATGAAGGACCACCAAGTGACATGCAGGCGCTCTGATGTCTGAAATAAGTCTGAGGCATAAGATTTTTAGTAATACCTCTCACACTGTCCTGCTCAAGGAGAACCTGATCAGTAGCTTTGGAGTCATATAAGAATTTTTCTCCAGCTTAAACCTAAATCAGCCTAAGCCATGCAGATTTTCCACCTTTCACTGAAAGATCATGCTGGATGTTGTGGTTTAACCCCAGCCAGCAACTAAGCATCACACAACCACTTGTTCACTCCCCCACGGTGGGAGGGGGGAGAGAATGGGAAGGGTGAAACTGAGAAAACTTGTGGGTTGAGATAAATACAGTTTAATAGGGAAAGCAAAAGCTGTGTACACAAGCAAAGCAAAACAAGGAATTCATTCACTCCTTCCCATGGGCAGGCAGGTGTTCAGCCATCTCCAGGAAAGCAGGGCTCCATCACGCGTAATGGTGACTTGGGAAGAAAAATGCCATAACTCCAAATGTCCCCCACCTTCCTTCTTCTTCCCCCAGCTTTATAAGTTGAGCATGACGTCATATGGTATGGAATATCCCTTTGGTCAGTTGGGGTCAGCTGTCCCAGCTGTGTCCCCTCCCAGCTTCTTGTGCACCCCCAGCCTACTCGCTGGTGGGGTGGGGTGAAAAGCAGAAAAGGCCTTGACTCTGTGTAAGCACTGCTCAGCAGTAACTAAACCATCCCTGTATTATCAACACTGTTTCCAGTACAAATCCATAACATAGCCCCATACTAGCTACTATGAAGAAAATTAACTCTATCCCAGCCAAAACCAGCACATTCTCCACCCCTTATTCCATACCATTTACATCATGCTCAGGTCTCACACTATCCAATACATTCTCATTACCCACCACCACCCGTCCCATCCTTTGATAATAATACGCAGATATCATTCCCTTAGTCTATGGACCAGCTCTGTGAAAGGTCCGTAAAATGTCCATAAATGTTCACAAATGTCCACAAAATGTCCACTGAGCTCATTTAGTCCATGTCTTTGGGCTCCATCTCTTATGGTGGTCACCCAGGACAGGAGAGGTGGTGTGTTGCGTGGAGTTATTAAGCACCAAAGCCAGGTCAGGTCGGGTCACTGCTGCACTTGCACTGCTTCTTGTGAGGCTTGTCCTCCATTGGTTCAGGTGCTTCCTGCTATAGTAATTCCTATAACATGCAACTCAAATCATGGGTTACAACAATTTAAAGGTATTTCCATTACAATCTCCACCCCTGGTCCCTTTGGACCAGACCATAGGGTTTAACATTGCAGTGAACTCCTCCCCTTGCTCACGCTCCAGCTTGGACTTATCCACAGACTGCAGTCCCTTAAGGGGAGTACCTGCTCCAAGTGGAGCCTTATCTATGAGCCACAGTCTCTCCAGGGGTATACCTGCTGCAGCATAGTCTTATCCACAGCCACAGTCACTTTGAGGTGCACCTGTTCCAGCATGGTCTTCTTAATGGGCCACAATACCTTCACAGATATACCTGCTCTAGCATGGCCTTACCCACATCCACAGTCCCTTTAGAAATAAGCCTGTTCCAACATGGCCTTACTCCGGGCTGCAATCCCTCCAGGGGTGTACATGCTCTGTCTTGGGCTTATCCACGGCCACAGACTTTGAGGTGTTCCAGCATAACCTCATGCACAGCCACTGATGCTTCAAGGTGTACCTGCTGCAGCATGGACTTATCCACAGCCACAGATAATGGCCTTCTTGACCACCTGGGCACACTGCCAGCTCATATTCAGCCTGCTGTCGACCAGCACCCCCAGGTCCTTTTCCGACAGGCAGCTTTCCAGCCACTCTTCCCCAGGCCTGTAGCGCTGCATGGGGTTGTTGTGGCCCAAGTGCAAGACCTGGCACTTGGCCTTGTTGAACCTCATACAACTGGCCTCGGCCCATCGATCCAGCCTGTCCAGATCTCTCTAGAGCCTTTCTACCCTCAAGCAGATCAACATTCCTGCCCAACTTGGTGTCATCTGCAATCTTACTGAGATCCCCTCATCCAGATCATTGATAAAGATATTAAAAAAAACTGGCTCCAATACCCAGATTTAACTCTATGCACCACAACTCTTTGGTGCCCAGCCAAATATTGTGGCCAATTTTTTACTCAGTGAAGAGTACACCAGTCCAAGCAACGAGCAGCCAGTTTCTCCAGGAGAATGCTGTAGGAAATGGTGTCAAAGGCTTTACTAAAGTCCAGGTAAACAACATCCACAACATTTCCCTCCTCCGCTAGGCAGATCATCTTGTCATAGAAGGAGATCAGGTTAGCCAAGCAGGACCTGCCTTTCATAAACCCATGCCGACTGGGCCTGATCACCTGGGTGTCTTGTACGTGCCATGTGATGGCACTCAAGATGATCTGCTCCATAACCTTCCCTAGCACCAAGGTCAGACTGAAAAGCCTGTAGTTCCCCATCCAGTTCCACCCCCCCTGCCATGGGCAGGGACATCTTCACTAGATCACATTGCTTAAGGCCCCATCCAAACTGACCTTGAACACTTCCAAAAATGAGGCATCCACAACTTCTCTAGACAACATGTTCTAGTGTCTCACCACACTCACTGTAAAAAAATTTCTTACTTATATTCAATCTAAATCTACCCTCTTTCAGTTGAAGACCATTGCCCCTTTTCCTATCACTATAAGCCTTGGTAAATAGTCCCCCTCCATGTTTCTTATAAGCCCCGTTTAAGTACTGAAAGACCACAATAAGGTCTCCCCAGAGCCTTCTCTTCTCCAGGCTGAACAACCCCAACTCTCTCAGCCTTTCTTCGTGGGAGAGGTGTTCCATCCCTCTGATCATTTTTGTGGCCCTCTTCTGGACCCACTCTAACAGGTCCATGTCTTTCTTGTGCTGGGAGCCCCAGAGCTGGATGCGGTACTCCAGGTGGGGTCTCACGAGAGCAGGATAGAGGGGGAGAATCATCCCCCTTGACCTGCCGGACACGCTTCTTTTTATGCAGCCCAGGATGTGGTTGGCTTTCTGAGCTGCAAGTGCACATTGCCAGCTGATGTCTAATTTTTCATCTACCAATATCCTCAAGTCCTTCTCTGCAGGAGCCTCTCAATCCATTCATCATCCAGCCTATATTGGTACTGTGGATTCCCTGACCCAGGCTGAGGACCTTTAAATTGGCCCTGTTGAACATCATGAGGTTCACACGGGCCCAAATCTCAAGCCTGTGAAGGTCCCTCTGGATGGCATCCCTTCCCTCTAGTGTATCAGCTGCACCACTCAGCTTGGTGTCATCCACAAACCATAAATAATGTTAATTCGCTGGCATTCTACACTCACCTTTTGTACTAAATCTCAATGTAAGGGGAATTATTATAGCTAGCAGACAAAGAAGCTCCATGGTACTCACAACTTAATAGCTTCTAGTCCTTGATCACTTGACAACTAATTGTGTGTGCATCCGGGAGGAAGAATTATATGAAAGGATTACCTTTGAAGCAAAGTTGAATAACATATCACTGCAAGCCAGAATGATTGGCATTTTCTTGTATGTATGACCTTTTAAAAAAAAAAAAAAGTTGTATGCACCAGCTTTATTAGAATTAAAACAGGTGAATAAATCAGTCTGTTGTTTATGCATCACCTACCACTGAGAAAGATCCCACAAAAGCTTATAGATTTGGTTATGTAATAGGTTTCTTGTGTGAACCTGGATAAATACTATTCTGTCTCTCAAATTCTATCTGTAAAAAAGTGAGTGATAACATTACCCTTTCCTCTCTTCTTCAAGTAACTTGACTATTGTACAACACCTTATTCTGGAGCAGCTTCTTCTGAGAGTCATAAGACTCTCAGATCCTGTGGTCTGAACCACCAACACGCAAATACAGTAATGATATTTTTATTATTTTTACACCAGCAAGTCTGTTATAATGACCAGTGTATCTAGAATGTGACAACCCAAACAGAATGTATTTTAATTATATAGATAAAAATATGGTGGCTTTATTTTTACCTTGCTCACTCTGTTTTCTCCCTCTTGTTTATTTTATAACCCAAAAAAAATCTAGAACAAATAAAAAGAGATACATTTTAAAGACAGTTTTGGCTCCAAGAGAAGGTATTTTTAAAAATAATTTTCTGCTTCATGGATGTTGTATTGTTTCATTAATTAACATAAGATATAACAAAGCTATAAACGTAATTTCCTTAAGCCCATGTTCCTTCATTTTTTCTCTTTCATGTTACAAAAGATAAGATGAAATATCTATTAATAAATCAGAGGCTAGCAAAATAAAAAAATATTTTTCATTTAGGAATGGTATCATGTAGATTTTAGGATATGTTTTTCATTTTAAGTGCAACCTTTATTATTTAGGGTTGACAAATGATGTGAAGAAACATATGCAGATGGCTGTGGCTTTAATATCAAAACATGGTTAATTTGGTTCAAATTTGTATAAAATACTTTAACTCACAGAGAAAGATCTGAATGGTGAAAGTGTTTAAAGGCCCTTTTATTGAAAATTTCTAAGGAATCCAAATATAGAAATAAATATTACACTGACAGCTGAGATGATACAGGAAGAAAAAACCATTTAAGTCCCTTAAGAATCATAAACACAGCGGCAGTGGAAACAATGTGAGGAACAAACTAGATATATGGTACTATATTAATAATACTGGGTGTTAACAAACACCTTAAGTTATTAGTCAAGAATGAATTAATGATTGCATTTGTTTCACAATATAATAAAAAATAAGCTCTCATGTCAGTGAGATCTTTCTTTGTATTACTTTCTTCACATACAGTCTTTAGTAATAATTTGATCCAGAGTGATACTTCTTAGGTCAGATCATTGAAAACCAGTGAAAAGGACGCAGTAATTTATTTGTTTGTTTGTTTGTTTGTTTCAAACCTGAATATTGTGTTTTATCCCCAAAGTACATGATTTTTCCTGGCTATGCACCCAATGAGGCACATGAGGTAAAGACAGACCCTTCTTGCAGACAATCAGCCCTCTTGCAGAACTTAGTATAATGGTCTAGTTCTGGTACTAAAGTAGGAAACATGGGAGGGTGTTCCAATGATGCCTCTAAAAGTATTTGGTGAGCTTATTAAAGACCATTTTTTAGATTAAATAATTACATAAAACTTTCCATTTAATGTGAAACAAAGAATGGAACAATGAAATTGAAAAACATATTTTTCGAGAGAAAAAACTGAAAAAACAGAAACCTGAAAAGCTCAAACTCAGAGGAGTTAAGTGGATCGGTAGAAAGAATAGAAAACATCATCAGTTATGTTTTTGAAAACAAACAAACAAAACATCCTTTCATTATTTGCAAGCCAATTTCCTGACTTTTCCTGCCTGGCTAATTACTTATGAGCAACTGTGGTTTTAGTATTGTTGCTCCTGGAACTGAGAAGTTAGCTACTATTTGACACCTTGCTGAAATAGTTTATATTATAAACAAGAAGACATTAAGAGGTGGGTATAGTCTCTTTGAACTCTTTCTTTGCAAGAAGGAGTTTGGGGGAGTAAGGGAGAGTGAGGTAAAGGAAGCATGGAGAAGTGATTCCCTGAATACTAACAAGTACTAAACAGAGGCAGCTTCAGCTTTCCTGCTCAGAAATCCCCAGATTTACTACTGTATAATCCTCCGTATTCAGAAAATTTTCTCCTCCTGGTCATGCTCATAGCTGTACATCCTGGCTTTCTGATGGATTTTATGGCTTCTAAAATTAGCTCTTAGGCTTTAAGTCAAAATTAACTAATATCTATTTTACCTAATAACAGCTTAGTATAAAGTCTGTAAACTTCTGTTATAGAAAACAATGTCTTTGTGGCAACTCAAAGTAAACTTCCAGATTACGGAACGAAGCGTACAAGAAAAATCCACTTGTCTCTTCGCTCTACACCTGCCAGGGAAAGGGCTGTGCAGATGGCTAGAGGGTGATAATGTAATAAGCCAGCAAAGCATTTATATGTTCAAACCCATAAACTACCACAGATAAAGCTTTTATTGCTGCTGATATTTGCAGTGACAGAAAAATGTCTAATTCTGCTTCCTCCTTTTAACCTGCAAATATGTGCTTGGTAGCATTTCTTGTCTTTAACAAGGTACTAACTTACCTCCACATCCAAGATCTGCTAGATAGTAGCTACTAGAAATTCCAGTATAAAGTAAGAAAACAAGCAAGCAGTAAGTATTCACTCCGTGGCAATTAGCCATGCTTTGCCATAACATTCTGTGCACTTGCTGAAGGCAGGTTGGCAGCAGAGGTTCCAGTGGAGCAAGGCATTACCACTCGGAGACTCTGAAGAAATTTGCACACACTTTGTATTTATACACACACAGATGACAAACAAACAAACACATACATAGACGTGCATTATATTTATAAAAATACTTTTCCAAAACCATGCAAAAGAAGAACTCCCCTTATTTTGTACATCTGATGTATGCATTGTCCCTCATGAATACACTATTATCTAAATATCCAAATGTCACATCATATGCTATGTATGATTTCTTATTTCAATTAATAAAAATGAATAGCTATTGTTGTTACAAAGGTTTTATAATTGAAATACTGGCTATGTTCCTCTAGATGTTAGTAAAGATGACAATGCAAACATCATTGTTTCATTTATTTGTTTTAAATGCAAGAATTGTACAATACTTTCCACCAGATTTTCAGATTGACAGCTGCATGAAGGGAGAGCTTCAGGTATTTTATCCTCTTTTCTTACGAAATGTAATTTTCAGCACAGTTACTTGGCATTTTAGCAATGAAGAATGATATTTTTATGAAAAAGAGAGAGAGAAAGACAAAAAGAGAGAAAGGAATCGATTATGGACATTGAAAATTATATGTGCTGTGCCCCCTAAAATCATTTTTAGGAAATTTTTAAGTCACTGAGGTGGCCATTGTGAGAAGCGCATAATGTGGAGAGTTCACTTTGTACGTATTTATTTCTACACATCAGCCTAATGACAGCTAATGGAAAAAATAAGGGCATTACTCTTAAAAAACAAAACAGAACAAAAAAAACCGCAAAAACCCGCAACAGTAACTTTAAAAAATTAACAAGCAATTTCAGAAGTTTGCTACGTAATGGTACATCATTTATGGGCTTTGTCACAGGGTTTAATTCATTTCTGACAACTTTTATGCTGGCTGTCATTGAAAAGACTAGCTGGTGTATTTTATTTAACCCTAATGCATGATGTCAGACTTCTGCAAAAGTTATACAGAAAAAAAAGTTCAATGGACAAGACATGCACAGGCCCACTATTTGTACACATAATACTTTCCAGTACCCTCCTGTCTTCACTCCTAATAAAGCGTAAGCCTTAACCTTCTCCTTGACAGATTTTAAATTTAAAACCTCTAGCTTCACATCAAGGCTATCAGTCAGCCTTAAAATTCTAGTGCTCATCATAAACCATATGAATGGCTATGTTCTCATTTCTTATATCAACAGAAACATTCCCTTGAATCTCAAGCCTTGAACCAAATCTGAGATCAACGCTTATTTTGCTTCTTATGTCCATCCCCCAGAATCATTTCTCTAGTTGATAGGCTTCTGATATGAATTTGATAGTAATATCTGTAATATAGCAGCCAAAAGCATTCTTTCTAAAAATGTCTCCTGCTCTGATCATCAGCATTAATCAAGATTCCCCCAAATAAATCCCTGCTATCCACATTAAAATCACGACTTGCAGAGCTTTACATTCCTAAGAAAATATAACACTATTATTTAAAATGTCCAAGTACAAATACATATTTGACATACAGTTATTCATTTCAGCCTCAGCTGAAATGTGATCCTGATTTTCTTCTGTACTTACGGCATAGGCTATTCCTGGGAAGTTCCATATACCCTTAAAAACTTTTCTTTATTGACTGGCTTCCATGGCCAGTGAGTTCTTTCTACAAGTGTTCTAATACACTAGTGAATCTTCTGCTAGTACTTCATATATGTGAAATTCCATGAGGTCAGTAGTAATTGTAATTTGCCATTAATTTAAGAGGACTGGGCTTATCTTAAATAATATAAAATTAACAGAAGTTTAATGAGGACAGATGGGAAGGAAGATGCCCATTCCCACTGGTTTCAATGTGCCAAACTCCAATCTAAATACAATATCCAAAAATTTGCGCAGAAATATAAGACAAGTGAAAAAAGGCTGCTTTTTGGACCAATTATTGTAGTTGCACAGTTTGATCTAGCAACCTTGTTTAGCAGAAGGAGATTGACAATTATTACTGGGGGGCTAAGCTAAGATGAGCAAATGAATTGCTTTTCACACTCTTTAGTCACCCACATTTGATGCTGCTTGCAGTATGGCAGATGGTACTGCCATTTATTCTTCATTTGCTGTCTGACAATTTACACAGGGAGTAATACATTTCAGAAAGCTTTGATTTTATTAATCACAGTGGAAGCAGCTCTTAAACACCCTGTGATATATCCATGTTGATTCAAGCATTCCAAAAACAGAGGCTCAGCTTTTCAGCAGCAGACCCAGAGAATACACACATTGAAAAAGATTCAGCTATACTCAGAAGAAGAGAAATTTGTGAGACATGAATATCAACTAAAAAAAAAAAAAGGCAAGACAGCACGTATCTGCTTCTTTATGTGTAACCAGTCTAGAGTATATTCAGTCTATTGCCTCAGCTGTGCAAGAGACTTGACACTAGAGCAGACTCAAAAACAAAGGAAGGAAATAGCAAATCTTAATCTAAAATACATCATTCAAGAAAGCCGTCCTAGTTCTGCTTACAACAAAAGTCACCACTGCAAAGTTATGTCTTTTCTCTCTTTTTCAACTTGAGTTTAAAATTCCAAATGAAACACATGTGCTTGCTGCTTTGCTAGAGGATTCAAACTTGTTCTCTGGGGATTTTTTATTTCTCATTTCATTCTATGTAAAATGGCAAAAAAAAAAAAAGGGAAAGAAACATTACAGGAATAAAAAGACAATATGCTGCACAGAACAAATATATTACTGTTCACTTTGTTGTGTTCCAAAAGCGAGTTTTATTTCTGTTATATCTCATGTCAGCTGTGTCTTAGTGTGTGACTTTTCTATTTTATGCCTCTGACTCTTTCTTGTAAAAAAAGAAGAGTGCTTGCAACAGCCAACCAACCTGCATGACAAGAAAAAACAAAATTCCGATGAACCAGTAGAGAACGATAAATCACAAACTCAGTCACACAGATTATATTTTCACATGACCATTCAGAGTCAAAAGCAATAGTACTATGCTGGGAATATAAAATAAAAAATCTGTAGCAAAAGCAGGAAAGAAAAACCTTTCATTATTATCCTCCACCTATCAGAACTATATCACATGTCAAGATCAACAAGCAGTTTTATCATACAGACTAAAATAAGAAAGATTATTATCAACTATTAAAAGAGTTCAATAACTCTGTATTCCTACAATGTGAGGGAGACAATTATTTCTGTATGCAATTTATTAGGGCTTCAGAGATATGAATCTGAATTATTCCTGCGTGTAGTTTTATAGGGCATGAGAATTATTTATTTCAGTCTCCTGTGACACCTGCTCAATTTTTTTTTTCCCTAGAAAAAAAGCCAGTGCTTTATAGATTTTCTTACCCTAATCATTCTAAAATAAACATTCAAGTTTAATCGCCTTTGCATTTTGTAAAGATAGCATATGATATAAAACTACAGTCCTAAATCCATCTTTATCATTTCTCATAAGAAAGGCAGATTGTCATGTGATTTTGATGATGAATCTAATACTTAATTAAAAATATGACGTGACAAAAAAATAAAACACAAACTAAAAATTCCAGTTGTACCTTATTAAAAAAAAAAAAAGCTGTATTTAAATACCTACTTCTCTTAACTGAACATGGGAAAGTATATTACTTATAGACAAAGGGTCTTTTTTCCATTTCTCAGTTTAACTTTTTAAAATTTAGAGTACATTTAACTTGAGGAAAAAAAAGAAGTTTCCACTTCCATTCCATTTGGAGTTGAATAATAATTTCTTACAGGCTGTTTTCACTCAGAACTAAAACCTGGTGATACTTATTTTGCAAGGATATTAGAACTCATCCTCAGTAAAAACATAAACTTAGGGACCTAGGTACCCACTAGCTATGTCTAAGTGACATTAGCTATGTCTAACTAACATTTGGCCAGAGACAAGAATAATTTTTTACTTTTCATTTACTTAGGCTTTTAAGATTTTACAGAGACATCTCCAAACCATTGTGTCAAAAATCTATTTTTTTTAAAGTGCTACTAAGATTTGCTTCTGGGAAAATGATTTAATGTATACAATGAACCAGTCAGCTGGAGAGAAAATTTGATGTCTACCTAGACATCTTGAAAAAGGTGGAGTGGATTGCACCTCACTTCATTTAAACATTTAAAAATTAGACTAAGGCAGGTTGTCCCAGTGCTTTCTTTACAGACACCTGAGGGAAAAGGTTTCTCCAGGAGGTTTCATCTTATGTGTCTTAGGTGCTTAGAATAAGATGAATCATGCTCAGGAACAGCTCCATTTCTCTCCACTGAAAACAAAGGGAACCAAAGACAACTCAGACTCAAGACAACTGAATTTAGAAACCTAAATTTGGTGAGCAATGTCTCATTTCTCCATTTTATCAATTTTTCTAACTATAGAAATGGAGTTGATAACAATCTGTAGCTGACGTTTCAAGACCATGCTCCTATTTACTGCATTTATTTTCATTAAAAATGGAAAGTTTTAAGGTTAATCGCAGGAGAAAAGTTCTTCTGTTCCTAGTGCTTAAAGAAGATGGAAAATTATGTGTGCTATGATCACCACACCCAGCTTCAAATCAGCCTATTCACTCCACCCCAGATAATTTTACCTTCATATGTCGAATCTAGTCCATTCCCTCTCTTTCCCATCTAAGATTTTGCCTCTGCTCCTGTGTCTTTATGCATTTGTCCTCCCTCTCCCCAAACCTGCAGTACAGAGCAGGCGGCACTATGGTTCTCTCTCTCTGTTTTTGAGACACCTGTGGAAGGGAAGAAAGCAAGGAACAGTGAAGCTGACCCATGAGTTTCAAATGAGAAAACTTGGTTAAAAAAAGAGGGCTGATGAGAGGACTTGTCTCTTTCTTCTCTCTTTTTGTTCTATGTAAAGACCTCCTGAGAAGAAGAGTTTTTCTACTTCCTCCAGTAGTCTTGCCTGATTGCTTTCCCCATTTGCAGGTTGCCCTAGGGAAATCATCAGTCATAGTAGTTTTCTCCTCTAATAACATACATCAACAACCTCATCATACTTGCTGGAAATTTTATTTTCAAATCTAAAACCTGTGGTAATTTAGCATAATTTTCCTACTCCATTCCAAAGGAATATTTCCCATTTTAATTTACTACACACACAGCAAAAAGGGAAAAAAGAGTGCTCCTTTGAGAATAAAACCTAGAAAGTTACTGGCTCGTGGCAAAAGTGAATGAAATCCTGAGATTACAAGGACAATAACTTTAAGCTGCCTATTCCCTTCTCCCAGATCTTGCTCTAGGAGGGAAGTGAGGTTTGTGCCAGGGAAACTCTAGCCACTTGTATTTGTGAAAAGTTTAACGAATGAAAATCCAGAATTATTTTTTAGTTGCTTGACATTATCATATGTGAGAACAGTCTCAGACCCTGCATCTCTCTATGTATGTTGGGAGAAGTGCCTTAAATTACTGTGGCCTTTGCTTTTTATTACATATGGAAAGAATAGTACAATTAAGCATAAAGTACAACCTTTAAATAATTAGTTGTGAGAAATATTCACTGACAATTTTGGCAACTTTGTCAGAGATAATTATTCAAGGAAATTTCCCCAACACTAGATGGCCTTTAAAATGAGTGTCTTAATATAACTGATCTCTGCTCATTCATCTGGATGCATGCTATGCAGGTGAATTATTAAATCAGTGACTTGGAAAATTCATCTATAAGTGAAAAGTCCTTGAAAACACTTAAGAAAAGAAGAAAGTAAAGCTTACTACTAGTTAGCATAGAAGCAAAATTGTATGAAATTATTTGGAAACATGCCAAAGAAGTGTACATTCAATGTCAAGAAAAATTGCACAAAACTTTGCATGAAAATGCTATTGATGATTGACTAGGTTTTGAGGAGATACAACATGAATTATATGACATTATGTCACTTCAGTGGATGAGTAAAGAATAAATAGTCAAAATACACCATAAAGAGGGGATTCTGAAACTATGCATTGTGAACCCATCCAGATCAAGTTAGTTGGTGAAAAAAAAATATTTACTATTACTAAAACATGACAACATTGTTGTGGTTTAACTTGGCATGCAGCTAAACACCACACAGCCATTCACTCACTCCCCTACCCCCCCAGTGGGATGGGGGAGAGAATCAGGAGGAAAAAAAAAAAAAAAGGTAAAATTTGTACGTTGAGATAAAGACAGTTTAATAGGACAGAAAAGGAAGGGGAAAAAATTAATAATAATAATAATAGAATATACAAAATAAGTGATGCACAATGCAATTGCTCACCACCCACCAACAGATGCCCAGCCAGTTCCCGAGCAGCGGTCACCACCCCCTGGCCAACTGTCCCCAGTTTATGTACTGAGCATGACGTCACACGGTATGGAATATCCCTTTGGCCAGTTTGGGTCAGCTGTCCTGGCTGTGCCCCCTCCCGGCTTCTTGTGCACCTCCAGCCTTCTCAGTCAGTAGAGCATGGGGAACTGAAGTCCTTGACTAGTGTAAGCACTGCTCAGCAACAACTAAAACATCAGTGTGTTATCAACATTATTCTCATCCTAAATCCAAAACACAGCACTGTACCAGCTACTAGGAAGAAAATTAACTCTATCCCAGCTGAAACCAGGACAAACATTAATCTTCATCATGTTCTTCTCCCCCCTGATCTACTCTACATGGTCCCAGTGACAGACGCATTAATTATCTTGGATGAGGGAGAGTAGGAGGGTCAGAGTTCTGCTTGCCTTTTCACTTCACTATACTCATTTTCTCATGGTGAAAGGGATTGTATAGGGATGATTTGTCATATCACAGTGGATAGAAATTGATATGAAATTTCTGTTCTGACCATTGCTAGCTGACTTCCAGAATGGCTTGAGACTGGAGGATCAGCATTGTACAAGTTGTGTCCCTAACAACCAGAGGGCTTGAGAACAACCAGCAACTTCTTGCTGAGCATCAGGAGGCCACTGCACCAGAAATGCTTTAGCACCAAAGCCGAGAGCTTTTGGCTTCCCAGTTTCATTGCCACCTTTTCTCCAATATATTTGCAAAACGTGGCTATTTTATGTTCAATTATAGCTGTACTATTTCTTCATCTTTCAATTACATGCTATTTCACTGTCTCTCCTCCTTTCTGCCCTCAGTTTCTCCTCTTTTCTGCTACACTGGCAGCTATGCCTCTAATAATTCAGCTTAAAAGACATAGTCTTAGCTGGGTACTGTGAATATTTTGTTGTCTTGTTCCAGATGACTGCATACAGCAGAGAGCAAAGCAGATCTCTTGCAAGAACCTTAAGCGCTGGGTTCTCACTGAAGTCAACATGATGCTAGGAGTATGAAAGAAGAAAGAAAATACCAAATAGAACAGAGTTGTTAAAAGCCTCAGAAGAAAAGCAAAAAACCCTTCCCCAACCCCCCGAAAAAAATCACCCCACAAAAATACCCCCCCAAAACCTAAAAAAAACCCCAACCACAAAACAAAAAGTAAGGACTGTTTACATTACATATTACTCTCTTTTTATGACTCACAGGTATCAAACATGGATTCAGTGATAATCTGCCTTCTTCCACAGGTTTGTGGTGTATTTAGCTGGATGACCTCCAAAGGTTCCTTCCAACCTCAACTATTCTGGGATTTCCCCATCCCGCTGTGCCGTTCAGGGAGAAAGAGGTAGAGGAATTGGGAATGAAGAAATGAAGTTGAACATGGTGAAAAAAATGTAGGGTAGGGGGAAGGTGGTTTAGCTTTTGTCTTTGTTTTGCACCATCCTACTCTATTTTAATTGGCAATAAATCAAATTACTTTTCCCCAAGTTGAATCTTTTTTGCCCATGACAGTAATTGGTAAGTGATCTCCCTGTCTTTCTCGACCCATGAGCTTTTTCATCCTGTTTTCTGCCCCTGTCCCTCTGAGGAAGGGGAGTGAGCAATCGGCTGGGTGGGCATTTGGCTATTAGGCAGGGCTAACCCACCACACCAGGAAAACCCATGCCAGTGCTCAGCACACACGAAAAGATGAAAGGTGCTGAGTTCCATCAGTCTGGAAGACTGCAAAGAAATCAACAATGTTGCAGCCCTAATGAAGACATCAATAAGAGCATTGGTAGCTCAGATGAACCTTCTGCAGATGCAAAGGACAACACTGCAATACAAAATAACTGCATTGTCATTCTGTAGCACAAATGGACTTAATTTTTCAATTGAAAACCAGACCCCAAATTAATCTGTTTCAACACAATGTTATTAACAAAAGAGTCACAATAAGTTATTCTGGTATATGGAGTAGCACTCTTTCCTTGTACCTCTATTCTGTCCCTCCTGGGTTCCTTCCAGTTCTTATCGCTGCCTCTTGCTTTCTGCAGCTATGAAGTTGTAGCTTCTTTTCTTAAAATGTATAATCCCATGTTTGAAACATTCCCAAATAGGACACCTTAGATAAATGCTTTTCTTGCTCTTGTTACTACTCTGCAAGTTAAAAGGCTACTGAATCTAGCCATTCTGGCAATGTCTTTGAATCAAATATTTATTAGGAAAGAAATAATATTATGTATTACCATAAATTAAACAAAAAACAAAAAAACAAACACCACATTTATTTTTGTGGTAGAGGAATTTCAAGCCTCTGGTCTCATTGGAATTGTTTATCCTTGGGAGGGACAAAAGACCAATGTAAATGAGGAAGCCATTAGGAATATCTGCTGAGGATACGTCTCACTCTAACATATAGAAGAGACCTGAAAAAGCCCACCTGGTTCAAATGTCTAGGCTGATTTCCCATCCTTAAGAAACCGACGAATAAAAAAGGAGAGGCTCATTTCCCTGGAAACAGACCCTTGTCTGTTTCTGGATTAGAAGAAAGGCATTGGAAACACATATCAGTCACTGAAATGGAAAAAAGATGGAAAAATGAAAAGTGAACAAGCGTAGAACATAGTACTAGCCGGCAGCTGAACCCTGCAAAGTTATAACCTACTGTTGTACGTAAATGATACATAACAGAGGACAGTAGAAAATGCAGTAAACATAGAAATACAGGAAGAGATGTGGCAAAACATAGCAACAGAAAACATAGCTACCTTGTTTGACTTATGAATAGCTAATTATCTACGGGCTAAAACTCACATTTTTCTGTTCCTGTGCAACACTGAGAGGGTTTTTTAAGAGACACAGTAAAGTATATTAATTTTGGACTAAACCACTGTTAGAATCTTTATTATTATAAGCAGAGACCACTGTTCATATATTTTGAAATTTTTTTGCTCTACAATACTAAGTATCTGAAACATAAAAATTTCAGATTGTTGTGTGACGGTCTTATGAATAGCACCTTGGGAATTTAGAGTTTAACATATATTTCTATATTATATATTTCTATATATAATAATATCATATATTATTTTATATAATTCTCTTCTGTATTATAATAATTATTATATAACTACATATTATATAGAATTATTATATATTACATGTAATTATTTTGTATTATTATATAATGTACAATAACTATATAGTTTATTATATTATGTATAGTATTATAATAATTTTATATAAATACTATGTATATATATGAAAAATATATTTATTTTAGCTTGATCCAAAGACAAATCATGATCCTTTTTAATGTCATGGAGGATTTTGACTACTTTATAGCTAATGAACTTGGAGAAATCAAAACACTTTATAAACATTGGTCTGTAAAAACAAAATGACAGGGTAGTACTACACTCTGGGTTTCCTCAAAAGCAGACACCATAATAGTGATTTCTGTATGGGATAAAAATCTGTGTGCAATAAACAGAGAAAGGCACTGGAAAACATGAAGTAGTTGTAAACAAGAAAAGAAGCGGCAGACAGACAGGGCTTTATTAATAGAGTGATCAAAGTCAGTAACTGCCCACTGCTTACTTGTTCTTTTGGCATTCCTGGAAAAAAAGGGCATTATACTTCTCAGTAATAAGCAGGATCACACAAAAGAGTATGACAATTTATATAATGTTTTTCACCCTCGTAAAAACTGCTCAAACCATTGGGGCAACAATATTAATAGTGGAGCTCTACTTCTACACTTCTTTTTTACACAAACTACTGAAAAAACAAGAGTTGGAAATAATTTACTTGTAACTGGTGAATTCATTTGCACCTTTTACTGAGGTTGTATTTACTTTAATTGACAGCACACTAGACTGCAACATTTTGTTAAGTGAACATTTGTACAAACTAGAAGATTACGTTAGAACTGGTAATGGAATTTTAACTACAGGAATATAACAGAGTTACAAGGGTGCATCTGGAGAACTGCACTACATTAAACATCCATTGTTTTATTTGATAAGTAGGAACACAGACACTAAAATGAAAATGTGGTCATGAAAGAGAGTTTAATTGAGACACACTTGTTTTATATCAGTTGAAGATATACTGGAAATCAAATGGCTATGCACATACTTGCAAAATGCCTTGTTAAGAACAATTTGCTTCTCTGTAATTTGGCTTTATGAAGTGTCCTCTATTGATACACATACTATAAAGTTACATTTTTCTACATACGATTTTTCAGGCTTTTTAAGTTTGCTTATTACAGTAAGCTATCAGCTGTGTATTCACTGTTACCACACTGCTGGAAGTTGTGACTAGCCGAATGCATGAAATCATAGCAAACATGCATTTAGAGTGATGATTTTGGACAACCCACACCTACAGAAGAAAGGAAAGATGTACCCACCGAGTAGCACTTACCCAGTTTGGAACCCCATCATGTTACTGGCTGTCTTTTCAGGGTGCCTGACTCCACCCTTAAGACCAGCTCTGCTGCCTGCCTATGAGCCGCCGCACAGCCAGAGAGAGCTCTCAAAGGCATTCGGTGCGCTGCATATCTGAGCATAAGATACGTATACCGGCAACTTGGTAGGGTCAGACTTGTAGGATCAGACTGCCTAATAGCTACAGTACGTGAATATTGTATTCTGCCCAGGTTTTGAAATTAGAAGAATTTTTTTTCTTTTCCAAATTTTCTTCTGATTGGAGTAGCTGGTATTTTGGCGAGTTGTCTTCATAGCTCAAAGAAAGGTTTATATTACAGACAATTTGGGTAAATCTCTTCTTTCAGGGGATACATATTCATAGTTGACCTGGTTTCAGCTGGGATAGAGTTAATTTTCTTCCTAGTAGCTGGTACAGTGCTGTGTTTTGGATTTAGGGTGAGAACAATGTTGATAACACACCGATGTTTTAGTTGTTGCTAAGCAGTGCTTACATTAGTCAAGGACTTTTCAGCTTCTCATGCCCTGCCAGCCAGAAGCTGAGAGGGGGCACAGCCAGGACAGCTGACCCAAACTGGCCAAAGGGATATTCCTTACCATGTGACGTCATGCTCAGTACATAAACTGGGGACAGTTGGCCAGGGGGTGGTGACCGCTGCTCGGGAACTGGCTGGGCATCTGTTGGTGGGTGGTGAGCAATTGCATTGTGCATAACTTATTTTGTATATTCTTTTATCATTATTATTATTATTAATATTCTTTTCCCTTCCTTTTCAGTCCTGTTAAACTGTCTTTATCTCAATCCATGAATTTTACTTTTTTTTCTGATTCTCTCCCCCATCCCACTGGGCGTAGGGGGAGTGAGCGAACGGCTGTGTGGTGTTTAGCTGCCTGCCAGGTTAAATCACAACAATAGTAAACATGCTCACACTAATCTTCAAACAAATATGATATGAAATGAGATAAATCTTAAAAGAAGTTTTGGCATTTCCTTTTGTTGTATCCGTTGGGGCACAGAGGGAGAGAGAGGATGCAAGTATTTATGCAATCATGTACATTTCTACATCAACACAGTGTATGTTACAGTTACAGAGTCCAGGAAAATAAATGGGTTTGTATTTAAAATATTTAGTTACAGTTCTATAATATTTAAGGATATTTCTAATTCACTGCTTAACCACAAGAATCAGTAAAGTAAGATTAATTCTATCTTGGTTGTTTCTCTAAGGAAACATGGAAAGTAATTTAGCAAGAATGGCCCATAAAAAGAAACATGTTAGCATTCTATTAGCATTTTCAATCACTGTTGCATTTATAATATTTCTGTGATCATTTTCTTAATATGATAAAAATAATGTCATAATGGAAAAGGGTTTGATCTGAAACAATCATATTTTAATAGGTTAGACTAGGTTCTCATTTACATCTGGCATCCATAGGACTTTTATTTGGTAAATATACTTTTAGATTAAAAAACCTTTTTCCATTTGGGAAAAAAAAAAGTATTTCATGTCCTTAAACTTCCATTTGTCCTCTGGTATTACAGCTGTTTTGTTCAGCCATATGATGCTATCCATTTCAACAAAAACTCTCTTTTGAAGATCTTTACAAAAATCAATGGTACAACATATCCCATTGTCAATAATAATTAAGAAAAAAAACCCTTTCCTGCTGGAACTATTGGTATTATAATCTCGCAACTGAATGCTGTTTAACCAAGAGAAAAATCCAACCTGTGACATATCACATATAAGCTTATCAGCTACAGAAGGGCTGGATCAGATTCACTGAAGCAAATACCTGTGACCACAAGCTGTGTGCTTCTGGTCCTTGCATGAGTTCAGAAGTCGCAACATTGGATTTACTGCCCCAATCCATCAGATAGAATGACACCTGGTTTCCTGAAGACTATTTGTGCTACATGCTCCCAGCAATATGAAGTTTTGATGATATGAAACTCAGCTATGGCAGATGTGAGAAGTTCATAGGGACTTATTCTGGAAAACATACTTATATGTACAGAGATAAGCTTATCAATGAAGCAGTTTGTTGGTATAATGTATATCACTGGGAAAGCTGATATAAAACGCGCCAGCAGAGCGACATTTATTGGTATATGCCACATCTGTCTAATGGTATTTACCAACACAGCAAGGATAGCACAGCTACAGCAAAAGCAGCACTATACACAGACCTCAGTGTAGGAGTAAAGCATGGCCAATTTCAAAATGTCCTGTACATTGTGGTAACTTGCATATCATTTGCAAATCTACTTTCTGAAAACCTGGAAGGCAATGCCTTATTACCAGTTTTTACAAGTGGAGAGTAAAATTATGAAGCTTCGGGGAGAAATGCTACCACCATCTAAAAAAGAAAAGACAGGACATAAATCAATTTCCTTACATCCCCCCCTCACAAAAGAAGGAAATCAATATGCATCTGAAAAGAAACACTTGATCTACAGCATCAGAGATGACTGGTCCTTAAGTTACAATGTATATCTACCTATAGCCAGTATACATCTGGCTCTCTCTAGTAAAGACCCTGAATGCTCTCTACATTTTGGTACTTTAAAACCTCATTAAATGAGTAATTGACTTTTTCTCCAGAGTTCTGACCCTGTTCAGCTGCTCCACAGAAGCAAACCACCAGCAGCCCCACGAGATTTAACTGAGTGATCAACAAATCTTCTCTCCTTTTCATATGCTTTGAACTCCCTTTTGTTGTCATGCTTTTATTCATACCACATAATTTGCACTATTTGACACACCAAGTGTTAGTACTGCTAAGGAGCAGCTTGCCTTTCAGATTCCATCTGATTTAATATCACCCTTTCTTTCTGAGTAGAGAGAGAACAGCAATAACATGGAGAGATAGTTTATCATGTCTCAGATCATGCACAAAATTATTTTGGAGGTTGCCTAACAGTCAGTGAGATGTGTTGTCAGGGAGAAAGACTAATAAAAGCTCTGACAACTCAGTTTGTTCTTATCAATTTGGAATGTGCAGAGTATTGCTTTACTTCAAAGGGACCATTACAAACTTGTAAAATTGTTAGTCAATTTTCTACAAAAATATCCCAGTGCCAGAAATCCAAAACCAGATTCTAGAAAACTACCAGCACATTTGGGAAAGTAAGCACATTTCAGTTCTTAGGTATTGCAGCAGTAATACAGGCTTCTGTGTCATAAGTGCCAAAAGATCATTCTTGTTTTTAAAGGAATGTTGTATTTTTATGGGCCACCATTTTTGAGAAGAGAAGTAAAGGCACTTAATCATCACAAAGGCTAGTATAATATTTCATTTTGAAAGGGTAGAGAAGTTAGAAATTCTGACCAAATTTTACTTCTGTCATCTGTCTTTTACCTAACAAATTCCCACTGCACTTTCAATACAGGTTTCTGCTCACCCTGGAGTTGTACAGCTTCATACTGCAAATACATGCAAAGTAATACCCTAGACCTGGACATCCCCAGGCGAAGCACAATGCAGAAGACAAGTTTTTAACTGTAGACAACTGTTAATTTCATTTTCTCCTCTGATGATGACATTTAAATTTCTGACAATACAAGTTCAGCACAGGAAAAGTAATGACATACTCCTTATCCCCTTATTTGCTTCTTATGCAGGAGAGCTGCCATCCTACCTCAGCCCAGATCAGATCATCTTGAGTGCAAAAAAAGAGATGACATACCATCTCAGGCTAGCCAGTTCCCATTGAATGTTTCTTACAACTGATATTGTCTTGGTAGACAAAGAAGAGAGAAAATGAATGGTGGATGGGTAGATGACTGCTGTATCCCTGACTGTCATTCCCTTTCCAAGAAGCATGTTGACCAAGGGGGGACACATGCCACAGCATACCCTGGAAGCTTAGACTCCAGACATCCAGCCTGTGGTCCTATTCAGAATACATATATACAATCTCTTACAACCTCTGAAATTCTGGTGCACATAGTGTGTGTGTGCAGATATGTTTATGAGAAGGAGGAGGACAGACTGGTGTCCTCAGTAAATTTGCAGACGACACCAAGTTGGGTGGGAGTGTTGATCTGCTCGAGGGTAGGAAGGCTCTGCAGAGGGACCTGGACAGGCTGGATCGATGGGCCCAGGCCAATTGTATGAGGTTCAACAAGGACAAGTGCCGGGTCCTGCACTTCGGCCACAACAACCCCATGCAGCGGTACAGGCTTGGGGAAGAGTGGCTGGAAAGCTGCCTGGCAGAAAAGGACCTGGGGGTGCTGGTCAACAGCCGACTGAACATGAGCCAGCAGTGTGCCCAGGCGGCCAAGAAGGCCAATGGCATCCTGGCCTGTATCAGAAATAGTGTGGCCAGCAGGAGTAGGGAAGTGATCGTGCCCCTGTACTCGGCACTGGTGAGGCCGCACCTCAAATACTGTGTTCAGTTTTGGGCCCCTCACTACAAGAAGGACGTTGAGGTGCTGGAGCGTGTCCAGAGAAGGGCAACGAGGCTGGTGAGGGGTCTGGAGAACAAGTCTTATGAGGAGCAGCTGAGGCTCAAAAAGCAGAAAGCTTAATTTGTTCTATGTCAACAAAGATGGGTGGGTGCAAGCAGAGTCAGGAAACATTGGAAAACATGGAAATATCTAAATACCCTGTAAAGAAATGAGGAAAATAAAGGGGAATGGGGTGGGGGAAGAGGAGGGGGATGGCCAGAATTGAGACTCACTGACTCACTGAGTTTCAGTAGATAATATAGTGAAATGGTTAAAGGAAATCTTTATTAATCAACATGATCCATAGATGTACAGGTAAGTGCAAGTCGTAGTTTTCAGATGGGTTGTTTGGTTACGTCTGCTCAACTTTCTCCCTGTGTTGAGAAGTGGCAGACGATTCTAGTCCATTCTTGAGTTCATAAAGCATTTTATTTAACTGGCACAACTGGAAATCCAGACACAGCACAGAATGTAAGTATATCTTGTTGTAGGCTGACACCGAGATCTCTATATTCTCATCAGATTTCCATCATGTTTTATTCTTTTTTGGTTTGGCTTTGGTTTTATCAAAATCTAACATGACATCTCCACTGTTTCTTTGGAGCCCCGGATCTTACTTTCAACTGTACTGTCTCTTTTCAAATGTGTTTGGTATAATGAAATCCCAGACTATCCATGACAGTGAATGCTCAGCCATAACTGTAATAAAAATTAAACACATACCAGAAATAATGACAGTGTAAAACCTTGTACTTTTTTAGATAAAAGCAGGAAAGTTCAATGAATCTGTAATAAGATAATGGAAAGAATATTTACAGTGGAAAGCTACTGTGAGGCTACTGCTACCTTACATGACTTTTTTACTCCTTTCTCTCCCCCCTCGGATCAGACTGGAAACCAGAAAGCATCTGGGACAGTCACCATTAATAACAGGCAAGTGGTTTTGTTTTTATGACTGCGTGTCCCATAGTTCACAAGAAAAATGGGAGGGGGGAAGGGAGGAAGGGAGGAAGGGAGGAAGGGAGGAAGGAAGATGGGAACGACATAAAAAGTGGTGCAAAAATTAAGACTGTTTATAGCTGTATGGTCCACAGAGGAACCCTGCAGCCACTACTACATTGTGTGTCTGGCCACAGTAGCACCACACCACTTCCCTTAATTTATCTTGAATCCA